>NC_060082.1:16305000-16930000 GCF_922984935.1 Meles meles | reverse complement strand
TGCTTTCTCTTTATTAGATTTTAACTCACAGATGAATGAGAGCTTTTACAATGATATGTGCAAATATGTGTATATAGGCCTTTCTAAACAAATATTATGTATCTGTCAATGTAAAATCTGTCAAATGCAGAAGCATTCCAATGAACATTTAATAGTATTGTATCCTTATACTTTACACTTCACGTGAGTTATATCACGCAGCTAAACAAAATGCAAGATACACATATTCGTTTTTAGGTTATTATGAATTATATTCATGTGTATGTTGATTATGATTCTTAAATAAGAAAACATCTCACAAAACAAACTGGGGGTTGCTGCGGGGATGTGGGATTGGGGGAGGGGGAGCGGGCTATGGACATTGGGGAGGGGAAGCGAGCCATAAGAGACTATGGACTCTGAAAAACAACCTGAGGGTTTTGAAGGGTCAGGGGTGGGAGGTTGGGGCAACCTGAGGGTTTTGAAGGGTCAGGGGTGGAAGGTTGGGGGAACAGGTGGTGGGTAATGGAGAGGGCACGTTTTGCATGGAGCACTGGGTGTTGTGCAAAA
This sequence comes from Meles meles, assembly GCF_922984935.1. Lineage (NCBI taxonomy): Eukaryota > Metazoa > Chordata > Mammalia > Carnivora > Mustelidae > Meles > Meles meles. Next base: position 16,929,451 of record NC_060082.1, on the reverse strand, counting down.
AGAATGAATACTGTTATGCTGAAAAAATAAATAAAATGAGAAAAAAAAAGAAAAAAGAAAAAAAAAAAGAAAACGCTCTTTTAAAAATAATGTTCCAAATTACCAGTATTTTTTTAGGATAGTTACTTGATGAAAATATCTGGATATATTAACAATTTGTGTCATTTGATTATTTTTCTCCTTTTGTTAATTGTAAATCTAACAGCAATTTTTGCAAAATTACTTCAGATAAATTATCTGCTTAAATAATCTAGGCAATATGTTTAAATAAACAGATACTTTTAAGGTATATTTAAGGAATGCATATGCTATAATACCAGTTCTCAAGTCATTTGCAATTCTTCTGAAGAAAAAAAACAGCATTACAATAATTAAAGAAAAATATAAGATCACATAATCAATGAGGAGAGAGAGAGAATGTTAGGGAAATCCTGAACTGGAAATAAAACAACCTGAGGCTATTTTAAACAGTGACAACTTAGATGTTTAATCACAACCACCCTGGAAGGGAAGAGTGAAAGGAACGGGACCTGCCTCACTGGGAGAAAAGTACATACATTCTAGAGTAAGTGTTAAGCTTTAAGAGAATGATATAATGACAAGCCTTGAATTTTAAGATGAGAAGCTTGGACTACACTTGACATTATGTAAAAAGCCATGAGGCAGGCTGAAGCGTGGAATTGGCATCCCGAAATCTGCCTTTATGACATGCAATTCAGGGTGAGCTGGAAGGTGGAGATAAGAAAGAATGTCCATCAGGAGGTCATTGTATTATCCAAAAATAAAGTGATGCAAGCTTAGAGTGTTGACAGTAAGAACCAAAGGACAGGACAAATTCAGCAGGCACTTCGAAGAAAAATTCAGAAAATTTGGAAATGATTAAAATTATTGAAAAGCATGATGTATATGAACATCTATATCTAATGGGGCTCCATCAAATTCTAATGGTTTATTACTGCCATTCATTACTTAATATTTGTATCTTGCCATTATTTTCATAATTATCTTCACATATGGAAAAAATTCCTTAAAAAAGGAATTTTTAACTATTCCTTTATCTTTCTTTTTAGCTCCATTTTCTGCCTGGAATTCTGCTATCGAGGCCAAACTGAGATATGAAGCAGCACTGGAGTAAGACCTGTGTGAGTTTAACACGAGCCCACAAATTACTAAGTGAGATTCCTTGCATGCCTAATCTATTCACACTTTCCATGTTGCTAGGAAATTCTCTAGCACAAAATAGGTACTCAGTGAATACTGATTGAATGGTTAACTACATGAATGAATGTTTAATGTTTTAAGCCTGAGTTTCTTCATCCATTAACTGATAGTCCTATTAACTGTATTTTAAAAGTTGAGATAATTATATGAGATAGTCTAATAAATACAAGTGTTAGTTCTATCACTAGATAAAAATGCAGACTGAAGTTTCAAGTAGTTTATTGCTTAAGTATTTGATTAGTTGAATAGTTTAAACATTTCTTTTAGAAATATTCTCTTTGTATGTATTTTGTGGCAGCTAGAGTTTCAGTGTCATATTTTTCAGATAAGACACTGAGGCACAGAGAAGTTAAATGATGGGCCCCATGTGACATGGCTTGCTAATGAGAACTCGACAGTTAATCTCTGTGGCTACATTTCTAATCGACTGCTCATTGATTACTGTTACACAGCATTTTACTAAACGTGTGTTTTGATGTTTATGCCCTGCATTTTGGTAGTGCCAGAGCATGAATTCATGAGCAAAGGGTCACAAATCTGATAAAGTCCATGGCAAAGGACTCATACTATAGGAGTCAAGGAACCATTGAAGAGTTTTAAATCTGGATATTTGACTTAAATGGATTATGTTTGTGATACCTCAGTCTGCAATATATGTGACTAAATGATAGAAGGTAAATAGGACTAGTGCCTACGTGTCCGATTAACATCTAGAGCAGAGGTCTGCCTGAGGCATAATTCTAGCGGAAGGAGAGAGGGAAGGAAAGATGAGAATGAGGAAAGGCATTCAGCAGGGCTCGGCTGCATGTACAATATTTTATTTTAGTTTACTCTGATAAAATTGTGGAAAATATGAGGCTTTGACATTAGATTTGTTATCATTTGATACAGAAGACTTGTTATAGTTTATGTTCTGTATAGGTTTAAAATATGGATATGACTCATAATGAAATATAGAGATGATATGTTTTTGAGCCCAGGCCATGAGATTGGGCATGTAGAGAGAGGAATGATTTTGTAATTGTTTAGAATCTCAATAAGGAGGTAAGGTGGAAAAAAATAATTAGGGATAATTCCTAGGTTTATCAAATGGGTTTATAGGAACATGTTAATAAACAAAAATGAACCAAAATAATGGGAAAATGAGGTTTAGAGAATGAAACTATAGTTACATGTAAGAAAAATATGTGTTTTATAAAGGGAGGACCTAGAGAATACAGGGAGACCTTGTATCTAGGGCAAAGATGGAGCAGGTAGCCAGATACAGGAAAAGTGACATGACACACTGGGTTAGAAGAAAGAAGGTAGAAAGGAGTACGATTATGAACAGCTCTCCCTGACATCATAAACCTCAAGACAGCAAGAACCTCTCAAAATATCTCATCACTTTCATTTTACTCATTCTTTCTTGCTAATTAGATGTTGTGCCTAGAAATCGTTCCCTATTGTTTCTCACCTGAATATATATTTTAGAAGATTAATTGATCGCCCCAAACTTGTCATATCCTCTACTTTTAACCTAATGTAGTATCTTGCAGATTTCTAAGTAGCTGAAATATGACATTTTAGTCTGCCTTCCACTCAGTTTTATAATTTTCATCATTCTGATACAATGACATGGGTTAAAAAAGAATAGATTGAAGCTAAAAGAAAGTAGATATTATGAAGTCATTAATTGTTCTGTAAAGATAAGTATTGATGAAACCTGCTGTTTTAGAGTCTAATCAGCAAAAGAAAACCCACACCAAATATTTTAATAGAGGCGGGAAAGAAAAATGCATTCCTTTTATCCAGTTGTTGGGAGCTGGCCATATAAGTCCCTGATGAACATAAACAATTTCACAGAACATCGATACAAAATGACTGTCATTGAGAAAGACCAAAACAAGACAGTTCTGCAATCATGTCTGAGCACAGACAAAACAAGAATACTGTGCAATAACAAAAGGCCCTCCATAGCTCTCTCGCCGCAAACAAGGGTGGTTGCTGCTTTCTCACAAGTTACACCTTTAAGCTTGCTCTGTTCTGGGCACATACTAAATGGAAGGCATTAAAGTAGCCAATAACATAATTAACACAGTTTTTTAATTGCACCCATTTCAGAGCAAAGAAGAGCCACTTCCTTGTATTCTTCTCAACATCAGCTAATACAAATTCAAATCTATTAATGAATCCAAGCTATCCCCATCTCTCTGAGATGCCTGGTCTTCCTTTGTGTGCTCTCCTTTAGTTGTAGCAAGGAAACCCAAACCTTGGCTAAAAAAATAGTAAAGTAAATCCAACTTTGACTAAAGGAGTGTCAGGATTCCGAGCAACAAAATGCTGCCATACGCTGTTAGTCACAAGGTCATTGGGGAATATAAATGGACTGATGCACAAAGTGTGTGGCTGAGCAAAGACATACTTAGCTACTTGCTGGTATTGTTGAAAACATATAGACCTGACAATGTTGGTTAGACCATGTAAAGCTACAAATATTTGTCTTGCCAAGGCACAGGTAGATCTAAGGAATGTAACTAAAACATATCAGGCAGCTTCTATTTCTGTGTCTTCTAAAACAAAATCTACTTTTTATTGTTTTGAACTTCAAGGAAAGGAATGCAAAAGAGACAGCAGGAGGGTTTGCTTTAAAATCCATGATAATATGGTCCACATTATTCATCCTAGGCCTTTAAAGGGACACTGAGGGGCTCCTGGGTGGTTCAGCCAGTTAAGCTTCTGACTTTTGATTTCAGCTCAGGTCATCCCGTCAGGATTGTGAGATCCAGCCCTGTGTCAGTCTCCTCGCTGGATGCAGAACCTAAAATTATTTCACTCCCTCTCCCTCTGCCCCTCCCCATCTCTCTTGCTCTCAGAAACAAACAAACAAATAAAATAAAAAGACCCTGATAATTTACGTTCAATACCAGAGCCTAAGAAATAGTCTACATCTTGATCTATATTTATCAACACTCCTGTAACTATTTGTTTTTGGGGGTGAGGTAAGAGGTCCTTGGAGGGAGCTTCTCCTGTCTTTAACACAATTTCCTTCAATATTAGCTGCTTTTAAGAATTTTAAAAACAAAATGGTCAGTGCTCCACTAGAGACTAAATGAATTACAATCCCAATGGCTGGGATCTGGGCATTGTTCTTTTTTAAGAGTTACACTCTTAGGGAAAACTGATAACCACTGAGGACGCAATGGGCTTGACTCACATTAATCAGCAGAACTGTTACCTTCCTTGAAGAAGATCAGAAAAATATCAATCAGATAAATTTCTACTCACCCCTCCATGGGACCACTTCACAATCTATACCAATGCCATACAACTATCTAAAACCAATGAGATACAGAGTTAAATCTCCCAATATCTATAAGAATAAATGTTGCCTGCCATCCCCCCAAAGCTCTGAAATGGTCAAAAAATCAATTACTTTTATCTAAAAGTTGTCCCAAACTCAAAGCAAAAAATTCTTCTATTTCTATTTCATGTTTCAAATTTTGCTTACTCTATCTACTTTGTTGTTCACTCAAGTTTACCATCCCAGAATTACATCTAGTAAATGAAGAATGAATAAATAAATACCAATAATACAAAATGCACCAGATTTTCTGCTACTTTAAAAATAAGTAATCATTTAAAACACTATACAAGATGTCAGCAAAAATGGCAGCATAAGGACCTCCAAAAATACTTTTCTTCATAAAAGCAATAATAATAATGTGACCAAAAATGTTAGAATCAACTTTTTCACCACTCTGGTAATTAACTAAAGGCTTACAAGTAAGAACTCAGGAAGGATTTATTCAATAAAAACGGTTAAATCTTGGTAACAACCGCAAGCTTTGTGGTGTTATGACATACCTCATACCTGTTCCTCCTTCCAGCTCTGTGGTATTCTTGAAAACCAGCAACCTGTACTTATAGTGAACACCAACAGCTTAACATCACCAACTTAGTTCCCAGAGAACTGTCATTATCTGACTTGTCCAGCGGTCTCCTAAAGGACTCTCACTTGAAAGACAGTCTTGAGCACCTGATTCAGTGTCACCCAGCATGGAAAACATTTTACAAAAAATATATATGAAGAAATAAATAGTGCCAGTAAAGGTAAAACATAGGTAGATATAAAAGACAATACAAATATTTTTTCTATTGTAATTCTTTTTTTTCCTATCAGATTTAAAAGAAAATGGATAACCTTAAAAATTAAAAATCTTTGTTGATAGGAAAACAGTGGATAAAGATATAATCTGCATAACAATGGATAAAGATATAATCTGCATAACAACAGAACAAAGAATGAAGAATGGAATCAAGCTAGCTGTATACTAGCAAAGTTTTATATACAATTGAAATAAAATAGGTATTGGTCCAAGCTACATTGCTATAAATTAAGATGGTAATTTTAATCTCCATAACAACCATTAAGAAAATAACTAAAACCATATATTAAAAAATGATAAAGGGATTAAAATGAAGCACTATGGTTCTTATATAGTTTCATGGGCTTATATGAGCCTTCCTTGTTTCCATTAGTGAAGTCATTATCGGTAATATGTGATACTGATAATTCCACGTAGAAACCTGGATCGTAAATGTACTAGAGGATCAATATAATTCATTAGCTGTTTCTGGAAAGAAATTTACCTGATAGTTCCCCAGCCATTACTTACTGACTAGTTCCCCAGCCATTACTTACTGACTAACCCATATCAAGACCAACCACCAGCCAGCTTTGAAATAAGAGACAGAAACCATAGGAGCCATTACCCAAACTTGAGTTGAATGCTATAATTCTCATGACACTTCAGACCTTCATTACTGTGACCCAGTAAGACTTGATGTTGACCCAGCTTAATCTCGAATTCCCATGCTGTTGGTAAAAAACAAGGTGGTGGGAGTAATGTGATAATATTGAGTTTTTCTTAGGGACTTCCAAGCATTGTTCTCACTTTTTCAGATAAATGACTATTATTGATGCATGGGTAGTCAAACTGTGAACTGTTTGTTATATTTGGCTCTTTCATTGGTCACCTGCAGCTCTTCAAGCCTTGTAATTTGTACTGGCAGCAGGCGTGGGATCTTTTGTTGATTATAAAATTCAGGTTTACCCCCATAAGCATAGCTATAATGATTGGTATGTATTACCAATGCCTTATTATTATACTTGTGTGTTGAATGACCTATCTATTGCCTTTCTGCTCTAAGTATTATTGGAGTTTGAGTTTATTAACTTGTTTCAACTGTAAAAGTGAAGCTAAAAATTGCAGAAAATATGAAATTCAGCACTTGCCCTGAAGATGATTTTTATCTTTTACAGAAACAGAATTTTGGAAGTAAAAAAAAAAAAAAAGAAAAGAAAAGAAAAAGTTAATGATCTTCTTGTGGGTTGTAGGAAACATAAGTAGGAAAAATGGCACTGTGTCCTAAGTTCTCTGAGGCCCAATTAAGTTTCTTTTACTTCTAGCTAACCAGGATAGATAATAAAAGCACCACAAGAATAGCTACCAAATATATGAATTATAAAATCTTCTGCTGTTTCCCATTATCTGAAAAATATCTCTGCATAGTAGGAATACTAAAAAGACCAAATACCACAAAGGAAAAAATAAAGCATTGCTCTTAAGGTTTTTCTCATTGATTTCACTAAAAATGAACTGAATCCCTACTAGGTATAATAGACATTGGAGAATGTAATTAAGACATTTGTCCTATCTGTCATTCAGATGGCTTACAGATCAGTGGGGAAAATGAATCCATAATATGATAAGTGCACAGTAGAGCTATCTTGCATAGAACAAAAGATGCTTTTCCATTTGGTTTCCATGTATCACTTAGACAGTCTGGTGCATTAATTTTTATGTTGTTATCTTATCCTTACGTAGTATCTCTGAAACCACAACTACTCCAACCATTCATAAATCTCCTGGCATAACATAATTTTATCTTGCTAGTACATTTATCACTTATATTTTCTAAATATATTTCCATCATTTGTGTTCTTTATTTTTGCTCCACATCCTGCTCTTTCTCGCTCCATTTTCTGGTTCTAATTTTCAAAAAATGTCTCTAATGATTATTTATTTCTTGCTCATATTGAGTGATATGTATTTCCTCTGTTATATTTCCCCTTGCCATGTCTTAATTATTATTTTCTTTTTTTTAAGATTTTATTTATTTATTTGACAGACAGAGATCACAAGTAGGCAGAGAGACAGGCAGAGAGAGAAAGGGAAGCAGGCTCCCTGCTGAGCAGAGAGCCTGACGCGGGGCTCGATCCCAGGACCCCGGGATCACGACCTGAGCCGAAGACAGAGGCTTTAACCCACTGAGCCACCCAGGTGCCCCTTAATTATTATTTTCAATGGTTTTATTATCCTCCATGCTATGCAAAATATAAAAGATATTAAAAGTATTAAGATCACTACTATTAGAGTTCGGTGGAACTATGACAAGTAGTAACAGAAGCAATATTAGTGAATTGAGTACTCGTTTTACTTCCTCAGTTTCGAGTTAGATAATGTGGACTGGACATTGTGTATTTGAGCATTTCAGTAGCTTCTTTGCTGTTCAGTATTCAATAGGTCCAGCTATAAAACTGTACAAAAATTCTTTAGAAACTTTTCTCAGCTTGCTTTCTATTCTTAGTGATCCTGAAATCATTAAGGGAGATGAATGAAATGTTAGTTCATTCCATTTCTTTCCCAAAGGAAGAAGATAATTTAATAAGGTGTTCTTAAATAAGCTTCTATTAAAATTTCATTACTAAAAAGCTTTTGAAAAATATTCCAGAGTATATTGTCAGATTTTTTGACAGAATGACAATCAGGTTTAATAAGCTACTGAAACCTATAGAGGTATATAGAAAATGAAACAAAGTTTGGATTGAGAAAACAAAAGCTATACAAATCTTCCTCAATTTACAATGAGATTATGTCCTGGTAAACCCATTGTAAATCATTGTAAGTTGAAAATACTGTAAGTTGAAAATACCTTCATATACTTAAGGTACAAAACATTGTTACTTCACCTAGACTATCTTAAATATGTTCAGAAAAATTACATTTGCTTATAGTTGGGCAAAATCATCTAACATAAAATCTCTTCTATATTAAAGTTTGACAAAATAAAAAAAAAAAAACAAACAAAAAAATAATAAAATGTTGACTGTTTCATGTAATTTATTAAATATTATAAAAAGTGAATGTGAAAACCAATGTTTTCTGGATACAGAATGGTTGTAAGTGTAGTTGGTTGTTTACACTCATGGTCACAGGGCGGACTGGGGCCCACGGCTTGCTGTTGCTGCCCAGCATCATGAGACAGCATTGTGTCACATGACACCAGCCCAGGAAAATATCAAAATTCCAGATTCGAAGTTTATTGTTCCTACATGATCACAGAGTTGAAAATTGTAAATCAAATCGTTACAAGTGAGGGTTTATCTATACTTCTTTCCTGGCTGTTACCGAGAGCTAATCCAATACTAATATTCATTTTATTTGGTAAAATATTTGCTTATATTTACAGAAATAATAAATATAAATAAAGTATTAGATATTTTTCTTCTACCAAGGAAAAATACCTTATGTTTTTAAAATACAACCTGTGAAAGCTGTGCAGTTTTTTTACTAACTACACCTTTTTATTTGAAACTTAAGATCTCTGCATTTTTTTTTTTTTTTTTTTTTTGTTTATTTGACAGACAGAGATCACAGATAGGCAGAGAGGCAGCCAGAGAGAGAGGAAGGGAAGCAGGCTCCCTGCTGAGCAGAAAGCCTGATGCGGGGCTCGATCCCAGGACCTTGGGATCATGACCTGAGCCGAAGGCAGAGGCTTTAACCCACTGAGCCACCCAGGCGCCCCAAGATCTCTGCATTTTTATGTAAATAATGAGAATAACCTTCATAGACACACAATTTTCTAAACATCCTTTATGAACTCTTATATTTTTTGCTGGTGGATGTCTGTGGGCCAAACAATTATAATAATGCCCGTTTCCCTGCTCATGAAAAAAATACAAGATTGTTTTTAGGTTCATAAGAAAACTTAATTATTAAAATTTTCTGTCAGTATGTTGTGGGCATATCATCTGTACCAGACTTTTTTATAGAAACACAGTTCTGACAAAGATACACTAAGGAAGTGATACCTAAATGTAATTTCTGAAAGCCATTTTCTAGTAATATGTATTAAGTGTTGGGAGGAAAAGTGACTCAAATGTGCATTTTGAAAAATCACTTGTGCCAACTTTAATGCCTCTCTCTAAAATCATCAGGTATGCTTGAAATTTAAATATTTTCTCAAATTCTTTAACATATTTTAAATATTTTAAATGATGGCACAAAGCTTCAAAATACTTCATTAACATTTAGAATGTCCAGAAACCTTCTACTTTAAAGTATCACATTTCAATTTTTTCTTACTACATTTTTCTATGGGAGACTGGGAATCCTATAAATTTGAAGATTTCTCGTACTTAGCAGTTATTTCTGAAACTAATGCTTCAGATCACCAAAATATGAATATATTTTGCCTATAATACATGTTTTATCTTCATAAATATATCTTATCTCTTACCATATTTTATATATTTTTTAAATAAAATTCTTTATGCTAGCCACATTAAATTATCAAAATGTATGGTCATTCAGCAAACAGTTGAAGAATTGGAATCATTTTTGATGAGGATATAGACAAACAGGAGCTTCGGCCAGCATGACTAAAGAGGTTCATCTATACAAGATGAGTCTGTCAAAAATTGAAGAGGTAGCTGTTTTATCTAGCGTGTTAAAAACAACACAAAACATTAAGGAAAATAAATAAGAGATTACGTTCCAAATGAAAGACAAAGATGAATCTCTGGAAACTGATCTTAATGAAACAAAAATGGATGATTTACTGGACAGAGAATTCAAAATAACTATCATAAAGTGCTCACTAAGGACAACAATGCATAAACTAAAATAATTCAATGAAGAGATCTAAAATATAATAAAGTAACAAGCAAATTATAGAGCTGAAGAATAAAACAATACAAGTAGAGGGGACTAACAACAACTAGACCAATCAGAAGAATGGATCAGTGAACTTGAACATAGGACAGTGGAATTCATCTAATCAGAGGAACAAAAACAAATGCTAATGAAAAAAGAGCAATGATAGCTTAAACTACTTATGTACACCATCAAACAGACCCATATATGTATGATAGGTATTCAAAAAGGAGACAAGAGAAAGGGCAGAATACCCATTTAGAGAATTAATGGTTGAAAACTTCCCTAATCTGGGAAAAGAAATAGACATCCGCACCCATAAAGCCTGGAGGGTATCAAATAAGATGAATGCAAAAAGACCCACACTGTGGGGCGCCTGGGTGGCTCAGTGGGTTAAGCCGCTGCCTTCGGCTCAGGTCATGATCTCAGGGTCCTGGGATCGAGTCCCGCATCGGGCTCTCTGCTCAGCAGCGAGCCTGCTTCCCTCTCTCTCTCTCTGCCTGCCTCTCTGTCTACTTGTGATCTCGCTCTGTCAAATAAATAAATAAAATCTTTAAAAAAAAAAAAAAAGACCCACACTGAGACATAATATAACTATTAAAAGTTATAGACATAAAGAGAATCTTTGGTATGTACAAGGAAATCAAAAGACAATAAGCAGATGTTTAAACAGAAATCCTGTAGGCCGGAATAGACTAGGATGATATATTCATAATGCTGAGAGAAAGAAAAAAGAAAAAAAAAGAGCTGAATGATAGAAACTTCCCATCAAGAATACTCAGCCTGTCAAAGTCATCCTTTAGATTGGAGGAAGAGAAAGAGTTTTCAGGACAAAAAAAAGCTGAGAGAGTTCACTTTTAACTAGACCAGCATTATGAGAAATGGAAAGGGAGTACTCTGAGCTTAAATGAAAGGATATTAATTAGTAACGTGAAAACATATGAAAGTCTAAAACTCACTAATAAAGGTAAGTATATAGATAAATTCAGAATACTAGAATATTGTAATGATGATAAATAATCAATTACAATTTAGTATGATTAAGAGACAAAAGAAGTTGAAGTGATTTATTAATGGATGCACAATATAAGAGGTTGTAAATTATTACATCAAAATTATGAGATATAGGGCACCTGGGTGGCTCAGTGGGTTAAGCTGCTGCCTTCGGCTCAGGTCATGATCTCAGGGTCCTGGGATCAAGTCCCACATTGGGCTCTCTGCTCAACGGAGAGCCTGCTTCCCTTCCTCTCTCTCTGCCTGCCTCTCTTGTGATTTCTCTCTGTCAAATAAATAAATAAAATCTTTAAAAAAAAATTATGAGATATAGGAGAAGGAGAATAAAATGTAGAACTTTTGTATACATTAAAAGTTCAGTTGTTTTCAACTTAAAATAGTCTTATAAATATAAGACAGTTTATGTGAGTCTCATGGTAATCACAAAACAAAAATCTCTAATAGATACACAAAAGATAAAGAGAAAGGAATCAAGGGATACTACTATAGGAAAATCATCAAATTGTGTTAGCACTGGGTATTTTTTTTTACCAAGTAAAAATATAAATATGAACTGTATGTATTAGAATACTACTAAAAGTAAATGAAAACAACCTTCATTTATTTTGTTAAGAATATTTTCAAGTTTATAAGAGGTATCATTTTTTCATTCAAAACAGATCATTATCATGAATTACATTTACAGTCTTAAATTTGACAGAAGAGTATTGGTAATACAGGTGCTTACTGCTAGTGTGGCTATCACCAAAGGAATGAAATATGAGAAAGTTGTATTTTAGGTGTAGTTTAACTTTTGTAAAACAAGTTAAAATCTTCCAATACTTTTTCCATTCATGTCTTCAAATTAATAACATCAGTGAATGAATTTGGACAGCTCACCATCATTTGCATGTGATCACAATGAGGATTTTTGTGCACAGTCCTACTTGTCACATGTAAATTGATAATCTTGCAGCTCTGTCTTTTTTTTAAGATTATTTACTTATTATTATTATTTTTCTAAACTTGTCAGAGAGAGAGAGAAAAAGAGAGCAAGCACGGACAGAGGAAGAAGCAGGGTCCCTGCTGAGTAAGGAACCCCCTGTGGGACTCCCTCCCAGCACTCTTGGATCATGACCTGAGCCAAAGGCAGACGCTTAACAATTGAGCCACCCAAGCATCCCTGCTCTGTCCTTTTTTATCTGCGGTCTCAGGCCTATTTATTCTCTTATTTATTTACTCTTATTTCGTCGTCTCTTCCTGTCTAGATACTCTTTCTGGACATCAGTTTCTTTCTCGAAAATAAGGATAATGATACCTATTCTTCAGAGGTGTTTTGAATATTAGTTGAGATAACATGTGCGAAGTATTGAGAGTTGCAAATTGCACATTATAAACACTAAATAAGCGGCAGTAATGGGAGTTAAGGAGGAAGACTAATTGTTTGAATCAATCAATTGTTTAGATCAATAGATTAATGATTGCTTTAATAATTTAGGCATCTAGTTGTTTAGGCTCTGCCATGGACACAAAAGCAATAAAAAGTACTCATTTCACAATTATTTAAAATTTCAGTTATGTGAAACCCAGTGCTAGACTCGTTTTAAAATAGGAAGAAACGTGTTTCTGTCGTTAAGAAAGTTGTCTGCTCCTAAGGAAGGGGCGCCTGGGTGGCTCAGTGGGTTAAAGCCTCTGTCTTTCGCTCGGGTCATGATCCCGGGGTCCTGGGATCGAGCCCCGCATCGGGCTCTCTGCTTGGCGGGGAGCCTGCTTCCTCCTCTCTCTCTCTCTCTCTCTCTCTCTGCCTGCCTCTCTCCCTACTTGTGATCTCTATCTGTCAAATAAATAAATAAATAAATTTAAAAAAAAAGAAAGTTGTCTGCTCCTAAGGAAGCAAGAAGTATTGAGAATTCGGCCATAACCCACCTGAAAACAATGAGTGACAAACAGCATGGAGTGTTTGAAAAGTACAATAGGCGCCAGAGAAAGAAGAGTTGAGTGTACTGCAAGAATTGGAAAAGATTTAAAGAATGAGTGAAATCTAAGTAGGTGGAATGGAAAATGAAGTCATTTTGAAAGGGAGGTGCAAAAAAAGTTCAAGGACTTTGAAGTCAGCATAGAACTAGGTGTGCCTTCTGTCCCATCCACTGAATAAGTATAATATCTGAAGAAGTAATTAAACCTGTTTCATTATAATGTCAGGTGCATAATAACATTATGTAGCAAATTCAAATGGTGTTTGCACCATGGGGCAACGATTCAGAAAGACAGAGAGCACAAAAATATCCACTTTGGCCACTGCAGGAAATTGACTTATGATAATAGTTATTTCTTTGAGTGCTAATGTGGCCCCCTCATTCAGCTTAATGGTGTAAAAATCAATGAGCCCATGGTTCTTTACCTGCCCCTATCTGCGTGAATTTGTCTTTCTGTGCATTTCAATTAACAATGAACACAAAGAGAGCCTTGGTGAGGAACTAGGGAAGCATTGGGAGTATTCTATGCTCTTTCATTTGCATCTTTATTAATAAATTGTTACATTGTTTCTGTTGTTGATGTGTTAGAAAACCCAGAAGAAGGCAATTTGAACTATGCCTGAGTCCCCATTTTTTAAGAATCTTTTTATTCATTTTCAAGTTTTTATTTAAATTCCAATTAGTTAACATAGAGTATAATATTAGTTTCAGAAGTAGATTTTAGATATTTTCTTAAGAATCTTTAAGCTAGGGGTGCCTGGGTGGCTCAGTGGGTTAAAGCCTCTGCCTTCAGCTTGGGTCATGATCCCAGGGTCCTGGGATGCAGGCCCACATCCGGCTTTCTGCTCCGCAGGGATCCTGCTTCCTCCTCTCTCTCTGCCTGGCTGTCTGCCTAATTGTGATCTCCGTCAAATAAATAAATAAAATCTTAAAAAAAAAAAAAAAAGAATCAAGCCAGCCCTTTTGGGTCTGGTCTAGTTAATGGTTTTTGGTTTTGTTCGTTCGTTTTTTATAGGAAGTGGGGGGGGGGGGAGGGTAAGAGGGAGAGGGAGAATCTTAAGCAAGTTTCTTGCCCCTAGTGAGGAATCCTACACAGGGCTTAATCTCACAGCCCTGAGAACATGACCTGAACTGAAATCAATAGTCGGTTGCTTAACTGACTGAGCCAGCCAAGCGTTCCAGGTCTAGCTAATTATTATCATATCAGCAAAAGGCAAAAGAAGGCTCTTGTTTTATACACACACACACCTGGCCACATAAACTAAGTCAGAATAACCAAGAGCCTTAAAACTCTGAAAGAGTGGAGAATTATTTTCTATATCCTAGATTGAGTGAAGAAGGACGTATGTTGGCATTCTGTCAGGGGAAAAAAAGTATCAACCTAAATTTTATCTGCTACATGACCCCCAAAGGTGGTAGGCATGGAGTTGTTAGGTAAGCGATTCACCATGGTTGTCTCCTTTCCCCCAAACACACAAGCTATGGTACCATTTCAGATAGGGACACAACATGTGGTGGGAAAGAGGCTGCCAGTGCAGGTAACAAAGTGCCCTAAAGGTATGGTTCTTTTCTTACCTATATTTGACTCAGCCTGAGGCTGGCTAAATGGCTTTCTTGCTCAGCCTGCCATTCTGGTCTGTGTTGCTGGCTTCCTGGTCATCCGGTTCTCAAGGATCATTGCGAGGGAAAGCAACGTAACCAGCAAGGAGCCTAATCATATCCCACAAAGTGAACACTAGCATGGCTACATAGTGAAGTGAGGGACTACAACTGTCCTTATTATAGAACCTGATCTCGATCCTGGCCAAAGAACCTAGCGGCACTCAGAGACTTTGGAGGATCAGAGGTTTACTTAATGCCAGCAGGCTCAGAGGAGAGTATCTCCCAAGGTCTGAGTCCTGAGCACAAAGGGGATAGTTTATACACTTTAAAAAAATTTTTTTTATTAACATATAATGTAATATTAGCCCCAGGGATACAGTTCTGTGAATCGCCAGGTTTACACACTTCACAGCACTCACCATAGCATATACCTTTCCCAGTGTCCATAACCCAACCACCCTTTCCCTACCCCCCTTCCCCCGGCAACCCTCAGTTTGTTTTGTGAGATTAAGAGTCTCTTATGGTTTGTCTCCTTCCCAATCCCATCTTGTTTCATTTATTCCTTTCCTACCCCTCAAGCCCCCCACATTGCCTCTCAACGTCCTCATATCAGGGAGATCATATGATAGTTGTCTCTCTCTGATTGACTTATTTCGCTCAGCATAGTACCCTCTAGTTCCGTCCACGTTGTCGCAAATGGCAAAATTTCGTTTCTTTTGATGGCTGCATAGTGTTCCATTGTATATATATACCACATCTTCTTTATCCATTCATCTGTTGATGGACATCTAGTCTATGCACTTTTACTTCCATATCTCGTGCCACTCTTGAGGCCGAGGCCAGCAGGGTGAGAACGGTGGTGGCGGGGGGGGGGAGGGGTCCCGGAATGGCCCTGGGGCTGGAACTGGGTTTCTGCTGCTGGATTTTCAGCCACCTTAGAACACAGATTTCTCTTACCATCCTCACCTGTATAACTTCATTTTAAAAAAATTATAAGATAAAATACATCTATAGAAACCAATAGATTTCTATCAACTTCAAATCAACTTAAATGAAAGTTTAACAAATTACTATAAAGTCTAGGCTTTTATTATGACACAGCCCACGTCAAAAAACAGAACCCACCATAGCCCACCATATGCCCCATTCCAATCATAAGCCCCCTTCTTTCTCCAGAAGGACCACCATCCCCATTTCATAATAACCTTTTTCTTGTGTTTCTATAGTGTTATCACCTGAGTGTGTGTCCCTGCACAATATGGTTTCATCCTGACCATTTTTAATTTTGGTATATATTAAATCTCTTTAGTCCATAGACTTTCCTTCTACCTCTTTTCCTGACTTTTCTATTGAATGACTTGGGGTGTACAACCTGTGTCCTGTCACCCAGCCGACTGATTGTACACTCTCAGCACAGCTCAACATGTCCCTGCATCCTCTGTATCTCCTGCAATATGGCAGCTGGATCCAGAGGCTCCATGAGACCCAAGTTTGGTCTCTTTATGGGGACTCTGGATGATATTATTTTCTCCTATCAGGAGACCCCATGGCATCTAGATTTCCCCTTTATGTGCATCATTTTAGAATTCATTGTTCATTAAGTCACAACAGATGGCAAAATTGTGATATTCCAAGTTTTTCATTTATTTTTCATACTTAGTTGGGATACTTTTTATAAAGAGACTCCCCTCCTTCATCTACAACTGGGCTCTCTGGCTATAGAGTTTGTATAAGAAAGGTAAAATAAATGAGGGATTCATTCTTTTATTTACTAGTTTTATTATAATGAATAGATTTACTATAACTTTCCAAAAATAGACAATTACTTTTAACATCACTGTAAACTCATGGATATAAAAATATTTCTTGGATTTAATTCAGTGTAATTATAATCCTTACTCAAGATCCAAGTATCCCCTCTTAGCCTACAGTAACCTCTTCAAGTAGTCTAAGTCCTTTTATCATAACATAACTACTTTTATTGCTTTCTTTCTATATAGAAAGATGTTCTAGGCTCCTCTGATGCCTGGCCCAGACCTGGAATCAGTCATTTCCTCAAGAAAGTGTTTTTTGTTTGAAGTAAATTGTGTTACAAGGATAATATGTATAACAAGGATACTCCTTGCACCTGGATTAGTCAAGCTGTTTGTTTCAAAAGACATGGACAATCTCCATCTAGACTATTTTTTTATTTATATACAATGTACTATTTGTTTCAGGGGTACAGGTCTGTGATTCATCAGTCTTACACAATTAACAGCACTCACCATAACATATACCTTCCCCCATGTCCCTCTAGAATTTAAGATAAATGCTTCATATAGTCCTACTGACATTTTCCATTAGAAGCAGGTCTGTAGGGTTTTGTTGTATAATTTCTTTCTCTTTGCATCTGCATCTCCTTTTTTCCACACTAAGAATTTCAGTTCTCAAAGACCCAGGAGATAATAATTTAGAATATCTCATAAGAACTAATTTATGTGGGGCACCTGGGTGGCTCAGTGGGTTAAGCCTCTGCCTTCGGCTCAGGTCATGATCACAGGGTCATGGGATCAAGCCCCGCATTGGGCTCTCTGCTGGGCAGGGAGACTGCTTCCCCACCCCTCTCTCTGCCTGCTTCTCTGCCTACTTGTGATCTCTGTCTGTCAAATAAATAAATTAAATCCTTAAAAAAAAGAATTAATTTATGTTATAAATTTATAAACACAATCTCAAAATAACACAATAACATTACTAATATTAATTTGATTACTCTTTGTTTTCTTATTCTGTCCACATTTTTAATAATTGTGCCATATATCCATTGTCATTTATACTTAATTCTATAATTAACCATATTCTTAACTATTTACTATCCATCTTTATGTCGATGTCCTTCTAGTCAGTTCTGTAAATATTATTATCCACTCATTGATAATAGTTTGTTTTTTCCTTAGTAAACTGAAAGCTATTTTATATCTTTTGAAGTGGAAAGTCCTTTCTTCAAATGTTATTTTCTAGACTATATTAAATATCTTAGTTCATTTTCTGCTGTCAAAAAGAGCTCTTGAAAATCAGATATTAATATAACGTTATTTCTCTTTTATGTCACTTGATTTTTTTCCTAGATACCCAAATAATTATTTTTATTTGAAGCCCAATAATTGTATTATGTCTTTAAAATGGTTATTCTGGGTCAGTAATGTCAGTTACACAAAGTGTTCCTGAATACGTACTTTTTTAATTTCAGAAAAATGTTTTTGAATTAAGTCTTCAATATTAGCTCTGTTTCTTTGATTCGATTTTCTTCCTAGGGTCTCCTATCATCTGTATGTTGGATTTTATTAGTCTTTGAAATTTTCACTCAAATCTTTTTAAGTCTTTCTTTCTTTCTTTATTCAGTTTTTGGATTGGCATCCCTTTCATGTATTTGTCTCGAGAGAGCATCTCTTGTGTTTATTTGCTTTTAGAATTCCTTTAATTTAATTTCTTGTATTTTTAATTCTTTTCTGAATTGTGACAACTTGTGTCTGATTTATGTTATGATTTCATTTATTTTATAAATTTCCTAATATGCTTTGGTTCAGTATGAAGTAATAGATTTTATTTTTATCTGTTTTGTGAGCATTTTATCTGGAAACCTAGCATTATCTGTGTGATGCCATTCTTTCTATTCTCTGTTTTATCCTTATAACAGTTTTGTATAGGATATGACCTTGATCATTTTTGGTTGCCTGTTTTTTTTTTGAAATATTAGTTTTCCTCAGCTTTTAGAAGACACTGTGGTTCAAGAGTTTTCTAACTTTGAAATGCCTCCTCATGGTGTCTTGGGGTAGTGTTTAAAATATGGTGACTTTCTGCCTAATCCTGACTCTCTCTTCAACACCTTTACCTGAAATCTTCTATTTCTGACTTCTCCATTAGTTCTATCCTGTTCAATTTTAAACCACTCCCCAAAATTACCCCCCCTTTTTAAAGATTTTATTTGACACAGAGAGAGAGAGAGATATAGAGAGTGAACATGAGTATGGGGAGCAGCAGAGGGAGAAGGAGAAGCAGGCTCTCCCCTGAGCAGGGAACCCAACATGGGGCTCGATCCCATGATCCTGGGATCATGACCTGAGCCAAAGCAGATGCTTAACCCACTGAGCTAAAAGTTACCGCTTAATCAGCAGCCAAGGGAACTGGGAATGACATTTCAAGAAGTTTCAGGGATTTCCATTTTATTGTAGAACTTACTGGCCTTACTGGCCTTACTGTAGAACCATTGCACTCCCTCAATGTTGGACTGGAAAAAAAAAATCCTCACAGTTCAGCTACTGATCTCAAATTAGCCTTCTGTCCTATCTAATGAATACTTGATAGCCATTTTGAGTTTTTCTGATTCTCAGAACTAGCAGAGTTTCTGTTGCTTCCTTCTGCTTCTTCCCACATCAGTGCCTACAGCTCACAAACTAATATGCTAGTGTTTTAGCCCCACCTGTTTGTATCTGGAGGCTCATGAGGACACCACATCACCTAGCTCCATTGTGAATGTCATTTTTCCATCTGTTTTTATATGGACATTCACCTCCCTCTCCCAGAATCTCCTCTGCCACATCTTGTTCTGAGAACTCTGTCAGGACCCTGAAGTGCTGTCTTTCAGAAGTAAACAGTGCAGGCACAGGACTCAGTAAAGGAAAATAAACTCTCCAAGTATTCACTACTACTATAAAGATACTAGAAACGGCTGCCACGAAAATGAGCAAGTGAACACGGGAACACATTTCAGCTGCAACTACACTTTTAAAGTTATCCCTCTTCTTTCCTTCCGGTGGCTTCCCCTATGCGATATGCGGCATGTCTACTGAAACGCAATGCCCAATCCAAGCTAGTGAAGGACTGTGGAGAGACAGAAAACCTTTCCATTCAATTAGAATTCACCTTCCTGGATGCTTATAGAAAATCCTCTCGCAGGGGTCCTGGGTGGCTCAGTCAGTTAAGGGTCTGCTTTTGGCTCAGAAAGTGATTGTGCCATATCAGGACTAGTATAAAGAGACAGAGAGGCAAGGTGAGGTCAGTGTGACTGGGTTCCTCTGCAGGAAGAATTTAATTCTTCACTAACCACTTTTACATATTGCCCTGGACTAGTAGACATTGCAGATAGAACGATGGTGCTGGTCATTCTTGGCTGGTTACAGACTGAAGGTTTGTGTACCCCAAATCCATATGTTGAAATCCCAATCGATACTATTTGGAGGGGAGTTTTGGGAGGTGAAAAAGTCATGAGCATGTAGCTCTCATGAATAAGATTAGTGCCCTTATAAAAGGCCCCTCAGAAAGATCCCTTTGCCTCTTCTGCCATGTGATAACATGAAGGAACGAAAGAGAACCATTTATGATCTGGGAAAAAGCAGGCCCTCGGGAGACACTGAATCTGCTGACACTTTGATGTTGGACTTTCCAGCCTCCAGAACTGTGAGAAATAATGGTTTTTTGTTTAAGCCCCCCAGCCTACAGTGTTTTGTTTTAACAGCCTAAATGGACTAAGACAGGGCTGGGACTTTTTGTTGCTGTCCACAATTTATCACTACACTGAGGTGCATGATAAGTCTCCCACTCAATGATGACCAAAAACAACTGACAACAGTGTATGGTAAGGAGAATCAGAGTCCTAAAAACCTCAGAGTCACCTGAAGATTTGTACACTTGTCTACCTTGTAGACAAGTCAAGGTAGAAGTTTACATAGTGATTTGTATCACCTGTTTATCACAGTGACTGTGTACAGGGTTAAAAAGTTTACATCTATTCACATTGTCCATAATTGTTGCCTATTTACTGGGAATAAGTAATGGTGCCAGAAACAAAAATGTCAATTATGATGAGTTGTGTCTAGGTCTGCTGTATGTCTAAAGTTTTTGCAGAAAGCAATCCATTATGGGCGTCTGGGTGACTCAGTGGGTTAAGCCCCTGCCTTTGGCTCAGGTCATGATCTTGGGGTCCTGGGATTGAGCCCTACATCAGGCTCTCTGCTCAGCAGGGATCCTGCTTCGCCCGCTCTCTCTGCCTGCCTCTCTGCCTGCTTGTGATCTCTCTCTCTGTCAAATAAATAAAAAAATCTTGAAAAAAAAAGTTGATCCATTGACTTATGTGCCTATAACACCACAAGGAATTTATTTATATGGTATTTATAGATACTTGATTATTTATGTGTCGCTTCCAGTGGTCTAATGATATAAAAAGTTCTAGTCCATGGCTTTCTTTGCTCATTCAGTCTTGATTGAGTGTATTAACTAAAGTAACCAGAGAAATACTGGGAGCTGTTTGCTTACTTTTAATTGACTTCTTATATCACAAGTCCTTCACAATTTTGTTTTCATGCTAGAGAGTAAAACAAAGTGAAAGCTATTTAATCTCATTCTGACTCACCATTCTTGCCAGACTCTGAATTCTGACAAGCCTCCTTGTAGTGTAACCCAGTTTAATCGGCATTAACCATTTACTTGTCTATATATTCTGCAATACAAATTCTCCTGGGGAATTATTTTTGGTTCATTCATTATTGTATCCTGAGAACCTAGCATTGTCCTCATTAAGTGTGGAATAAATGAATAAGCATGTCTGTCAGATATATATGAAATGGGTTTATAGATGAAGATCTTCAAGTACCCAGTATTATATATCCAAATGATATATTATCAATATATCAATGTATCAATAAAGTAGTAAGCGAAATGCACATGGAATAAGATTGTTGCAATCAGAAATTTGAGATATGTTTCCAGGAAGAAAACAGTATTTCTAAATTTGTGTATATTGTATAGAAAACCATGAAATCATGAAATTCGTAAATTGGGGGGAAAAAAAACAAACCTTCGAAATAAGGAACGACTATAATTTCCCAGTGCTACACAATGGTGTATTTCTCCGTACTACATATATAGTATACATGAGAAGAGAAAAATCCGTGTTTCTAGATTTCTAATTTCAAAGAGTTAATGGAAGCACCTAGTATACAAAAGCTGGGAGTTTACCAAAAATATGTACTCAGACTGAAACATTCATAGTTGAGTAAATGATGCATATCAATTTAAAAATGTTTTTATGATAATTATTATTATGTAAATGTAATAGGAGACAAAAAGTGAATTTGGGCTATACTAATTATTTTATCAGCTAGTTTAAAGATTTGAATGATGATTCAAATGTTTTGCTTTATGTATGGAACCAGAAAAGACCCGGAACAGACAAAGGAATCTTGAAAAAGAAAACCAAACCGGTGGCATCACAACCCTGGACTTCAAGCTTTATTGCAAAGTTTTAATCATCAAGACGGTCTGGTACTGGCACAAAAACAGACACATCAATTAGTGGAACATAATAGAGAACCCAGAAATGGACCTTCAGGTCTAATATTCAACAAAGCAGGAAAGAATAGCCAATGGAACAAAAGACAGTATCTTCAGCAAATGGTGTTGAGAAAATTGGACAGCCACATGCAGACGAATGAAACTGGACCATATTTGTGCACAGTGCACAAAAATACACACAAAATGGGTGAAAGACATAAATGTGAGACAAGAATCCATCAAAATTGGAGAGAGAACATAGGCAGCAACCTCTGTGACCTCAGCCGCAGCAACTTCTGTCTAGAACATCTCCAAAGGCAAAAATAAAATTGGGACTTCATCAAGATAAAAAGCTTTGCACAGCAAAAGAAGCAGTCGATAAAACCAAGACAGCCAACAGAATGGGAGAGAATGTCTTACCAGATAAAGGGCTAGTATCCAAGCTCTAGAAAGAATTTATCAGACTCAACACCCAAAAACGAATAATCCAATCAAGATATGGGCAGAAGTGTGAACAGACTTTTCTCCAAACACATACAAATGGCCAACAGACACGTGAAAAAATGCTCAACATCACTCCATCACTCTGCCTCAGGGAAATGCAAATAAAAACCACAATGATATACCACCTCACACCAGTCTGAATGGCTAAAATTAACAAGTCAGGAAACAACAGATGTTGGTAAGGATGTGGAGAAAGGGGAATCCTCTTCCACTGTTGGTAGTAATGCAAGGTAGAACAGCCATGCTGGAAAACAGTATGGAGGTTCCTTGGAAAGTTGAAAATAGAGCTACCCTATGACCCAGCAATTGCACTACTAGGTATTTATCCCAAAGATACAATGTGGTAATCCAAAGGGCAGCTGTACCCCAATGTTTATGGCAGCAATGTGCACAATAGCCAAAGTATGGAAAGAGCCCAAATGTCCATCGATGGATGAATGGATAAGGAAGTGTTCACACTTCTTTATACACACACACACACACACACACACACACACACACACAGTCAGCCATCAAAAATTGAAATCTTCCCATTTACAATGATGTGAATGGAACTACTAGATAGTATGCTAAATGAAATAAGTCAGAGAAAGGCAATTACCATATGATGTCGTCTATATGTGGAATTTAAAAAACAAACAGAGGACCATAGGGGAAGGGAGGAAGAAATGAAACAAGAGGAAAACAGAGAGGGAGCCAAACCATAAGAGACTTAATCATAGGAAACAAACCTGAGGGTTGCTGGAGGGGAGTGGGATGGAGGGATGGGTACCTGTGTGATGGACATTAAGAAAGGCACATGATGTAATGAGCACTGGGTACTATACAAGACTGATGAATCACTGACCTCTACCTCTGAAACTAATAATACATTATATATTAATTAATTGAATTTAAATAAAACATGTTTTTCTTTATTTTTTTCTCTGTACTCTCTAGATACAGCTCTCAATTCATATGATTTTTTTCTTAATTTCTAGTCTTTTGTATTAGTTTATAGGAGTAAAAGTCTTGAATCCATACAAATGTTCTGCAGTTATTCTCTGAGTTAAATAGCATTTCATCAATTTTAGATATAGGTGAATAAAATATTTGAAAATCATTCAGAGCAATTCTGAAGAAATGCTCAAGTGAATTTTATACCCACAACAGAATCAGAAACGATAAGTCAAAATTTATACTGGGCCAAATGCTTTTAATTACCTTCCAGATGTAATTATGCATATACACAGATGGCAGGTAAAGTAGCTCTGTTATATAAAAGAAGGTGCATGAATAATTGCTATAGTTTAAACAACAGAAGTAAGTTGTTTTACATATAAAATGATAGGATAGAAGATGTAGTGAATTCTATATCTAGTTTAGAAGAGGGGATCTGATTGTCATCATATCCTCGAAAACACAAAATGGTGAGGAACAATACTGAGTGAATGGTGGAGAGCACATCTAAATAGCAGCTTGTAATTGCAGAGTGATGCAACCTGTCTTCTTGAAGGTCTTGGAAAACAGCTGAAACATTCAGATGAACAGTGTTTAGATGATGGAAAAGCTGGGCAACAAGGCTTGCTGAACACCTAAAATATTACAGGCAAGCAAGCATTCAGAAATGGTGCTGCCCTAAAAAGGAGCCCCCATGAAATCCCGTAGTGAAAGTGAGGAACTATTTGGCATCTATTTTCTCAGGACACAGAGACCTTAAAATAATGAATAATGGCTTATATTTTCCTAATCAATATGTTTGGTTTTTTTCTTTTGTTAAAATATTTTATTTATTTGACACAGAGAATACAAGCAGGGGGAGCAACAGGGGCAGAGAGAGAAATAAGCTTTCCTCTGGGCAGGGATCCTGATGCACAACTAAATCCTGGGACCCTGGGATCATGACCTGAGCCAAAGTCCGACACTTAACCAACTGAGACACCCAGGTGCCCTGATATGTTTGTTTTTCTACCATTTTTCTATTTATACTTACCTTGGATTATCACTAAGCAAGAGATTTGAAAGAAAAATTTTTAATTTGATTTAGTCAGGGGGTACCTGATGGCTCAGTTGGTTGAGTGTTCAATTCTTGTTTTCAGCTCAGGTCATAATCTCACAAGTGGTGAGACCAAGCCCCATGTTGGCCTCTGTGCTCAGCAGGGAGTCTTCCTGAAGAGTCTCTCCCTTTGCCCATCCCCCCACTTTCTCTCACAGGTACAAGCACACACACTCCCTCTCTCTTTCAAATAAATAAATCTTTAAAAAATTTTGATTTAGAATGGATGAAGAAGATGTGTTATATATACACATACATATATATATGTATGTATGTGTATATCTATACACACACACACACACACAATGGAATACTATGCAGCCATCAAAACAAATGAAATCTTGCCATTTGCGACGATGTGGCTGGAACTAGGTATTATGCTTAGCAAAATAAGTCAATTGGAGAAAGACAATTATCATATGATCTCCCTGATAAGAGGAAGTTGAGAGGCAACGTGGGGGGTTGGGGGGATAGGAAAAGAATAAATGAAACAAGATGGGATCGGGAGGGAAACAAACCAAAAGGCACTCTTAATGTCACAAAAGAAACTGAGGGGGGCTGGAGGGAGGGGGTAGGGAGAGGGTGGTGGGGTTATGGACACTGGGGAGGGTATGTGCTATAGTGAGTGCTGTGAAGTGTGTAAACCTGGCAATTCACAGACCTGTACCCCTGGGGCTAATAATGCATTATATGTTTATTAAAAAATTAAGAAATTAAAAAAATTTTTGATTTAGTCTATCTGGAAAATACAAAAAAATTGAGTAAGTTATAATGCATTTTGAAAGTTGATGGTATGCCTAGATAAAGAAGATTAAAATCAATTAAAAACACTTTCAAAATAAGCCCTTAAATGTTATGATAATAATAATGTTAATTATGAGCATGAATAATGTTAATGTTCTTTATAAGAACATTAATGTTAATTATTAACATTCATTATTAACATTAATAATATTCTTAATAAGAACGTTTTTTAAAGGCTAAGAATGCACACTCTACTTACAATGAATGAAAATTTCTCCTAATCATTTTAAAACATCTCCAAATTTTCATAAATGTGTCAGACCTTCAATTATATGTGAAAGTAAAAGAATACCTGGAACAAGTAACAAATATGAACAAATCTTTGCAATATTATTTAATATGATTTAATTGATACATCTTATTATTTAATGAACAAAATACCAACTATTAAAAACAGTTTAGTGACAATCATCAAATGTTTCTACTTAAATCATTAGGACTGTATGATTCAAATAATTTTAAACCTAAATGCATACTTTCTACTACATAAAAAATTGTATTATCTACAGCAGAGTTAAGAATGTTTCCATCTTCTAGACTCAGAATACAGACTATAAATTCTGTCACATCATGTATGCAGAGTACTGAATGCTGGACAGTTTTTATAATTTCCTGAACTAAATATGATAATCACCTTTATTGCTATACTTGCTTGTATTTATGGGTCAGTCTTTGTAAATGGAGAGCTTGCCTAAGTGGAGTGTATGATTATGCTATTGGAAATAGAGTAACCACTCTTCAATTATTTCAATTGGTAATTAATGACAATAATTCTATATGCCTATCATACGTATACAAGGAGAATACACTTTTTTTAAAGATTTATTTATTTATTTTGAGAGAGAGAGAGATTGAGAGAGAATGAGAGGAGTGGCAGAGGGAGACGGAGAGAGAGAATCTCAAGCAGACTGCGCTGATCACGGAGTCCAACACAAGCCTTGATCTCACAACCCTCAGATCATGACCTGAGCCAAAATAAGAGTTGTACGCTTAACCTACTGAGCCACCCAGGCACCCCAAAAAAGTAAACTTTTAACATGTTATTATGAAGACCATAATGATTTTTAAATTCATCTAGCATGGCTTTCTTAAGCAACCTAAAACTCCCTCCACCATTCCTTCAATCCTCTTTTTCTTTCTTCAGTTAGTTCAGGAGTTGGCAAACTTCTGTCTACAAAAGGCCAATCAATATTTTAGGCATTGCAGGCCATAAGTTCTCAGATGCAACTAGAGCTAAGCTTCCTTATTTGCTGATTCTGTATTCACACATTTGTCTACTTACTCAAATTAAGTTTTAACCTGAGATCAGTCTTTGCCACTTTTCAGACAACATGGAGAGTGGCAAACAGCTTTGTCACTCAACACACCCATTCCTGACTGAAGTTGACGAGGTAGTTCTCTGCCTTCTGCTTTCAGCTCTCATGATGTCAAGTGTCCTTTGTGATATATACTGCAATGGTTTTTGCATTTTTGTGATTTCTGTTGGTGAGTTTGTTGTATAAATTGGCCCCCATTGCCGAATTACTGTCTGGTGTACCTGAGCAGAAGAAGACTATGATGTGTTGGGGAAAAAAATACATGTATTAGATAAGCTTCTTTCAGGCATGAGTTATAGTGCTGTCGGCCAAGAGCTCAACGTTAGTGAATCAACAATATGTATTAAATATGGTATCTTTAACAGAAACACATATAAAGCATGGTTATACATTAATCAGTTGATGGAAACGTGTCACCAGAGGCTTGCAGTAAACTCTGTATATCTTCTAGAAGAAATGGTTCAGTATTGGCTAGTTTGGGGTTTGTGGTGACAGATAACTCTGGTGTTGTAATAGGAAAGCAGCAACAGACTGGTTTAAACAGACTGGTGCGGCCATGTTCCAATACAACTTTATTTATAAAACAGGCAGCCTGCTGAATATGGCCATGGGCTATGGTTTTCCAACCTATGAATAAATACAAAGAATTCCGGAATGTTAATTATACAAAGCATTGTACCAGGCACGATGAATTACATAATATTAAAAGCTCTACTTTTATGAATTAATAGAAATGATAAGTCATATTCCCACATTTCTCTAGAACAAAAGTGCCACAAAAATGGTGCACATAAAGGAAAGTAACACAACTTTTTTTTTTTTAATTTTTTTTTTTTTAATTTATTTGACAGACAGAGATCACAAGTAGGCAGAGAGGCAGGCAGAGAGAGAGAGGAGGAAGCAGGCTCCTGCCAAGCAGAGAGCCCGATGCGGGGCTCGATCCCAGGACTCTGGGATCATGACCTGAGCCGAAGGCAGAGGCTTAACCCACTGAGCCACCCAGGCGCCCCAGTAACACAACTTTTGATTGAGGGAAACTGAAGTAGATTCTCTTTCAATCTAATACTGAAGTTTGAAGGAAGGATACAAAGGGAGAACAGACTAGAGGCCAGGAATTACTGCGTTTATTAGATGAATGGTGTGTATGTTAGTCTGAGTACTCCCAGCGGCATGTACCAAGATAGAATGAAGTGTGTAATGATTTTATTAGGGACAACAAATGTGAGAGAAAATATGAAGGGATCTGGAGAAGTTGGCAACTCCAACCCTGAGTGATGGAGGAGAGGAAGATGGCTATGCAATCTATGGCCAATATCAACCTCAGAAGAATCTTCCTCAGTGCAAAGGGTGGTGGAGGGCAGCAGCTGGGACCCCTGTGCACTTACCATCCAGAAGGGGGAGCTCTCACGGTCCCTGGAGATTGTAAACTGAATAATTTACTTTTAATCAGGCTTATAATATGTGTTAGAGTATTAAATTATGAGCATTACAAGATTTAGCTATATTAGTTGTCATTACTAATTAAGCTGAATTAGTTATGCTGGAGACTGAGGAAAAGTTCGAATCCTAGATACACCACGTATTGTCTTATGTAAGATATTTAATGTTTCTGAGTCATGCCTTCTTAATTTGCAAAATGGTAAGTATCTCAACCCCATATATCTGTTGTAAGGAACAAACACGACCATGTGTGTAAACTCTAGCACTGTGTATGCCCAGTACGTAGAGGGGGTAAAAACAGTAAATACCCTCCAGATTTTAAACTTAACAAAAGGTGCACTTAAGGTTTTGGAAAGATTATTCTATTCTCAACAAAGAAACACATTTAACTTCAGATAATCAATGTTAGTTCGTTTTTACTAATATCATATCCATGAAGTATTATATCTTGATCTCTCTGTTACCAAGGTTTGCTGAATGATTTGTAAAAGTAATTTAAAAAGGAAGGAATTATAAAGTCATCTGTCACAAAAGCTCATTTTGCCTGCATAACTCATAAAAGTTAGTATGGCTTCATCATGGAGTTGTTCCACAGGCGATATGAAAGCATTTTCATATTGTCAACAAAATAACTGTTGCATGAGAAATTATTACCTAGCATACCTATCCATTAACTAAAGTATACACCTAAAAACCATTAGGAAATGAAGGGAATGTAACAAAGTCTTACTAAATTGATTTTTAATCTGGTTAGATTCTTAGGTTATTATTCTTTACAATTACAGTTACTAAATTGCATATTCCAATAATTTTTCATTAGTATATTCAAAACATGCTGTGCATTAAAATGTTGACTGTGCAGACTGCATGTATATACGATTTAAATTAAATATAAATGTTCTTAAAAAATAATGAAGACTTCAGATTTCCTTTGGTAATTTAAAACATATTTTTTATATAGTGAAAACAAAATAATGACAAAAGAACCAATTCAATTGAATATGGCCTGAAAAGTTTCTTTTAATGTTCTACTGGAATAAAATATAATAAACTTGTGTGCCCAGAATCTGACCTTGATAATTGTATGTTTAATACCACCCTTACTTTGGGAAGTAGGGAACATAGAATCAATTCTAAATATAGTTAGGATGCATCCTTAAGAACGTATTTCCTTCTCTGGTAACTACTCTTTGAGATTTCTTTATCTTGAGTAATACCTTCTTCCAGATAAACTTATACATTCAGTCCAGACTAATTTATCGTATTATCACTTGCAAAGATTTGTGATAACCAACATAGAACATCAGGAATGTCTTTAGTTTCAAAGAACTGGCCTTATAGTAGAGAATATAACTAAAATTCAAGCTAGAATTTATCAGGGGTGTATGAAAACCTATCCATTTAGTTGAAGAAGTCTGACTGATGACAGAATCATCCACCAGTAAATATTTACTGATAATCTCTTGTGAGCCAGGAGTGGTATAAAAACTAAGGTATCATAGTTAATAAAAACAATAAATCTCTGCCTTCAAGGTTTTCCTTCTTGCAGGAGAACACAAACAATAAACAAATCAATAGAATTATCTATAAGATTATCTATAATATGAGTCACTACCATATATTAAAAAAAAAACACAGAAACTGGAGACGAGCTGCAAGGGTTTCAGTGCTGCCAATTTATAGCTCTGTAGTCTACAGCTAATTCTTAACATCACAATGCCTCAAGTTTCCCATGTGTAAAATGGGAATAACAAAACTGGATCTTAGTATTGTTATGAGGATTAAATGAGTTCCTGGGATAATGTATGGAACATAATGTCAAAGAAATATTGGTGTGATTACTAATACCATTTATCATATAGATATAAGAGCAGGAGGTGGTTTAAGGATTTGAAGGCAGCTAGTGGGGAGTTAGTGAATATTTGGTAGAGGATGGTCAGGGAAGACCTCTATGATAAGATGATATTTGAGTAGAAATCTAAAAAAGATCATGGGGGTGCCTGGGTGGCTCAGTGGGTTAAGCCTCTGCCTTCGGCTCAGGTCATGATCTCAGAGTCCTGGGATCGAGACCCGCATCTGGCTCTCTGCCTAGCAGGGAGCCTGCTTCCCCCGCTCTCTCTGCCTCTCTGCCTGCTTGTGATCTCTCTCTCTCTCTCTCTCTCTCTGTCAAATAAATAAAATCTTTTAAAAAATGAAAAATAAAAAAGATCATGAACAAGGCTTCATATCTAGGAGGAGAGTGTTCAGTCAGAGGGGACAGCATGTGGAAAGGCCCGTTATACATTGATTATAATTGTTCTATATTTAGTTACCAAAAAAATGTTTTTCAGCTTGGACATAGTGTTAGTATCAAGTGAGTTTGATGGTTACTTGGATTCAAGGCCCTCTTCTGATCCCATACTAAGCCTGAGGAAAAAGCTCTCCAATTAGGAAGAATTGGAACAGTGCAGTGTGCAAATGGAACCATTCTTAAAATAATGCAGAACTGGTTATACAATATTAGGGGAAACACAAGTTAGAAAAATAAGTACAAAGGATAATGACTATCATAGATTCAGCTATCTTAAGTAATCCCGAAGGATCAGAACATGTAACACTTTGACTTATTTGTTGCCTAGTGAACAAAATTCATAAAAATTCAAGGAAATAACAATGAATAATTTCATAAAATAACATCAGTTGATAGATGGACAGTGATACACGTAAATTGGGATTTGAATTACTAAACAATGATAATAATAGTAGATCACTTTGCAGTGAGAAGAAACAGGTCTAACCCCTGGTGATTGCCTATGTATAAAATTATATAAATACATATATATGTGTTTGTTTGTCTCATGTATACTTATATATTATATGTCTTATATTTGTTATGTGTATAATATGTATAATCACAGAAAGATGAGAAAGGTTGAAAATGGAAGGACAAGTGATCAATGAATTTCCTGGTTAACCCTCCCCATATCTGGTTGAAACTCTGGATTGGGTGCTAGAGAATATAGGGAGGAGAAGATCTGAGAGTTTTTCAGAACTAGAGATAGAATGGGGTTTCTTTTTCCTCTTGCTTACCAAAAAGAAACCCAGGAAACAACAGCAACAAAAACTAGTTCATTAGAGAATCTTTTGCCAAGGCAGAGAAGAGTGGCTACAGTGAATTATAAACAGTGAATGACGTCGTCACTGGGCAGCAATGTGACCTGGGAAATAAGAAACTCCCTTATTCCTAATCCAGTGGCTGATGTAGGTGAAGTAAGAGGTGAGATTTCCACCAGTCCCTTAAGGACAGATGTAAAGCAGCTTACTGCTCAGAGTCAGTCTGAGAGGTGAATTGATGAGAAGAAAGCAGTATGTAGCAGAAGCAGCAGGGCGAATATCACCAAGGCACTTATGGCTGATTTTATGTGGGTGAGAAGCTCAGTAAAATTTCAGAAGGGGGTCCTGGTTAGCGGAGGAGGACTGTTGAACGTCTCTGGAAGCAAACAAGGAGCCTTGCCTGTGCTAAGAGAACAGTTTGTGGGCTACTTAGGTAGAAGAAGCAAAAGGATAGGGCCTGCCATCAAGGCAGATGCAACAAGACATCAGCAGAAGCCAGCAAATGTTGTACCAAAAAGCTGAGCACCTGAGGATGAAGGAGAGTGTGTTGAGAAAAAAATCCTGAAGGACAGAGTAGTAACCAAACCAGGAGGTACATATAGGAGACTAAATTCACACACACACACACACACACACACACACACACACACACACACACACACGTTGTTTCAACAGAAAGAAGAGCTTAAAGGGATATATTTAAGTGCCTCTCCAACCTCCAACCCATCAATGAGAATGGGGCTCCAATGGCAGATGTAATCAGTTCTAGAAAGCAAAGGAAGTTGCATTTTGGGCACATTTGAGTTACAGTGTGTAGACTTCAACAAACCCCTGCATGTAGCAAGCTCTCTTTGGAAAAACTGAAGTCAAGTGAAAAATAAATTCTGACATTTTATCTTTCACAAGACTAATAGTTAGCAGTACTCCTATTTATGTAGTTCAAGGATAGTTCCGTATTTTATTCAAAATAAGTTTCTTCACGCTTTGCTCCTTAACTACATTCTGTGTCAACAGCTGTCATTTAAGTTTTTGGCAGTGGAGCTGTTACTGCAAATTGACCTTCAGTGAGTCAGATTACCTTATCTAAGGAGATTATAAGACTTTGAAGAAGTGATGCTAATTTTTCCAGGGAACATTTTGGTCCAAAAGTAGCATGCATGTTATTCCATCATAAAATAGATCACCAAAGTTATAGAGTTACTATGGGAAACTATATTTAGTTTATTCATTCATTTAGTTAAATCAGCTTATTTTTTTTTTTCATGGTAAGGTTACTTAATTTGTACCATACTTTAAATTTGCTTTCAGACTATTTATGATGATCTAAAATTATTAAGGCTGTGCTATTTCTGATTTTTAATTTACCATGTTTTCCCTTTCCTGGATTTTATGTAAATGGTTGAATTTTTTCTTTAAATTTGTCAGAGTTAAAAGAAAGAAAGAACAAAATGGAAAGGGGAAGAATTTCTAAAATATGCTCAAGTAGCACTATAAAATAACTATCTCTCTTTTTTTTCAATATATGACTTATCTCCTGGACACAAAAAATAGAGTTCAGAATCTCCAACTTCCCTTAAAAAAGATCCCTAGAGCCTTAATTCTACTATTTGCATGGTATTACAAGAACTTGTAAGGGTGCCTTGGTGGCTCAGTTGATAGAGTGTCTGACTCTTGATTTCAGCTCGGGTCATGATCTTAGGTTGAGATCGAGCCCCATGTTGGGCTCTGCACACTCAGTATGGACTCTGCTTGAGATTCTCTCTCCCTCTGCCCTTCCCCAGCTCATGTCCAAGCTCTCTCTCTCTAAAATAAATAAATAAAATATTTAAAAACTTGTGAAATTTATGAATTGCATTTACAGTCTCATCTAAATATATATTATATCTTATAAGGCAAAATGAAATAGATAAATTTTATCTAACTCAGTAAATTAACGGATAAATTTAAAAATTCTATAATCATTACTCTAAACTTACCTGTTGTGTTAATTGGCCTCAAAACATCCAAATTGAATGATCTACTGCTTGTAGACCCAGCAAGCATGCCAAAGAAGAGGTCCCACCATGTTGAATATTGTTACAGCTCCTTGAATGTAGATGAAATGATAATGGAGGAAGGAAACAATTGGGTGAGCTTACAAAATCATTAATCAAATTTGAAAGCCAGTTCACCCTCAACAATGCTGTGTAATCACTTGAAAATGAAGTTTTCAAATGAATTTGGTCAATGCTGGCATGACCTTAACATAATTACTTGAAACTATAATGTTTGTGTGTGCATGTGTCCATTGGTAAAATTCTCTGGGGAAATTGTCTTTTGGATCTTGACTTCTCCTTATAGCACAGATACTTTTCTTCTTCCAGCCACTATACTATGCCCTAAATTAGATGAAATCAGTAGTCTTTTATTATGACTAAGTAAATAACACCTGATTTGCATTTAGGAATAAATGTTACATAGGAAATGAAAAAGTATGAACACATTTTGACTATACATTAGGTATGAACGGCTTATTTTTACATGGACAATTAGCCTTTTTAAATGTCTATAACATCCAGTTAGCCTAATAGAACAAAGTTGCCCTTACTGGCTCTTTCTTGGGGCAGCCACTCCATGCCATTCCTGGAGCATTTCCTGCTCTGCCTACCTAGGGCAGATCCGGATTTTTAGGAACACACAGACTATAGAATAGTTCCATCTCCCTCACTCTATCACCAACATCATGAACCATATTCTGATGGAGGTGGTAAGAAACTGGAAACTTTTTCCCTTCCTTGAGCATAATTTTCTCTGCCCCCTTTCCATGCCTCTACATAGAGCTATGGCTGGCATGAATGACATCACATGTAAAATGTGTTCTCTGTGAAAAGTCCATTCATTAAGAAAAAAATAAAATAAAAATATGTTTCAGTTCCATCTTAATAATTAGGAAAGTAGATTAAGAAGTTGGACTTATTTAGACTAAGAAAATATATGTGCACAGTTCTGTGCATGGGCCAGTACAGCTTGCACATTTCAGAGGACTAGGAAGTCAGAGACATCAGTGCTCAAAGAAAAAGTTCATTTACTTGTGGGATATGGAAAAGTAACAAATGTTCTGAGCTTCAATTATCTAATCTATTACATCTATTATATTATATATATCTAATCTATTATAGATAATAATAATATAGATAATAAAATTATCTAATCAATTATCTAATCTATTATAGATAATAATATAGATAATAAAATAGATAATAATCTATTATAAAGAGCTCTTCAGTGTTAACATTTGGGTGAATAATATAATGTAAATTATAAAAAATAGAATATAATTAATATTTATTGAACACTTACTACATCCTAGGCACAGGGATAAGTGCATTATGTTGAGCATCTCAATTTACTTCAAAATAAAATTCCTACTGAATAAGGAAAAAAAAACAAAAACGAGCAACTTTTCATCATTTGAAAACTCAATCTTTGTGCAAGTTAGACCAAATTCTGATCTACTGAACACACACAAGTAAACCAATGACCACAGAACATTTTAGTTTTCAGCAAGTGCCACTGGATATTATCTTAGATGTGCAGTTCAATAACATATTTCAAGTCAACCAATATTTTTGACAGTTATCCTTCATGAAGCCTGTGACTATACCAACAAGATTTGCAAAAGCAGAGAGCATAGAAAATTGAAAAAAAGAGATTCATTTTTATGGTTCAGACATATTACAAAACCTTGACCAGAAGGTCTCAAGAAAGTAAGGGAGGATTTGCAGTTTTAGAGTTTATTATCCAATTGAGAATCCTGTAGAATATTTGATTAAGGAGAGAAGGCTATGTCTGAAAGGCAGAACATCTAGTGAAACAAGCAATAGGGTTCCAGGGTCACCATATGCATTGTAAATAATATTTTATAGTTTCTCATATGGCTCAGAGGATTAAGGCTTAACTTGCAAAATAACTATCTTATCTCCATGATATTTAACCACTATTTCAATCTAAATTTCTAAAACATGGTCAACTAACCTCTCATGGGAAAATGAAAAATATATGTTTTGTCAAGAAAATCTATTAAAGTGATTTTTAGTACCCACAAAGATTAGCCCACAAAAACTATAATACTTTCGCTGTTAATCACCAACTCCAAAAGTGGAAAATTTGGCTTTTTCAATATAAATTTGATATGTGATCAATTATCAGAACATAATTATTAAATGGATTAAAAGGAGAATTTTGGAAAGAAGGATGATTCAAAAAGGCTTATAACTTCTTTTTTAGAAGAATGAGCATCAATATGTCCTCTTACACAGAATATTATTAGTAAAAACTCCAAATAGCCATATAATGAAAGAACAGCCTTATTTCTTTTTTTCCCCCAATATTTCTCTACTCTGTACATCCCTCAAATCCAAGCAATACTGGTTTCAGTTTGAGGATTTCGTTAGAGAAATGTTACAAAGATGCAAACTTCAGCCCAGTTCTCTTTCTTAAGAGGAATTGCAGTCTTTAGCCATTATCTTTAAACACAAAACACAGTTGGTTGAGCATGCCAAACAAGGCAGGCCAACATGATAGTAGTTGTTCACCTCATAAAAAGCAATGTGATCACCTACTAATTGTCTAATCAGTCTACATTTACATAAATAAATTATCTTCAATTAATTACTCTGAGTTCTGTTCTGAAGCTCTTCATGTTCTGGAGCTTACACTCATGTTATGTCGGAAGATCATCTTATCCAAACACTTAATTTAATTGCATTGTTGACATTAACTTCAAATATAAGTAGCTTCCACAGACTAAGAAAACTGTAAGCACTACGTATGTTTTTCCGAGTACAGATAATTGTGTCATTGTCCATGGGCAGAAACTTGGGAAAGCATCTGGTCATATAAAGCCCTAACAAAATGAATATCTTTTATAGCTGTAATTTATTATATTGTAATCATCTATGTTCATTCTAAAACTACATTTTAGAGAAAATACAACTTTTGCTCAATTCTTTTTAAGTGCCAGCAAGACTATTCTTCTATGCATATTTATATTCATTTATTTTCAAATTTCTCATACTATAAGTTTCATTTCAAGGAATGGAGAAATGTAAAAATACTAAAATGTTCATTGAATAAATAGATATTGATAAGGTTTTTCTTGAAATAATTAATGTTCACTTCAGCTACAGTATAGTAGAGACACATCTGAACAATTAGCATAATAGGAAAAATTGAAATATGCATATAAAACCATATCACATAAATACATATATATTTCCTTACTTTTTCAGCTGAGAGGGTCTAGAAGCAATGATAACCCAGTAACAGTGAGCACACTTAGTGCCCAGAACTTGGATTATAATACCGTTCTCCGTTAAAAAGAACCTGTGTTCCTTCAAGAAATAGCTGATTCAGTGATCCGGGAATGTACAAAATGAGTTCAAAGCATCTCATAGGAAGTACCAGAAAATAAGGAAGTATTTAAAAATAAGCAAACAAAATTTTCAAATATACATCAATGTGACAACTATAATGTCCCAATGTCCAAAATGGAAAAATTTGAACATTAAACTAAATTAAGTATTATTGGGTTATAACCCAAAATATAAAATAAGTATCCATGAATCCATACTGATATAAACAAATGACTGAATAAGTAAGGAAATAAATAAGAAGTGACAAATCTCTCATGCAGAAAATTTTCAAATAATTTATATACACACACTCCCCACTCCTTAACTATGGACTGTGCATAGGGACTTCCTCCCAGAGAGTTCAGTATGAAAAGGAGAAAGGAATGGTAACTTTACAGTGGAGAAACCTGACAGATGGCTACCTCAGCCAGGGTATCAATACCAACAGCGATAAGTCGTATGGGTAATATGTACCCTTGATATGATGTAATGAGAACAGCACTTTACCTCTGTGGTTTTCTTCTTCCTTAAAGCTCATCATCCCAGTCTGATCCTGAGAAAAGCATCACACAAATTTTCATTGAGGGATAGTTAAAGGAACACCTGACAACTCCTCCTTAAATACTTCACAGGTGTCAAAAATAAGAAAATTCTGATAAACTGTCATAGCCAAGAGGAGCCCAAGGAGATAACCAATGAAATGTAATGTGGTGTCACAGATGGGAAAAGAAAAAGAATATTAGGTAAAATTAAGAAAACCTGAATTAAGTGTGGGTGTTAGTTAATAAAAATATATTAATACTGGTCCACTAATTATGGTAAAGTTACCATCCTACTGTAAGAGATTAATAGCAGAAACTGGATGTGTGGAAATATGGGAACTTTTTGTAAGATCCCTGTAATTTTTCTGTAAGTTTTAATTATACTAAAGTAAAAAAAATATATTTTAAAAAGATACGGTATGTATCTTTTGTGAACAATAAGCAGTTTAGGTTAAGCGAAATGCAGCTCTGCTCTTTTTGTGTAAAAGCATTTTTAAATATTGATCCAACTAGGGTCCTGGCTTAAATCTTCCCCTGTAGATTCTCCTCTTTACCTTTCAGCCAGGTTTATGATTTCTTCCTGTTACTTCCACAATTCTTTACATATACTTCTGCTAAAAAATGTATAACCTGACTAATGACATGCATTTACTTTTATCTCCCCCTGTAGATTTTGCCACTTTAGAGAGTCAGTGAAATTGATCCGTCTTTACACTGCAAGCTTTAGCACAGTGCCTAACATACAAGAGAACTGAAACATTTGTTGAATGTGTGTGTGTGTGTGTGTATGTGTATATATATGAATAAATGAATAAATGTATACATGATGCCCTAAATCCAGATATACTTATGGAAATCAAAGATTTGTTATCATTCACCAATAGGTCTTAGGTTGTTATAGGGAGGCAGAATACAGGGCAAACTACCAACAATTTTTGGCAATAGAATTATAACTGTGACCTTCATTTATGAGTGTTTTTATTGTCCATGGGTCAAACATAATGCACATCTTAGTTGTTACACATAATTACAAAATTACTGAAAGTGACATTGATGTATGTAAGATAGTTTGTTTTGGCAGAATGTCTTTTTATAATTTAGCTATGATGGTCTTTTTAGCTTCATCTGCAGTTACTCCAATAAACCCTGTGTTCCAGATATATAAAACTGCTTTTTCCTTAAAACTGCATTCTTCTTCTTCTTCTTTTTTTTTTTTTGTAATATTTATTTATTTATTCCAGAGAGAGAAAGTGCATGCACATCAAAGTGCAAAGTGGGAGGGTGGACTGAGAGAAAGGGAGAGAGAAACTCACACAGCCTCCATGCTGAGCCTGGAGCATGAGGGGCTGCTTGATCTCATGACCCTGGGATCATGACCTGAACAGAAACCAAGAGTCAGAGGTTTAACCGACTGTGCCACCCAGGTGCCCCCAAACTCCATTCTATCTCGTAGAATACCCATACACTATTGCTTCTGCCTGGAATGCTCTTCTTATTTTCTCAGTTTGGAAATTCCCTATTCACATTTCAAAACTAATCTTGAAGTGGTGAATATAAAAAACGCAATATGAGTTCTGATAAAACCATGTAGTAGTTGCCAAACATTTATAAATTTATTTCTAAATGTAATTATGAAAGTCTAGTTGTATCTTTTATGAGTCCAAAATTTCTGAGATGAAAGTGTTCAGAAATGTCCTAAGTTCTCTAATAAAAGAGATTAGAAAATAATCACTATAACCAAGAAATCCTGAGAACCAAATTGCAGATTATTCTTTTCTATTTAAAAAAAAATGTTGTATTCATATTTTGAGGGTTACAAATAGGTTATTAAGAATATAGTGAGCATAAATATAAATTTACGTTTTTAACCTTCTTATTTTGATTTAAGAAATTAAGAAAAATTCTTTGAAAATGGATTTCCAAATGCTCAAGATTTCAGTTGCTTTTTTTTTCTTTCATACAGTCAATGTATACATTTTTCTTTGTGGGGGCTAAGTTTGGATTGCACTTGTCTCTGCTTTCAACCATATAGCAAAAATGTATCTCTTCTTATCAAACCCATATTATTTTCTCATCTAAAATTGTACTGAAATGGAAATTTTTTACTTGAACTTGACCTTCACCATCTCCAAGACTCAGTTTGCCTATATACCAAGTTGTATATGTCAGGAACAAGAGATATGTCAGTGAACAAGACAAAATTCCTATAGTTAGGATCTTACATCACAGGACATAAGACGGAAGAAGGCAATAAATGAGTATATTAAGAAATATACAGGATAATATTAGAATAGAATGAAAACCCCATGACAATAACTTTGAATATATGGATGAGATTATCTCTCTAAAATGTGGACTAACATAACACATTTAAGAAAAATGAAAACTCACTGGAGAGCCTGGGTGGCTCAGTTGGTTAAGTGGCTGCCTTTGGCTCAGGTCATGATTCCAGGGTCCTGGGATTGAGCCCCCATTGGGCTCTCTGCGGAGCAGAGAGCTTCTCTCTGAGCAGAGAGCTTCTCTCTCTCCCTCTGCCTGCTGTTCTACTTACTTGTGCTCCCTCTCTATCTGTCAAATAAATAAATAAAATCTTTATTAAAAAAAAGAAAAATGAAAACTCATAACAGGTTGAAACCATTTAAGAAATTGATCCAAACTTAAAGCTACAAAAAAAAAAAAAAAAAAGAACCAGGACAGTCTTAGGGTGATAGGGTGATGTAGAGTTTTAAAAACTTCTTGATGTTTTAAAATATGTACAGTTTTATTATCTTTAAAGGAACCAATATTCTCTGCATTATACACATAGTTTTCATGATGAGAAAAAGAAGGAAAGTTCCTTGAGTGTTTTGCAAGGATACTTACTAAAACATTCATTGGGAAACCCAAGAAGTTGAGAAATCAAAATTATGAATCCAATTTCAGTGCTGAAATAGATGCAGTGATTCTAAAGAAAATATTACTAATTGAAGCCAGAAGAAGCAAACACACACACACACACACACACACACACACGTATGTACACATTGCATGAAAAATATAAAAGCATGTATCTGGAGAACACGTTATGGTTAAATATTGAGGAAACTTTATCTTTATATCATATTAACAGGTTAAAAGGAAAAACATGTTATTTTAATAACAGCAGAAAACCATTTATTAAAATTTAGAAGAATAATTCACTTTTATGTATTATGTTTTAATTTTTAATTTAAATCTACCAAAATACTAGAAAAATTTGCATAACGTCCAAAATATAAGTCTTTAATTAAAGGGGATAAAAATTCCTTTCAGAAAATTAGAAGAAAATTAAATCTCCCATATGCTGATAAAACTGTTAAAATATACAGAAAACATTATAGCTCCTTATGAAGCTGTAGAATTATTCTATTTAAAGTCAAGAAAATGAGAAAATTCCCATTTTACTACTGGAATGAGCCAGCAAATTGGGATATGAGAGGAAAAATGAAAGCACAAAGATTGGAAATAAGTAAAAAAGATTGGAATCTGGATAAACTTTAGAGGACATAATTGTCTATATAGAAAATAAGAGTCTACGAACTAATGGAATTAGAAAAAACATTAAAACAGTGAGTGCAAACATCAATATATAGAAATTAAAAGTATTCCTATCTACCACAGAAAAGTATAAAATGTAATTTTATGTACCCCACTCAGTGTAATTCTTCACCCCTAAAGAGCATATTGAGCAACGTGACTTCTTTTCAACCGACTACTTTATGGAAAGGGTTAAAAAAAAGAACTTTGCACTGGAGAAATATGACAAACACTACCTCAAGCCAAGTGATCACCATTAATGTCAATAATGATAGTCATATTGATAGTAGGCCCTTGGTAAGATGTGAGGAAATGACATAGTATCCCTGTGATCTTCCTCCCCCAAACCCATAACTCTAGTGTAGTCATTAGAAAAACATCAAACAAATTTTACTTGAAACATATTCTAAAAATACCTTACTAGTACTCCTCAAAACATTTAAGATGATCAAAAAACAAGGAAGGTCTGAGAAACCAGCCAGAGATGGCTAAGGAGTCATTAGGACTAAATGCAGTATGGTATCCCGGATATGATCCTGGAACAGAAAAATCACATTAGGGGAAACTAATAAAATCCATATAATGTATGGAACTTAGTTAACAACAACATGTTAAATATAGGTTCATTAAGTATTTATTCATTAATTGTGACAAATGTACTATAATAAAGCAAGATATTACCTGGATTTGGGGTATATGAGAACTCCATCAGCTTGTCTACTCTTCCGTACTCTACAACTATTATAAAATATAAAATATAACTATTATAAAATTAAAAGTTTATTATAGGTGCCATTTACATTAATATCAAAAGATTTGATTCACCAAAGAGCAAACTTAATAAATGTATTGGTATTTTACAAAGATTATTGAAGAAAGGGAAGGAAATAAATTAAGAACTTAAAAGGATATGCATATGAAGACTAAATATTGTAAAAATAGATATTTCTCAAATCAGTTTGAACTACATGCAAAATTGCTATTGCATTTTCTTCAAAAAATTGATAAAATGTATTCTAAAGTTCATATGGAAAAATAAAAACTAAGAATAGAGGTTGACCAACCAAACAGAATAAATTGCTTCCAAGATACCTACAGCTATTTGGGTTTTTGATATATGTCAGAAGTGGCATTTTGGAGCTGGGAGGAAATCTTGGTTATTCACTATATTGTCTGAGGTAATTGCCCGCCCACATGGGATGGGAGTAGTGATACGTAAAATCATGCCTCACACCAAACTGAAAATAAATCCCAGGTAAATTAAACAGGTGGAAATGTGGATATTGAAATTATAAAATAATTTAAAAGAAAATAAGAGAATTGCTTCAATCATATCAGATTATTACCAACACACGAAGTGAGAAAAGTCTTTCACCTGTAGTGAATTGGAAACATTGCTATGAAAACTAAAATATCCACTCAGCTAGAATTTCCGAGACGTAGTCTCACACTGAGTTAGAAAAAAGAAATACAGCAATCTTTCACAGAAATGCTTTTATAGAACGATGTTTTCAAGTTTTGGCTTGACTTTAAAAATATTGAATTTTCTTACACTATTGTGCCATTGGTTAAACATTATCCAGGTTTCTCACCCACTTTTCTCTATTACTGGTTTTGTGATAAGGGGACAGTGTCTCTGCAAACCACATTTTTCCTTTGACAACTGACTCCTCTTGGCTCTAACAACAGAGAATGCCAGGGGACTAGCAGCTGGAGAAGGAAGAAGGAACACACAGCCTTCTTGTTTGCTTCTTTTCCTCTGTGCTCTTCCTGTTCTTGATAGCATCCCTCTTGGAGCATAGTTTTTTGTTATTGTTGTTGTTAATTTAGTTTTGTTGTTGTTGTTGTTGTTTTCCTTTCCACACTTGCACTAATAAACTAGTAGTTTATTCCAATTTTCAGTTTGCCAAAAATTGCTGAACCAGCTTTGCACATGCTCTCTGGGAAGATAGTCCAAGCCCCCTGGAGGCTGTACGAGGTCTGGCTCCCAACTCCCAGGGGCTCCACTCAACCTGTAAATGTCAATAATTCTAACACTTCC
Organism: Meles meles; assembly: GCF_922984935.1. Classification (NCBI taxonomy): domain Eukaryota; kingdom Metazoa; phylum Chordata; class Mammalia; order Carnivora; family Mustelidae; genus Meles; species Meles meles. The sequence continues at coordinate 16,886,647 of NC_060082.1, read as the reverse complement.
TTGTGGTAGCTGCTTCCTACTGTTTCTATGTGTTGGCGTGTCCATTCTCCATTTTTGCCTTTTTAATTATTCTATAGCTGGTGAATGATTCTTTTTATTAATTTATGTCTGTTAAAATAACTGGAGTTGTTTTCCCTTTCCATACCTTTAACTGATCAAAGAGAGTTAAATTTTTAAAGTTTGGTTTGGTTTGAAGAATACTTTTCCTGCACTAATAATTTTTTCTGTTATCTATTCCTAGAAAATTAAAATTACATAGGATAGCTTAAACCTAAAAAATGATTCAAAGATGTGGTAGACTTTTAGTAGTAAATAAATATCTATTAATTCTAGAGAACATACTTGCCAGAAAGCTAAACTGTTGCCATATGAAGCTTTTGTCAAGGAAGAAGGTTGAAGACCTATAAACAGTCAGAAGGGCAAGTGTAAGTTTGGTGCCTATGTGATTCACCAATGCCTTGATTATCACAAAGAAGTTTGAGTAATTATTTACCACATAATTGGATCTATATAATATCCTACCAATATACTATCCTATACTTTTAAATTGCATGTTATTTATTTAAGACCTTTGCAACATGGATTTTTTTCATGGTTTGTGAGCAGGTATGATATTCTTAATTGTATATTTAAAACAGTTTAAAGACCTCTTATGAGATTATCATATTGGCTTCTTGATTTTCCTTCATGGATTGTGTTAATTAACTGTTAGTCTCTCAAGCATATGTTATAATTTAGTGCAGTAGCATATAAAATTTTATGTAGGATTCAGTGTTCATAATATTCTCATAGGATCTACTGTACCACTGAATTTAAACTAATAATACTGAAAAGGATGTTTACCTTCAAGATCCCTGTGGCACTTTAAAAGATCAATCAACTTGGCACTTTCGAAAATTTAAATTAAATTGACGATGTCTCATTACACTCTCTTTGATGATTATGATTGCATAGAAGTAGAATATAAATCTTAAGGAAACTAGCTCTGAAAGACTAATAGAAAACATGATAGATGATGAATGTAGACATTGTGACTTTTGTTTGACTCTGAAGGAATAATTAATCATTTTAATTTTCTCTTCATTGATATCTGAAGTACACCTTGTGAACTAGAAAAATATTAAAAGAAATACAGCTGAATTTTAAATATCCAAATTATATATTTACTTTTAATGCTAGTTTATTATTAAAAATAATTTTCAGGATTATTACAAAATTAATTGACTTTTAGATAATAAACTATTTTAATATATATTCCATATCATCTAAATATCAGTGTATAAGTGATGCCCCTAAAACAGTATTAAAAAAATAAAAACCAATGTTACAGCTTAAGCAATATTTTATAAGATATCACTTAATGATAATTTCTTTTCCTTAAAATTTCATATACAGTTTGAAGGAGAAAAAAATTAAGCATTTTAATTGATGCAAAAGGACATTTTCTAAAAATCAATATTCATTATTGACTTTTCAACCTTAGTAAATTCAAATTAGAATATTTTCTGTGTCTAAAATACCCATTTTCAAATTACATTCTACATCTTAATCACTATGAGAGTTATGATAATCCTATAATTTGAAGCTCTAGCAACTTCAAAAAATAAGATAAAATTATGAGGTAAAATTGAGTGGACAAGGCAAACCAGTCATTTTCATTTAGTACCTATTGTGCATCTTTTGGCGTTGAGCAGTTAAAACTGTATTTTAAAAGGGATCATATTAAGAATGGCAAAAAAAAAGATAATATATTTAAAAATAAATTTATCGGAAAATAAGCCACACCAATATGAAAAAATGCATAATAATTTATTGATAAACATAAGCCATGAGAGACAAAAAAAAAATCAGGGGAATAAAAATACTGTGAATTCCTAAATTATATTAGAATCTGAATGGGATTTTTAAAATTTATTTGTCAAAAACCATTGGAAAAATAAGTGATTCCTGCAGCATGCACAGCTTTCCCAGTACTGGGTTCCCAGAGCAAGATAGGTTTCTCTGGCACCCAGCTGTGGGCAACACAGTCTCTGGAAGCTTCCCCAGCATCCACTCTCCCCCATAGGTTGTTCCATGGCTGAGCCTCTCCAGCAAGACATCATCTTTTGAACCAGCTTCCCTGATATCCCCCAGTAGGTGTTGGAAGACTATGGCCTGTATGCCGAATCAAGCCCACTAGGTGTTTTTGTAAATACAGTTTCACTGGAAGCTAGCCATGCCTGTTCCTTTAATCAGTTGTCCTGGCGTCTTTCGTACTAAGCAGAGCTGATTCGTTGTGACAGACTGTGTGTGATCCACAATGCCTAAAATGTTTACTCCTTGGCCTATATAGAAAAGGTTGCCGATCCTTGCCCTAGAAGATGAACGTCCAGCAACATTCGTTGGCCGGATTTCCAACATTCCGCTGGCTGTGCTCTCTCCAACAAGGTTTGATCTAACCTCCAGCAGGAAGGGCTTCCTCCTCATGAGCTCTAGCTCAACCTCCAGGGGCAGTAGCTACTCTTTATAGCTGTGATTCCCCCATTTCCTAGAGTTCTCTGTATTTCTTACTAGTCAATCCCTCCTTCCTCCCAATTCCCTGTTATAATCATTTCTTACACTAAAATTTTTCTGTTCAAATTACTCTATGGTGTCTTGTTTCCTCACTGGGTCCTAGATTAATACATAAAGAGTACCATTTTTCCTCCTTTTATTTTTAATCTATATGTTTCATTTATTTAAAGTAAGTTTCTCATAGACAGCATATAGTGTGTTATTCATTCTTTCTAATGCAGTCTAACCACTTGTGTATTTTACATGAGCTATTTGACCATTTATTTTTAGTGTAATGTATTAATATGGGTGGATTCTAGTTTATCATCTTGCTCTTTGTTTTCTCTTTTCTCCATGTGTTTTTTTGCTTCATGTTTTCCTCTTTTTATACCTTCTTTTGGATTAATTAGGATTTTTAGGATTTCTTTTGTTTATTAATATTTAATAATCATCATTTTATATATTTTGTCTAGTTTTCTACTTACTTATGACAAGAAAATGAGTCTGGTCCATATTACTACATCACAGTTAGAAGCTCAAGTCCAAAAGGGGGGTTTCTTTTTAATTTCTGGATATAATTTTGATATTATATATACATAAAAAATATAGATACTTCTAGATTTCTATGAAATTACTTAGGTTTCACATAAAAGAATAAATATTCAAAACAGGACATAATGATAAATGGATGAATAAATGCCAATATTTGGGGGGGTGGATTTCTGCTTGAGATCTCTCTGTTCTTGACGTGACAAGTCATTTTCCATTGAAACCTGAATGTGCTGAGTATTGTTGTACAGGATTCAGGATCACCCTTCAATCTCATGATTCAGCAGGCCTCCTCCTCTATTACTCCTTACTCATTCTATTACTACGTATTAGTCTTATGGATAAAGATGGATGTTTATCTTATAGATGAAGATGGTTATGGCCACGTAGGTGTGGACATAGGCTCCCATGTGGTCTCCAGTGACAGAGGTGGGACAAGAGGTAGGAACATCACTTGTTCCTGCTTGGAGGTGGTGACTGTCTGGGCTCTACCTCAGCCCCAGAGGTGATAGCTGCCACTCTACTTTCTCTGACAGGAGTGTTGGGGCACTTCAACAGCCTGACAAGTGTGGACATCTAGACTCTCCACTCAGCCTTTGCTGACACAAAGGTCACAGATTTTGTTTCTTTATGTTTGTCTGTTTTGTGTATTTGTTTGCAGCAGATTAGTTATTGTTTCAAAGTTTTCTGTGTTGCTAGGTTCTTTCTTTCCTGGATTTTTGGTCAGAGAGGTCAGGCTTTTGTGGGTTTTTGTTGTTGTTGTTGTTGTTGGGGTTTTTTGTTGTTGTTGTTGTTTTGGGTTTTTTCTTTTTTTTTTCTTTTTTTTGCTACATCTGTTAGCATTTCTGGGTGTCCAGCTTCAATTCTTTGTCTGGATAAATGAGGAGAAAAGAAAATCTATGGAACTTCACACCGTATCAGTCCTCAGGTGCTGAGATTCCTTGCCACTGTGCCTCCTTCTCTCCACCTCTCACAGACCTTTCATATTTGTGTTGTGTATGATGTTTATAAGGTTACATTGTATTAGCCAGAGAGAGAGGAAAACAAATCTAGAAATTAGGATGACACTGTTTTGAAAGAAATACAGCCATTCTTTTCTCCATACATTTGCAAGGACAAATGAGAAAAAAATCACCAAGAAAACCGAGAACTCCACTGCACCGTTTTTGTTTGTTTTTCTGCCTGCAGAGAATCTGCAATCTAATTATCTTTAGAATGACACAGAAGGTTGTTCCAGAAGTTGCATCACTGCTGTGATAGGGGACGACTCCGTGCTCTTTCTAGCACACCGCTTTTCATATTCCGCCATTAGAACCCGGGTAAAAATGAATAGGTCACATCCAGGCCAGGGACAGTCAAAGCAAAATCAGAGAGATGACAATTGTGTTTTTGTTTTCACTCTGGGACGATGTTGGCCTTTGCTGTTACCTTTTCTTTCTGTAGGTTTCTCTTCAGTAGATCCTCTAAATCCTCTGGAGGTCCCTGCTTTCTGTGTGCTACTATTGCAGATGGCAACATGGCTGTGATATGCGAAAATGCTTCCATGTCTACTCATTCTTCTGCTCAATTAAATGTACTTAACCTGTTTCTCTCTCAAGGGGCTCCTTATGACAGCTAATTATCTAATTCAAACTGATAAGACACTGGGTTGTTAAACCTCCCAAGTCATATACTTTGATTTAACGAAGATTTTTCTGAAGGTCACGTCATAACTCAAAGGAGTTTCTGAAACAGGGATGTTAGGCCTGGTGCTGGGCCCAGGGGGATGGTGAGTTATTGGAGAGATTGATTTTGTGCTTAAAGGATACAGTATCTCATAACTTATAACTCCTATGTGGTGCTCTGTCTCTGATGGAGGATTGCTTGTCCACTGCTACGTGCCAGGGAACCAGGATGCTTCTGGGGGAACTCAGCCTCTGTGCCCCTTCTCTGTGTATTGGAGGTGCTGAGAGAGAAGGGCATTACTGGCATAGAAATTTACCCCTTCTCTCCCTTCCCTATTTTGAATTGGCACTGAAGCTTATCTTAAGTAAAGTAGGGCAAAAGAGAAGATTGGTTTTGGTTTTGGTTTTGTTTTCTTTCTATAATCTATTAAAATCAATGCTATGATCTACTCCCTTGAAGTTACTTTTGATGGAAGCAACCATAAAGTCAGAATCCTGGTAAAATCAAAGCAACAAACAAATGGCATCTGTATAGATGAGACTTAAGATACTAAATGAATTAGTCAAATCATCGTTCTCTTTATTCTCACTTACTCGCTGAGTTAATGCTTTTTTTCTTTTCTTACTCCTTCCTCTCTTTCTGCCTCCTTTCTCTCACGTGCCTTTGTTCTTCCCTCTCCTGCCCTCCTTCTCAATTCCACAAATGTTTTCTCTAAATGAAGACGATCTTGGCCGTTGATCATTCTTTTAGTCTTATGTTTACCTATAGGGAGGAGTGAGTTATAAGCCATGGACTTCAGATAATTCATGATAGGGTTTTGGCATTCTTGCTCTGGATCCTGCCCCATCCTTCACAGTACCAAGGTTTAAGTCCCGCAAGCATCACTTAACTAAATAGAATAGTCCTGGACTCTTGCACTTAAAACATAATCTTAGCTTAAGTTCCTTTTCATCCAACAGATTTGTTTTATAGTGCTATATCTATTGAAGCAGACAGGTATGTTAAAGTATTTCCAATAAGAAAGCATAGATCACCAAAAAAGTTTACAAATAGGAGTGCCTGGATGGCTCAGTCGGCTACGTGCCCGACACTTGGTTTCCCCTCAGGTCATGATCTCAGGGTCAGGAGACTGCAGGCATCAAGCTCCAGGCTCAGCAGGGAATCTGCTTGAGATTCTCTCCTTCTGCTTGTCCCCCAACTTGTGTACACCCTCTCTCTTTCTCTCTCTCAAATAAATAAATACATCTTTTTAAAAAGGCTCACAAATACATTTTTAATAGGGTTTTTTGGGAAAGAAGTCACTAGTGCACATGTTTTAGAACTGGGCAATACTTTCTCCCCTCTTTTACAGTTAAGCAAAGAGCCCATTATTGTCAAAAGAAGAATAAGCTCACCTTTTTAAAAAGATTTTATTTATTTATTTATTTGCCAGAGAGAGCCCAAGCAGCAGAAGCCACAGGCAGAAGGAGAAGCAGACTCCCCGCTGAGCAGGGACTGCCCTCCCTTGTGGGGACTCAACCCCAGGACCCTGGATCATGATCTGAGCCAAAGGCAAATGCTCAACCCACTGAGGCACACAGTTGTACCAGTTTGTCTTTTTTTTTTTTTTTTTTTTTTTTTAAGATTCAATTTATTTATTGTGGGGGAGAGTGCAGAGGGAAAGGGAGACAGAAGCGAAAGCAGATCCTCGGCCAAGCACAGAGCCTCATGAGGGGCTTGATGTCAACCTTGAGATCACCACCTGAGCAGAAACCAAGAGTCGGTTGCTAAAGGACTGTGGCACCCAAGTGCCCCAGACTAAATTCATCTTCGTTTGATCATTCTTACACTATTTGACGCTTTCATTGCTCCCCTTCTATGTGTAAGTCACCATGTCAGGAAAAGTACACAGCCTCTAATCCAAACAACAGATTTATTGAGGTGGATTTTCAAAACTCATTTTAAGTACTGAGGAAACGGAGGTTTACAGGACTTAAAGTAATTGTCCCTAATTTATGGCTACAAATGACAAAGCTAGAGTGCAAACAGAATTCTGTCTGACTTGTTCCACACCTTTGACTGTTTCTCTGTCTATGAAACACAGTCGAGTATAAATTGTAGCAACACTTCAGGGGCCATGCAAATCATATTTTAAGTATATAATCGCAAAGTGCATTTCGTGGCTAGAACTACCCATATGTGCCTAACAATGTAAGAGGCAGCCATTCAGAATGGCAGGTTTAAATATGTCTTGTGAATGATTCAGAGAGAGATCTTACTCTCTCTGCTGTCAGCCTATCTCCATTTGCCCTTCTCCTTAAGCTGGTCTCAAGGAAAGGAGAAACAAGGTTACTCTCTTCGGCTAATGTGACTGCATGATCAGCTCTGCTGAAAGTTTTAGCAAGGCAGCAGATTGAATGTAACTGTAGAAATCAGATTTGAGGATTATCAATAGATTTCATTTTCTGTCTTCCCCCAAGAAAATAAAAAGTTGATTATATCTGTATCAAATTTATCTCTTTCTTAACTAATTTATTTAGTTATTAGGATTTCTCTAATACTTCTAGATATGTCAGAATATTTTAGAATGTAACATCTTGAATGTGGGAATTATATCTGTTTAAGTGGCTCCCTATAAAATGTGTTTACATGATCATATTAAGGTGATCGAAAGGATTCTAAAATGTTAGCTAACACATTTAAGAATTGATTGTTTATCTTTAAATATGACATCAGTACATTAAAAAAGTACCTTAAGAAATTTACTGGTATAAATATAACTTTATTTTAGTTCCTTTTTTTCCTATTTTTAATTTTGTATCTCTGGAATCAGCTACAGAATTCACATTTACTATTGACAGATTATATAGATATGTATATTTTTAAGAAAACGAAAGTATAAGTATACATTCATTTATGTGGTAAGTCCAATATTATACATATCACACAATTTCTAACAAAAAGGAAACAAGTGACAAATAGACTGCAAACTGAAAGACTTTAAGATAATCACAAGTGAGAAAGATTGAATAAATTAAGAAAATAGTACTATAGTTTTGATTTATTATTTTACATAATACTCATTTGCAAAAGAACAATACACACACTTTATTTTTACTCTCAAGTTTGTTCACATAAACACACATTAGAACAAAACATTAGCATTTAGTTTGTAGATGAAATTAAATTCTAAACATATTGCTGCCCTTGAATCCTATCTATAAAAAATATACATCTACTGTGGCCCTTCTTTTTAAGAGCACTCTGTGTCCATGGGAACATCATAAACTCTCTGAACTTCTGCTTCCTCTTCTTTAAAAAATGATAATAATCAACAGTCTAGTATATCTCAAAAGTTGTTTCAGGACCAAAGATCCTAATTATAAATAAAAACTCCTTGAAGAACTATAAATAACACTATGCAAATGGGGGTTATTACAATAAATATGCAAACTCAATTGTTAGTCATTTTTATAATTTCTTGATGGTCACTGGAATAAAATTCCAAATAAATGACTATAGCTTTCCTTGTTTGTTTCAAGTTTTTATTTAGACTCCAGTTAGTTGACTTACAGTGTAATATTAATTTTAGGAGTAGAATTTAGTGACTCATCACTTACATATAACACACAGTGCTGATCACACCAAGTGCCCTCCTTAATGCCCATCACCCATTTAATTCCTTCCTCCACCCACCTTCCTTCTAGCAACCCTCAGTTTTTTCCCTACATTTAAGAGCCTGTTTTATGGTTTGCCTCTCATTTTCCCCCTATGTTCATCTGTTTTGTTTCTTAAATTCCATATATAAGTGAAATCATATGGTGTTTGTCTTTTCCTGACTTATTTCACTTCACATAATACACAGTGGCTCCATCCATGTCATTGCAAATGGCAAGATTTCATTTTCTTTTTATGACTGAGTTATATTCCATATTTCACACACACACACACACACACACACACACACACACACACACCCCTTCTTTATCCATTCATCAGTCAATGAACATTAGGGCTTTTTCCATAATTTGGCTATTGTTGAAAATTTTGCTATGAACATTGGGGTGCCCCTTCAAATCAGTATTGTTGTATCTTTTGGGTAAATACTTAGTAGGGTAAGTGCTGTATCTAGGGTACTTCTATTTTTAACTTTTTGAGGAGCCTCCACAATGTTTTCCAGAATGGGTGCACCAGCTTGCCTTCCCACCAACAGTGTACGAGTGTTCTCCTGTCTCTGCACCCTCTCCAACATCTTTCATTTTCTGTGCTATTAATTTTAGCCATCTTCATAGGTATGAAGTGATACCTCATTATAGTTTTGATTTTTATTTCCGTGATGATGAGTGATGTTGAGCACCTTTTTATGTGTCTGTTAGTCAACTGAATATCTCCTTTGGAAAATTGTCTATTCATGTCTTCTTCACATTTCTTAACTGGATTATTTGGTTTTTGGTTGTTGATTTTGATAAATTCATTATAGATTTTAGATACTAACCCTTTATCAGATTTGTCATTTGTAAATATCTTCTCCCATTCCATTGGTTGACTTTTAGTTTTGTTGATTCTTTCCTTCACTGAGCAGAAGCTTTTTATCTTTTTTTTTAATTTTTGTTTTTTAGATTTTATTCATTTATTTGAGGGAGAGAGAAGAGAGAGAGTGAGCACAGTGGGAGAGTGAGAGAAGCAGACTCCCTATTGAGCAGGGAGCCTGACATGAGACTCTATCCCAGGACTCTGGGATCATGACTGGAGCCAAAAGCAGACACCCAACCAACTGAGCCACCCAGGGACCCCAAGACTTTTTATCTTGACAAAGTCCCAAGAGCACTTTTTGTTTGTTTGCTTGTTTTTTGTGTGATTTTTGTTATGATTTTTATTCATTTTTTTGTTTTACTTTTTCCCTTGCCTCTGAAGACAGATCTAGTAAAAAGGTGTTATCCTGCCTGTCTTCTTGGGTAGGATTTTGATGATTTCCTGTCTCACATTAAGGTTTATCATCCATTTTGAATTTATTTTTGTATATGGTGTAAGAAAATGGTCTGGCTTCATTCTTTTGCATGTTGTTGTCCAGTTTTCTCAGCACCATTTGTCATGTTGTCCATTTGATATCCTTTTTTGCTTTGTCAAAGATTAGTTGACCATAGAAATGTGGGTCTATATCTGGGTTCTCTATTCTGTTCCATTGATCTGTGTCTGTTTTTGTGCCAGTACCATACTGTCTTGATGATTACAGCTTTGTAATAGAGCTTGAAACCTGGAATCGGGATGTCTCCAGCTTTGCTTTTCTTTTTCAACATTACTTTGGCTATTTGGGATTTTTTGTGGTTCAATACAAATTTTAGAATTGTTTGTTCTAGTTCTGTGAAAAATGATGGTGGTATTTAAATAAGGATTGTATAAATGTGTAGTTTGCTTCACGTATAGACATTTTAACAATATTTGTTCTTCCAATTCATGATCATGAAATGTTTTCCCATGTCTTTGTGTTATCTTCAATTTTGTATATACATATGTGTGTATATATATGTGTGTGTGTATATATATATATATATATATATATATTTGGTTACTCTTCAACCATTGAAATCACACATTTTCATGTGTATTTCTATAAAATAGTAATAAAATGCTAGCATTGCTTAGTGTGATGATAAGTCACAATATAGAATACACCTTTCTATTCATATAATTCATTAGTATAGCAACCAGTATTTATAATAAAAAATAGTAAAAATGATTTCTGGGGGAGAAGCAGTTATTAATATGGGTAAGGTAGATATAGATACTTCTCTTTATATTTATGAACAAAAACAAAAAGCTTACTTCTCCTCTAAATTTTATGTGACGGTATAATGTATATCTACAAGGTAGATGATAGATAGATAGATACAGATGTTAAATAAGCACATAATTTACATTATTTGTATTAATATTCTATTTATATCTAATTCAGGCATGTAATGAATGTTTATCTCTGGGAAAATAAAATAGTAAAGAGATCCATTGGGACACACTAATTTTACTTATTTATAAAATATTTTATTTTATAGAAGTACAGATAACATTTGTCATAGCTTATTTAAAAAAATCAATTGAAGTAGCAAATATATATATATATATATATCTGATGATTATGCATACCTCCTTATGAAAAATTTCTAATATGCTTTGGAAGAATTAGTCTCACTCCCCTGTGTTTTCATTAATGCATTATAATGTTTATTAAAAGAATATGATTTTATATATACTCTTCACTTCAAACAGATGGATTCTTTGAGAGCAGGAAATGTGATTTTATTTTATTTTTTTTATCAGTAGAAGCTACTCCACTTCTTAGATGCAGAGGTACTTAAAAATGTTTGTATGCTGTGAAATTAAACAAAAGTAGCAAGCAGAATCAATATGGAATTAAATATATTTGGCATTAAAAATGGATAATCTCTAACAGGAAAAAACAGAAATAATAAAAAAAAAAGGTACAGGAATTTAGAAATATTTTTTAAAGCCACATAGTCATATATCTTTTGCTCCCTAAATATTACTAATTCATAAGACAATACAATAAATCATGTTAGGTTTTGATGACTCAGCAAAATGAGAAGGACGAAAATCATTTCAAAAAATTTATTTTATGGGGACAGTGAAGTATTGTACTATAATAAAAATCTCTCACAATATTATTAAAATACATGTACTGAAAATAAGAAATTATTTTTTCTTCTAATATTTTCTAGAGTGATTTTTATCTATGTGATTTATTTTTAAAAATTTACCTACATTTTATTATTTATTTATAGTGTGTAGTTTGGGAGCTTACAAAGTAAGGATTCATTTACCTAGTGAAACTACTTATGTGGTGTTCAGCAAACGCAAAGGTGAGTAAGAGGATGTGTGCTCACATGTGTGAAAACACTCAATAATCTTTTCCGAATATGTAAAAAAAGAGCTATTAGTAAATGGTTATAAATTGAAGATTTAAATTAGGTTTCATATAATTAGTCATCTTTTTAAAAAATGGTTTATGTGTGAGTAATTTAAATATAAAAATTCAGGCTCTAAGATACTTTACCAGTCATACAAACATTTAGAAAAGTACCTTATTGGCTAATTGATATATTTAATAAATGATTTCCATTCTTATTCAGTCACATTTTCATTAGTATGAAAATGTGAACACTTTGAAGCTTGATTAGTGGTCTTAAGGAAAATAAAGTTACCTTTTTAATCTCAGAGTTAACTGTGAGGCAGAATGAATGTTCTAATTACCTACGGGGCTGAAATTATTCATGCATGACAAAGATTTAATTGATCCAGATGCATCCTATAAGTAGAAGACAAAACCAGCTCTAAGGGAGTCTTTCTTCTGAAGAGCTAATGGAATTCTGTGTTTGCAATAGGGGGGGATAAAGAACTTTACTTCTCTTATAATGTCCTAATTTGCTCAGTAATGCTTAATAAATTATATCTGTCTCAAGGGTTGATTCTTCAACCTCAGTTCATTCGTATGAACACAGATACTATATTTTCACAGATTTTGACATATCCTCTTGGAGTTAGCAAACTTTTTTCTAAAGGATAGGTGAGGAAATATTTTAGGCTCTGGACCACATGGTCTCTGCTACAATTGCTCGACTTTGCTATTGTGTAGAAAGCAATCATAGACAACACTTAAAGGATTGATTTAGCTGTGTTACAATAAAACTTTATTATAGAATAAGAAACCTGAATGCAGGCCATTAGTGACAACTCATTGGATTAAAGCATATCTCTGTTAACATAACTAGAAAGTCTAAGGTTTTGAAATAATTTTTTTCTGCTACTCATTTAGCTCATTCTTTTTAACATCACAGGTATAAAGTTCCAATGAAACAGTATTCATAAAATTTCAATATATTCAACATTGAGTATGTTGAACGAATTATCACATGGCTTTTCATAATAGGGAGTATTAGTTTTAAAAAGAGTAGATATTTTTATAAGATTGTTCTTTAATCCATGTAATTTCTAAGTAAACCAGATATTCTGAGTGCACTGCATATTTCCAAGCATGATTTAGAGGATTTAAGCATGTTCAGTCAGTCATTCTTGAACAAATAATGAATACCTTAAAGAATTCATGCAACTTCCAAAAAAGCTAGATCCCATTAAGATAATGGATAAAGGTGATTTATTTCAGCTTATTGAGAGATTGAATATATAAAAAGACAATGGCCAGGCTGTATAAGATAATAGAACTCTGACCCACAATCTCTACAGCAACCAACTCTGGGAAGCCAAACCACAGCGTCTGCATTAAATGGCACAGAAAGATCAGAACTAATCAATGATGACTAGCTTTCCTATTTTTTGCCCCTCCTTCCAATACAGGACTAACTAGAAAAAATCAAATATGGTCCCACAGTTTTTTGAAAGTGGATATAATAAAGATACTAGAAATTATCTTCTCATTTCAGTTCTTAATTCCAAAGATGTTTGTAAGCAACATGTATTGAAAGTCACTTTGATACACCAAATTGATATTTTCTTACTGCTATTTCAATAGTGTATTTCTTTAATATATTCATTTTCTACAAAATTACAGTCCAGTTAATAAGTGCTTTACATAACACATTATGGCTGAGTTATGTGGGAGGAGTTGGTATTCCAAATCTCTTAGAATAAAGGAATCATATATTTAAATTTAAAAATATATGTGTATATTCTTCTTTCTGTATATAATGAATATTGAATAACTTCATTAGAACGTTAAGGATTTCATGAGAAGCAAATACACTAAGGATTAGAAATTCCCTGGAAATTTTTATCAGAAAGGAAAGAATTTGCATTTATATATTTACTGATCACATTTTTTTATCATAAGTAGTTATATTTTATCTTCAGTGCATAATAGAGGAACTGAAAATATTAGTAATAACAGTAGATATATATTTTGTGAAATATTTTCTGTCTGTCATATGAAAATGAAATTAAGAATACACACTGATTTTAGGGACCACCTGGGTGGCTTAGTTGGTTAAGCCTTCTACTCATGATTTCAGTTCAGGTCATGATTTCATAGGTCTTGAGATTGAGCCCACCTGAAACTCCAGGGTCAGTGGGGAGTCTTCTTGACATTCTCTCCATCTGCACATCCCCCCACTCACATGCATGCACTCTTTCTCTCTCTCAAATAAATAAACTTAATAAAAAGTAATACACTGATTTTAATTTTGTCATTGATTTTAATTTTTTCTCTGAATCTGTCCTTTAATTATATGATGTGATAGATTTACCTACTTCTTTATGTTAAAAACCATAATGTCTCATATACTTAAACCCATACAAAAAAATTTTTTTTGGAAAATAACAAAATTTATGTTTTGGGGGCTATCAAAGTAAAAAAAGGAATTTTTTCCTATGGAAAAAATCACTGCTTTATTTGAATCATGTTTAAGATTTATATTGCCCAATATTTTGGATGACTGTCATGTGAAGATTTATACACTTAATAAAAAATCATAAAATTATAGTGCTGGTGGACACTAAAGTTAGTTAGTCTGAGTCCATTTCGCCAATAATTAAATTGAAAGTCTGAGAAATGAGTGACTTGACAAAGGTCAGAAATCCAGTTATCAGTTGACTTTAGATTGAAAACCAGGATTTGTACATTTTTTTCTATAATCTATTGTTCTTGAAATAGATCAAATAATGAGTGTAGAAGATATGATAGGTGAAGTTTAATTATCAAGAGGAAATGAAAGCTAACCTTTATTTAGGAATTTCCATAAGTCTGACATAACAGACCCCTTCAACATGGACCATCTTATTTAATCTTCCCAATAGCCTTATTTGGTAGGCTTTATTTTCAATACCACTTTACCATCAACAAAACTGGAACCTAAAAAGACTTTAGGTCCCATACCTAATAAGCATCAGACACAAAACTGGAAGCCAGGCAATTGGGACAGAGATCAAATACCCTTAGACTCCATCCAATATGCCATCCATTAACCAGCCTCAAATTGGTCCACTTGGCCTATCAACAAATGTATTGTCTTCTCTTTAAAATATACTGTCCAGGGGCGCCTGGATGGCTCAGTGGATTAAAGCCTCTGCCATCGGTTCAGGTCATGATCCTAGGGTCCTGGGATCGAGCCCTGCATCGGGCTCTCTGCTCAGCAGGGAGCCTGCTTTCCCTTCTCTCTCTGCCTACCTGTGATCTCTGTCTGTCAAATAAATAAATAAAATATTTGAAAAATAATAATAAAATAAAATATACTGTCCAACGCCCAGTTCTAAAAAATGTGCCAAAATTGTAAGACTACTTGTATGCAAGTACTGACACATAGTAAACACGGAATAAGATCCTCTATTCTCCACTTGCACAAATTTTTCCAGGTTATCAAACATGTTTGGGTCTCAACAGACTAGAGAAGTGGTATCTAGTGCATTCATCTCCATCCTGAAAGAGTAAGAATGACTTAGCTTTTCTGCCACACAAGGACAGGATCTGCATGAAAGTATTATTATTTCTCCATTTTGGAAATTCTCTTTCAGGATGAAGTTAAAGCATAATTAGTTAGGGAGATTAGCAATAACAAAAATTTTTAAAAAAAAAGTCCTTCCATTCCATTCTGTGAAAAAACATAAAAGACTATAAAATAATCATAATCCTAATTCCATGACTTCAAAAGCTTATTTTCAGTGATATTAAGAACCTTGAAAATATAGCTTACCTTACAGGAACTTGCCAGGAAAAGAGAAAGACCTGTTGTTGACAGCCTTGGTACTGTCTTCAATTTAATGTATAGTGACTAAAAGGAGCTTCGTTTTGTAACTGATGTGGTATCTATGCCGTAGAAGTCAGAACCACCATTTGGAAATGGTACTGTACTTCTAGAATGAGTATCTGAGCCATAATACTAATCCTTGGATATTCCACCTCATGTCCGTATGCCTTTAATGTTAATATGATTGAAAAACTGGAAATTTCAAGCAAACACAAAATATGCACAATATTAGATAGCAATCTTGACTTTTTCAAAAATCTGAATTTATTTGTTTTTTTGTTGTTGTTGTTGTTTCACTTTAGCCTAAAAGACTGATTTCAGCATTTCTGAGTATATTTATAGCAGAAGGGAGAGTGACTGACAGGGTATCCTAAGGTTTATTTTACTCAGTCAATAGTGGTAAAAGTCCGATGTACTAGGATGGCTCACGGTCAGAGTCTGTACTCCTTGAATTGTTCTTTGACTTCTTCCATGCAGTCAAGGTCATGTATGATAGCCTGGAGAGCAAAGAAGTGAACATTTTAAGAAATTGTCTTACTAAAAGATCTAGGAAACTGAGAACATGAGACTGCAGGCTTTGTGACCTGATCACTAAAAAGTAGGAATATGGGAGGGGAAGGTGATTTCCCTCATTCAAGTGAAGACACTGTAAATCACCCCAACTTTTAGAGACTCAGACAGAAGAACCCAGAGGAGAACAGCAAAGGGAACCCTTCTGGAGCAGGGCATTAGATTAATTTGCTCTTAGAATGAAGAACAAAAACCGAGCAGATATTGAAGCAGAAGCCCAGATAAAAGAGGAGTGATTCATATGCCTGAGCAAATGCTGGCAGAGGAAATGGGAGGCTCCGTACGAAAGCTAAGAGATAAAATTCCCCATCACATTTAATTTTTACCTTCTCAAACAGATGGATAGGATTAAAATTAGCTTGCTAAGATCTGGTGTGATATAATGGTTAAGAACCCATGCAGGGATCAAATTGGTTGGGTTCAAAGCCTGACTTGTTCATTATGAATGTGTATGATAATAATAATGACCTCAAAGGATTTGGGGGAGGACTAAATGAGTTAAGTTTTGTGTGCAACTGGAGTTTTCAAACATCACTGGAACTGAAAATGTGACAACTCACTTGGAAATTAATCTATTAATTTCTCATAAGGTAAATATCCACCCATTATATGAGTCTTCTAAGTATTTACTCAAGAAAATTAAAACATATGTATGCAGGATAAAAATATTGTGCTAGAATGTATCTTTCTGAAAGTATATAAAAAATGTTTAACAGCAGTGGTTTTTCTCTGAATTGTAGAATTATGTTTAATTTTTACTTTTCCCTGTGTCTAATTTTAGGAAATTAATTTTAGAAAATTTTCAGTGTATATAACAATTTTTATGTACTTCTCTAATTGTTATATACATGGAGATATAAGAAATACAGCAGAGACATTATGTGTCTCTCAATGATAAATTAAGAAATTAATAAGTGGCTCCCCAAAGTGTTATCCTTTAAAAAAAAAAAAGATTTTATTTATTTATTTGACAGACAGAGATCACAAGTAGGCAGAGAGTCAGGCAGAGGGTGGGGGAAGCAGGCTCCCCACTGAACAGAGAGCCAGATGCGGGGGCTCAATCCCAGGACCCCGAGATCACGACCAAAGCTGAAGGCAGAAGCTTAACCCATTGAGGAACCCAGGCGCCCCCAAAGTGTTCTCTTGTATACTTCCCACAATGTTGTGTTATATGATTATAACAAATATTGAGGAACTCCTAGGTTCTAAGAAATCTCTGGGCAGAGATATTATTTAATCCTCTCAAAAAACCTTGTGAATTAAGTGCTATTATTTCAATTAAAGAAAGAGAAAATTCCAAATCAATGAAGCTCCAGTACCTTGCCTAGTTATAGAGCAGGTGTTGGAGCCAGTGTTAACAACAACAACAACAACAATGAAGCTAAGTAACTGAGTGAACCCTAAAATCCATTTTTTCTTTGTTATACCATACTCTTTCACTAGTGTATACTATTCTTTGAACTCATAAGCCATATTTCATTAAAACTTCTAAATCGTATTTCCTTAAAAATTCCCACTTATTGGGATGTACTGGTAGGGGGAGGGAACTAATTTTAATCAATTCAGTTTGAAAACTTCTGAACATCACATTAAAATATTATTCATTGTTATAGGCTAAATGTTTGTGCCCTTTGCCCTCCCCCATTCATATGTTGAAGCCTTAACCTCCAAAGTGGCAGTATTTGGAGGTGGGACCTTTAGGAAGTAATTAGGTCCAGATGGGGTCATAAAGGATTAGCCCTCGTATCAGGACCAGTTCCTTTTTTTTTTTTTTTAATTTTATTTGTAAGTAATCTCTACACCCAATGCAGGGCTCAGATTTACAATCCCGAGATCAAGAGCCACATACTCCACAGACTCAGCCAGCCAGGTGCCCCAGAATTAGTATTCTTATAAGAAAAGGAAGAAAGAGAGAGGAAGCTCTCTCTCCATGTATGCACAAATACGAGGTCATATGAGCACATAGCTAGATGGCAGCTGTTTGTAAGCCAAGAGGACACTTAGCAAGAACTGAATCTGCTGGCCCGTTGATGCTGGGCTTCTCAAACCCCAGAACTTTGATGCTGGGCTTCTCAACCCCCAGAACTATGAAAGAAATAATGTGTTTTTTAAGCCACCCAGTCTCTGGTATTTTGTTAACGCAGCTGACTGAGACACTAGTTTAATATAGTTTTGGGATTGAATTGCTGTGTTTGTTATTGTTATCATTTTAACAAACAAATTGTTATCATTTTAACAAATAAAAATAACATTTGCTTTTCAAATGGTGGAGGGGAAGGACATGCATGATATGGTGGAAAAGGATGTAATGTAGAAAAAGTATCCACTAGTGTCCAAAGGATCTTCACTGATCTTAGCTCTTGGTCACTAAAGCCATCTCATCTCTGGCCTATGGAACGGGTCAAACCTGGTATGAATGGGGTTCCCTGTGAGGGCCCATTGTAGAACACACAGCCCCAGACTTGCTCTAGGTAAGTACAGTGCTTGTCTCAATGATCTAACAGAACTCCTTGCTCTTCTGTGCCTCCCACTATACACCCGGAATTGTCCTGTATGTGAGGATCCAGGAAACTGATGCAGACACATCTATTTAGCTATAGGACTATATGTACACCGCTACCCTACTGCTTATAAGAAATGCCAACATTGAGGTCTCCACCTAAAAGAAATACCTGGTCTCCACCTTACTCATCTAGGCTGTATTATGTTCCTTTCCCTTTCTGCATGGACCTAAGGGCCCACAGGGCAGGGAAATACACTTTTAAGACTTTATTGCTCTCTTTCTGTCCATCTTTCTCTTCCTGTTTTCATGATTTACTTAAAAAAAAAAAAATCCCTCAGTCTGAAAAGAGCAGACTTTTATTTACTTGCCCAATGCAATGAAATTTTAATAACATTAAGGGAGCTCAACATATACTTTTTTCCTCAATAGTTTCTATTTTAAGACTATGATCTTGCTGCAAAATTGCATTTTTATTCTCAGAATCTAAATTCTAATTTACAGTTTGTATTTGCATTCTTTTTAGATTAATTGTAAAATGCTTGACCGTATCTTTACCATAGGGAGATGGAAGCTTTGGGTTAACTAAGGAGAGAGCCTTACTTGTGAAGACACAAAATAAATAAAACAACATGAATATTTCATAAAAATATAATACCAATTACAAAATGGGTCTCTTAGCTTTCAGAAATATGACTGGGACTTCTTTCTAAATGCTCTAAGTGCTGTGTGTTTTGTGCCTTAGTGACTTTGCATTATTCCTCTTCCCAGAAATGCCACAGCATCTTGCATTTTTTTCTTTTAGTTATATAACCAATACATATTTCTGAGTGTTGAGTATAAATCTTATGTCCTATGTGAAATTGTGTTCAGCACTTTTAGATCCAAATGATCTCTTCCTTATTCAGTAAGTGACTGGCAAACATTCTTCATGGAGCACACAGTTCTGGTCCTTAAGAAATTTAGACAAACTTTTACAAACTTTATACATAAAGGGTCAGATAGTAAATATCTTATGTTTTATAAGCTGCATAAGGATTCTGTCACATTCCTCCTCCTTCTTCTTTTCCTCTTCCACCCTTTACAACTTTTAAAAAATGTTAAAAAAAAGAAAAAAGAGTAAAAACCATTCTTGGCTCACAGGCTTTCCTGTAGTTTGCTGACTCCTGTCTTAGAACAAGATCTTAAAAAGAAGTGCAACATTGAAACAAACTTGTATGCTCATAATTCATTAAAGTGGTAGAAATTAATGACTCAGACATGTGACTGAAGGTGAGTGGTGAGGGTTTTTTCTCATTCTCATTTTTATTTTCAGTTGTCCCTTTCTTCTACAGTCCTTACTTGCAAAAATAATTTGGAACTTTGCTTTATTTCTACAACTTCGTATTATCTTCTCCTCAACCGGATTAAAATCTTTCTTCTTTTGGAAACATTTTATTTGGAAATAACTAAAAATTTCAAGACGAGTTGGGTGAGTAGGAGCAGGATAAAAAATGGTTATGCTTTATACAAATTTACCTATAGTTAACATTTAACCTCATTGAATTTATCATTCATTCATTTTTACTTACTTGTAATTTTTCCTGAACCATTTCAAAGTGAGTGGCTTCTATCCTTTAATATCTCAGGACATATTTTCTAAGAATAAGGATATTCTCTTATTTTAGCATAATATAGCTGCCAAGTTTAGCAAATTTATTAAAAGTATATCTTTATCTAATCTATCACCCTAATTGTAATGTCTAACAACCCACTCTAGTCTTTTACAACACATTTTATTGAATTTATTCCTCACCTCTCCTATAATCTGGACTAACAAAAACTGCATTTTACCACTTACGTCATCACTGATAAATGATACATCTATACATTGCTGTCTAATGCATTTATAATTCAAGAAGCAGTTTTGCTCAGCTGCCACCAAGGTCCTCAGTCCTTCCAGGGAACTAATGTGGCACTTGAGTGAAGCCTTCACTTCATGAGGGTGACTAGCACCAGACCGACAGCTGCATCCCACACTGTGGCCTCAGTCCCTGAGCTCACTGCACCTACTGCCCTCTGCACCACGACAATGCGGTGACCATCACAGAGGGTAAGATCAATGCTCTCATTAAAGCAGCCAATATAAATGTTGAGCCTTTCTGGACAGATTGATTTGCAAAGGCACCAGCTAGTGTCAGCATTGGAAACCTCATCTGCAGCACTGCGGCTGGCGGACTGCTGGGAGCTCCAACCCCCTCCACCTCTATGGCCCCAGCCAAGGAGAAGAAAGGGAAGGCAAATAGAAGAATCCCAGCATCCAGTAATGACATGGGCTTTGGTTTTGTTTGTTTGTTTGTTTTCTTACTAAACCTCTAACAATTTTAATAAAAAGCTGAATACTTTTAAAAAAATGAAGGAAAGAAAGAAAAGAAAAGAAAAAAAATGAAAAGAAAAAAGAAAAATAGAATAACCAAGTCCTATTTATCAGACATTTCAATGGCACCTAACTGCTCACAACAATAATTCTAAACTCCTATATCCAGCTTTCCAGCCCTCGATTATATATTCTCAGTATTTATCTGCATACTGCTCTTCCTGGGGCTGCAGCAGCTTGTAGCTGGGGTCATCACCTGGTGTAAGCATCTCCGGGTGTGAATTCCAACTCTGGGTGCGGATTCCAACTCTGACATTTTACTTTTTATATGATTTACTTCTTTTACTCAGCTAAGAAATTATGAGTGTTCAATTAGTCAACATATAGTACATCATTATAGTATAGTTAGTGTAGTGTATCATTATAGTACATCACATCATTTGATGTGATAATCAGGACCCAGTGGGTTATATATAGACTGAGCTGTGAATGTTTACCATTTGTCTTTCTTATGTATGGTGCAATTTACCATCTAGAGTCAGGCATAATGACAAATAACTCAAAGTTTTTCAAATATTTTAGATGAATACATTTCATAATCAGAGTATTGGTAAAGTGGTTCAAGAGAGTAGTGGTCACTTTGGGCAGGTGTTCTCTGCTAAGCCTGGGAATGTCTTGACCCAAGACTCAACTTATGAAGCCAGTTCCCAGTGTTCAAATATGTGCAACAAGTTAGTTGTTCTTTTGAGGACAAGGAATTTACATGTTTAGAACAAGTGTTTATGAGTCAAGAGTAATTTATTGGTGTCTGAATATAGAACTTAATAATGTCACAGTTTTCATTGAAATATTGGCAAGTTCATTGCATTATGAGGAAGTCTATTAGTTATAAAATAAGGTTTTTGAAGAAACATGTATGGTTGATTAATAACTGGAAATCATCCAAACAGTTACACAGATAAACTATTGACCCCACCACACATGAAATTATACAAAAGTTATTTTGTCAGAATAATAAAACTTCCATATAAAAGGATCTATATTGTTGAAATCTTAAAGGTATCATAATATATTAAAAAGTAAATGGATGCCTATCAAACTAGAAACATTTTTTTTTACTCTTCTACAAGACACTGCTTACGTATAATAGAGAAGGGGACACCCTACATTTTACCCTTCACTTTTTATGAGAAATACAAAGAGCAACACTTCTTTGTTTAAAATTAGCAAAGTGTATAAACTAATTTACTGCACTGATGCTTATAATTGGTGTTTTCTACTCATTTTGTATCTTCTGTAAGTACAATACATCCATAATTTTCTTGAGAACATCTTAGGAATGAAAAGTAATATTTATCTCAACAAAAGCAAAGACTGTGATTTGTGCAGTCCAATGACTTCTCTGCTATGACTGCAGATTTGTAAAAACACTATCTCTAAAGTTTCAATAGTAATTGTAAAAATTATTTGTAAAAAATAATCAGCACAAGGTTTAAAAAATATCAATATTATGGACAAAAACCTAGTGATCTATAGCTCAGACTAGCTTTCTTTCCTTTTTTTCAAAATAAGGTTTCTATTTAAAAACCTTATATTTAGTGTTAGTTTTCTCCCAAATTGACCCACTAAAACTTAAACTACTTTCCTTCTAGTCTGTTAAAGATTGTAGAAGTTGAGAAAAGAGATATTACCTAGAGTTGGGTCTGGAGGAAAAGAATAATTTCTAAATATATTATTTTCTTATTTTAAAAAAATGTGATTTAAATATCTATTTATATCATGAGTGAATTGCAATGCCACTGGTAATATCTCTATCATTATCATTTTGTGCACCAGAAATACAACATTTTGCTTCTGAATAAATCTGTTTCTATTGTTTTCAACATTATATTTAAATTCAAGTTAGTTAACAAATAGTGTAGTATTAGTTTGAGGGATAAAATTTAGTGATTCATCACTTGCATATAACACCTAGTGCTCATTACAAGTGCTCCTTAATGCCCATCACCCACTTACCCCATCTGCCACCCACCACCCCTCCAGCAACATTTAGTTTGTTCCTTACAGTTAAGAGTCTCTTATGGTTTGCCTCCTCCTCTGTTTTTACATTACTTTATTTTTCCTTCCCTTCCTCTATGTTCATTTGTTTTGTTTCTTAAATTCCACACAGGTAAAATCATATGGTATTTGTTTTCCTAAACTGACTTGTTTAGCATAATACACTCTAGTTCCATCCATGTGGTTGCAAATGGCAAGAATTCATTTTTTATGGATGTGTGATATTTCTGTCTGTGTGTGCGTGTGTGTGTGTGTGTGTGTGTGTACATACCACATCTTTATCCATTCATCAGTCAATGAGCATTTGGGCTCTTTCCATAAATTGGCTACTGTTGATAGTGCTACTGTAAACTTCAGGTGCATGTGTCCCTTCGAATCAGTGTTTTTGTATCCTTTGGATAAATACCTAGTAGCACAATTGCTGGGTTGTAGGGTAGTTCTATTTTTTTTTTTTAACTTTTTCAGGAACCTTCATACTGTTTTCCAGACTGCACGAGTTTGCTTCCCCACCAAGAGTGTAAGAGGATTCCCCTTTTTCTGAATCTTCACCAACATCTGTTGTTTCCTGAATTGTTATTTTAGCCATTCTGACAGGTGTGAGGTGGTTAATCAATGTGGTTTCTATTTGCATTTCCCGATGATGAGTGATGTTGAGCATTTCTTCATGTATCTGTTAGTCATTTGTATGTCTTCTTTGGAGAAATGTCTGTTCATGTCTTCTGCACATTTCTTAACTGGATTTTTGTCTTATTTTGGGGGGGGGGTGTTGAGTTTGATAAGTTCTCTATAGATTTGGATACTAGCCCTTTATCTGATATGTTATTTGCAAATATCTTCTCCCATTCTGTTGCCTTTTATTTTTGTTGTGTCCTTTGCTCAAGCTTTTTATCTTGATGAAGTCCCAACAGTTCACTTTTCCTTTTGTTTTCCTTGCCTCTGGAGACATACCAACTAAGAAGTTGCTAATGGTTGAGGTTACAGAGGTTGCCACCTGTGTTCTTCTCTAGGATTTTGATGGATTCCTGTTTCATGAATCCATTAAAATCCATCTAAATGGAAGATTTAGATCTTTCATCTGTTTTGAATTTATTTTTGTGTATGGTGTAAGAAAATGGTCCCATTTCATTCTTCTGCATGTTCTGTCACATTTTCTCATTTGGGGTCTATTTGGGGTCTTTTGTGATTTCATACAAATTTTATGATTGTTAGTTCTAGCTCTGTGAAAATGGCTGGTGTTAATTAGATAAGGATTGCATTAAATGTGCAGATTACTTTGGATAGTGTAGACATTTTAACAATATTTGTTTTTCTAATCTATGAACATGAAGTATTTTTCCATTTGTTTGTGTTTTCTTCAGTTTCTTTCTTAAGTGTTCTATAGTTTTCGGAATACATTTTTTTTTTTTTTTTTACACCTCTGGTTAGGTTTATTCTTAGGTATCTTATTGGTTTTGGTGCAATTATAAATGGGCTTTATTCTCTTTCAATCAAATCAATCAAATGGGATTGATTTCTCTTTCTGCTGTTTCATTATTTGTATATATAAATGCAACAGACTTCTGTGCATTGATTTTATATCCTACAACTTTGCTGAATTCCTGCATCAGTTCTAACAATTTTTTGGTGGAGTGTTTTGCACTTTCTATATAAAGTATCATGCCATCTAGAAAGAATAAAAGTTTGACTTTGTTTCCCTTAGCACTGAGCTCTTATCCAGATCAAGTGAAGAATTATAAAGACATGAAGACATGTTCCTTGTCTTCCAAATCTAACTCTTAGAGGTATAAATTGTACACTTGGCTCTAACTCATGAAGCATCAAAAATGACTTCATCCTTAGGGTATCTGATGTCTTTGAAAAAATGAGTCTTCATCAGTGCTAGTCTTGGTATATAAACCTTGTCAGATAACAAGTCAGTTTATCTAATTGTATGTAATTGTTCACTAATGATTAAAGT
Source organism: Meles meles (assembly GCF_922984935.1). Classification (NCBI taxonomy): domain Eukaryota; kingdom Metazoa; phylum Chordata; class Mammalia; order Carnivora; family Mustelidae; genus Meles; species Meles meles. The sequence goes on along the minus strand of NC_060082.1, from coordinate 16,861,712 downwards.
TTATTATTCTAGATCAATACCATGTTGGCATTGATATTCAGAGAGATATTAAAAAGATTGTCTTGTCAAAGCATCCTAGAAATCTGAAAGAGTTGAACTTATAAAAACAGAGTAGTTGGTGGTTTCCAGGTCCCAATGGGTGAGCAAATGAGAGGATGTTGGTCAAAGGGACAATTTATTATTATTATTATAAGATGAATAAGTTTGAGGGATGTAATGCACAGTATGGTGACTATAGTTAACAGTACTGTATTGTACAAATGACATTTCCTAGGAGAGTAGATCTTGTTCTTACCACACATACCTCCTCCTCCCCCCACTTCCCCCTCCTCACACACACACACACACACACACACACACACACACACACACACACAGTAGTAACTATGTAAGGTGACTGATGTGTTAACTTATCTTATTGTGGTAATCATTTCACAATCTACATGTATATAAAATCATCATGGTACACATTAAACTTACACAGTATCATCCATTATATTTTAATAAAGCCAGAAAACAAAAAACCTCCTAGACTTCAAGATTCTCTTTGTCATCACCAACACAGCCATCTCAAAGGAGAAACAATTCTAAAATTTTTCATTTCAAGCTATGATACAATGGTAAAGGAAGAAAAAATCTTTATAACCTTACATTCCTCATTTTGTTTTAAGTCCTACAGATATGAATATATAATACCATATAAAATTTATGTTTAAGGTACTATAACCAGTTGCTGTGAAATAGATCCTTTGACAATCGTGTTTGAGATAAATTAGATAAAACAGTCCCAATAACTTATTAATTAGGAATATGATAGCTTCAAAGAATCAGTAATACACACAAATAATAATCAAAAAGTGTTATGCTACTTCCAACTAAATGCAACAAGTACCCATCCATTTATTCATTTACTAAACACTAATTATGAGGGACCTAAGTGTCTCAGTCAGTTAAGTGTCTGCCTTTGGCTCAGGTCATAATCCAAGGGTCCTAGGATCAAGCCCCGCATCAGGCTCCTTGCTCAGCAGAGCTCAGCTTCTCCCTCTCCTTCTGCCCACCCCCCGCCACCTTGTTAGTGTGTTCTCTTACTCTGCTCTCTCTCAAATAAATAAATAAAATCTTTAAAAAAAAAAAAAACCCAAAACATGAATTACATTAGACCTAGAATAAGTCAGGTTCAAGCTAAAAACAGAAGTACAGACCTTTCTTTGGACTTTGTATAATGGTGATAAAAGCCAAAGTAATCAATAACTATTATATGTGCTTTTATAGGGAAGTGTGATTTGAAGTACATTACAAGCACAATTGAAGAGCCATAGTGAGATATAAAAATTTTTAATTATATGATTACAGAAATGCTGTTAATTAATAGATTTGCAGATGTTTTATAAAGTGATAAAATTTACTTATTTCTTACAATTATTTTAAATATGTACATACTTAGGGTAATATGTAAAATTTTAAAAGTAGAATCTTTGATAGAAGCCTTTGACATTCCAGGCAAATTAATTTTAATTTACTAGAAACTTCTGCTTTCTCTGTTTAAAAAAACCTCGATCCAAATACTTTATTTAGACCTAATTTCTGAAACTATTTCAGAGACTTTTTATCATGCATTTTTATAAATAATGATTTGAATATTTATAAAGTTCAAAGAGAAAATATTAAATTGTTAACAATACCACATCTCAAAGATCATTTTAACTTCTCATATAACATTTGATGATTAAAAAGTAAATTTTATATTATTTTGGACCAATGATAGATATGTTACTTTGAAATATCTTTGTAAATCAGTTAATATAATTAATTATATTTTAACGGACCAAATTCCTTGTTCTTATCTATCTATACTAATTCTGAAATAAACTTGTAAAGGACTGTTGTATATTAGGAAAAAAAATCTCAAAGAAGAATTCAGCAACAGCAGGAAGATTTTAGTGGATATGAAGAAATAATTGAGTGCTTGACATCTAACTTTTTAGGTCAAAACCTGAGAAGGCAATATCTGAAAATAAACGGATCTAAAATTGTGGAATTTTAGTTAGGAGTTAGGTTGGTGGTTTCATAAAACAAATTGAGTGTGTGACCTGGATTTCAGAAGGTTCACAGAACAAAGAAAGAGTTAGTTAAGAGCTAGCAGCCAGTTTAGTCCACGGAATCTTGAAACAGTGGATGGGTACAATCAAAGTAACCTATGGACACAACCCAAATGGCCAGGGAGGACGTGAAAACATGACACAAATTAAATTTTAGTTTTCTAGTTATGAGGAATGGATATTGGGAGCATTCTGGCCTTTCAGAGATACAGCCAAATAACAAGGTTAAGCCCATGAACTGATTGATTATACCATGGTATATAGAATGTATTACCTTGCAGTAATAGGTGATGAGTAGTCCTATTTTTATTTTTATTCTACTTAAAAAATTTACCACCTGTTAAGAACGCTATACATGAAGACAAAGTTCAGAATTTTTTTCTGTCTCAAATGGATTAATTATCTGCCATAAATTACTTCTGAAAAACTAACTTCTTTAATTTGTATTTACAGATCATATACAAAGAAAATTTTGTAAAATATTTTTTAAAAACTCTATTGATAAAACCAAATGTAGTGTCAGAGAAAGAAATTTATATATATATATATACATATATATATATGTATATATATATATTGGTTGTAACTAGCAGTGATCTTTTCCATCTATATTTCTTGACTCATGGCCCCATACCACTCTCAACTCTCATTTCATTGTCACATCACTTTTTCTCCCTCTGCTTCCAACATCTCATCACCTTCTTACTCTAACCTTCTTGCTTCCCTCCTTTATTTTATATTTATATATACATACATACATACATATATTTTTTTAATTTAATTTAATTTAATTTTTATTATTAACATATAATGTATTATTTATTTCTAGGGTACAGCTCTATGATTCATCAATCTTACACAAAGCACAGTGCTCAAAGCACATACCTTCCCCAGTGTCTATCACCCAGCCGCCCCATCCCTCCCACTACCTTTCCACTCCAGCAACCCTCAGTTTCTTTCCTGAGATTAAGTCTCTTATGGTTCGTCTCCCTCTCTTGTTTCTTCTTGTTTCATTTTCCCCTTTTCTTCTATGATCCTTTGCCTTGTTTCTCAAATTCCACATATCAGTGAGATCATATGATAATTATCTTTCTTTGATTGACTTATTTTGCTTAGCATAATACCCTCTAGTTCCATCCACATCATTGCAAATGGTAAGATTTCAATTTTGATGGCTGCATAATATTGCATTGTATGTATGTGTATATATATATATATATACACCACATCTTCTTTATCCATTCATCTGTTGATGGACATCTGGGCTCTTTCCATAGCTTGGCTATTGTGGATATTACTGCTATGAACATTGGAGTGCAGGTGCCCTTTCGGATCACTACATTTATATCTCTGAGGTAAAAACCTAGTAGTGCAATTGCTGGGTTGTAGGGTAACTCTATTTTCAACTTTTTGAGGAACCCCCATACTGTTTTCCAGAGTGACTGTACCAGCTTGCATTCCTACCAAAAATGAAAGAGGGTTCCCGTTTCTCCACATCCTTGCCAACATCTATTTTTACCTGAATTGTTAATTTTAGCCATTCTGACTGGTGTGAGGTCATATCTCATTGTGTTTCTGATGCCAAAAGATATTGAGCACTTTTTCATGTGTCTGCTGACCATTTGTATATCTTCTTTTCGGATATGTCTGTTCACGTCTTCAGCCCATTTCTTGATTGCATTACTTGTTCCTTGGGTGTTGAGTTTGATAAGTTCTTTATAGATTTTGGATACTAGCCCTTTATCTGATATGTAACTTGCAAATATCTTCTATTTTGTTGGTTGTCTTTTGGTTTTGTTGACTTTTTCCTTTGCTGTCCAAGCTTTTCATCTTTAAGAAGTCTGAATAGTTCATTTTTGCTCTTGCTTCCCTTGCCTTTGGCAATGTGTCCAGGAAGAAGTTGCTGTAGCCAAGGTCAAAAAGATTTCTGCCTCTGTTGTCCTCAAGGATTTTGATAGATTCCTGTCTCACATGGAGTTCGTTCATCTATTTTGAGTCTATTTTTGTGTGTGGTGTAAGGAAATGGTCCAGTTTCATTCTTCTGCATGTGGCTGTCCAATTCTCCCAACACCATTTGTTGAAGAGACTGTCTTTTTTCTACTGGGCATTCTTTCCTGCTTTGTCGAAGATTAGTTGACCATAGAGTTGAGGATCCATTTCTGGGCTCTCTATTCTGTTCCATTAATCTATGTGTCTGTTTTAGTGCCAGTACCATACTGTGTTGATGATCACAGCTGTGTAAAAGAGCTGGAAGTCTGGAATTTGATGCCACGAGCTTTGATTTTCTTTTTCAACACTCCTCTAGCTAATGAGGGTCTTTTCTGGTTCCATGCAAATTTTAGGATTATTTGTTCCATTCCTGTGAAAAAAGTTTATGGTATTTTGATAAGGATTTCATTGAATGTGTAGATTGCACTAGGTACCATAGACATTTTCACAATAGTTGTTCTTCCAGTCTAAGAACACAGAAAATTTTTCCATTTCTTTGTGTCTTCCTCAATTTCTTTCATGAGTACTTTATAGTTTTCTGAGCACAGATCCTTTGCCTCTTTGCTTAGGTTTATTCCTAGGTATCTTATGGTATTTGTTGCAATTGTAAATAGGATAGACTCCTTAATTTTTCTTTCTTCTGTCTCGTTGGTGGTGTATAGAAATGCAACTGATTTCTGTGCATTGATTTTATATCCTGCCACTTTGCTGAATTCCTGTGTGAGTTCTAGCAGTTTTCGGGTGGAGTCTTTTGGGTTTTCCACATAAAGTATTGTATCATCTGCAAAGAGTGAGATTTAACTTCTTTGCCAATTTGGATTCCTTTTATATCTTTTTGTTGTCTGATCACTGAGGCTAGGACTTCCAGTACTATGTTGAATAGCAGTGGTGACAGTGGACATCTCACCAGTGTTCCTGACCTGAGGGGGAAAGTTCTCAGTTTTTCCCCATTGAGAATAATATGCACTGGGGGTTTTTCATAGATGGATTTTATAATATTGAGGTATGCAACCTCTACTCCTACACTGTGAAAAGTTTTAATCAAGAATGTATCCTGTATCTTGTCAAATGCCTTTTCTGCATCCACTGAGAGTATCACGCGGTTCTTGTCTTTTCTTTTATTAATGTATTGTATCACATTGGTTGATTTGCAGATGTTGAACCAACCTTGCAACCCAGGAATAAATCCTACTTGGTCATGGTGATTAATCCTTTTAATGTACTGTTGGATTCTATTGGCTAATATCTTGGTGAGAATTTTTGCATCCATGTTCACTAGGGGTATTGGTCTGTAATTCTCCTTTTTGATGGGGTTTTTGTCTGGTTTTGGGATCAAGGTAATGTTGGCCTCATAAAATGAGTTTGGAAGTTTCTATTTTTTGGAAAACTTTCAGAATTGATACCAATTCTTCTTTAAGTGTTTGGTAGAATTCCTGTGGGAAGCCATCTGGCCCTGGGCTCTTATTGTTTGGGAGATTTTTGATTACTGCTTCAATTCCCTTGCTGGTTGTGGGTCTGTTAAAGTTTTCTATTTCATCCTGGTTTTGTTTTGGTAGTTTTTACCTCTCTAGGAATGCATCTATTTCTTCCAGATTGTCTAATTTGACATATAGTCACTCATTTTATGTTCATATAATTGTTTTTATTTCTTCTTTGTTGATGTGATCTCTCCTCTTTCATTCATGATTTTATCAATTTGGGTCTTTACTCTTTTCGTTTTGATAAGTTTGCCAGGGGTTTATCAGTCTTACTAATTCTTTCAAAGAACCAGTTCCTAGTTTCGTTGATCTGTTCTACTGCTCTTTTGGTTTCTATTTCATTGATTTCTGCTCTGATTTTTTTTATTTCTCTTCTCCTTCTGGGTTTAGGCTTTATTTGATGTTCTTTCTCCATTTCCTTTAGGTGTAGGGTTAGGTTGTGTAAATAAGAAACAAGGCGTTATTATTTCTTGAGAAAGACTTGAATTGTTACATACTTTCCTCTTAGGACTGCCTTTGCTGCATCCCAAAGATTATGAACAGTAGTGTATTCATTTTCATTTGTTTCCATGAATTTTTAAAATTCTTCTTTAATTTCCTGATTGACCTATTCATTCTTTAGTAGGATGCTCTTTAGCCTCCATGTATTTGAATTCTTTTCAACTTTCCTCTTGTGATTGAGTTTGAATTTCAAAGCACTGTGGTCTGAAAACATGCAGGGAATGATCCCAATCTTTTGGTGCCAGTTGAGACCTGATTTGTGATCCAGGATGTGATCTATTCTGGAGAATGTTCCATGTGCACTAGAGAAGAATGTGTATTCTGTAGCTCTGGGTTACAGTGATGTTCTGAATATATCTGTGAAGTCCATCTTGTCCAGTATGTCGTTTATAACCCTTGTTTCTGTTGATCTTATGCTTAGATGAACTGTCCTTTGCAATGAGTGGGGTGTTAAAGTTCCCTATTATTATTGTATTATTGTTGATATGTTTCTTTGATTTTGTTATTAATGGGCTTATGTAATTGGATGCTCCCATGTTAGGACCATAAATATTTACAATTGTTAGGTCTTCTTGTTAGATAAACCTTTTAAGTCTGTTATAGTGTCCTTCCTCATCTCTTATTACTGTCTTTGGCTTAAAATTTAATTTATCTGATATAAGGATTGCCACCCCAGCTTTCTTTTGATATCCATTAGCATGACAAGTAGTTTTCCACCCCCTCACTTTAAATATGGAGGTGTCTTTGTGTCTAATATGAGTTTCTTGTAGACAGCATATTGATGGGTTTTGGTTGTTTTTTTTTTTTCAAAGATTTATTTATTTGACAGAGAGAAATCACAAGAGAGGCAGGCAGAGAGAGAGGAAGGGAAGCAGGCTCTCCGCTGAGCAGAGAGCCCGATGTGGGACTCGATCCCAGGACCCCGAGATCATGACCTGAGCTGAAGGCAGTGGCTTAACCCACTGAGCCACCCAGGCGCCCGGGTTCTGGTTTTTTATCCATTCTGATACGCTGTGTCTTTTGATTGGGGCATTTGGTGCATTTACATTCTGGGTAACTATTGAAAGATATGAATTTTGTGCCATTGTGTTGCCTGTTAGGGGACTGTTACTGTATATTGTCTCTGTTCCTTTCTGGTCTGTGCTACTTTTTGGGCTCTCTCTTTGCTTAGAGGACCCCTTTCAATATTTTTTGTATGGCTGATTTGGTGACTGCAAATTCTTTAATTTCTTTTTGTCCTGGAAGTTTTTTTTTATCCCCTTCTATTTTCAGTGACAGCCTAGAATTCTTGGGTGCATATTTTTCTCATTTAATACCTTGAATATATCATGTGAGTTCTTTCTGGCCTGCCAGGTCTCTGTGGATAGGTCTGCCAGTCTAATGTTTCTATCTTTGTAGGTTTTGTAGGTTACAGAACTCTTGTCCCAAGCTGCTTTCAGGATTTTTTTCTTTCTCTCTGAAACTTGTACATTTCACTACTGGCTATCAGGTTTTTGACCTATTTTTATTGATTTTGAGGGGGTTCTCTGAGTCTCCTGGATTTTGATGCCTGTTTCCTTCCTCAAATTAGAGAAATTCTCCACTGTAATTTGTTCCAATATACCTTCTGCCCCTCTCTTTCTTCTTCTGGGATCCCAATTATTCTAATATTATTTCACTTTATAGTATCACTAATCTCTCAAATTCTCCCCTCGTGATCCAACAGTTGTTTATCTCTTCTTTTCTCAGCTTCTTTATTCTCCATCATTTGGTCTTCTATATCACTAATTCTCTTTTCTGCTTCATTTATCCTAGCAATTAGAGCCTCCATTTTTTACTGCACCTCCTTAATAGCCTTTTAGATTTTGACTTGGTTAAATTTTATTTCTCCAGAAAGGGATTCTCTAGTGTCTTCTATGCTTTTTTCAAGCCCAGTTAGTATCTTTATAATCATTATTCAAACATCTGACTAATGTTCATATTGATTAGGTCCCTGAGAGTCAGTACTGCCTCTTGTTTTATTTTTTGAGTATGTTTTTTTCTGTTTTGACGTTTTGTTGAGAGAAGAATAAATGAACAAGAGAACAAAATTCCAGAAGGTCAACAATGATCCCAGAGAAATATACACTAAATAGACCAAAAGAGACCCAAAACTGGGATGAAAAGAAAAAAGAAAAAGAAAAAAGGAATATGATTAGACTGGTGAATAGAACAGAGCCACACACTAGATTTTGGGTGTATTTTGGTATCTTAGAAGAAACTGTCCCAAAATTTTAAAGAGAGAAAAATTTATATATATATACATATATATTTGTATTATACATATATATTTGTATATATATGTATATATATAAATAATAAGGTTAAATACAACGATGGGATAGAATATGTGAAAATGAAAATTTAAAAAGATTTTTAAAAAGGAATTGATAGGAAGTTGATTGAAAAAGGAAATAATTCAAAAAAAAAAGAAAAACAAAAAATAAGGAAAATTTTATATGTAAAGTTGAAAGACTGAAGAATCATGGGGGAGAATATCCGTGAATTCTATGTGCTCTATTCTCCTAACACTGGAGTTTTGCAGCTCTCATTGGTTGGTAAACTTGGTCTTAGCTGGATGTTCTTGCTGATCTTCTGGGGGAAAGGGCCTGTGCTGTGATTCTTGTATGTCTTTTTCCCAGGTGGAATTTTACTGCCTTTGCCAGGGGCCAGGGCATCTGCCCCCATTTGTTCTCTGTAACTTTTTTCCCCTGAAGGCTTTTCTGCACAGCTTTAGAGGATGAGAATGAAAATTGGGGCCTCCCAATCTCTGGCACTGTAGGAGCCAAGAGTTTGGATCCCTGATCCTCAGTGAGCCCTCAGAGAAAAGCAGTCAATCACTCCTCTCTCCCTGGTATCTCTCTGCACTCTGTGCTCACCTGGTCTGTGACTGAATGTTTCTATCTCTGACACACTCTTATGTGGACTTTATTATTTTTTTTTATCATACTGAGCCCACTTGAAGGGTCTAAGAAAATCATCCAAACTCAAGATCCTTAACTAAATCACATCTGCAAATCCCCTTTGTCATGTCAAGTAATATATTCACAGGGTTCCTGGGATTAAGACATAGATATGTTGGGGAGAGTGATATCATTCTACCTACTGCAGATTCAAATAAGCCAAGCCTATATCTGCCTTCCTTCATTGCTGTGTTCTCAGTCCTGGGCAATGCACATTAAACAGGCTATTTATAACTGATTGATATTTTAAATTAATGACTTAATCAGTCTTTGAAATTATATATACCTTAGCAAACTTTATGAAGTCCATTGTCCATTTTTATATGTTGGTCACTAAAAACTTTCAGATTTTATCAAAATATCTTTATCATTGAACCCAAATCTTATTTTAGAATCTAAGTATAGATTTGATGTTGGAAAAAAAAGAAACTGGAAAACCTCTTCTACAACCCTGTATTTATGTGACTCTTTCTGGGAAGATAATCCACTGCATTAGAGAAAATTTGACATTTTGTTACAAAGCTAATTTTGAGAGAATTCTTTATGCTGAACTGACTTCAGATTTTAGCTCTCCTGAGAAACAAAACAAGACAAATCCCGTCTCTCATTTACATGCCTTCAAATATTTTTGGTAACTTACTCATTTCATTAAATTATTTTCTCTGAGAAAATCTTCAAAATTCTTCTTTTAGGTTGATTTTTGGATTTTCTTGTTTCTAAAGAACTGTTTTAGTGTAATGACTAATATAAATATAATGTTCCAGGTTTTGTGTGATCAATGCAATATACAGTGAGTGTTATTATCTCCATCAGAGAAAAACTATAAGTATACTCAGTCATATTTTGTTAAGAAATACATTTTGCTCATAATGACCCCCTACTGAGGGAAAACAACCTGTTATTTTGATAGAAAATGGTTTCAAGCAATTTTAAAAATCTTAACGCAGATCTTTACATTAACCATGTGAAAGTTATCATACTGCTTTTGGCTCCTTATTATAGCCTAGCAAAATCAATTTGAATACAAGTTGTCTAGGACAGTTACCTAGAACTGACTACTCTCAGTCTTCATATTTAGTGAGAATTAACCACTAACCCAAAAAATGTACATTTTTATCTTTAAGCATTAAAATGGCATTACTACAATAAAAGAAATATGCATTTCTGTGGTTGTGGGACCAAGATAAAACCATCAAATATCTTGGTTGAGTTGGATGGGTACAATTGATATTAAATTTAGAAAGATGTAAATGAAAGACAAGACCCCTTCATCAAATTTTGGAATTTGGAAATAAAGAACGAGATAGATATCCAGAGAAGAAAAAACAACAGCTAAATAAAAGGAACACACATTAAAAATAAGGAAAGATTATTTATTTTTTTAAAAAGCTATCTTCAAGTATTACTACAAAGACTGAAAGAAACAGGGGTGCCTGGGTGGTTCAGCTGGTTACACATCTGACTTGATTTTGACCCACATCATGATCCCAGGGTCGTGAGATGGAGTCCCATGTTTGGCCCCATGGGGGGCTCTGCACTGGGTGTTGAACCTGCTTGGGATTCTCTCTTTCCTCTCTGTCTGTCCCTCTCCCTACTCTTTCTCTCTAAAAAATAAAAATGTTAAAAACTAAATGAAATAAAATTTAGCATTTTGATAGTAAAAAAACTAAAAACAAAAAACAAGCCATCAACTGTTGCCAGGTGTCTTATGTTTAAGACATAAAAAATTCTCTTAGGTATGTAAATACTCAGAATATACAGCTTTCTGAAAAGAGTTACCAGAAACTGCTTGTATCACAGCCAACCAGAGACAAATCAAAATAGAATGCAAGATTAGGAAAAAGCACAAGTAAATTTACATCAGTTAATTTATTTTCATAAGTGCCATGTATAGATTCCAAAACAAATTTTAAGGTTAAAAGTATCCTGGTAATAAAATACACATAATAAAAACACATAGCAATTTAGTCATTTAAACATAACCAGGATAATAAAAGAGTAATGTGTAGAAATAAAAAGTTAATTTTCTTATGTTATATGGGGATAAAAGATGCTTCAATCTTGATTTGATAATTAGAGAACATTTTCCTTAAACATAGAACTATTGAAATATAAAAATTAAATTCATTGTTGAAAATTGCTAAAGAAAAAATTAACAGAAATACAGTTTATAGAGTACAGAAGAGAGCTTGATATCATGAATATAAGGTTTGATTTACAACTAAGCTCCTGTGTTCTATTAAGAACAAAGATCTGAAGTTGTTTCAAAGAATAAAATAAATTGTATGAGTATAAAAGAAATGAAAAGAAAATTTAAAAGATAAGAGGATGGGAGGTGAGAAACTGGCAGAAGAAGAAAGCTAAAATTTTTGAGTTCTTAATATTTGTCAGACATTTTTAAAACACCTTACCTGCAACAATTCTCAGAAGTAATGAATAATGTCAACATCATTATTATCATCATATTATAAAATGTAAAACTTGGAAAAATATAATAATAATAGCAAATGACATTTATTAAATGGCTGAGTCATTATGTTCTTTTTTTTAAAGAGTTTTACTTATTTATTTGGCACAGAGAAAGAGATCACAAGTAGGCAGAGAGGCAGGCAGAGAGAGAGGGGGAAGCAGGCTCCCTGCTGAGCAGAGAGCCTGATGTGGGGCTCTATCCCAAGACCCTGAGATCATGACTCGAGCTGAAGGCAGAGGCTTAACCCACTGAGGCATCCAAGCACCCTGAGTCATTATGTTCTATGGCAAGAACCATAAACAGAGCAATATATATAATTTACATTTTTGTAATATTAAATCCATGATTAGGATATAGTAATCATGTACACTACTGCATGAGTAACAATAAATTCCAACTAGAAGAAATTCTGAAATTAAAATATATGAACAGAAAATTATAAAAATGACTCAGCCTTTGACAAACCAAGTTGGGAAGAAATGAATGAATATATAATTGTTCTAAATAACATGGTAAATATATTTGGCTAAATAAGTAATAACTATGAGGGGTACAACATAGAATCTAAATTAACTTTAACCTGTTTTTACAATGTTTACAAGGTGAATCATTGGTGAACTAAAAGAATAACAAATGAAATATCCAAAATAAAGAATAAGCTAGGCAATAATAACCACACAAACCCATTACCAAAGAAAAAGAAAAAAGGACCTCTGACATGATATTTTAGAATTATGTTCTCAATTGTCTCTTTTGCATTCTGTATTAACACACACAACTTATACGTTAGTCAAAGTTACAATCACTGAGGGCACCTAGGTGACTCAGTAGGTTAAAGCCTCTGCCTTCAGCTCAGGTCATGATCTCAGGGTCCTGGGATCGAGCCCCACATCAGGCTCTCTGCTTAGCAGGGAGCCTGCTTCCCCCCTCTCTCTGCCTGCCTCTCTGCCTACTTGTGATCTCTGTCAATTAAATAAAAAATAATAATAATTTTAAAAATCTTTTTTAAAAAGTGACAATCACTGATAGACTAAGTATTAGAAATGCATATTGTGTTAAGAAAGAATCAAATTGAAGCAGACCTTATCTAACTGAAGAAAAATATCAAAAGGAAAACAAACATGAATAAAAAGGGAACAGGAGCACAAATACAAAAGAAATGAAAATTGGGTGCAAATTATGTTTCATTTTGTGGGCATATTAAAGTCATGATACAATCAAAAATAATTGAGGAAAATATAAATTATCAAACTTGGTTTTATAAAAATGAGAAATAACCAAAAAGTTTTCAAACAATTCAGTCAATAAAATGGTAGAATAAACTATTGTTTAAATCCACAAAATAAGAATGCAAGAGTTGATAATAGGAGGTGAATTATGTTGACAACATTTTGAGAAAGAGTAAACAGATGGGGAAATGACAACTGACTTCAACCTACAAAAGAAATTCCACCCTAATGTCTACAGAGAAAAATAACAAGAAGCCAGTAATTCCACTGCTACAAAATCCTAGAAAGATACAAAAGTGGTAGATAGAATGTAGATAGTGGGGAACCATGCAATCAAAAGCAGGAAGACTGGTTGAAAGTATGGCTGATAGCATTAGAATGTGGGCAGTGAAGCATAGCTCTCTCCTCCCCACACCTCACTCCACAAATACTCCAGCCGATGTGTCAGAGAACTTAAGCTTGAGAAATTGAACTCTTTAAGAAGCTACAGTTCACGATATTTGAAATTTCCTAACAACAACAACAAAATATATATATAACTATTTTAGTCATTCTCTGTAAATGTATGTCAACCCTTGTCATAATTTTATATTAGCTTACCCTCAATATAAGAGACTTAATGAACTCAGTTTTAAATTAGCTTTAAAAGACTCCATTTTAACTGGGAGTGGAGACTCAATAAATCACAGGACCCAGAAAAGCCTCCAGGATGAAAGAGACAAGTAAAAACATCAACAATAAAACAATGGCTCTGTCAACATCAACAGAAAAGAGCTTTAACAAAAGAGATAAAGGGCAGGAAACTTCCAAATGGTCATGGAAGTCACTGCAAATTATGAGGCAATATTATATTTGTGAAGGTAGGACTTATGGAAGGAAGGAAGGTATGATGTATAAAGACACATTATAGTAACACGACTTAGCTTTTAGAATTTAAATATTTTCAGAAAAAATAATGGCAAAACTATAAAGCAATGGAAAAAGTTGAAAGATAAAGTTAGTGAATTTACTCTGAAAATAATAAAAAAGACAAACAGATGAACTTTAGAAAAAATTTAGACACTTCAACCTCTGACAATAAAAACATGTGGGGAAAAGGGAAAAGAAGGGAGAAGGAGGGGGAATGAAAAAGAAGTGAGAATAGAAAGGAAGTAATTATAACAGAAAAATAAAAAAATATTCCCCATACTTTAGCTCTTAGATGATTAAATTGACCTGGCTGGCACATGCATTGCATGATGAATCACAAAAACATATACACACACATATCACATTTTTGTAAAATTTCAGCACATCTCAGTTTAAAGGAAAAATTTTGAAGGGATTTTGAGATTGAAGAATGGCATCCATCTTCTCAGCAATAAACCTGAATATTAGAAAATGAAGATGTAATATTGTCAGTATTTCACAGGAAACTGCTTGTTAGCCTAAGGCTTCCATGACCAATCAAACTATAACTCAAAGATGAGTTAGATAAAGGCATTTTCAGAAATGAATCATAAAAATGTTTTTTCGTTTTTAAATCTGTTATGTTTCCCATTCTTTATAAAACTGTGATGGGTAGACATCACTAAAGTGCAGCAGTAAAGTAAAAATAAGATTATGGGATATAGGACGTGGAAGAGGGAAGTCCCCCGATGGTGTTATATGTCAGTGCTTAAAGTGAATCACTCCTTATTACAGTGGAAAGACGGAGTTGTGGGAAGTGGGTCTTAGAAAAATGGGAAGAGGAAGTGCATGCAGGTAGGGAAGAAATAAAAAGACAGAGAGATTTTTAAAAGAGAAATTACAAACATTTGGAGTGTTTGAAAGGTGTCCAAGCATTTTGAAAAATTAGTGATCAGATTGTCCCCCAACTGTAGGACCACTTGAAATAATTAGAAAATTAAGCCAATTTAACTATTGAGACAATTAGGAGCACCTGGGTGGCTCAGTTTGTTGATCCTCTGACTTGATTTTGGCCTGGGTCATGGTCTCAGGATCCTGAGATTGAACCCCCCCATCCCACGGGCTCCAAGCTCAGCACAGACGGCTTGTCCCGCTGCCCTTCCCCCTGGTGGGGCTCTCTGTCTCTCTGTCCCTCTCTCAAATAAATAATAAAATGGTTTTTGTTTTTTTTTTTTTAAGTCAACTATTGAATCCAAGAAAAACAAATGTCTTGAAAAAGAGTTGGAATCAGTACATTACTTGACTTGGCACAGTATTTATGTAGTCGTAGTTGTGTAAAAATTGTGTTTTCTTCTAGAAGGCTAGAAGATAGAGAAATGCAGAAGAGCTCATGCCCCAGCTGAAAAAGCAAAGTTAATAGATAATTTCACCATATTTCAAAAGCCACTCATAAATCCGAGATTATTTCTTAAAAGAAACTTATGACTGGGAAATTCACTTTTGAGATTCTACTAAATTTGTTAAAATAACTCATATTTTTTGTTAAATTAAAATAAAACCTTATGGTAGGAAGTAAGTTAAAAAATAACTGGAGCTTGACAAATGAGCCCAGGTTCTCAGAGACATTCATTTTCTCCTATCATTGTATAGTTAGCTAGGTTTCTATTTTCTGTAAGGTTTGGAAGCTACCAGTTCAGCTGTAAATACTTAGATATTCAAAAGCTTTGTGTATGATCCAAGCTCATGTGCACACACAATAAATGTGTGATAAAGGTTTAACCTTTATCATTATCATCACCATCTGCATCAGTTTCCCCACAGTCATGTCTTAATCTTCTGCCAGAAGATATTGCATAAGAACAGTGACATCAGTTAATTGTTGGCCTTTCCCATCTAGCAGCTGCATGAAGGAATATTTGGTTGGATGAACTCAGTCAGAGAAATATTGTATTTTATTTAAGACTGAATTTACCCATTCTTGAGGGCTTTCAAATCAGTATAGTTATCATTTGACAATCACTACCTTTAATAATGTCTCCTTAGTATTGCCTGAAGCAATAGGTAGTAATAATTGAAATTCAACACATATTTTATTTATTTTATTTTAAGATTTTATTTATTTATTTGAGAGAGAGAAAGCCTGAGCAGGGCAGAGGAAGAGGGAGAAGCAGCTGAGCAGGGACCTGACTTGGGGCTCCATCCCAGGACCCCAGGATTATGACCTGAGCCAAAGGCAGGCGCCTAAAGGACTGAACCCCTCAGGTTCTCCTTAGCCACACATTTTAAAGAAATGTGCAATAGCATTCTTTCTTGGAAATAAACGACTTTATTAGGTAGATACTGGGAGAGCATATGTACTTAGTAACTCTGAAGAGAAAATTCCTTAGTTTAACCAATAACTGTCTGGATCTAGAAAATGTCATGGTCTAATCTAAAATCCCAATTGTTTTCTGTTTGTTTGCTTAATGAATGGACAAGTGCTATAATGACTATCCAAGTTAAGCTCTATGTTGAAAGGGCTTTTCTCCAGCAGTTTTTTTCTTTCTTTTTCTGTTCTCCACGTCAGCCTTTGCAAAATATTGAAATGGTTTGTCAGAAGTGGACGTGCTTAGTAGTGCGGGCAGTAGAAGAACCTTCAGGAACATTTTTCATCAGATTAGAAGAATGAAGTTTAATAGAAAATAAATGAATGTCATTGCAAAAAGAACAGACTGCTTTAAGTAACTACTAAAAAGGGTTTAAAAGAATCAAATAATTTGTAGTATTCAGTGTGCAATTCACTAAATTAAGAATTTTAATATGTGCCTTATGAAATTTAGTCATGGATCCATTTAAACATTCAGAGAAAAACATAATTTATAAGTAGAGCAATCAAATTTTTGTTTAAAACAATATATTTTCAAAATTTTATTAACTTTTTAAAAATATAAATATTTTGAATCTATTATTATTTGAATAATAATGTTTTAATATTAAAGAATGACCTTTTACATTTCAAATATTAAGGTCTGCTAATGAACATATGCATTTACATATAGTAGCCATATTTGACTGAACTTGTTTGTTAATTAGTTTTTATCAAAAGTTAGCTTTTTAGTATTATATGGTAAAAATATTTAGGTGGAAATTTTTATACTTGGGAGAGTTTTCTAAGACTTTCAATATTATCTACAGTTTCTACTCCAGCAATTTTTGGCACCTTTTTAAGATTGTCAGGAGGGAATTCATTAACATATATAACCAAATCTACATCTTTTATTGAAATACCATATAACCTGCATTCTTTGACAGATTAAAGTAAGCTATATCATAAATTTTGCAAATTGAGCCTCTGTTACGTAGCTTACCCAAATCATGGCTCTCCCATTTGCCTCTCTGACAGGATAAAAATAAGAGTCTTATAAAAACAAAATAAAGAAGACAGTCTGTCATTCTTTCCTAAGAAAACATTTGTCAGGAACCCTTCAAAAATAATTGAGAAGAAAATGTGTTAGGTTCTACAACCTAGTGAGTCATTTTAAGGTGCAGCTGAACATGTTAAAGAATTGTACTTTTTATGATCAACTGTGTTGTAAAATGATGCACTCCCAAAGTTTTCTCGAACTTGCTTTAAAATAATTATTTTGCCTGATCTTAAGCTAAAGCATTTATTCCTTTTAAAAAATAAACTTTAAAATTTTCCCTAGGCTGACTGTCAATGTTTTCAGCTATACATGTTTTATTGCTAAGTTCATTGTTCTGTGATTTACTCTGACAAATACTGTTTGGAGCCCTATTCTGTTTTAGAGAAATGTAGTCTGTGTTTTGATTTTTAATTTCTCGGCTAAGTAAGTTCATATTTTCCTTTGAGAATGTGATTTTAAGATGCATAATTTGTCAGTCAAAGGAATGATCATATTTCAATTAAACAACAGCACTCATCAGGTTATCTTGTTTGTATACCTGTTAATTTCTTCTACTCATTGATAAACCACAGCAGAGCAGAGGCATGCCTTTTCATCTTCCTATAATGTCTTGCATACAGCTCAATATAGGTTTATTAAATTTAAATGTGTGTATAAAATTGTTTTCATAAAGCTGTTGTTCAAAGATAAGACTGACAAAAACATTATTGGCCATTCATAATCTATCAGGATTATAGTAGCTTGTAAAATTCTACCTACGTTTTTTTAACCTGATGTATTAAAACATTTTTAATGTGAAATTTCATTGCAAGGAAGCCTAATTTTGTTAAATGAAAACCACTTGCAAGATCATAAGATTTTTATTTGACACCCTCTAATTTGACAACTGTCTACCTAGAGCAACTGCTGGTAACTTCAAATAAGAGTGCATCTAGGAGTGACAATGTCGCTGCCTGTGCGTGGCTCATGCCCGCTTGATTCTGTTAACCTCGTATCCTCTCCCAACTCCCTCTACTCATTTATTCTGCCCCACCTACTATGAATCTTATTCTATCAATGACATGTATAATGTGCTTTTTATGTAGGTATAAAATATTCTAGTTCTTAGAAGCAAGGAGATGTGATATAAAAGAATGAGTGACACAGGTTCCTCTCAGTTATGCATTTTCACGTCATTCTGCCTCTCAAATATTGAGTCCAAAACTGGCAATGATCATTAAGCAAAAAGCAATTTTCCTCCCAAATCAACGTCTACACTGTGATTCCAGGCTAACCTAATTCGCAAAAATAGAATTGTATTTTGATTCCTTGAATGGCACAGGAAAGAGTACACACTAGTTATTTAGTGACTATTCATTGGAAAAATACATGTTTTTGTTTGTTTGTTTGTTTGTTTGTTTTACTTATAACCCCACTACAAGAATACTGAGTTATTAGTAGCCTAAGCACCAGGCTGATAGCCAAAATTTCTGATTATGTAGCACTACCCTCTGACTAACTGCCCTGCATTTTCAGAGGCTTTTTTCATGACAATTTTCTGTTTTGTTGGTATTGATTTACAAAAAGGTTTTGCAACACTGAGATCCATAAATATAGTACTTTAAAAAAGGTGGATTCATATTTCTCTCTCATGTAGCAATCCAGAGGTAAACATTGCAGGACTTGTAAAATGACACCATCATCCTCTGCATGTGGATTTCATCTCTGCCTCCAAAGTGGTTGATGCATCTCTCACTTTCCCAGTCAGCAGGAAAGAAAAACACAGAGAACACTCAAAATGCATATGTTTGGAGGGCATAGCTGGAAATAAAGAATTCACGTCCGCTCACATTACATTGGCCAGAATTTTCATCACTTAACCATACTTACTGCAAGGTAAGCTGGGAAAAATCCCAGTTGGGGACAGGGAAGGGGCATTTATGCTCAGCTAAAAGCCAAGAGTTCTGGTGTAAAAAAAGAAAGGCAACAAGAAAAATGAAGGTAGAAAAGTAGGTCTTTAATATGTTGTGCTTCTTAATTCATGTAAAGCAGATCATAATAATACTTTGCATAGATACTAGCTTCTCATTGGACTTCATTAAAATAGATTATATGATAAAAAGCAGAGTTTAAATGCCCCCTCCTTTTTTTTTTTCCTAGCTTGGACACTACTGGTTATTTTAAGTACCATTTTAGTGAAAATACTCTTTCTAAAAATGTCTTAAATGCTTCCTTGGGACCTATCTCTTATCAAATGATGAGGGTTCTTGAGATTTTCTTCCCGTTATAAAACAAAAATATAAATCCTCTTTATTTTTTTAATTTTGGGGTAAATTATCAGGACCAGACCAGACAAGCATAACCAAGTTTCCTTATCAACCCGTGCTTTCCATCATATTTAATTAATACATTTTTAGAAATTTGGTTATTCAGTTCTTAAGAAACGTTTATTGATTACCTATTCAACTTCGGGTATAATGTCAGATGCGTGTATTACTGGAGACAACGAAGAAAGCAAGGATTAATTCCATTGAGGTGGCACGAAGGCGTCCTAAAGGAGGCAAGTTTTAAAGCCCCCAAATAAGGTTTGACAAGGGGATGGAGGGAGAGCTAAAAAGTGTGTGGTCAGAAGAAGTAACTCTCAGCAGAAGCAGCCACATTAATGGTTGTCAGGTGGGATGTTGTACTCAATTGTATTGAGTTGAAATCCCATGGTTTGTCTAGGAAGTTACTGGTTTATATACATTTTATGTACAGAATATACAATAATTAGAGGATGCTGAAGAAGGAAAATCTACTTTATCCCCACAGTCATAGTTCCCTTGGATACGGGTCCTTGCACTGGACCCAGTCGACAGACCTCCAGACAGGACAGAACTCTACGCAGGACAAAAACGTGGGGTTGAGGCAAATTAATGATTTTTTCATATTCTTTCCCCTATCAAGCTCCTTCTTTGTCAAAGTTTTGTTGCTTTGCACAGGAAGAACTGGTGTAAATTTGATTTTTTTTTTCTCTGTATCTCTGTACTGCATACAGGATAAAGTCCAAATAATGCATTCAACATGTTTTCCCTGAATTTTTTTTCTCATTGGCTAACTACTATTCATTATTTATGGGTCTCCCTCTTTATTCCATGTTATTCAACCATACTTAATTCACCTTTTTATCTTCAGTAGTAAACTTAGGGCCAATAAAGTATTTGGCTCAAAATAAATAATTGTGAAATGTTGAATTAATGCTTGGAATGATGGAACATTTTTAATCCCTGGAGTTTAAGGAGGGTTTGTAGGACTATTTCTTCAAGATGAAAAAAAGGACAGTTCAAGTAAAAAGAAGAGCTAAACTAAATTAAATGGCTACTATGTTCTTTTTTGAACTTATGATTAGATTTAATATGTAACAAATATGCATTCATATTGTTTCTTCAGGTGTTATAGATGGCTATACTCCTCTATTCATTCTCCTTCCAGAGTAATTTTTCACTAAAAAATAATGAAAAATTAAAATTTGTATATACAAACATATGCCCACATACATACACACATGATGAATTCTCAATAAGAGTGATTATTCAAATTGCGTAAGCATATGTATTCTCTTATTCTTTTTATTAAGGTTTAATGTTGTCTTTATTTTGAGTATATTTGGCATAACTCAAAATGGAATGTAATGAGAGACTGTAAAGAAAGAATGTAAATTAGGGGCTGGACAAAAGCCACTTTCTGAAATAAGGAAATGACCAATACTATACCCTAGGAAGGATATTTGCTAGAAGATTTACAACATTGAACAAAACAAAAATGATTTCTAATCATGGCATAATGAACTGGGAAATTTGTGACAATAATTTGTTGTTTGGAGCCTGGAGACTTAGAAGTAGCAGAGGCCATGTCAAAAACAGAAAACACACTGGGAAATCATTTCTCTATCAGGGTACAGCAAGACAAAACAAAACTAATGTAGATACTTCATTTTTGTTTAAACCTATTCAGTGGAGCAGAACATAAAGGCAAAACTAAAATGGAATAAAACATACAAATATTTAGTAATCACATTTCAACTTCAGATAAATGTTGACTGAGCAAGGAAAAGTAGTTACCGGTTAAAAAAAAAAAATACAGTTAAGTCATGGGGCTTTCCTTTATCTATGCTTCTTGCTTAGTGGCTTAAACATTCTGAAGTAGACCATGAACTGAAATCTAAGAGAATGTAAATATAAGGAAAATGTATACAGAATGTAACCACAATACTCAAACAACAGATGACCACTTTACAACTTGCTTTATTCTATTCTAAGAATAGGGAATATAAGTCATAAATAAGAAACTCTCAAGTACAAATTAAATAGAAATAGTCAGTTTTAAGGGTCAGTTAGCAGTAACCAGGTATCAAGAAGATTCAAAAAATTATTAGGTGATAAAAATAGCACTTAATCTATATGTCAGAGAAACACGATTTATGTTAGTCTTTTAAAATGACAGGTGCAGATGATACTATTCCTGATCAGAAAAACGGTGAATCAAGGAATGCTAAAATTTGCAAATTTTGAAAAAAAAATGATACCAATCCAGTAAGGGAACTATTTATATATTCCTTGCAAATATAACTTTGAAAATATTAATAAGGAATAAACTCTAAAGGAAGGTTTGCTTCAGAACTATTATGAAAGTGTCTTTAATTTAAACCAATGCTTTGCATGTAGGCAAAACAAAGTGCTTACAAGCTTTATGTAAGAAGATATCAAAAAAAATAGATGATAAGGAATTAGGCTATGATTAACAAACAAACCTAATAAATTTCAAGTTTAGTTTAAGTGCTATTTTCTTAATACACCTTTCCTGAGTTCTGAATTAGCTTCTATTCTAAATTAGCTTCTATTGCTATTCCTTTTAAGGCACTAATTTTACATTGATGTATATAATTATTTGCTCAACATGTGTCTCTTTCATTAAATTATAAACTTGAAGGAAGACCCATATCTTTTTTGCTCATCAATCAGTGAATCATATAATGAGTGCTGTGTAAATATTTAATTAAATGCGTAGTTTACATAGAAGAGAGCTAGCATTTGTAAGATAGATTTGTTGTTTTTAGTGTTTATTGGAAAGACAATTACTTAGGTGCAGTGGAAGATGTAAGATTAAGGGACAGCCTTGAGTGCCCTCTTTTCCCAAATGTAATTGAAATTATAGAAAAGTTAATCAAAAAAGGGGGAAAAACCCACCTCATAATAGCAAGGATATTAGCAAAATTCCTAATAAAACTTGAGATAAACTCTGTATTCAGAATCAGCAGGGGCAAAGAATGGAAGGAAGAGAGAATAGAAGAATAGAATGGAGGGGTAAAAAATATGTAATATTCAATGAAATATTTTCACAAGAGTTGTTCTACATGAGAAATTTTGTAAAACCAGAGGAAAGAGAGATGCTTCAAGAATGAGAAATACAGGGGCGCCTAGGTGGCTCAGTGGGTTAAAACCTCTGCCTTTCGCTCAGGTCATGATCCCAGGGTCTGGGATCGAGCCCCGCATCGGGCTCCTTGGCGGGGAGCCTGCTTCCTCCTCTCTCTCTCTCTGCCTGCCTCTCTACTTGTGATCTCTATCTGTCAAATAAATAAATAAAATCTTTAAAAAAAAAAAAAGAATGAGAAATACAGAGAGAGGGATAAGAGAGACTAAGAAGGAGACAAAATTATAAATTTTGTCTTGACTTAAGAAACATTCTTCATAAAGAGGAAAATGATCAGTGATTAAAATCCCACTACTCAATTATGCGATGAATTTATATGTAGTCATCCCTATAATATCCACAACACTCATTTCTTTTCTCACATTAAATGATAAGTCCATAGACCCAGGAAAATAATATCAGACAGGATTCAGCATAGAGAAAAAGAATCTATTGTAATTATTTTTTTCTAGAAGGAATTTAATACATGGTACTTAAGAAAATTTAGTGATAACTGGAGAACTTGATTCCAGTCTTCACATACATGAATTACTTCCAGAATGTGATCAAACTGGCTCAAGTCGGTGAGCTAGCTACTTTTTTATACTACAATATTATTGACTATATTCCCTACCCTGTGGTTTTTATAATGCAACTTGTTTTGTACAGCAGTGTGTATCTCTTACTGCAATCTGGACCTTTACATATTTCACACATTCCGCACCTCCCCTCTGGGAACCACCAGTTTGTCCTCTTTATTTCACAGTGTGTTTGTTTTTGTTTGCTTTGTTTTTTTTAGATTCCACCTATAAGTGAAGTTATATGGTATTCGTCTTTCTCTGCCTTATTTTATTAGCATAATACCCTCTCGGTCCATCTGCATTGTAGTAAATGACAAGATTTTATCCTTTTATATGGTTGAGCAATATTTCATTATGTATATATACAATATCTCTTTTATACATTCACCTACAGATGGATAGTTGGGTTGGTTCTATATCTTGACTACTGTAAATTCTACTGCAATAAGCATAGGGGTGCATATATCTTTCCAAATTAGTGTTTCTAGCTAACTATTTCTGCATTGGATAATGTAAATTAAGGCAACAGAAGAGGTGAATGATAAGGTTGATAGATTAATGTTCTAATTTTGTGGGTCAAAAAGTATTACTCAAACTTGATAGAACAAAAAATAAGTATTTTTGTTTAATTTTTAATTTACAAAGGTAATCAAGATAAAGACCAAAAATATTAATAAAACTCAACAATGAGACAAAGAAGGAAGCTGGAAAAGCAGAGTGAGAAATACATAAGTCATTTTTCACATTTCATGGTAGGGAAACAAATGATACAAGTTTAGTCATCAAACTAAAAAGCAATATAGTTTATTATTAGAGTTATAACACTTAGTTTGGAGAAAACTACCGGAAGCCAAAATTAAACTTACAAGGACTTGCCTCTTGAAGGTACAATAGGAACTGCCAGGAAGTAGGGCCTGTGGTTTTCACCTTCGTGGTTGCCAAACTGTGATGGTTGATTTATTTATATTATATTCACATTTAATTTTGATAATTAAAAAAAATTATTTATCTGAGAGAAAGAGAGAGTGTGCACAAGTCCGGGGGAGGGGCAAAGGGAGAGGGAGAAGCAGATTCTCTGCTGAGCAGGGAACTGGATGTGGGACTCCATCCCAGGACCCTGAGATCATGACCTGAGCCAAAGGCAGATAGATGCTTAACTGGCTGAGCCACTCAGGCACTCCTAATTTTAAGTACAGAAGATGAAGTGTGAACAGAGAAATTAAGGGTTCGACATCTGTGTCAGTGAAAAATATTCAATGAAAACTCAGATCCTGACTTGCCATTCTGTAAGAGTACTGACAACACTGACTCCCCCTTTGGCCCTCTACCTTGTTCACGTCTGTGCGGTGGCTTCTTTGGGGACTATGTGTTCCAGCCCCTTGGAGGTTAAAGCATGACCTGACTGCAATGCAGGAAAGCTTGTTTTGATCTTCCATAAAGCACACAGAAGGCACCACTTAGGGAAGTAGTAGAGATGATGAGCCGGCAGGGAATGCCACTTTAGCTAACTAGTAGAGATTCTCCTGCACAGAGATGGTGCCTCTTTCGATAACTACACTTTAGATCTGGACAGTGGGGAGAATAGTTTCTTAGCCTCTGCATCATCTGTCTGCCTGATTCCCTCTGTTGGTAAGTTACCCTGAATAACACTGTAAATGGTATGGTCTCAAAGTGCCTTCTCTATCTAGAGGATGCTTTACTGACTCTACTCCATTTTTAAGGATATCCCAGTTTTTTGACTTTGTCTTTTTCATTTTGGTTTCCTGTTTAAGTACAGAAGACTTCTGTTGTAGGCTTACAAGTTTGCCTATTGTATTAAAATTGTATTACATATCAACAGTGTGGTTATGACCTTTATTTAAGATTCAAATATTTGACCAATTTATGAAGTCTCAATCTTTTCATACCTTTCCTTTTTAAATGTTCCAGTGAGTGCTATATTGCACTCATGTACTCAATATACTACCAAAAAAAAAAAAAAAAAAAAAAAAGAAGGCACCAAGAGGAAGAGACCTAAGAGTCAACAGATGTAAGGTTCCAAATTCACATTCTTTCCAACTCCCACCAATGGTCTTTGTCATGCCAAAATGTTGCTTTCTTTGATAATTTCTGTTTTTTTGGCCTCCTCGAGGAGAGATCTTTCCCCATCTTCACTTAGTTGCTGTTCCTTTGGTTTTCGTTGTTTTTGTTTCTTGGATTTGTTTGTTGTTGTAGAGTAAAGCTGTATTTCCAGAAAACAGTGTGTAAATATTAAATAAACGATGGCGTATTAAGTGAAAATGAACTGTCAATGTCCACTACTAGAAAATGAGTCAGAGTAAAGTTTTTTCACCTTTGTTCTTAGACTAACATGAACAAAGCCTTTATTGAAGTTTAACAGAACTTCATATCTTGGGGCACCTGGGTGGCTCAGTCGTTAAGCCTTTGGCTAAGGTCATGATCCCAGGGTGATGGGATTGAGCCCCGCTTCAGGCTCCCTACTCATGGGGAATCTGCTTCTCCCTTTCCCACCCCCTCCCTGCTTGTGTTCTCTCTGTCTCTCTCTGTCAAATAAATAAAATCTTAAAAAAAAAAAAAGAACTTAATATCTTTCCGACCCAAGAGTTCTCAAAGAGTTGAAATATGCACACAGATTTGTGCAGTCACAATACTGTGTAAGTGTTAGATACGTTAACGACAACAGAATCAGAAGTGTTTCCTCTACTTCTAGGTTAGAATATAGAGACTAGAAACTGTGAATATGTTTTTCTGCAGAATGTTATGCTAATAGGGCAAAGGCAGTAATAAAATAAGAGAGGAAAATAGTGTTTTTATAGGAAAAAGGAAATGGAAAAAACTGAAGCAAAGTCAAATCTCTATAACACTTTTAATATGTCACTTTAGCTTATGTAAAATTAAGTAGAGAATAGTAATCTTGGAAAACCTTAGAAAAAGCAGTTTCAAATGTGAAATTCTATGGAAAAAATCTGATAAATTTTAAAATATAGCTACACACATTATAGACAAAATCTTTTGTCTATTTCAGTGAAGTAATGCATAAATATATTCTCATCATTGGGCCAAAAATAATAATTGCTAAAATATAAATTGCAATTTTAGTTTTTACTCATGAAAATTTTACTTTTCAGAGACATCAGATATATTGCATAAAATAATTTGTAATCACAGATCTTCAGTACTAATTTTTGTTACTTGATTAATTTTTTTTCTATTGAATCCATGCAGTCTGAGTAGTGCTGATGTACCAATATCTTTTAATGTAAAACTTGAAGACTCTGCATATAAAGATATTATGAGTCTATGGAGAAACATAAATAATGGATTTTGCTGCCTCATCTCATTGAAAACAGTTATTACAAAGCAAGTTCAAATACAGTTAAATCTCAGTAGTTACAAAGAATGAGCATGGTAATTGCAGGAAAAGGTAATAAAGCCAGTTTTTAACAGTGTTGCTTCCCTGTGATATTTTGTATCTGATAGAATGTATGTCTGAGTTGATAGCTGCAGGCGAGTCAGGCAATTTAAAACGTATATCAATTGTGAGATAAGGCCCCCTGCTTGACGGGCTTTAACAAGGAGGAAATGCTGGCACACTACACTGTATGCTTCAAAGAAAATGATGTAAGTTTTATTCATGATTAAGAAATCAAAAAGATTTTTTTGTCTATGTACTAAGAGTCCTAGAAGCAGATAAGAATAAGCTCTTCAGACATGAAAACTGATTTAATTTCCTTATTTGACTATGCATACATATGTTCTGATCCCTACCCCACCCTCAGGCTAGATGGTCTACTTGATGCCCTGGGAAGTCAGATACTTGGCAGAAAGTTCCAGATAAGAGCTCCAAAATGTACAGATGCACTTTATTTAAAGCAATATATGCACTATATGAGTATTCACTAGTTTTTTTTTAGAGAGAGACATGCTAAATATCAATTAAGTTTTAAAATAAGTATTCATAGATTTTCTTGTCAAACAATATTCACAAATGAATTTTAATAAAGCCCAGTATAGCAGTAGTAGCTAATTGCATCATTATTTTCCATTTAGTTACCATGTGGTCTATTAATATTTGAGGCAGTATTCATTCATTCTTTTTTTTTTAAATAGAAAACTTTTCAATTTTTTTGACAAAAATTTTTTTTTTCTAATTAAGTTTTTAACTTTAATTCCAATATAGTTAAAATATAGTGTTATATTAGTTTCAGGTATACAATATAGTGATTCAACAATTCTATATATTACTCAATGCTCATCATGCTAAGTGTACTCTTAATCCCCTTCATCTATTTCTACCCACCCCCCCCCACCAACGTCCCTTCTGGTAACCATCAGTCTATTCTCTGTAATTAAGTCTGTTTATTTCTTTGTCTCTTTTTTTTAAATTTTTTTTTAAAGATTTTATTTATTTATTTGACAGACAGAGATCACAAATAGGCAGAGAAGCAGGCAGAGAGAGAGGAGGAAGCAGGCTCCCCACTGAGCAGAGAGCCTGATACGGGGCTTGATCCCAGAACCCTGAGATCATGACCCGAGCTGAAGGCAGGGGCTTAACACAC
The DNA here is from genome assembly GCF_922984935.1 of Meles meles. Taxonomy (NCBI): domain Eukaryota; kingdom Metazoa; phylum Chordata; class Mammalia; order Carnivora; family Mustelidae; genus Meles; species Meles meles. The sequence goes on along the minus strand of NC_060082.1, from coordinate 16,834,106 downwards.
CGAACCACCCAGGTACCCCCTTTGTCTCTTTTTTAATTTTGTTTCTTAAATTCCATACATGAGTGAATCATATGGTATTTGTCTTTCTCTGATTATTTTGCTTAACATTATATTATCTAACTCAATCCACATGGCAAGATTTCATTCTTTTTTATGGCTGAATAACACATCTTCTTTATCCACTCATGTTGATGGACACTTGGGCTGCTTCCATAATTTGACTATTGAAAATAATGCTGTAATAAAGATAGAAGTACGTATAGTCTTTTGAATTAGTGTTTTTATTTTTTTGATAAATACCTAGTAGTGTATTTAATAATTAAATATTTAATAATTAATCAGATTAATAGGGTAGTTCTATTTTTAACTGTTTGAAGAAACTCCACACTGTTTTCCACAGTGATTGCACCAGTTTGCATCCCCACCAATAGTGCATGAGAGTTCCTTTTTCTCCACATTCTTGTTGCTATTTGTTGACACTTCTTGTGTATTTTATTTTAGACATTTTGACAGGTGTGAGGTGATATCTTGTTGTAGTTTTGATTTATATTTCCCTGATGATGAGAAATGTTGAATGTCTTTTCATGTTTTTGTTGGCTATCTGTATGTCTTCTTTGGAGAAATGTCCATTTGTATCATTTGTAATCCAACTCGTAATTGGATTATTTGGTTTTGGAGTGTTGAGTTCTATCAGTTCTTCATATATTTTGGATACTAACTCTTTATCAGATTTGCCATATCTTCTTCCATTCTGTAGGTTCCCTTTCGGTTTTGTTGATTGTTTCCTTTGTTGTGCAGAGCTTTTCATTTTGATGTAGTGCCAATAGTTTATTTTTGCTTTTATTTCTCTTGCCTCAGGAGACATAGCTAGAAAAATGTTGCTATGGCCAATATCAAAGAAATTATCACCTGTGTTCTCTTCTAGGATTTTTGTTTTCTTGGGTTGCATTTTGGTCTTTGATCCATTTTGAGTTTACTTGTTGTCTATGGTGTAGGAATTTGATCCAGTTTCTCTTCTTCTTCTTCTTCTTCTTCTTCTTCTTCTTCTTCTTCTTCTTCTCCTTCTCCTTCTCCTTCTCCTTCCTTTTTTTTTTGCATGTGGTTGCCCAGTTTTCCCAAATACCATTTTTTTTTCTAAAGATTTTATTTATTTGACAGTGAGAGAAAGAGAGATCACAAGTAGGCAGAGAGGCAGGCAGAGAGAAAGAGAGAGGGAAGCAGGCTCCCTGCCAAGTAGAGAGCAGAGAGCCCAATGCGGGACTCGATCCCAGGACCCTGAGATCATGACCTGAGCCGAAGGCAGCGGCTTAACCCACTGAGCCACCCAGGCGCCCCCCAAATACCATTTTTTTAGAGAGTTGGTCTTTTTTCCCATTGCAAATTTTTGCCTCTTTTTTGAAGATTAATTGATCTTTTTTTTTTTTAAGATTTTATTTATTTGACAGACAGAGATCTCAAGTAGGCAAAGAAGCAGGCAGAGAAAGAGGGAGAACCAGGCTCCCTGTTAAGCAGAGAGCCCGATGTGGGGCTTGATCCCAGGACCCTGGGATCATGACCTGAGCCGAAGGCAGAGGCTTAACCCCCTGAGCCACCCAGGCGCCCCTAATTGATCTTAAAAAAAAAAAAAGATTTTATTTATTTGCGAGAGAGCATGGTTACATGATAGAGTGGATGTGTGGGGCAGGGGCAAGGGAGAGCAGGCTCCCCTCTGGAGAGGGAGCCCAAGGAACAAGATCCCAGGACCTTGGAATCATGACCTGGGCTGAAGACAGATATTTAACCGACTAAACCACCCAGGTGCCTCAAATGACCTTTTAATCATGGGTTTTTCCTGGGCTTTCTATCCTGGTCCATTGATCCATGTCTCTATTTTTGTGCCAATACCACACGATATTGTTTTGATTACTACAGCTCTGTAGTATAACTTATAATCTAGATTGTGATACTTAGGGGATATAGCTCAGTGGTAGAGCATTTGACTGCAGATTGTGATACTTACCAGTTTTTTTGTTTTGTTTTGTTTTTTTTTTGAGAGAGAGAGAGATCACAAGTAGTCAGAGAGGCAAGCAGAGAGAGAGAGAGAGGAAGGAAAGCAGGCCCCCTGCCTAGCAGAGAGCCCGATGCAGGGCTCAATCCCAGGACCCTGGGATCATGACCTGAGCTGAAGGCAGAGGCTTTAACCCACTGAGCCATCCAGGCACCCCGCATTTTTCTTTTTCAAGATTGTTTTGGCTATTTGAGTTCTTTTGTGATTCCATACAAATTTTAGGATTATTTGTTCTAGTTCTCTGAAAAATGTTGTTAGTGTTTTGGTAGGGATTGCTTTAAATCTGTAGATGACTTTGGGTAGTATGGATATTTTAACAAAATTTGTTCTTCTAATCCAAGAGCATGGAATCTTTACATTTGTTTGTATCATCTTTAATTTCTTTTATTAATGTTTTATAGTTGTCAGAGTACATGTCTTTCACTTCCTTGGTTAAGTTTATTTCTAGATGTTTTATTGTTTGGAGGACAACAATTTGTTAATATTTGACAAGATTGTGAAAGAAATGATCAATGATTACCAAATAAAAAATAATCAATAGGATATATAAATAACAAAATATATTATTTCAGAATATAACTGATCATAATATTAAAGTTGATATACAACTAAATATTCACTGATAAGACAAAACACTTATGGTATGCAATTTTTCCCACACCAGTGTTCATAACAAATAGCAATGATAACACACTATAGTCTTCCAATAATGTATCTGTAATGTAACTGTATATGGAGACTTGTCATAACATGGTATGTTTCTTTAATACTTGTGCTATGTGCAGCTCTTCATCATTTTAAGAAAAAGAAACAATTTTGAAGGCTTATACATGACAAGCAGTATTACAATATGTAGAAATAAAGTAGTGATAAAGACAACTAAATTTATTTTTTTTTCATGAGGAAGACAATCTAAAAAAAGATGAATATGTAACATGAGGGAGAGATCAGTGCTATTAAAAAAATAAGGCAAGCAAGAGAATAGATCATAGAAATAGAATCCTAGGAGTTTCAGGAAAGGCTTTTCCAAGGTTGTATTTGAGCAATAATCATCTATTAGCATTATGAGGAAGAGGGAGGTGACAAATCCATTGGAAAGGCAGGTAGCTAATGAGGGTTTTCAAACCATTATAACTAGCATACAAGTCCAGATGAGGACATTACAAGAAATGAGAACTTGAAATGCAGTTATCGCAGCATAGAAATTGATTAAATTATATCTTTATTATACAGGAGTTTGTCATTTGGTGTTTGTAAGAATTTTGAGAAATAAAGTTAGAAAGGAAGCTTGGGAGCAGGAGGTGTTGAGGTGAAGGGCATTTTATGCTTTTCTAATGATTTTTTTTGTTTGTTTGTGTAGCCAGTAATCAATGTTAGGATCACTATTTTATCAGCTTAATTCTAGGGGGGAACGATGACTCATTGCGGGGAAAATGCAGAAAGATCATTTGTGAGGTTATTTTAGGGCCTGAAAAATTGACACTTAGGATTTGATATTGGTTAGTGACAATGTGAATAAAGAAGATCAACAGATTTAGAAGAAATTTCAAAAATAAGTCATGCATGACTCTCTAATTAACCTGATATGGAAACTAATAAGCAGGAAGATACAAAGATAACTGGGACCTCTTATGAGACTGATTATGTAGATAATGTAATCACATACCATGATTATATGCTTTGTGCTTTCTTAACTATTTTTAGACATATATTCATTCCCAGATTAAATATATTTTATTTATGGCTTGGTGTTTAATGTGATACTAGCACAAAGATGTCAGAATAATCCTTTAGACTCTTTCAATAAAAAATAATATATTCATCATTAACTTCACATTAGCTATAACTGTACAGTGTGAAAGTTTGTGTAAAGGAAGAACAATGTGAAATACAAGTTCAGAGGTCGATGACAGATTCCTGAAGCAGAGGTCACAGGGCATATTTCATAGTAAAAAGAAAGGAATATGGACCTTTATTAACTGCTAATTGCTTTATACTTAATACTCATTGAAACTTCAACACAGAAGCCCTATGCTATAATGACCTGAGAGACACTTCAACAATTCTGCGTAATATGCAGTGGCTATCACGTAATATACAGTGGCTTCCAGACTGTCATACTTCTCTCACTCAGAAAGTTGAATTTAAAAACCTGTCACGAGGCGAGCATGATACATCAGGGCTTCCATGATCCAGTCCCAAGAAGTGATTTCTATGTTTACAGATTTTTATGACTGTGAATAATAGCAAAAGCATGGAACAGAATATTCTGCAGTGATTTTCTATATCAGGATGAGTTCAGCATCCATGATATAATGTTTTTATAGTGTGAGAACCCAAATCTTAATGTCCCAAATTTAAAAAAAAATTATCTAGGGTCATCCTTAGATGTAAAAGAGGCTACGGTAATGTTGAGGGTAAGAAGAAATTGTTAACAAGTATACAAGTCAGAGCTTATTGATAAGTATATAATGAAGACAATCATGAGTAAATCTAGTAAGAATATATATTTCCATTTTAACTTCCATTCATTGAATACAGTGAATTATATTGTGCCCCAACATAAGAATTGAAGTTTAAACATTAAAGCAAAATGGAAGGAAAATACATGCATAAAGATAGACATTTTTGTCTAAAGAAGAAGAGTTTAAATGGATAAAATGATTTTCATACACAACTTCAAAATTAATTTTACTATTGGCTTTTTCAAACATATATATATATTGGAATTACATGTAATTAGCATTTAAGCCTTTTTGAAAGGAAAAATGCAATTAAAGGAAGCCATAATTTGATGTAAGCAATATTTTAAAATTGTGAAATTGTTGATTTCATTTCAATTACAGTGGAAGAAATCCAGCTCTTTTCTTAATTGCAATTTTCTCATCAGTATGCACTATTGATCTTTGAAATGAACCAAGCAAATTTTATTAAGGCAATTGTTTTGTGTAGTATCATAAACAATAAAAAAAAAAACCAGTGTGGCAAAAGTATACGGACTTTTTGCCATTAGAGTCTGACAACACATGAACAAAGTGATGATATTCAACTCCCTTCTCCCTGATGCTCAATATCTGAAAAGAAATTCTTTTGGAAGGATATTCAAAGGGTTTCTAGCTAAGTCAAATGCAGAGAGGGAGAAAGAACTATAGATTTGTATGGTTAATAATCATAACCTAGAGATTTAAAAATAAATAAATTATTTCTATATGATCATCTACTCCCTTAACCTTCAATTGTATGATCTCATTGAAGTGAATAGGGATATTCTCAAATTGGGATGTGGTAATAAGCAGATCAACAATATGACATTCACTTGAAAGGTTATCAATCAAAGCCTTATTACCATACCCCCCAGGAAACCATCTCCTAACAAGTTATAATAGTCATTGTTTGGAGGCTTTTGATGACCCTTCCGTCAATCTCAACATCTGCCTGAAGGACAGTTCTCCAGAGGCTGCCATCTACTTTAGCTACCCACAGAGATAATCCTGACACTCCAGCCTTGCAAGCTAAGGAGAGAAGTTGTCTTACTTCATCAAGTTAATACTAAGAATATAGCTTTTGCTAATTGCCCTGCATCCTTTGAAAGATTTCGTAAACCCATCATGTTTCACACCCCCTGGTGGTTTCTTCAAGTCCAGGTACCCTTTTTTTTTTTTTTTTTTTTTTTTTTGTAGTTTTATTGAGTAGTTTGAGGTATTTGGAAGGGAATCTGGGATTCTTGCATCTGCTCAAGCTATAGCAGTTTGAATTTACTCTCTAACCCACTCCAAAGTAGGTTCTGTCTTTGATCACCTCTGGGCTCAACCCTGTGATATCCATCAAATTTTTCTCCATCTTGATTTGACTTGGCATCTTAGCATCATTGGCCACTGTTAACCAATCCCTCCTCTTTTTTCTCTTCAATCTATGGGACACATTTATCTGGATATCCTATTGCCTCAACAGACATTTCTTGGCCTCTCTTGCTGGTTCTTCATCCTTTATTTTGACTCTAAATATTGAAACATGGAAGATTTTTTTTTTCTCTTTTCTCATTATGCTCTTTCTTGAGATGATCTCAATTCAGCCCTGTGTTTCAAATGCCAAATGAAAACATTTATTTTTCTCCTTTTTCTAGTACTTTGCCAGTAAACTTCATGAATTCTTCTTTCAAAATATATAACTTCTCTACTTCTTTTCACAATACCACTAACCTTGTTCACCCATGACTATCTTTACTTTAACACATGTAAAAAACTTTTAAATGACTGATCTGCTTTTACTTCCCCACCCCAACCATTCTCCATCTACCAAAATCATCTAAAATAGAATGATTTTAAACCATAATTATTGAAAAACATAGATCACCTCATTTTTATAGAAAATGTATCAATTAATGAAAATTCAAAATTTGTATCATAGCCAAGAAGTAAATTATGATTCTGTTATCTGATTTTTTTACACTCTTCCTTTTGCTGAATCACATCACCATATTGAATTCCTTTCTCATCCGTAGACCTGCCAATTTCATTTCTTCCTTAAGCAAACCTAGACCTTATTGTTTTGGGGTGGACTGCTCTTCTACACACTCCTTACCCAGCTGCTTATTTATCATTATCTGAGCCTCAGGTGTCAGGTAGGCCTTCTCTGCCAAATCTGTCTGAAATAGTGATCAGGCTTCTGCTTCCTTCATTCTCTAATGCCTCATCTGATTATTTCTTCATTAAATATTTTATAATCTGTAATTATTTTATTCATTTGCTTAAATGTTAAATCCTCTTTCTCCTATCCTTATAAGGCCCTATGAGTGTTCCTATTTTTTTTCACTTGTGGTTTTATTTCCAATGCTTTCTTGCCCATTTTTTCAAGTGGTGCACCATAACTGTTGAATTAATAAATGTATGTGAATGTACACTGTCTTGGAAGTCAGATTAAATTTATTAACACACAAGTGAGATCATTGTGATATCTCCTAGGACTCTATTAAACTCATGTTCTCTTCTCAAATAAACAAACAAATGTATGTGAAGATAAAAGACAAGGATAATAATGGCAATGTTACATTAATTAAAGTAATTTCTATCCCTCAACATATGTTTTTTCAAGTCTGAGCAGAGAAATGAAGGCAATGGTACCAGGTAATATATTTAGATGCAACAATGAAAGGTGTCCATATTTTCCAATGGTGAGCAAAAGAGATCTAAAAGTCACAAATCAACATCCACAAATCATTCTGTTTGTCTCCACTAAAGAAGTAAAAATTGTTAAGAGACTGTGTTTACTGGTATGTTTTTAAATTCAATATATAACAAAGAGGATGTGTATTACAAAGTCTATATTGATTCACGTCCTAAAATTGAATGATACCTGGGAACTCATTATCAATAGAAACCAAATATTTAACATTTTTAAAAACAAAGAATATAAAGTAATTATAAAAATTATACTGCAGCATAAAACACAAAAACATCTTTAGAATTTAAACTGCCTGAATTAGCTGTCTCTAAAAGTTTGGGATACTTGATAAGTCATTAGAATAAGGTTTCTAATCTCTTTCATATTGTTCAGTCCTGCTACAGGGACGATGTTTAGTCTTAGCTGTGCATTGGGAAAGAATTAAAAAATGCTAGGATGTCACATAATTTAGCTCTTATGTGTATATTGTGTGTGTGTGTGTGTGTATTTCCATAAGAACTAAATTGAGCAATTAATGAGATTACACTGGTTACAGACATTAACTACCTTTTCAAATAAGACCCAGATGCTTTACAAATGTAGAAAATAAGCAAGCTGTCATTCCACAGACCAATTAAGTTTACTCTAAGTGGGTTAACAGTGTTATATTGGTGTTATGTTCAAAATGCCAGTCATAGAAAAGTAATTGGCAGTGATTACATTTTAAAAGTTACATTATTAAGGGTTCTTATGCTATCTGCACTAGCATTTTCCATCTGCTCTTTTCTGTAGGCTATGTAACTCTGTTCAAGCTAACCTGATTGTATGATAGCTAGACATGGAAGTAATGGGTTCATTGCACCATAATTTGATAGCAAAATGGACCAATATCTTATGCCTTTGATCAATTGGACACTATTTCTCTAAGGAAAAAAAAAAAACTATTTGACTAGGAATTAGTCAAAGTTTACAGGGCAACAGAACTTTAAGAAGTCCCTTTTAAAAAACAGCTTGAAGGGGAACAAATCAAGATTTTTATTTCATATAACAAATCTATATTATAGACTGATTTAATTGCATGTAAAAAAAGAAAGGCAATCTCTATCAAAATATAAAGACCTAATTAAACTGTTTATACAGTATACTGCTTTCTACAAAAATGTATTAGTTTTCTATTGCTGATATAAAAACTTGTAAGACACTTAGTAGCTTAAAACTTGACGAATTTGTTACGTTACATTTTCGGATGGGGTCTCACTTGCCCAAAATAAACCTTTCAGTGTGGTGTGCTCCTTCTGGAGGCTCTGTGGGATAATGCATTTTCTTGCCTTTTACAACTTTTAGAGGTCAAGCTCACTCCTTGGCCCATAACCCCCTTTATCCCTTGTAAAGCCAGCAAAGGCTAGTAGAGTCTTTCTCATATTATATCCTCTAATTCTCTACTTTGATTGTCACATCCCCTTCTCTGACTCTTAAGAACCCTGTGATTACATTAACCCTACCTGGATAATTCAGGATAATCTTTCTATTTGAAGATCTTTAAGTTAATCACATCTGTAAAATCCCTTTTGCCATGTTAAGGTAACATATTCACAAGTTCCAGAGATTAGGACAAGAACATCTTGGTGGCTATTATTCTTACCACAAATAGCATTAAAGTATGTTAGTTTCTCATATGTTATTGAAATCAGTAGGAAGTCAATCAAGGGTTTTAGGCAAAGAGCAAATATGACAAATTTTATATTTTATGAGGGTCATGTTGATGGTAATGTTGAACAACAAAGAGTAGGCAACAGTTAGGAACCATTGCAGTCATTCAGGTGACAAATTAGTGTAGTTTCGACTAGAGGGATGGTGTTGAAAATGGATTGCAGGAGAGTAGTTAAAGATTTAGGGAGGTGTTTGGGAGTTAAGTGTGAGAATTTGTCACAGAACTGGACGAGGCACAAGAATAAGGTGGAGATATGTGGTAGGACTGGGAGATTTCTCGTTTTAGCAAGTTAATGGATGGTGCTGTAATTCACTAAGAGAACATCGAAGGCGGCCCTGGGGAGTTCTTAAATTCTATTTAACAATGAGTTGTCTTTCAAACAAGCAAGTAGAGATGTTGACCACACTGAAGTGCTCTGGAGAGATAGGGAATAAAGATATAAATTCGGTAGCTATCAAAAACATGCCCAAGAATGAAAATTGCTTTGAAAGAGGAAATGCACAAAAAACATATTAGGGAATAATACTCTTATATTAGGGCATAATACAAACTCTTTAGGAAACTGAGCTTTTAAAAGTTGGGGCATAGAGATCTGGGTAACAAGAGACTATTGGTAAGAACTCAGACTGGGAGGAAGAGACCTAGATATGTGTTGTCATGGAAATAAGAACAGAGGCTACTAAAGAAGTCAACAATCCTCAAAGCTGTTGAAAAGTACTATAACTTGTTTGAAAAATTTTCATGGATTTAGGGGTATTTTGATTATTATTGGCCTAAAGAGAGCCTTTAAACCATACTGGATTGGAGCAAAAATGGTATAGTTTGAGGAAATGAAAAAGGTGTCAACAAATTTTTGACATTTGGCTTTTGGGAAGTGATAACAGGGACGGTGGATCTGGGGAGTGATACCGAAAACTTTGTTATGCACCAGAAACATCTGAAGACAGTTAAATACCAAGAGGACCTGTTTCATGGGCATGAGAAGACCGGTGCCCTTACAGGAGGCCCCAGGCTCAGAAGTACTTGACCCGGTTATTCCTGTCTTGAAATTATTAACAATTCTATCATCAAATGTGATTTGTAGGTGAACTCTGCTCTACTGACACAGGTTTGGAGACTGGTCCTCCCTCCTGCTGGCTCCTCACCACCTGGAAATTGACTACCAAATGTCTCACCTCCTGGCATTTCTCTTGGCCCTACATTGGGGCAAGTAACCAGGTAGGGTCTGAAAGGAGAGGAGGCTATCATTCTTCTGTCAGCCTCCACCTGCAGGAGTACTGGGGTCAGGCTGTGCACTCTGGCGCATCTCTGGGGAAGTCTGGCAGCGGCAGGGTCAGCAGGTGGGCTGCCAGGCCTGGTGGAGGCAACTCTCTTGCCCATTCTTAATTGCAGTATATAGTGCCTCCAGGCATGAAGGTCTAAAGGCAGTCCCATCATAGTACATGGGCAGGCCCACAGGAAGGGGAGATGCCTGTTCTGAAGCACGGGGGTCCTGAGGCTGGAGAGAAGGGGAGTCTGGCAGCTGACTATACTGAGCAACGAGGAGGCCTGAATGCTGGGACAGGACACCTACACAACTGGGACGGTCTGTACTCACCTGTCCAGTGAATATCCTCATACCTGCCGAGTATCTCCATGTCTGCAGGGTGTACCCATGCCAAGGGAGTCTTTCCTAGACAAGCCCCATGCCTAAGGGATTTGCTGTACTTGTCAGCTCTGATCTGTTAGAGCATAAGGAGCTTGTTTGAAAACAAGCTGTGAAATACAGTTTGGATAATCTGGGTAACTCCGTGCCTAACTTAAATACTCTATATACATTCAAGCCTAGCATTCCATGGAAAAATTCATGATCATTTAAATTTTTAGTTTTTCTTGCTTAAAACAACGTTAAATAGCAAATCATCAGAAGTTGAGAGACCGAAAGGAAGAAAAAGATCTTTATGTCTTAGTACTTTAGTATACCTGCTCCCCACTCCCATTTTTAACAAGGAGCTCTCGTTTTCACTTTGTACTGAATCCTGCAAATTATGTCGCTGGAAGAATCGGTAGTCAGCAAGGGGTTGAAGAGAATAGAGGGGAGCATTTATTCACTGTGTACATTTCTGCAACAGTTGGGGGACGGGAGGGGAGGGGTCGGGCCTGCTACAGAAGCAGAGAGAGCTTTACAAATGCCCATAAATGAAGAACTGAGTCAGACTTTCCATGGAAGTCATTCAGAAAATAAAATTCTGACCTAAAATAAATGGGAAATTATCTTTTAAATAAACTAGCATTATGATTTTTTATTAGAAAACCGAAGAAGGAAGTATTGTCTTCCAAAGAGATAAAAGGCTGTTCTTCTATTGCCCAGACCCATAATATTAAGTGAATTATTTACTCGTATTTACCTATCTGTCTTTAACTGGGAAATGTGCCACAAAATTAAAAATAGCTTAAAATAAAACAATTAGTGATGCAAGGAGAACAAAGAGAATCTAGAAGGAACTTAGGGATTATACCTTACAAGGCATTTAAATGGACTAATTACTCATTAGCTTACTCTATTTAAGTTAGATAGAAGGAAACATTCCCTAGAGTCAGATTCATTAATTACTAAAATTAGACGTTATCAGATGAAGTAAAATTTGTTTTAATCCAGATAGTCTCAAAGGGAATTGATATATTTTCATCTGACTAGGATGATTTCTTTTTATACAATTCAATCTAATGGAATCTTTAGACCATTGTTAATTATGTTGACTAATTGTTCTTATTTTAGTTACCTACTGATTGCTTTTATCCATTTTAATCTATTGTTGTCCCATCATGCCACTGCCTTTCTTATGAAGGCCCTTTTAATGGGTTCTTTGATGTTTCTCTAATAATATGTAGCAAATCAAAAAACAGTATCTCTATTCCACAACAACATATCTTCATTTCGCAGTTTATTAAAATCAGAGATCCTGTAAATTCTGAGCTTCAAATGACTATATATGGATAGGGAACCAGAAATGAACATTTCATAAAACATGTTAGATGCATGCAGGTAACATGCAAAACATCCTTTAAGATATATTGAGGCAACTCTTCCCTATTTGGTGTGTAGTAATCTATGCATAAACATGTATAATTTTCTAATGTAGATTCTCCTGGACTAATATTTTCTAGTCTTCTGTGAATGGAAGTCTTGGGCAAAGATAAAATGATTTGTAGAGTTCCGCCTGTTTTTACTGTTATAGGAAGCACGTCCAGAGACACACAGATACCAAAAATATAATAAACTAAGAATTATGATAATTTTTATAAACTTTTATAAATGGATATTTGTAAAGTGTATATGTATAAAAGTATAAATGTGTTTGTGATAGAGTTCAGAGTTAAAGTGTTTTCACCTTTACAGAAGCAAAGATAGAGTAATAATCACATGGTAAGCAGGAAACATTTTTCCAGGATAACTGTGAAACCTCGCCGGAGGCTTAGATGTATAACATACATATTCCTCAGTCTCCTCCAGTTTGTGTGACTCTTTCATTAATAATGGAATATGTTCAAGTGGCAGGTTTACCCTAGCTTGTCTGTGATTTGCAGTGTATTTGTTCAGAGCTGACCACTGTCTTTACAGTTATATTTAGATCCAAGGATTCCATCACTCAGGGGAGCTATTGCTGATGTAATTAACTGCTTGTCAATCATCTCCTCTGTTTCAGGACCAACCATTCATTCATTCAATAGCCTTTATGGAGCACCTACTATATTCTAGGCAAATGAGGATAAAAATGTTCCTCTCTTCATGCATTTATATTCCATTGAGGTATATATACAGTAAATGAGTAAATACTTGATTTATATAAGTGCTATGTGGAAAATAAAATAAAGTAAGCAGCGTAGAATGATGGGATGTAGGGAGCTCTTGTAGGCTGTGTGATTTAAGTTCTTGCTGATGATACGATATTCAAGGACAGACTTGAATGAAATGAGGGAGAAGGGCAGAATGTCACTCATGCAGAATTTTGGCTTATTTCATTATTTCATTAGCATTATGTATTTCAAATTCATTCCTATTAAGTGTATCAGTAATTAATTCTATCTGTATGATTACTGAGTAGTATTCCTTGAGCAGAAATCTCAGAGTTTTTTTGTTTTGTTGTTGTTGTTGTTGTTGTTGTTCCATAATCATAAGACAAGGGATTGTTTCTTCGTTGGGGTAATTATGAATAAGCTGCCATATATGATCAGAGATAGGGTTTTGGGTGAACATAAGTTTACATTTTACTCGGGCAATTTTCTACAAGTGGGATTTCTGGGAAATATAGGGTAAGTGTATGCTTAACTTGATAAGAAACTGCCATACTGTTCAATGTGACTGTACCATTCTACATAGTGAGCAGCAGTCTAAGAATTCTAGCTGTTCTGTGTATTTTTCAGCTCTTATATTTTCACTTTTTAATTTCAGCCATTCTAATAATTGTGTGGTGGTATCTCATTGGGTTTTCAGTTGTATTTCTTTTTTTTTTTTTTAAGATCTTATTTATTTGACAGAGCAAGATCACAAGTAGACAGAGAGAGAGAGGGAAGCAGGCTCCCCACTGAGCAGAGAGCCCCATGCGGGGCTTGATCCCAGGACTCCAAGACCACGACCCAAGCTGAAGGCTGAGGCTTAACCCACTGAGCCACCCAGGCGCACCAATTCAGTTATATTTCTTGAATGACTAATGACGTTAAGCATCCTTTCAGGTCACATTTTAAAATCTTTTTTTGGTGAAGGGTCTCCTTAAGTCTTTACCCATTTTATTTAGGTTTTTATTATTATTATTATTATTATTAGTGAAATTTGAGAACAAGTTATATTCTAGATTCTTTTACCCTTAAATTATTTGTAAGCATTTGTTCCCAATCTTTAGATTGTCTTTAATTCTTTTAACAGAATCTTTGATGAAGTCTTTTTTTTTTTTTCATGGTCAATCCTTTTTTGTTCTATGTCTGTTGATGAACTTGTTGAAGGCATTCTTGTCTTTATTATGCTATTTATTTCTATTATTTCTGTTACTGTTTCTTATCATTTCTGTATCTCTCTGCTGAAATTACCCATGTATGTTATTCACTTTTTACACTAAAATATCTAGCATATTAATCACAGCTATTTTTTATTCCTTATCTGATAATTCCAACTTCTAGATCATATCTGAGACTGATGCTGTCACTTGATTTGTTTCTCATGAATGTATTACTTTTGCTTGCTGATTGGGTGTCTCAATTTCTTTGTCAAAAGCTAAAGTCTTCTGTGGAGAAGTGGAGACTGTGGCAAATTGTAATTATTTCTGGGGCACACTTCTTTTACGGTAGGTCTTTAGTGTGGTTGGTTCACTCCATCAGGAATAATGAGTTGAGCTGACTTGGAAATTTGTTGTTTCTATGATTATTACCAATTCTTCCACAGGCCTGTATTCCTCTAAGGCGACTTTGAGCTTAGCATGGGGCCTGGTTTGTAAGAGAGTTTTTCACAGTATCTTGTCCACCCTCCACACAAGGTCTTTCCTTTTGTGCCTGATCCTTAGAGAGCTGTTTTCCGCATGCTGCTGACCCATCCGGTAGAAAACTGCCCTTGTTACTGAACACTAGCTGGCCTGATATTTGTGGTGGTGCAGAGGAATGGCAGAGTCATTGTTTTTCTGGTTTATCACCCGTTTTTGGTGTGCTGTGATCCAGTATCCACGGGCTGGGCTTCTTCTGTACCTTGTCCCTTGCTCAGAAGTAGGAGTTCTAGATCCAGAACACCTTGCTTTCCCTTCCTTTTCTGAAATGCAGTTTTTTCTTGGCCTTTGCCCTAATGTTGACTGATTTGCTATTTTCCCCATCCTTTGAGGACTTTAAGTAGGGATGATGGAGGAAGATCCAGGCGAGGCGCTCCTCTCTCCCACTGTGGTTGTGGCTCATGTCTCCCACAACCAAACCACATAAGAGGATTTTCCTGGCCCCCTGCTGTACCCCAGATCTTTCCCACAACCATTGCCTTAGTTCGCTGGGTAAGAGTCTGAAAATCAGTGTGAATTCCTGTTGTGGGTACAGTGCCCATCCATTCCATTTTCTCACAGTAGCCAGTGTCAGGCTTTAGAAACACTTTACATAAATGAGCAGAATTGCTTTACCAATTCCTATGATGCCTGCTTATTGTTTGCCCCAAGAAATCAAGTGGTTGCTTCTTGTCTCTTTGGTATCTTTGCTTGGATTTTCGGACTCTTTGGATGCCTTAAGTCTTGATGGTTTGATGGATTTAATAAAAGCTGTAATTTTTTAGGTTATCAGACTTTATTTTTACTGTAAGGATGAGAATAAGGTACTTTCCACCTTTCTATATTTGTATTAGTTTCCTAAAGTTTTTGTAAGAAGTTACCACAAACTTGGTGACTTAAAAACAAACAACAACAACAACAACAAAAAAAAAAACAGGATTTTTTTTTTCCTCTCATAGTGCTAGAGAGCAGAAATCCAAAGTAGAGGTATCAGCTTGTTCATGTTCCTCTTGCAGTTTTTATTACTTATTGTTATTACTTTTATTTATTTTTTTTATTTTTTCAGCGTAACAGTATTCATTGTTTTTGCACAACACCTAGTGTTCCACGCAAAACATGCCCTCCCCATTACCCACCACCTGTTCCCCCAACCTCCCACCCCTGACCCTTCAAAACCCTCAGGTTGTTTTTCAGAGTCCATAGTCTCTTATGGTTCGCCTCCCCTTCCAATTTTTTTTTTTTTTTTATAAACATATAATGTATTTTTATCCCCAGGGGTACAGGTCTGTGAATCGCAGGTTTACACACTTCACAGCACTCACGATAGCACATACCCTCCCCAATGTCCATAACCCCCTCCCCCTCTCCCAACCCCACCTCCCCCCAGCAACCCTCAGTTTGTTTTGTGAGATTAAGAGTCATTTATGGTTTGTCTCCCTCCCAATCCCATCTTGTTTCATTTATTCTTCTCCTATCCCCCTACCCCCCCATGTTGCTTCTCCATGTCCTCATATCAGGGAGATCATATGATAGTTGTCTTTCTCCGATTGACTTATTTCACTAAGCATGATACCCTCTAGTTCCATCCACATCGTCGCAAATGGCAAGATTTCATTTCTTTTGATGGCTGCATAGTATTCCATTGTGTATATATACCACCTCTTCTTTATCCATTCATCTGTTGATGGACTTCTAGGTTCTTTCCATAATTTGGCTCTTGTAGACATTGCTGCAATAAACATTCGGGTACACGTGCCCCTTCAGATCACTATGTTTATATCTTTAGGGTAAATACCCAGTAGTGCAATTGCTGGGTCATAGGGTAGTTCTATTTTCAACATTTTGAGGAACCTCCATGCTGTTTTCCAGAGTGGTTGCACCAGCTTGCATTCCCACCAACAGTGGAGGAGAGTTCCCCTTTCTCCGCATCCTCGCCAGCATCTGTCATTTCCTGACTTGTTAATTTTAGCCTTTCTGACTGGTGTGAGGTGATATCTCATTGTGGTTTTGATTTGTATTTCCCTGATGCCGAGTGACGTGGAGCACTTTTTCATATGTCTGTTGGCCATATGGATGTCTTCTTTGCAGAAATGTCTGTTCATGTCCTCTGCCCATTTCTTGATTGGATTGTTTGTTCTTTGGGTGTTGAGTTTGCTAAGTTCCTTATAAATTTTGGATACTAGCCCTTTATCTGATATGTCATTTGCAAATATCTTCTCCCATTCTGTCAGTTGTCTTTTGGTTTTGTTAACTGTTTCCTTTGCTGTGCAAAAGCTTTTGATCTTGATGAAATCCCAATAGTTCATTTTTGCCCTTGCTTCCCTTGCCTTTGCCGTTGTTCCTAGGAAGATGTTGCTGGAGACTAGGAGGCCGCCATTTTCATTTATTAATTTTTTTAAAGATTTTATTTATTTGAAAGAGAGACACAGAACAGGAGCAGGGGGAGGGTAAGGGGCAGAATGAGAGGGACAATCAGACTCTCTGCTGAGTGTGGAGCCCAATGTTTCACTCGACTGCTGGGAGCTCAATCCTAGGACCCCAAAATCATGACCTTAGCTGAAGTCAGACACTTAACTGACTGAGCCACACAGGATCCCCAACAGGGG
This sequence comes from Meles meles, assembly GCF_922984935.1. Lineage (NCBI taxonomy): Eukaryota > Metazoa > Chordata > Mammalia > Carnivora > Mustelidae > Meles > Meles meles. The sequence goes on along the minus strand of NC_060082.1, from coordinate 16,817,093 downwards.
AAAACGCTTCCTTGTCTTTTCCAGCTTTCTGTAGTCCTGGTGTTCCTTGGTTTTCAGCACCATAACTATGATCTCTGCCTGCATCTTCACATGGCTTTTCCTTTTGTGTATCACTATGTCCTTTCTTCTTCTTTTTAAGATACCACTTATTGGATTTAAGGCCCAGCCTATATCCAGGATGATACCATATCAAGATTCATAATTACATTTGCAAGGATACCCAATTTTTTTTAAAAAGTTCACGTTGTGAGGCTCTAGGGGACATGAAGTTAAGGTAGACACTACTCAACCCACTATATCATTACAAGCAGAAGCTTGGACTAAGTACTGAATATTAGTAAGTGATTATAATTTCTTCATAAGGTAAGAATTTAAGACTAATTAGTCCCATGATTAAGTTCTTTATGGTAAAAATCTCTGATACTGCCTTATTTTTTAAAATTTATTCAACAAATGTATATTAAGGAGTTTTGACATGTCAGACCCTGTGCTAGTAAACAGGAAAATTGTATATAAAATATATACCGCTCTCTTTATTAGCAGTAAACAAAACAGACAAAATCTCTACTCTCGTGTAGCTTAATTTTTCTCAAAAAGAAAATGTTTCTTGTAACAAATTACATTTATTTTCTGTATCTTTAAAATATAAGATGATTCAATGATCTTTCTTTTCCAGGAAAGATCTATCTTTTCACAATAAGCACATTAGTCTTTCTCAATTTTTTGTTGTTCTGATTTTAGAAATGAATTTTACTGACTTCAGTTACTTAACAGAGTGATGGGATGAAACTTTTCTTTTCATCTATCCCAAATTAAATGGCCTCAACATAGACAATTATCTACTATTACACTAGGTAGCATGCTTTGTATGAACTTGTCGTTTTAATTATCCTCACATTGACTTGGTTCCAAATCAAATAGGAGAGTATTTTTTATATCAATATAAATTACTACAAAAAGATGGCATATTTTGCTGAAACAAAGAGAAAAACAGATCATACCTAGTAAGTATGGAAATAAAGACAAAATTAGTTGGTTGACATGTGGAATATTAATGAAATATTGATCTTGGTATTTTGACTATGGGCAAATTTCATCAAAGCCACAATGCTTTAAGTCAGTCTGGTGTGCAATACCTAAAACAGATATTATGTTAAAAACATTCAATTCATTTAAAACATGATAAGGTTTATGCAAAACTAATCTGTTAGAGCATAATGATTTCTTTGTGCATAGCTCATATTTCTTATAATAGGGAAAATTCAAAAGAAGAACAAATTAAATCAGGAATAAAATAAACCTGTGTGTCAAAGTGAGGTATGAATTACATGATTGACTTCTAAAAGAACTTTAATTTCCAGGTTTATGGTTTTTAGGCTTTAAAATACCTTATTCCCTGTGATGGCTGATATGTACCTTTGTCTCTGCTTCCTTCCACTTACCTATTTTAGGATCAGCATTTTATTTTTTTCCTTTAATTTAATTCTAGTATATGTAACATACCATGTTATATTAGTTCCATATGTACAATATAGTGATTCAGCAATGCTGTATGTCACCCTGTGTTTATCATGACAAGTGAACTCCTTAATGTCCACCAGCTGGTTCACCCATCTCCCCCACCCACAGAATAAGCATTTGGAAGCAGAAAATAACTGGTTATATTATTCAGGGACTACCTTCTTCTCTGTTGGAAGGGACAAGGGAGCCCATAAATTTTCACCGTTATAGGACACTGAATTTTCCTCTTGTATCTGTAGAGAGGGTGAGCTAAGCCCTCTTAATGCTTTCAGGGCTAGTTTCATAATAACTGTGGTAAATAATTCAAGATCCAAAAGACAAAATCTTATCTCTTCTTTAAACTCTAAAGATACTGCCCATTATGTTTCATAATGTTTAAATTGTCTGTACAGACATGAAGCATGAGGAAGTGCAGATCTATTTTCCTTGAATCTTTTCATTCGCTCTCACATTATCCATCACACTGCTCTAAAGTTTTATCAGAACTGGCTATTAGAGTGTAACTCAGTCATAGGCAAAGTAGTTAGACCTTTTTCAGATGCTTGACGAAATAATTTTGCCATACAAAAGAACTTAGGATGTTTTAAATCTTAAATATTAGCCTTGAAAATATCTGTTTCTGTATCAAAATTCTGATCTGAGTTCTTGATCCAAAATCCTAATTAAACCAACTGATTCTGATTTTAGATTAAAAAATATAAACTAGTACACTGTCCTACTTTGGGACTGTAAATTACATTGTACTTCAGTGTACTTCTGAAGATGGCTAAAATACATTTGAAAGCTTTTTGAACTTCGTATTCTCCATGTAGCCAAGGGCTAGCATATTAACAGTGAAAATTCCATCAAAGAATGGCACAAAAACTTGTTCTTGAGAGACAAAGAAGGATAAATTCATCCTCATGAACAATTTCTGTGGAGATTTGTAGGAACTTTCTTGAACAAATCAAAGTAAATGTCTGGTCACACTCACCTATTACCATGAAATTAAAATATTAAATATTGTATGTTCGAAAGTTAGGAGATACTTCAATAAATCTCTTAATGAGAGAATACACTTATTCAGTGTTGATCATTAGTCATATGTTGCTCATCATCATTTAGTTACAGAAGGCCCAGATTGAGATGAATCTGTAGACCATGCATCTTTCCTATTATCACACAAACAGTTGTAACACTGAACTCAAAGTAATCAGGAAAGTGAGAGATCAATAACTAATTTCTTGGTCAGTTCTATGGATACAGTGATTGGGTTGCATCTGCTTCACTACCTGGAACAAGTTATCCTAGTTTAATAGAATAAACTTGAATAGTAAAGTAGTTAGCAAATACTGAGAATAGGATGTGAAGGTAAATAGCTCAGTAAAAAGACGACTTTTTATCTCTAATTCCAGATTTTCTATCCCCTTTACCATGTCCTTGAGGCAAGCACTGTTATAGTTACACACTTACAAGTACACTTGGTAAGACACCATTTTAACTGCAAACACTGGCATCCTTAATACACTTCTTTGAAATTCTCTCTTCTTAATACATGTGAAGGTTGTGATATATTTTAAGGATTTTTCTTTTTATTCATAATTTTACCTAGGTACTTCTGTCTCACATTTTTTAATAGCTACATAGTATTCTTCTGTCTGAGTTCACAAAACTTCATTAAGTCAATCCACTAGTAATGGATACTCAGGTAGTTTGAAGAAATGTGTTACTATAAACAATGTTGAGGTTCATCTTCAGACTTATAACATAGCACATTTTTGTGAGTATATAGTTAAGATATGTTTTTGGAAGAGAAAATAGTAGATCAAAATGTGTTTTTGAAAGTTTGACAGATTTTACTAAATTGCTTATAAAAATAATATACAATTTATAGTCCTAAAATAAGACCGTGAATGTGACTTCTTATTCAACCTTGAATATTGTCAATTTTTTTTATTTTTGCCAGTATTACATTATTGTGATATTATTTTCTATTTTATTTACAAGTGATAGGGGGACATCTTTTAAGTATTTAAGAGCCGTTTGAAGGTACTTCGATTTCTGACTGTGGAGGACTAATTTATAGAAGACAGACTCTTAAAAAGCTAGGAAAAATATTTAAAACTGTAAGCTTGAAGGCAGCAGATGTACCAAAACAGTGAAGACTTGAGGAATGAAGATACAGGAAAAAAGGGACATGAAGAGATGTGAGCCAAACATTTTTCCACCTGAGACACTTGTCAAAGCAGCACGGAGTCCAGAAAGCTAAACAGAGCTTTCATTAGTCTCCAAGGTCAGGAAGAAAGAAATCAATTTCAGATCCTGCCATGGTGGAAGGGACATGGCAAATGTGCCGGACTTTCGGATGTGACCAATTACGTACCAGGAGTGATGATGCTTCAGAAGGGATGAGCCCTCACAACTGAAGCAGAGCTCCAAGGAAGTTCCCTTCCTGATCGGAATAGGCTACAGATTCCTCTGGAGAACCTTGTGATTATTCAGAGCCACGGGTTTTTCTACCTTTTTTACATACAAAAATTGACATTCAGTAAAAAGTTTATAGCCACCCTATGAGTCAAGTTTAAATTACTAACAAAAAGAAAAAATAAGAGATGGTAGCAATGACCTTCTACAGGAAAGTCTTATATTACATTTACTAGACAAAAAGTAATAAAACCGTGTGTAACATGTCCAAGACACAGGGGACAAGATGGATAATTTTGTTAGAGGACCTGAAATCTAGAAAAAACACAAATAGAAACTTCAGAAACTCCTATGTTGTAGTTAAAATTAAATAATGAGTCCAAATGTACTGATTTAGAAAGATCTCACACACTCTGCTCAAAAAAAATGGAAAATTGAAGTGCAATTTATTTACAGTAAAAACATACAGAACAATATTTTGTGTTTTGGGCTAGCACATGCATTGTGAAAGGAAACATGTAGAAATAGGTCTGTAAGAATGTACACACCACAAGTCACTAACAATAGCAAGTATAGGGAAGGGCCTTCAGTGAGGTTGGTCACCTTATCTGGATTATTGATTTGTTTACAAAGTGAATGCATTCACTTATCAATATGTAATTAAAGAGTAATTGCTATACTAAAGAAACACTTGAATGCAGGCTTCCTGTACCTTCATTCAGTGCCTGCTTTTCCTTCATCAGGAAAAAGAAAATTAACTATAACTGAAGTCAGGTGTTGTTCATTTGCTCATCTCTCATGAATCCATAGAGAAAGATCCGTGAGGAGAGAAAGGCTTATTAAGTTTTATACATCTGGTTTTGGTGACGTTCTCCCTCCAGAAATGACTTTCTGATTTAAATAGAATTAATGAGACAATACATTTTGCAGAAAAGAGTGGCTGAAGAAGACCTAGAAGAAGGGTGGTTGCATTTCAAAGACTTTTTTTTAATCTTTTTAATTATTTATTTTTTTTTAAATTTATTTATTTATTTTTTCAGCATAACAGTATTCATTGTTTTTGCACAACACCCAGTGCTCCATGCAATACGTGCCCTCCCTATTACCCACCACCTGGTTCCCCCAACCTCTCCCGCCCCGCCCCTTCAAAACCCTCAGGTTGTTTTTCAGAGTCCATAGTCTCTTATGGTTCGCCTCCCCTTCCAATTTCCCTCAACTTCCTTCTCTCCATCTCCCAATGTCTTCCATGTCATTTGTTATGCTCCACAAATAAGTGAAACCATGATACTTGACTCTCTGCTTGACTTATTTCACTCAGCATAATCTCTTCCAGTCCCGTCCATGTTGCTACAAAAGTTGGGTATTCATCCTTTCTTTTTTTTTTTTTTTATAAACATATAATGTATTTTTATCCCCAGGGGTACAGGTCTGTGAATCACCAGGTTTACACACTTCACAGCACTCACGATAGCACATACTCTCCCCAATGTCCATAACCCCCTCCCCATCTCCCAACCCCACCTTCCCCCAGCAACCCCCAGTTTGTTTTGTGAGATTAAGAGTCACTTATGGTTTGTCTCCCTCCCAATCCCATCTTGTTTCATTTATTCTTCTCCTATCCCCCTAACCCCCCATGTTGCTTCTCCATGTCCTCATATCAGGGAGATCATATGATAGTTGTCTTTCTCCGATTGACTTATTTCACTAAGCATGATACCCTCGAGTTCCATCCACGTCGTCGCAAATGGCAAGATTTCATTTCTTTTGATGGCTGCATAGTATTCCATTGTGTATATATACCACCTCTTCTTTATCCATTCATCTGTTGATGGACATCTAGGTTCTTTCCATAGTTTGGCTCTTGTAGACATTGCTGCTATAAACATTCGGGTACACGTGCCCCTTCGGATCACTATGTTTGTATCTTTAGGGTAAATACCCAGTAGTGCAATTGCTGGGTCATAGGGTAGTTCTATTTTCAACATTTTGAGGAACTTCCATGCTGTTTTCCAGAGTGGTTGCACCAGCTTGCATTCCCACCAACAGTGTAGGAGGGTTCCCCTTTCTCCGCATCCTCGCCAGCATCTGTCATTTCCTGACTTGTTAATCTTAGCCTTTCTGACTGGTGTGAGGTGATATCTCATTGTGGTTTTGATTTGTATTTCCCTGATGCCCTCAAAGACTTTTTTTTTTTTTTTTTAATCTATTTGAGAAAGAGAGCAAGAGAGCACACAAGCAGAGGGAGCAGCAGGACTCTGGGATCATGACCTGAGCCAAAGGTAGACACTTAACAGACTAAGCTATCCAGGTGCCCCATGTTTCAAAGATTTAAGTAACTTGCCTGTGATAGAGATCTTTGGTATTCAAAAACTAATGGGTTTCTGTAGAATTATATGGGAGTCAAATCTGAGTGATGAAAGAAACATGTGACAGCAAGGTGCCCCAGGGAGTAGGGCAGCCTAGGGACACAAAATGCTGCATTCTGGATCTTCATCTGTCTTTGACTCCGTTTCTTGCCTTTGGGCAAGAAAAGTAATCATTCTGGGCTTTGTTCATGGCATTTATGAAAAGAAAGATGAGGGGCACCTGGGTGGCTCAGTGGGTTCAAGCCTCTGCCTTCGGCTCAGGTCATGGTCTCAGGGTCCTGGGATCGAGCCCCGCATCGGGCTCTCTGCTCAGCACAGAGCCTGCTTCCCCCTCTCTCTCTGCCTGCCTCTCTGCCTACTTGTGATCTCTGTCAAATAAATAAATAAATAAATAAATAAATAAATAAATAAATCTTTGAAAAGAAAGATGACTTGTGCTAATTGAGAAAAAGTGAGATTTGGAACTAAGAAGGAGAAATTTGGTTAGCTAATAACAGACTATAATTTGCTTTGTTGCTTTGCCATATGTAAGGAAACAGATATAAGAGCTTGGCTTGCCTCTGAGAATGAAGGAACGGAGCTTTTGAAAAGGGTTTTGTAGACCCAGCTCCCCCCCCACCTTCTATGTTCTGATATCAAGATATCTTGTACAGAACTAATGTGATAAACCTGTGTGTTAAGGAAACTTGTCTCAGGAAATATCCTAGACCCACATTTTCCAAAGAATGTATTTGTCAACTACCTGCACCTAAAGGTAGAATTAAAAGAAAAAGGAGGAAGGAATATCATTTAAAATGAATTTAGGTACTCTTCATAATACATTTCCCTTTTGAGGAGCTGTAATACATAATCAAAGAAAATACCCTATAAGAACTTATACAGAGAATATCCATTTAATTCTGTGTGGCCCATCATTTTTTAAATATTTTAACAATTACCTCTTTTTAGTTAACTTTTGTTGCTATGTAATCTACAAACCTAGTACTTCATAAAATGTTCTTTGTGAAATCTTTTCCGAATATGAGGCCTGAGAATGAGGTTTCCTGCCCTAAGTTGGACTGAACATGTTGAATAACCTAAGCCATTCTATCTGAGACCCCCAGGTTACCTGAAATTTCTGAAACTATGTGTATACAGAAGATAGGACCTAAGAGTGTATTTATTAATTCAATAAATTGAAGGAAAAAAATGAAAATAACAATTCTTCTCTTGCAGAAGCTCACATTTTCCTGCAAGAAAAAATTTATAAGCAAACAACAGAAAACATAAAAATGGTAAAAGTATGAAACTTGAGAATTTCTCCTGAAGCATTTGAACGTTGTTATTCCTGACAGTTGTTCCACTCCATCACCCCTTGCATTCGACATTGACCTCTGTGTTTCTTCACCCCTCGAGATAAATCCAGACTACCCAATTAATGCCTGATAATTCTCAAAAACAACTCTTCAATTCTCAGTCAAATCCAGATTCTCCAAATAGCGGCTGCTAATCCGCCATAACCATCCATTTGATCCCATTTCCAAAACTTGCTATACTTCAGCTGACAGCTCTCTGACTAAAATTTAGACATCTTCCTGCTGCTAACCCCCCCAAAAGACATTTCACCCTCTTTTCTCAAGTTAAATATTCCTCTGGGACCTCTAATGTTTAGCATTCGAGAATAAAAGCTTATGCTAAGGGTGCTCTGGTGCACTTTCCATAATACTATAAACATAGTATATTATCAGGGTACAATGAAAAGACAGTCCTCTAATCCTGTCTTGGGAATTGGAAGTCTTGTGAGAGAAATAATGTTTGAGCATAACCTTGAATAACAGCTAGAACTTTGAGAGTTGCAGTTGTTCTTAGTTTTGGTTTTGGGGAGAAGGATGTATGCTAAGTATTTTATTTTACTTACTTTTTAAATATTTTATTTATTTATTTGACAGAGAGACACACAGCAAGAAAGGGAACATAAGCAGGTGGAGTGGGAGAGGGAGAAGCAGGTTTCCTGCAGAGCAGGGAGCCTGATGTGGGGCTCAATCCTAGGACTGTAGGATCATGAGCTGAGCCCAAGGCAGATGCTTAAGGACTGAATCAACCAGGCACCCCTCCCTTTTTAAAGATTTTATGTATGCTAAGTATTTTAGATGCTTTAATTAATTTAATTTTTACATTAGCTCTTTGAAGTAGGTTTCTTAGATAAAGAAATATAGGCACTTTAAGTTCAAGTAACTTGTCCAATGTCACACAAGAAGTAAAAAGTCACAGAAATAGTAAACAGGAGAACTTATCTCAGATTTCTTGTGATGACAATATATATAGAAACTGCTCAATAAAATTCATTTATCATTATAAATTATATTATGATAAGAATCCAATGAAATACATTATTATCAATAAGTAGATTGAAACACAGGATATAGGTAATAAAGATGAAAGAATTTTTGTGATCTATATCTTTGAAGTGCTCTATTTCCAAAAGGTGGTGAATTTAGCCATATCTAGTATCCTAAGTAACATTTTAAAGTAATAGGTTAATACACAAAGCTAAACTCGAAATGGATAACAGACCTCAATGTGAGGCAGGAATCTATCAAAATCCTACAGGAGAGCATAAGCAGTAACAGCTTCGACATCGTAACAGCAACTTCTTTCAAGACATGTTTCCAAAGGCAAAGGAAACAAAAGTGAAAATGAACTTTTGGGACTTCATCAAGATCAAAAGCTTCTGCACAGCAAAGAAAACAGTCAACAAAACAAAGACACAACTCATGGAGTGGGAGAAGACTCCCACGGAGTGGGAGAAGAGCTGATACCTAAGATCTGTAAAGAACTCCTGAAGCTCAACACACACAAAACAGATAATCATATCAAAAAATGGGCAGAAGACATGAACAGACACTTCTCCAAAGAAGACATACAAATAGTTCACAGACACATGAAAAAATTTTCATCATCATTAGCCATCAGGGAGATTCAAATCAAAACCACATTGCAATTCCACCTTACACCAGTTTGAATGGCCAAAATCAACAAGACAGTAAACAACGTGTGTTGGAGAGGATGTAGAGAAAGGGGAACTCTCTTACACTGTTGGTGGGAATGCAAGTTGGTGCAGCCACTTTAGAAAACAGTGTGGAGATTCCTTAAGAAATTCAAAATAGAGCTATAAAAATATGACCCTGCAATTGCACTACTGGGTATTTACCCCAAGGATACAGATGTAGCGAAAAAAAAAGGGCCATATATACCCCAATGTTCATAGCAGCAATGGCCACAGTCTCCAAACTGTGGAAAGTGCCAAGATGTCCCTCAGCAGATGAATGGATAAAGAAGATATGGTCCATATATACAATAGAGTATTATGCCTCCATCAGAAAGGATAAATACCCAACTTTTGTATCAACATGGCCGGGACTGGAGGAGATTATGCTGAGTGAAATTAGTCAAGCAGAGAGAGTCAATTATGTGGTTTCACTTACTTGGGAAACATAAGGAATAACACAGAAGACATTGGGAGAAGGGGAAGAGAAGTGAGTTGGGGGAAATCACAGGGGAGGTGAACCATGAGAGACGGTAGACTCTGAGAAACAAACTGAGGGTTTTGGAGGGGAGAGAAGTGGGCAGTTGGGTGAGCCTGGTGGTGGGTATTAAGGTGGACATGTATTGCATGGAGAATCTATTATTAAAAGCATGTTCTCTGTGTTGGTAGTAGCCCTGGAAAAATGTTTTGAACAACATGAGACTCAAATTTCTTATTGTAATACAGTAATAACAATAACAATAATCATCAGTTGCATTGGATCATCAAGACGAAACACCCGAGTGCACCTAATACAGTTCCTATAGTCAGTAAGTAGTAGTTATTATAATCATTTTCAGAAAAACCGTAGCTGTAAATAGTTACTCATCTCCATATCATATGTTCAAATACTCTTTTCCATTTCAAGAAATCATTTTCACAAAGCAAGTGTCTCCTTTAATGCGTTCAATAAAAGAAGCATTTAATTGGGCTCTCTAGGGGCAATCTGAAATGCCTGTAAGTAGTTCTGTAAGGTCAACATTCATCATGTGTCTCTTGTGTATCAATTCTTGAGATCCTGATGAAAACATTTACAAATGCATAGATAATTAAGGAAATTCAACACTATTAGTTTCAAAAGTAATCAAAGCATTTAACATCATTATTTTCCACTATCAGAGACCAATTTTACATACATGACATATGTATTCTGTGAGCTTTAAAATCATCAACAGGGAAGGGCTGAAGAATTTAGGAATTGATTTATATTATTCAAGGCATTGTATATGTTTTATGATATATAAAAACGTTCAATTCCATTTAAAACGTGGTGAGGCTTATACCAACCAAATCTGTTAGAGTATATCACATGTAATGGAAAATTAGAAAAACTTAAAAACCCCAAAGATGGCTAAATAAATTCTGGAACAAAGATCAGATTCTATATAATCATGAAATTAATGTTTCAGATGATGATTTAATGACATATAAAAGGATTCAGTGGTGGATTTCATGTGGGTGATGAGGAACAGAGAGTTACCATAAATAATTCCTAGCCGAGGAATTTACAAACTAAATGGATTTGGGATTGGAGGTCAGGAGTTCTTTTTTGGACATGTAAGTGTAGCTAAATAAATTATTCAGGAACTAGAGAAAAGATCTACACTGGGGAGAAAATTCGTATCCTACTTGTGTACGATGGATAACTAAAACTATAGACATAACTGAGAAAATATAGGAAAGAAGGTTCAGGTCACCATGAGAAGAAGGCCAAGAAGGCTTAAAGAACCTTAATTTATGGAGGAGTTGAAGAATAAAGTACGTTTATTTTGATTACTTCGGCATGTTGTTATTCACAAAAACAAACTGCAAATTCACAAGAACTGCAGAGTCTTTCCCTTGTCTCTGCCTGGTACGAGTTTAGTAGTTTACCTCAAATGGGAGTGAGAACTTATTGATATATGTTGGCATATCTTTCATATATGCCTTTAACACTTTCTCCAACCATGGCAGTGTTCTAGGCTATACAGAAAATGATAGACAAATATATGGTATATTTCAAAGGTCTCCAATTTTCTATACATCTTGTATTGTTTGAAACTTCTTGCCCAAGACTGGTTGCTCAAGTTCCCCATCTGTTGTTTCTATGTGGATTCTTTACCTATGCTGAGCCCAGGGATTGAAGCTTTACTTAAGTTGTCTGACTTTTGTTGTGTTTATTTCCCCTAGACACTCATTTTCCAGAACAAATGATCTCATCTTTCCAAAGTGAGCTTCTGTTATCAAAAATTCCATGTTTTAAAAATCTTCGTATTTTTTTAAGTTGAAAATGAAGCATTGGGATTAAAATTTCAAAAAAAAATCTATTGAAGGCAAGGAGAAGAAAAGTCCCTATTGATACAGACTGCCATCCTCTCATTCTGTATTCATTCTTCTTAATGCACACACAGTCTTGGTTTCTCCTGAGACTCAATTAAGCTCTGAGCTCCCTCTGGCTGCCACCTCCCATATTTTCCCCACGCCTCATTGCTCCAAGGAGCACAGTGGAGTTTGCAGGCTCTTCTTCCTCCTTACCACTTTCTTTTCATTCCACTCTCCAAGAAATCTCAAATGTTCTTGATTATTTCTAAGGGTTTGGTTTTTTTTTATCATTAGTTTCAGGAGAAAGGGCATTTTTTTTAAAAAAAAGAAGAAAATAGACACAGTGGGGAAATGTTATAAAAATACAAAATAGCAGCATAAGATTTTCTTTTTCCTTGTCATTTTGCTCCCTTAGTAATGAATCTCTTATTTTTATTCTGTAAAAGAGATGAATCCATTTATTGCATCCCATTTACTCTTTGGAGTAGTGATACTTATTTTTTAGTCCACTGGATCTCCTACTCGTTTGTAGCTTTATGCTATTTAAAGTGGGAAATAGTATCAGCCACACTTACTGAATGCTTACTATGTGCTATACAAATAAGAACTTTATGTCTATCAACTAATTTAATTTTCATAACAAGCACATCTTACCAAGAGGAAATTTAGGCCCAGTTTAAATTGTTCCCATTCATACAACTGAAGTGATAGAATCGGGATTCAATTCCTAGCCTCTGACACCAGTGACCAGAGGTGAACCACTATCTACTGTGCAAAAGCAACTATAGGCAGTAAAAAAAAAAAAAAAAAAGAAAGAAAACAAATAAAAAACTACAGCTTGCATGGTGGGCTCATGTAAGGCTAAATTTCATCTCAGAGTAAATTATAATGAACATTTCCAGTATATTTCTCAGAATGCATTCCCATGGGCTATTAACAGGTATTACAAGGGGGAAAGAATTGCCTTGTCAAGTAAGTTTGAAAAACATGGGATTAATAAATACTAAGCAGTATGTTTTCAGTCTTTTAACACCTTTAATGTGATAAAGTGTACTGTGACTCTAGCCATGGGATACTTTATACGTTGTTTTCTAAATATATTTGACAGTGAAACACATTTTTGGAAGAACATATATTTAGTAAGAGTTCAGGCAGAAACACGCTTTTGGAAGAACATATATTTAGTAAGACTTCAGACACCTATTTTCAAAAACTTTGATGTAAATTGTTTCTCCCTTTCTAGCTCAAGAACTACAGCTTCACCCTGGAATATCTTAAATATGTTTAAAGTCATCTCTTCACATCAAGAAATTTGATCCAAGATTTGAGACTTGGTTAACTTAAATAAGAATAAAAACTTGACCATTAATGCTTCTTAACTTATCCTCACAATATATGGCAGGAGTGTCTTAGGATTAGCAGCTGCTATGACGTGGATGCTCTAACACATGACCTGAAATAAAAATATGTCTTGCTTATGTCAGACATCAAAGCATGCTCCACATGGGAAGATAGCTCCTTCCATGTGTTGATGCAGGTGGCAGGCTTCCTCCATCTCTGGTCACATCTAATTTCTCTGCAGCGGGTAAAAAGAAGAATGTGGGGGAATAAACACTAGTTTCTTAAAACCTTGGTCTAGAAATGATACCCATCTCTTTTGTTTATATTTCACTGGCAAAGAAAAACCAGTCATATCTCACTCCTAGATACACAAAGGCTGGGGAATATACTGTGTAGGAAGCTACTTTTCTGGAACATTTCTCTAATACATAAGGAAATGTAAAATGGGGGTGATGGTTGGTCATCTCTACCACAAGGATTGTAAATATTGACCAATATTTCCTCAATTTCTGTACTACTGTTGAACATACAAGGTTCCTAAAGTGGTGTAGCAATTCACAAAATTGATTTAATAAAATTTTCAAATTCTTGCCACATATAAAATTACCAACATTATTTTTGTTGGTAATATTTTTGTCAATGATTGCTAAAAGGTCAGTTCCACTATATGGGAATACACACACACACACACACACACACACACATATACATATTATTTTCCCCATTATCTTTGGCTATGTTTAAGTTTCCCTAAACTTTCTTTACTCTTCCAAACTTACTTTTTCACTTTTTAGAGGTAAGTGAAACTCTATTTCTAGAGGTTACTAGTATTATCAGATTAGTATATGATTTAATAAGATTCACCAAAACATACATAGCTGGTCACCTTTGAGGTAGAGTGGAAGTTAGAATTACTAGGTAAGGGGTGCCTGGGTGGCTCAGTGGGTTAAGCCGCTGCCTTCGGCTCAGGTCATGATCTTGGGGTCCTGAGATCGAATCCCGCATGGGGCTCTCTGCTCAGCAGGGAGCCTGCTTCCCTCTCTCTCTCTGCCTGCCTCTCTATCTACTTGTGATCTCTCTCTGTCAAATAAATAAATAAAAATCTTTAAAAAAAAAAAAAAAGAATTACCAGGTAAGAACTTAGAACCCATACCCTGAAGTCAGCAGTAAGGAAGCTGATGAAGGAATAGCTAGGGCTGGATCCGCCATATTTCCCCCACCCCACTGCCAAAAATCAATCTAAAAAGTAAGATTCAACATCTAGATAAATAGTTGAAATAAGAGTTCAACATAACTAAAGTAATTTCCTTGTCAGCGTTTTGCCTACCAACCTGTCCTTTCTCTTCTTATAAGTTAGGACACAGTGTGGTTTAGCTAAGGTCAGGGATCCTATTTAATTTGGCATCACTGTACCTAGCCCCTGGCATACAGTGGCTAACAGAAAATAGAAGTTTAATAAGTATTCAAGTGAGATTATTATGGTAATTAGAATTAATGAATACGTAGATGCACTGAACTTGGATATTTAGTTGTCAAAGAAAGCATACAGTCAACGATCTGAAGAAAGCTACATTCATTGTCTCAATGAAGTGGATGATCAGAGTGGACTCACAATATCCCATCATTCTCTCCAATAGCATCTACTATAACCCCATTTTGTGTAACTGGCCTTCAGTTCACATTCTTTAACTTAAATAACAGTAGAGTCACATTTGTCCTATTTGAAGTTACAGCTACAGAATCTTACAATTTTTAGAACATCAAATATATATTTTTTAAATAAATGTTGCCTTGGGGCGAAAGCTTCCTACACCAGTCCTGAGACTATGGGTTTTCTGTTCTCTGGACAGGGTTTGCATGAGCCCATTCCTGGCTTTTACTCTGGAGACAGAAGTCTAACGCTAAAATGGAGAAGAGGAAAAGAAGGATTGGGGCAGAGATTCAGAAACACTGAAGGAGGAGAGGACCTTAGACCCAAGACTTTGGAGCAGTCATCAGAACCTGGGACTCAGTGCTAGAGTCAGACTGGCCTTGATGCTCTAGCCCAAACTGTAGAGTTGAGACTGTTTAAGTTCTTACTAATGCAGGTCAAAACTGATCATGAGATCTGAGAGTGAAGCTGAGCCTGAAAATAGGTATCAAATAGTCTTTAGTTAGTGGCCTTAAATTTTAAATGTCATAAATAGGTATAAACATTTCCAAAAAGTATTGATCCTTTAAATGTTTTATTGAGATGTAGAACCAACTATTTAATACACCCTATTTGGGGAGTATTGTTTTGGTTCAGAATGCATTGTTTCCCAGAGCTAGAGCTGATGGACATGTGAACATGACTACTAGAAATGCTTCTGTGTGGCTTCTTTAAGCAACCTCTAAATTCAGTTGCAAGTCTAGAAATGCAAGTAAATAAAAACATGAAACTGAAAAATTTATTACATGGAATGGAGAAAAGAAGGCAGATGTAACTCAGTTTTTTTTTTTGTACATAATTATTAAGACTAGTCTAGAGAAGATGGATAGTTTCGCCATCTCCATGGGATGGAGGCAACAGCTACATTAACTGTCAAGGTTAGGGTGTGTAATTTAGAAACAATATGCTCTGTACTTCTGTTCTCAAGCTAAATTAACACCTCGAAATTCACTCTTTTGATACTGTTCTATTAGAATGAGAGGGGAAGTTAGGGAGGGAGAGTACATCAAGGCAAAAAGGTCACTGTGATATTGGACAAGTTTTTTTAACTTCTCAGAACTTCAAAATTCTCATTAAACAAGAACTAGGGATTTTGAGGAAGATTGATGAATATTTCCTCCCCTTAATTCTGAACACATTAGTGTATGTGTGTATGTGTGTGTGTATGTGTGTTTGTATACATATAGATATATATCAACCTATATATATCTATATGTATATACATATAGATGTATATCTATATACATATATACATATATATACATATAGATATATAAATTTTGCCTTATTACCATGACAGACCCAGTTAGACACTACAGGGCTCTTTGCTAAGTGAATTTGCTAAAGATTCTGATGTCCAGAATTAGTCAGTGAAGCCGGCAATCTTAAACAATGCTGGACCAAAGGATAACAACTTGATTCCCATAGGCAAGTGCTTCTCTTAGCCTTTGGTTATTATAGAAATTCCCATTAAAGTGAAGTTTTCAAATCTCCCCATTTTGTATCTATAGTGTACATTCTGATTTTTATCAAATACCAGCTACTTTGTGAAGAGATTTTTAAAGTTACTACCTTTCCATTATATCTTTTGATAGTAGTATAAGTATTTGCACTCCAGATGGAAATCCATAAATACTGTCACATCTAAAACTTTAATAATTCCATATAAATTTATTTTGTAATTGTACCTTTGTTAATGAGGTATTTTACATCTTTTTTTTTTTTTTTTTTTTGCCCTTGGTTAGTGGAATTTAAAAGTTACTGATGCATCAGAGTATCATTAGCCTCTAGGTGCTTGCTAGATCATTGCCCTATTGATGAAATCACCCTAGGACAAGGTCTCCATAACTATACCTCATTGGACACCTACAGGATAAGTCTGTCTTTTTCCAAATTCCCAATACATGGCAGATTGTTTTAAAACACATCTCCTGCTTGTATCTCATTAAGGTTAAGTATTCTTTTATAACAAGCCAATTTTATAACATATTTTGACTTATGCTGTATCACAGGAATAACTTTGCTGTTTGGCAAAGAATGTTTTCCATTCTTGCAGTACATTTTGTCTTTTCTTAAAATCCCTTATGTTGAAAAGTGAAATGCTACAAATTTGTCATTGCCTCAGCAATCATGTATTGATCTATTTGTTCTCCCTCTGCTCATTTTCTGTGAGTCCAAATTGCTTAAGTACTGAAAGCTCTCAAGGTAGTGACCTGAAATATTAACAGGTTACATTAGCTCATTAAGCAAAAGAAACTGCTTTTATTTCAAACTCTGTAGATGCTGACATTGCATTTATCCAAAAAATTATTAATGTTTGCACAAAATTGTAGTAAGAAAGACATTCTGTACTCCTGGACTGAGGATTATCTAACTTTTCATGGGTGATAACAATTTCACCCATTAATTATTGCCTTTTCCATGAAAAGTAAAGATTAATGATGCTCAAATGATACACTTTAACACAATCAAGTTATGCTTCTTTCTGACTCTACCTCAGATGTTGATGATCTGGCACTTTTTTTTTTTTTTAGAAGTAACACAAGTTCATTTGAAGGAGAAAGACAACCCTTAAATAATAAAGCAATTATTATTTTAATCAATAGCAGTATTATATTTTAAATTAATCTTCAAAAGTCCCTGAAGCTAAAATTTCAAAAGTCATTAATCAGTTAAGCAAAATAATACACAGTCTTTCAAAGCAATCTATCTCCTGAAGGTTGCTCAAATTGTTTTCTGAGACTGAAATGAAAACTTAGCACTTGTTCTTTAGTTTAATTAAGTAGTTTTATTTTTCTAATAAGTGTGATTGCTCGATATTGAAAATAACATGGCTTAAATATGAGCATTCTCATATATTTAAATAGTTCTAGTCTGATCAGGATAAAACTGTAAATCTGCAAAACCCACTTTGTTTATCAACATGAAGGAAAAAGTGTTTAAAATCCTTGTTTTTTAGAACCATAGACTGTCGGAAACTTTGCTATGAAGTCAGAGCATACAGAATGGAACACGTTCTTCTTGTCTGAAGGATCTGGGCCAAGTGGGTCACTTTGACCCAGAGAAGCATCCTTGGTTACCAATTTACATGCAAAGCTTCAGCTAGGGCTTTTTCAGACACATGTGTTTAATTTCCAAGACTCTAACATATGGAGTCTCTGTCTCAGCTCCACTAGTAATCAGACTATGATATTCCTATTAGAAATAAAATGTTGATAATGGGGCACAACCAAGGTCACAAAACCCTTTACTTTTTCATATTTTCTTAACAATAATTTCCTCACATCTGATACTTAATATAGAGTTAATCCTTACTTTCCTGGAATCTCACTTTAGAGTTATTCAACGTAAGCCCAAACCCTATAAAACATCGCTCTCTCTCTCTTCTGTACAAAAATATCCAGTCCATTGTTTCTCAGAGTGTTTTCTCTCCTTTGCTGCAGAAAGTTATAAATCTAATAAACTTTATTACACTACAGTTATATTCCTGATGGTCTTTAGCCAATGGATTTTGTCATAACTCTTAAGTGAGCTCTTTAGCTTGCAAAACACTACTAAAACTGTAAATGTCAAATATTTGGAAATAAAAGAATAGTTTAACCTTCTGAAATGAAATGAATGTGTACACATGATAAATATCAAATTCAGTTACTTATCTTTTGAACCTAATCAAGAATCCCTAGATGCTACATAGTAAGTTAAGTTCAATTTTTCTGCCCCTAATTTAATTATTTAATTAGAATATGTATACTATGTGAATTATATATGATTAATATAAATAATAAGTATAATATAATAATTAATATTTAATACATGTCTCCATTTTGTTGCTGTTTAGCTATGGCTAATGCTCCAGAATGCTTTTGAATTCTTTCTCATAGCATGCCACATGAACTCACTCCTCTCTGCACATTTTTGTTCCAATATCTCTCCAACTTTTTCCATATTCAAATATACTTATATTAACTTATTCTTCCAGAATTCTCTTCTTAACACAAATTAGTTGAGTTTATGTTTCAATTTGGGACATTTTAAGTATCACAGAATGGGAAACCTGGATCATTTATTACAAATAGGATTTTATCGGCATGTGGGGTTGGCTGAGTCGATTAAGCCATTTGCTCAGGTCATGATCGCAGCGTCCTGGGTTAGAGTTCTGTGTCCAGCTCTGAGCAGGGAGTCTGCTTTTCCTTTCTTCCCTGCTCATGCTGTCTCTCACTATCTCTGTCTGTCTGTCTCTCAAATAAGTAACAAATAAAATCTTTAAAATAAATAAATAGGATTTTATCAAAGGAGAAATGATGTCATGTTAGAAGTACCCAATGAATGGCATGAAGTTGGTTTTCCAGGCATATTTGAGATAATACCAGTTTTTTAAAAATATTTTATTTATTTTATTTGACAGAGAGGTCACAAGTAGGCAGAGAGGCAGGCAGAGAGAGAGGGAGAAACAGGCTCCCCACTGAGCAGAGAGCCCGATGTGGGGCTCCATCCCAGGACCCTGAAATCATGACCTGAGCCGAAGGCAGAGGCTTAAACCACTGAGCCACCCAGGCGCCCCGAGATAATACCAGTTTTAACTGTTTTCCAATATTCCTTGGGAAGAGTACATGTAGGCCAACAAACAGCTTGGCACTTACTGTGGCTGAAATGTGGTGTGCAAGGAAGAAGTAGCTGGTAAGTAGATTAGAAAAACTTATAGAGCATGCCAAAAGAATTTGAACTTGTCTTACAGGCACAGAAGAATTCTCTCCATATCTATAATGTGGAGAAAGATATAAATCTGTTTTATGTTGCTGCAATGAATAGAAGTATGACTAATGGATAGCAATTATAGTTGAATTTCTGCTCAACATCAGAAATATTTTTCTAAAAACGAGAAGTGTCCAGAAGTGTCCAGAAAAAGCATGGGCAAATTAGGCTGAGTGCCTCTTACTTCCTAGAAGTAACTAAGTAACTAAATGCCCTTGCCTCTGGAATGTCTTTAAAAAAATTTTTTTTTCAACAGATGATTAAACTTAACTTCAATCCTATGATATTCTCTGTTGGGATTCTAACAAACTAATCAGTGTGAGCATTACGATGGACACAATTGTGCTACTTCACTAAGCAATGAATTGATACAGAACACAAGTATTTTAGAATCACCAAAATAGTGAATGGGAGAACACCTGCTGCCATGACATAGTAGCAAGACAGCAGAAAAAAAGATTTAACATCAGAGATGTTTTTTTAGATATGATATCAAATCCCTAGAAGGTTTCTTACTTTGCATAATCATAGAACAAAGTATAAATTATGTTAATCATAATAATGTATTATATAATAGCCATTCTATTGTAATTCAAACTTTGACTAATCTATCATATAATATCCATAACAAACATTTTCTTTTTTTATTTTAAATTAATTAATTAAGATATATTATTAATTTCAGAGGTAGTTTAGTGATTCATCAGTTGGATATAACACCCAGTGCTCATTACATCAAGTGTCCTCTTTAATGTCCATCACCCAGTTAACCCATCCTTCCCAACCACTTTCCCTCCAGCAACCTTCATTAGTTTCTTATAGTTAAGAGTGTCTCATGGTTTGTCTCCTTCTCTGATTTCATCTCATTTCATTTTTTTCCCATCCCTTATGTTCATCTGTTTTGTTTCTTAAATTCCACATATGAGTAAAATCATGTGATAATTGTCTTTCTCTGACCAGTTTATTTCACTTAGCAGAGAATCCTCTAGTACTGGGGTGCCTGGGGTGGCTCAGTGGGTTAAAGCCTCTGCCTTCGGCTCAGGTCATGATTCCAGGTTCCTGGGATAGAGCCCCACATCGGGCTCTCTGCTCAGCAGGGAGCCTGCTTCCTCCTCTCTCTCTCTGCCTGACTCTCTGCCTACTTGTGATCTCTGTCTGTCAAATAAATAAAATCTTAAAAAAAAAAAAATCCTCTAGTACCATCCTTGTTGTTGCAAATGGCAAGGTTGCATTCTTTTTGATGGCTGAGTAATATAGATAGATAGATGGATCACATCTTCTTTATTCATTTATCTGTTGATGGACATCTGGGCCCTTTTCATATTTTGGCTATGGTGGACATTACTGCTATAAACTTTGGGGTGCATGTGCCCTTTCTAATCACTATGTTTCTATCCTTTGGATAAATACCTAGTAGTGCAATTGCTGTAGCTCTGTTTTTTAACCTTTTGAAGAACCTCCATACTGTTTTCCAGAGTGGCTATACCAGTTTGCATTCCCAACAATAGTGTTAGAGGGTTCCCCTTTCTCCACATCCTCACCAACACTTGTTGTTTCCTAATTCATAACATTTTCAATGTCTACAAGAAAGAGGCACTCCAAGATATTTTGCACATATTATCTCTAATACACCAACTAACCTGAAAAATAAACGTTATCACTTTACAGATTACAAAACTAAGGCTCAAAAAGATTAAGATCATCAGAGAACTAATAAATTGCAGATTGAGAGTTCTGTCTCCCAGCCTTAAGACATATTCAAATAGTAGATAAACCACTTAGTTGTTTTAAAGTGTTACTTATTATTTCAAGACTTTAATGTATTTACCAAGTAAGATGTTAAGATTAGCCTCCTACTATCATCAAAGAAGAGTATTTGTTTAATGCTCTTGTCTCGTTACAAAATGGAAACCTCCTAAATTCTAAGCTCAATCAAATACAAATTGACTAATACCTATGTTTGGAAACAAATATCAATAAGAACACTGGAAAAAGTGACATAAGTCAATAAAACTTGAAATAAAAATTTAAAATAATTATACTCAGGGGCGCCTGGGTGGCTCAGTGGTTTAAGCCGCTGCCTTCGGCTCAGGTCATGATCTCAGGGTCCTGGGATCGAGTCCCGCGTCGGGCTCTCTGCTCGGCGGGGAGCCTGCTTCCCCCTCACTCTCTCTGCCTGCCTCTCTGCCTACTTGTATCTCTCTCTGTCAAATAAATAAATAAAAATCTTTAAAAAAAATAAAAATAAAATAAAATAATTATACTCAATAGATTGAAACAACTTTGCAATCTGACAAAGCTGGAGTAAGATGTTAAACATCTCTGATGATCATTTATTAAGACCTAGAATGGCAACTGCTGTCACTTCCAGTGTTCTAGGTAGTATATCTCCCATTTTTCCTTGTAGTAGCCGTTTATGCTATCATCCCATCCTAAATTCTTCAATTAGAACCTGCTTTTGCTACTCCTATGAAAAATTTGGATTTCTTATAATCCTGCTTTTCAGATACTAAAATGATATATCCTGGCTTCCACTGTAATATAGTTACCTATAACATTTTTCAGTGTGACTAAAAAATTAAATTTTATGAGAAATGATTCACAATAAAATGTAAATGGAGAAACAGAGTTGATTTCACAGTATTATATACTCTGGCACATATGATTTTAAATAATAATGGTGAAAGGATAAAGGCTCTTCCTCTAAGACCAAGAAGAGAAGGGTGCCTACTGTCTTCACTCCTATTCTTTATAGTATTGAGAATCCTAGCAGAAAGAATCAGGCAAGAAAAAATGGGGTATCAGATTTGGAAAAGAAAAAGTTAAATTTTCTCTATTTGCAGATTTTACATATTAAAAAAAAATCCTAATTGTTCAACCAAAGAACCCTTAGATCTAATCAATGAATTGAGTAAATACACAGGATATAAAATTAACATGCAAAAGTCAGTTATGTGTATATACACTAACAGTGAAATTTCTGAAAAAGAAATAAATCAATCTAATTTACAATAGGAGTAAGAACAATAAAATACTTAGGAATGATTAACTAAGGATGTGAAGCTCTCTGCTGAAAACTACAGCAAACTGATGAAAGAAATAGAAGAAACAAATAAATGGAGAAGTATACCATGCTCATGGATCTGAAGAATTGATATTGTGAAAATGTCAATACTGTCATTCATCCACAGATTTGACGCAGTCCCTACTGGATTCCAATGGCTTTTATTACAGAAGTAAAACAAAACAAAACAAAACACAAAAACAAAAAAAAAACAAAAACACACTTCTCAAATTTATATGGAACGGCACACAAAGAAAAACTCTGAATAGCCAAAGAAATCCGAGAAAGATAAACAAAGGAGAAGGTATTACACTTCCTGACTTCAAGCTATACTATAAATCTATAGTCATCAAAACAGTATGATACAAGCATAAAACAATAACAAAAACAAAAACCAAAAAAACAGACAAATAGACCAGTGGAACAGAATTGAAAGCCCCAAAATAAACCCAAGGATATAAAGCCAACTAATATTTGGCACGGGAGCGAAGAATACACGATAAAGAACAAAAATATTCTCTCCATTGAATGGTGCTGTGATAATTGGGTATTCACATGTAAAGGAATGACCCTGGACCACTAGCTTACATCAATCACAAAAATTAACTTAAAATGTAAGACCTGAAAACTTGAAACTCCTAGAAGTAAGTATAGAACAAAGTTCCTTGCTCCTGGTAATGATTTTTTGTATATAATACTTAAAGCACAAACAACAAAATGAAATATTAACAAATGGGATCAAACTACATCAAACTAAAAAGCTTCTGCACAGCATAAGAAACTATTCACAAAGTGAAAAGACAACCTATGAAATGGGAAAAAATTTGCAAACCACATATCTGATGAGGAATTGATATCCAAAATATATAAAGGACTCGTACAATTCAGTGGCAAAAAAAAGCATATAAAGCAATTTAAAATGAGCAAAGGACCTGAATAGAATTTCTTCAAAGATATACAAAAAAGCCAACATATACATAAAAAAGTTGTTCAACTTCACTAGTCATTAGGAAAATACAAATTGAAACCACAGTGAGGGGCCTCTGGGTGGCTTAGTCAGTTAAGCATCTGCCTTCCACTTGCTCCTGGGAATGACCCCCACGTCAGGCTCCCTGCTCCCTAAGAACCTTCTTCTCCCTATCCCTCTGCCTGCCACTCTGCCTACTTATGCTCTCTATCTCTCTGTCAAATAAATAAGTAAACAAAATCTTAAATAAAAAACAAAAACCCACAACAAGATACTACCTCATGCCTATTAGAACAGCCATCATCAAAAAGACAAGAGATAACAAATGCTGGCAAGGATGTGGAGAAAAGGAAGTCCTTTCTGCTGTTGGGAATGTAAGTAGGTGCAGGCACTATGGAGAAAAGTATGGAGTTTCCTTGAAAAATTAAAAATAGAACTCCCATATGACACAGCAATTCCATTTCTGGGAATATACCCAAAGGATATGAAAACACTAACTTTGGAAAGCTATCTGCACCTGCCATATTCATAGCAGCGTTATTTACAGTCACCAAAACATGGAAACAACTTAAGTGTTCATTGGTGGGTAAATGGATAAGGAAGCTGTGGTATATACATTTAATGCAGTATTTTTCACCATAAAAACAAACAAGGAAATCATAACATTTGTGACGACTTCAGTAGACCTTGAAGACATTATGCTAAGTGAAATAAATCAGACTGAGAAAGACAAATACTATGTGATCTCTCTTATATGTGGAATCTTAAACAAACTCATAGAAAAAGTGGTCTAACTTGTGGTTATCCAAGGTATGGGTATTAATTGAAGGAAAACTGGGGAAGTTGGTCAAAGGTACAAACTTCCAGTTATAAGATAAGTACTAGGGATAGAATGTACAACATGATGACTACAGCTAACACAGCTAGCTGTATCTCATATAGGA
The DNA here is from genome assembly GCF_922984935.1 of Meles meles. Taxonomy (NCBI): domain Eukaryota; kingdom Metazoa; phylum Chordata; class Mammalia; order Carnivora; family Mustelidae; genus Meles; species Meles meles. The sequence goes on along the minus strand of NC_060082.1, from coordinate 16,792,680 downwards.
AGGTTGTTAAGAGAGTACATTCTCAGAGTTCTCATCACAAGGAAAATTGTTTTTTCCTTTTATTGTTTTTGTTCTTTCCTTTGTCTTTGTTGTATCTATATGAGAAGATTGATGTTAGCTGAACATTTTGTGGTAATTGTTTCGCAATATACATAGATCAAACCATCGCGCTGTATGCCTTCAACTTATACAGTGATGTATGTCAGTTACTTCTCAACAAAACTGGAAGAAAATAATAAAACAAAGAAATATTACAAAAGTTAATGCTGAAAATGGAATTAAGCAATTCTAGTATACCTTCCATCACCTGAATTGTTACCATGAGAGAGAGGATACTAGAGAGGCAAAGTAGTCAATGTAATGATCTGGGAAGTGGTTTCTAAAGAGAAGTCTATTATGTATTTATAAATGATCAATAACTGTGTGATCAAGGTGTTCTCCAAAGAGAGAGAATGCACTGTTTTAAAATAAGAAGATGCTATAGATTTTCAGCTGGGGTTGCTAACATAATACATTAACCCCAAAACAATTTATTGTAAAATTAATACAACTGATAGTTTATATCTTTTACCTAGAAAATAAAGTAAGATCTTCAGCAGGGTTAAATATAATCTTATCATTGGTGGCTCGATGATAGGAGGAGGGATAGAAAGAAAGAAAAGGAAATACAGTGAAACATGAATATTTTCAACTCCTTCAGTCAATTTTGAATTACACTGGGGAAAGAGGATTATTTGCAAGAGGGAAATACAGGAAGAGGCAAAAATGAGAGAAGCTGCTGCAGTCTCCAGGAGACAGAGAGCAAAACATTTCCCTCATGTCCCGGTTCTAAGCTTCCACAGGACGTGTTTTATGTAGTTACTTACCTGCAGTTATTCATAAATGAATAGTGTAATATGCCTTTATAATACCCTTTGCAATTAAATACCATTTTTTCATGCTAGCTTTAGTGCCCTATGACCTTATAACCCAAAGAACCTGTACTACCTATACTCTCATATATTACACCATCCTCATTCACTACTCAATAGCAAAAACATACATACCATCTTAATAATGTTTCTGTACTTTATAATTTAACTCTAATATACAAATTGGTAATATAAAGAAAAATTTTACTGTTTTTGATAATGAAGAGAGGGTCTGTTTTCAGGGCTCCTATGAATTTTAAAACCAACAGCACAGGAGAATTTCTTTAAACAGAGAATTTTTTTTTTTTTAACGTTGTGTATTCTGTGTTTTCCTCAAGGCAAATATGTAGCGCCACTAGGAAACATTAGGAAAAATATCTCACAAATGTTAAATGCCTTTGTTTGTTACAAGAAAAAAAGTAGGAGCAGAAATAGAATGAGAACAGGCATCAAGATACAATGATTAAGTAAATTGTGACATATATTCTAATAAAATATTGTATACAGCCATAAAAATGAATAAATTACCCCTATATGCAATGGGATGGATGAATGTTAACAACATAATGTTGGCATTACGAATGCATAGAATATGATCTATTTGCATAATGTTCAAATATAGACCAAATTAAACCACATGGTTTAGAGGGAACATAGGGAAATGGCAGAACTATGGAAAAGAAAGGGAATTTTTTCTTATAAATATTAGCATGCAGTATTTCTGGCAAGGAGGAAAGATGAATGATCAAAATGAGAGTTGGAGCTTCTGGCTGCTGACAATTTTCTGTTTCTAACCTGGTGTTCACCGGATACTTACCTGGATATTTGCTTTAGAAGCATTTGTTGGACTATAAATGTATGTTTTCTGCCATTTTCTGTATATATTTTAAATGCTAATTGAAAAGAAAAGAAAAAGAACCCCAAAGAATTGGAGTTTCTTGATTCCAAAGACATCTCAGAGATGTTAAATCCTGTAGTGGGGTTTGTGAAAGTGAATTATTTCAGCCAAAATTTCAACTGCAGTGTTTTGTTTTCTTTTGTTTTAATTTTTTCTTTTCCCAAGACTCTCAATACTTTTTCATCTTCTCTGCCATGATCTCTGCCCTGCCCTCTGCCCTGTCTTCTGCCCTACCAAACAGATCTCAGTTTTCATCATTCCCTGCTTTAGGGAAAGTCCTTTTAGGATCATGGTTTCCATAACACCTGTTATAATGTCTATCTCCCACAGCTTCCCCTTCCTACCTCACTTTGCCGTAGGTTAAGGCAAGTTCCTCAGCTGAGAGGCTATGTTACAGACAGCAGAAAAAGAGGCATTTCTTCTTTAACTCCACGCAGCCCCTCCCCGGCCTTCTCTAGGACTTGAGCTGAGTCCCTACTATGATATTACTCTCTTATTCTATGGTTAAGATCATCAGCTATGCCTTTGAGGACTGCAAATCTCAGTATTAGAGATATATGGCCTATCACCCTTCCGAAATTCCAAAGTACACATCAACTCTTGGCATCATTTGTCATTTAGTACAAAAACTCTTTGTGCCTAGCAGCTTTCAAAACATGTGATGAGGCATTGAGGTAATTTCCTTGTTTTATTGGAAGTTGTCATTCTCCTTTTTCCCTCTCTCTCTCTCAACCTCTTAATCACTCTAGTTTTAGTTGTATTCCGAGGGGCAGAAGGAATGAAAATAACCTTTATGGAAACAAATTTAACTGGGAATCTAAAAACCTGAGGTAAAATTAATATTTCCCTTTTATGAGGAAATGCAATGCTTAAAGTCTGAGGATAATTAACATCAGAGTCAATAAGTGGTAGAATTAGAGTTCAAGACGCTACTCTGTTTGTAGCCTGTACTTTTTACCGCTCTACCACACAGCTCCCAGGAATTCAATTAGTATATTAGACTACAAGGATCTACATTCATCTTCTTCAGCATACTGGCACAGAGAAAGCTTTTTTTTTTTTTTTTGGCCACTTACTGCTGCATCCCCAGTGCACTTAACAGTAAAGCTTAGGAGTTCTTTGTAGAGTGAGGAGGAATAGAGCACCACGATCTATGTGCGTAAGAGTGCGTAAGATCTATGTGCGTAATACCCAGTAAACTTAAGAGATGATGCACATGCCGTTTGCACGGCATAAGGAGATATTTGGATTGATTAGAAACCTGGGTGTCATCTGGTTTCGCTCCTCCCTCTCCCTCCCCTCCCCTCCCCACCCACAGCCAACCGATTAAGTTGTTCTTACTACCTCCCCTAACCGCTCTAGGTCTTTAAGTCCCCATCACCATCTCTCCCATGCAGGTGACATCCATTTCCAGCTTGAATTCCTGCAGCTGCCTACAGGATCTTCTTTTGTTTCTCTTTCCTGTTCCCTCCCAACCAACACTCCACAGTGTAGCCAGAGGGAACCTTCCTAAAACACAGAAATCACATGTCACTCCCCTACCTAACATCTGTGAGTAGGTGCCATTTGCCCAAGTGGAACAGTTCAAGTATACCTTGGCTCATAAGACTTTTCATCACCTGGCCATGATTTCACGCTTCTACTTCCTTCCGTTTCTGCCCCACTACTTACCCCTTCACACACCCAGAGGGGCTGCACGCCATTTCATTTTCTGAAATCAACCATGCACAGTCTAGCCTTGACACATGCTGTTTCCCTGACAGGAGCAGTTCACGTCCTCCCTCAGTGGCCTAATGCTCTGTCGTACAATGGCTTGTTTAATTATGCCTCTGCCAGGGGCCTCATCTGTTTTATTACCCATCTTCTCTGCACTGCTACCAACAGGCTTGAAACAAAGTAGGGCCTCAGCAAATGTCTGAATTAAAACAGAAAACATTTTGCATACGTTCAAAAAATAGGATTTTCATCCATCCCTCCAATCTGTTAAGGGGTAGTGTTTCTGTAATACAGGCAATAACTCATTTTAAAATGTAACTGTATATTTTCATAAATGAAAATAATAAAAATTGTTATTAGTTTGTGCTCTGAATGTTTCTATGTTTAAAGAAGCCCCAGGCCTCTTATTAAACATCCCAAGAGCCAATCATTTGAAAAGTGTGACCTGAAAGAGAAAAAAAAATACGCACACACATATATATATAAATCAAAGTGTTAACTCAGTGTACAAACAGAGCTTTAGATCTAAACCATTCAACATCACTGAGTGAGGGAAAAAAAGTAGAAGGTTTATGACTTACTATTTTTTATGAAACTACCAAAAGTATTATAAACGTAAAGAGATATGGTGCATCTTCAAAGCAAAAATATTTGAAATAGTAGTAAACAGGAGAATAACTGGGAAGATTATTTACCTTACCATAGTTATGGTGAATGAATGACTAATTGTTTACTGTGTTAATAGAACCGAGTGCACTTAACGTAATGATCTGCAGTCCAAACAGGGAAGTCCCTTGTACTATTTATAATCTGAATTAGATTTTAAATCCCTCTGTTAATAAAGTCCACATATGAGTCACCTTTGAGATCGTCATATGCCCAGGAGAGCTCACTGCTTATACAGCCAGGAGGCATCAACATGAAGGGGCTAGGCGCTTATCCCAGAATTCAGGAGGCATGTATAACACTTGCTTTTCCTTACTTCTGGTCTTCTAAGTCACTGATTTATGTTGATTTTGCCTTTAATGCTTCTTTATTCTAGATGCTTCTCTCCATCCCCATGGCTGCAGTCCTCTCTAGGCTGGGTGTCTACAGTGACCTCTGAAGTGGTTCTTTTTCATCTACTTTTCATACCCTCTTGTCTATAATCTTCAGGAAAAGGATAGTATTATTTTAGAAACGCAGATATTATCTACTTGGTATTTTTCTCCAGTCTTCAATGTGTTTATTTTCTCTGATGCTGTATGAAGCATACCATCGTTTTTAGTTTTGACTGACATACATAAGTTGAATGTTCAATTATCCCAAGATTGACATTGACTATTAACTTTGACATGAGTTTATGTTTTCCAGAATTTTATTAAATTAATTTTTGGAAATAGCCCTATTTGACCTAACCACAATGTTAGATTGTAGATCATTTATCACACAGATAATTTATATTGCATGCATAATGTGACATAGGTTAATCAGTGGTTAAAGAGGGTTATTCTATTTAATGTTCGAACAACATATCAAGTGGTTATAAGATAGTCATGTTACACATTCTGGCATTTAAATTTTAGCCTAATTGCGTATCTTCTTCAATCAATGTGACTTGTTGCGGTTGCTTATAACTTACTAGCTTAATTAAATAATACAATATGTCTGCAATTGAAGATCTGTTTTCTTCTTGTGGTCATTGCTCCACTGATGTGAAAGTTCATTTCTCTTTACCAGGTTCTTATTATTTCCTCCTGGTCCATAGCACTTTTCTTACTCATGCTAGAATCAATCATATTTTACCAGCTGTGTAAGGACCTTCTTCACATCAGGACCACTAAACATTTATGTGTGGCCTTGCCTATAAAGAACCTGAGGTCTTTTACCTCAATGCCTGTCACTATTTTTAGTTGGTAGGGTAATTTAATAACACAGAGTTTTGCCCCTAAAATTATATTTTATGGATAATCATCCAGTTTCCCATAAGACTAGGTGTCTCTTTTTTCTCCGAGTGAGTTTCCTGGCCAAGAGCATTTGCTCAGGAGATTTGGGAGTTATTCTTTATAAATATTAACATCTCTTTACTCTTTCTATTAGGATATTATTGTAATTTTAAGAAGCAAGATACTCTTTCTTTTAAGAGAATGCATTTTGGAGCCAGATTGCCTTCATTCAAATCCTCGTTCTGCCATTTTGTAGCTATTGTGGGCTAGGAGCAAGTCACTTAATCCCTCTCTTTTCTCATCTGTAGGAAAGGTAGATGGTAAGTTGTACCTAACTCACAAATTTGTTGTGATTAGTGAATGGGTTAATATAGCAATGTGTTTAGAAGAGTTTGGCATATACAAACCACTTGATGTGTATTAGCTATTAATGACGTTTTTATTCTTATAGTACCTCCACTGTGATTATACATATAAGTAGGCAATCAGACTTATAGGACACAAATAGTTTTTAATCTAATATCATTCACTTCACTTACCTAATTTTATAGAAAAATGAAAGGCAGGAGATACAGCAAGCACATTATCATTTCATCAGGATTCCTGACAAATACCCAAGTACACAGTTTCTTTTGCCTTTACCCCAAATGAGGTGTGTACAACTAACATGGACAAGAGCAATGTGATAGAAGCTACATCCACTAGTGCCTAATACTGTCCTTCTCGTGCAAGCATCAGGCCTGGATTCCAACTCATACTTTCCCTAATACAGATGCAGTTTTGCTTGATGAATGAGACTGACACAATATTCTCATTTATTTGAGCTCTGCTGTTTCCAAGGAAACAGTGCTATGGGAGTCTAAGATCACTCTAAAAAGGTCTTTATCAGCCCCAGCCAGCCCAGACATTAATCATTTACTCAAAATTTATTATTTTATTTTGGAAAGAAATTCCAGTTAATATAGAAAATATGTTCGTGCAGAAGATAGAATAAATGTTCTTTGAATTTAGTTTAAAAACTTAATCCTAGATGTATACAAGTTTAGACAAATTCATTTATTAGTCTTTTGAAGGATTCACTAGAATGTTCTGCCTCAAACCTTTCTCCACTTCTCCAATTCTGATGGCTATACTATGTTCATTAGAAGTACATAACTAAGCTACAGGTATTTACCCATTTTTAAATACAGATAATCTTGAAGGATGGAAAATATTAAAATTGGATCACCAATAATTAATATTTGATTATGTGTTTTATGATATGGGTATGCAAATAACATTCCAACCAAAGAGCTGAGAGCTCAGTAAATGGATCATAAATCAAGGAAGGTTTGATGGGAAAGGTTTATCAGTTATCTAATGCTGCATAAGAAACTACTCCAAATTTAGTGGTTTGAAACAACAATTATCTTCCTAAATCAAATCTCTTTGTATATCAGGAATTCAGAGAAAGCTGGAATGGATAATTCATGAGATCCATGTGGTATTGATGGAGGTCAGTGGTATTGTTCAGTTGGCAAAGTATTTGAGGCTGCTTCACTAACAAGTGTGGTGTCTTGGCAAGGATGGGTGAAAGTCTCTTTATTTATTTGGGTAACAGAATCTTATGGAATAAAAAAATTATAAATTATACTTATATTTTTAGTCAGATTCTATAGCAGATGCTTTTGCAAACAATATTGGAAACTATTTGGTTTTATAACCCAACCTCAGAAGATACATAGAATCCCTTCTGCTATACTTACTGGTTAAAGTAGTCAGAAGCCCACTACTATTTAAGGGGAGAGTATGCAGGTACTCTCTCTCTGACAAAATATCAAATAGTTTTTAGGCAATATTTAAACATCATAACAGGCGAATTATAAAGAGATGTCTAGCATACATAGGACAATTTGGGACAGTATACTTGAATGTATAAAGTGTCTCTTGCCAGAAAAAAAGGGACATAGGTCATACTTTGGTAAGGAGTCCTGCATTCTGGGAGGTAGAAATGTATGATTGACAAATAGCCCATTCAAACTTCAATGAGATATTATAAAACTTCCATCCAACAGAAATCCTCTGAATATTGACAGCACCAAAGCCAAATCCCAGAACTGGATAAATTGATATAGAATTTGAAAAAGCCATAAGGAAATGATTCAAATAATAGAATATTAACTCATCCATCTAAAAGCCAGATTAAAATGTGTTAAGTTGTTGTTTTGAGGTTTCATAGTTATGTCTCCTCAAATGTATGGGTTTTATTAAAGGTAACAAACTTGAGCACCAAAAGCATCATAATGAATCTAAATATTTGTGGATTGATGCAAGGACTTTTTACAATAATTTGCTCTTTTTCTACAAAAAAAACATGTTTTATTTATGACAATGACAATTCTCTAGTAAGTAATCCTATAAAGCATGGCTTTGTAAGGAGACAATGACTGTATTTTCAACTACAAGTTTCAAGAACAATGAAGGACAAGGACAGATCCCAAAATAGTTAGGGGGGATAATACTCCGTGGACCTATCAATTTATTCACAAGTTAATTAAATAGTTTCCTTTCTGTGATATTCACAGCTAAAATATCCACAGCAGTAATATAATTTGCAAACTTTCAACATTTTTAAGTTCTTAAAGTGAAGAACTAATAGCAGCACAAAGTGATTAGAAAAAAAACTACAATGGAAATTTGAATACCTAGATAACCCAAGTTAATATATACTGTGGATTTTAATACAGATGTATATAAACATGCATCTATATATATGTGTGTATGTATATATATATATATATTACAGAATATTTGGTTGAACTTAATTATCATAAATCTGTAATTATATATTTGTATGAATATATTTAATCACACTAAAATGTGAAGTTTGTAAAAGCAGGGATTTCTTCTGTCTTGTTCTCCACTGTAACCCAGTGATTAAAAGAATATCTAGTACACGGTAGAGCTCAATATGCATTTATTATATTAAATCTAATTCCCCTACTATGTCAGCATCAGGTAATAAATCTTGTCTCGTTTCCTTGCCCTTTGGAAACTCATCATTTTAAAAAAGATTTATTTATTTATTTGAGAGATTGAGAGAGCAAGCGAGCATGAGGAGGGATGGAGGGAGAGGGTGAGAGACAATAATTTTAGCAGATTCTGCGCTGAGTGCAGAGCCCAACATGGGGCTCAATCACCATTGCAACATTGATTGAGATGAAACCTTAACTGAATATCTCTCACCTAGTCAGCAGTGCTTTCATCATGGCAAATAAAAACATGTAATACAGCTCTGAAGATGCCATCTCCATACTTATTAAACGATGGCGTATGATAACGCATACAAATTGGACAGCAGAAGTTTTGACAGTGGGATGCTGACAAAGGCTAGGGAAATCAGGACAGATTTAAAGAGGAAAATACCGGACCTCACCTGGGTACTAAAGAGGCAGAGAGGATAATAAATTGATGCTTTAGTTTAAAATCTTACCACAATTATCATTCTCTTTTGGTGCTCAGTATCTTACGGCTTCTGGAAACATAAAGCAACTTTATTTTTTAAAAAGTTTATCTCGGAGTGCCTGGGTGACTCAGTGTTAAGTGTCTGCCTTTGGCTCAGATCATGATCTCAGGGTCCTGGGACTGAGCCCTGTGTTGGGCTCCCTGCTCAGAGGGGAGTCTGCTTCTCCTTCTCCCTTGGCTGCTGCCTCTGCTCATGCTCTTATGCTCTCTCTCTCTCTTTCAAATAAATAAATAAAATCTTTCTTAAAAAGTTTATCTCAGGGGCGCCTGGGTGGCTCAGTGGGTTAAAGCCTCTGCCTCTGGCTCAGGTCATGATCCCAGGGTCCTGGGATCCAGCCCCACATCGGGCTCTCTGCTCAGCAGGAAGCCTGCTTCCTCCACTCTCTCTACCTGCTTCTCTGCCTACTTGTGATCTCTGTCAAATAAATAAAATCTTAAAAAAAAAAAGTTTATCTCAAAACATGAAGTCAGGAAAATCTAGTTATAATCTCATGGTCCCCCTCTGTCAACAAACAATTATAAGTCTCTCTGGTTGTCTATCTTCTATCATGTTCTAAATGTCCTTCAGAACTCCATTATGCTTCACTCTGCTACTAATTTCTTCTGAATCACTCATTGGGCCAACTGTTGCCCATACTTCTTGATATATACATCCTATTATGAATGCTTAAAATGATTTCCTTCCTAACTTTGCATCAAACTCCTAGTGAAATATGGAAATAGTACAGATATCTACTTCTCTGTAAATTATTTGACAGTCTTGACTTGTCCTGAATTAATGACTTCTTCCTCTGCAATCATATATAATTTAATTACAATTTAAAGTAATTAATTTGAAAAAAAATACTTAATTTGATTATGCCACTCCTTTGTTGGCAGGTGAACTTGGGCCTTATATGTCTTTCTCCTTGGGCTTTATATATACCTTTCAATGTCCCCAGTAGGTAGTAGTAACTGAATCTTCTAATGTCCCCAGTAGGTGGCAGTAATTCAGAATATTTTATAAAAGTTTGAGTATGGATTCAATATACTGATTTCTTTTTGTATTTGTCTATGATTTTGACATTGTCACTAGTCAAAAAAAAGGAATTACATCAGTTGAGGTTATCTTCTAGATATGAAGCTGATATGGCCTGATAATAATCTTATTGTAATATACATACTCCTGCTAACTATCAGTGTAGGTGTCCTTCAAAGATAAACAATACATGGTAATAAAATTCTATATTCCCTTGTTTGTTAATACCCTTGCCACAGAATATTAAAATCATATCTTTTACTCAAACTCTCCCTCCCCAGCTGTCAGAGGAATAGTTTATAATTAATGTATTTGTCTTTCTTTACTTTTCCCTTTCTGTGGAGAGTAATCAGCCTCTACATCCCAAACAGATGTTTTACACGAGCTTGTGAGACACCACATTCCTGAAATTCTTCTCATGGGTCCTATTCCCTAATGTCTGAGGCAAGATAGTTTTCTAGATTGCTAAGCAAGGATAGTGGAAAAAAGAATTGAAGATTAATAATTTTCATAATTTTTATTTTGTCTACATTTCTCCCTCCCATCACTTTCCTTTATTCTCTATTTCTGGAGTTTCAAATTTTCCATGGATGGTTGTGTATACGTACACACACACACACACGTATATATACATAAGCCAGAAATAAAATAATAGTTTTTAAACATTATATGCTAAAATTTTCATAGCTCTCAGTACCAACATTTAATTCTGCATAAGAAATGGGTATACTAATGAGCTAATGCATATTACTGCATTTCTTTTACCTAAGGAGCTATGCAAACATTGCCTAACAATGTAATTTAAACTTAAAATCAATTGTGCCACATTAAATCCATGACTATGTATAGGTACCACATTTTTTTTTTTTAACCTCTAATTTCTTGATTCAGGTCTTTCTTACATATTGACAAGTCAAGGAAATTAAATTGCCAAATTTTGTTTTTATTTCTGTTCGGTGACATTTAAACTTTCTTCAGTGATACACCTCACAGGTTTTCTACTCAGATAGGAGTCAAGGCCTCTGTAATCAGTATTCTGTTTTATTTTTGCAGAGATCATCTACTTATGGAGACTCATTAAAGCATGATGAGTCAGATATGTTCTAGGGTATATTTTAAGCTAATTATGTGCTGAACTCTTACCTTTGCTGCTTTGGGCATAAATTAAAAGAGTCCAAAGTAGGTTCTTCTTTATTTTTCAAAAAAGTGTTTTAAAACTTATTTAAAAAGATATTTCCAGAGAAAATGCATCTGATTTGAGATCTGAATATAAAAAAGAAATGCTACGTCTTGCAAACTCTCCACCACAGAAAAAATAACTGTGATTTTATTATGGCAAAGGGTACATTTCAAGGTCACTGGCTTGCTTTGCTTCTGAAGTTTGTTTAGCAGCTGGGAGAACACAAAGAGATTCAAATGCTGGCTTCTTTTAAATGACATTTTGTATAGAAGTATTTGATCAGAGAGAGAAGTACAGACTCTATAAGGAAGCCATGCAATCTGAATTTGTAATGCTTGACAACAAAACATTTTACTGTAGTGTAAATAATATTATGTGTGCAGACTTTCATTTTAATGTCAGAGACCATATTTTCTATTTAAGAGAGAATAACCAGTTAAATGCCAAGTCTACATCGAAATCCAAACCCCTTTCTTATTTAGGAAACTCAGATTTGTTTTCCTATATTCTACTGAGTTCCTAACCCCAGAGAGTGAGGTTCAGGAAATCCAATGGTTTAATCTTTAATCAGGAGTTTGGGGAGTCTTCTATTGAAACTCTACTTTAATTGCATTTAGATATCATATCAAATTAAATAAATTCATTAGCACCAAGATACAGCATTTGGATAATTCATTAACCCAAATGAGGACCGTGTTCTAAGCACTTGGTAAAATCTGTCAGAAGAGGAAAAACTAATTAAATTAACATCACACTCTTCTCCTGATATTCAGTGGCAACAGGGCAGAAAGAGTTTTATTTATGGTGTGATTTTAAAAACTTTTAGTAAAACAAACAAACAAAAAAGACTGTTTTAGTAAAAAATATCCTCCTTTCCTCCATCACCCCCTCCAAATCATAAGAATAGTCAAAAGTCTCCATGAAAGTCTTTGGTTTTAGGATTTTAAAGACCTCCTATGAGCTATCAATTGAAAGCCAGGAATTGGTAATTGAGGACAAAGTTTTTTCTTGTCAATGAATAATCTTAGGAAAGATACTTGCAACCTCATTATCTCCAGTGTAGTAAGTGGTTATTCCAGATGATATCTGAGGATGTGTTCCGCTCTTTAAGTTTAAATTCTGTAAGTCTATGACAAGCCTAACCGTATCCAGTCTATCAGTTAATACCTTAAGATTGTTTCAGTCATTCGCATCAAGGATTAAATTATATGATGAGATTAGCTGAAGTTAATTGACTAATGATGCATTAGGTGAAGGCATGAGTGACAGATGATATTATAGGAAGCAATTAGCATCACAAAAGAAACATATGACTTTCAGTCTGGGTGACAAAATGGCTTAGAAGATATAGTACCTTATCATTTTATTGAGTTCCAAACTCTAAAAATCTCTTTCTCTCTAAATATATTTTGATTTGATGATGAGGACAGTATTTATTCCTTTTTCCCCCCAAGTAATAGGTTGGATAAAAGTAAGTGTCCTTTAAATGCACGTATAATGGGATCAGTCAGTCAACGTGAAAACTTTAAATTTCAGGGCCTGAAGACACCATTGATGGAAATATTTGGTGCAGGGATTTCAAAGGACCCTGGAGACTACTATATACCATACCATAACTCACTTGGGCTGTACTCTATTGAGAAGTACATGTCAATATTGGTGGCTCCTAATTACATGGCAGGAAATATCACATATTTCTTTGTTAACACCAACAGTACATGGCAGTGGTAGCAGCTTGATTTTCCATTGATCTCTTTGAACTTACCTGTTGTGCCCATAAGCAGTATGTCAGGGAAATCAGAGGTTGAGACACTGTTAAGGGGCTAGGTTCTTCTTCATGTCTAGTTACTAACTTTGAGGCCCTGGGCCGTCACTTTCTCAGTGAAAATGTTTACTTATCAGAGTATTATAAGGAACGAATAAGAAAATGTATATCAAAATTCTTTTGCAAATATAAAGGTATTAACATTAGAGTTAGCTTTAGTTAAAATATCCCTGCATAATAATTATACTTTAGAACAAAATTAAATCTTCGAGTGCTTTCTGTCATACTTCTGTATGTAGTTCGAACTGAGATAAATCTGTATATCCAGCAAAAGAGCTAAGAGATATGGCAGTAGAAAAAGAAGGACAAAGTAGGGGAAAACATTGAGTAAGATAACAGGGAAGAAGGAAGAGAGGAAATAGAAAAAAGAGGTCATCTATATGGAAAAGTGGAAGAATATCTATGATAATAGACTGTATCCCCTAAGGATTTTTAAACTTTCCTTGCATAGCAGAGGCCTGGACCATAGTAGATTCATAAAGCTCGGCAGACAACTCCACCTAACATACTGCTTAAAAAAGAAAGAATATTTCTTTAATTTCTCAAAAAAGACAGCGAAATGTAGAAATTCACTTATTTTATTTGAGTCCACAGCAACATGATACAGAAGCTAACGATATATATATAGAAACAATTTAGTTAGTAAGCTTTTACATATATCTGATTCTACTGGAAAATAATGAAAGACAAATTTGAAGAGTTTCAATAGTTTGCCTTGTGGTGCTATGAAGATTAATGTTTGATTAAAATGAAAATAGGGAATCCATGTCAAAGGTGTTTTTATCAATATTTGTGTGCAAAAAAATCACTGTTGTAATACGTTGAAGAGTAATTTTGCACAGTAGTTTTAACAAAATAGCATAGTGGTTGGAATGTAATTTCTAGAGCCAGATTATATAGGTTTTTTTTGTTTTTTTTTTTTTTTTTTTTTTTCAAATTTTTATTTCTTTGACAGAGAGAAATCACAACTAGGCAGAGAGGCAGGCAGAGAGAGAGGAGGAAGCAGGCTCCCTGCCAAGCAGAGAGCCCGATGCGGGGCTCGATCCCAGGACCCTGGGACCATGACCTGAGCTGAAGGCAGAGGCTTTAACCCACTGAGCCACCCAGGCGCCCCCAGATTATATAGGTTTTTGACAGTCATTTGTTCACTGGGTGATCTTGGGTGAATATTCAACCTCTTTTTTCCTTAGATCCCTCATTTTTAACATGAAGATTATAATAGTGATGTTATAAAATAATCATACAAGTCAATTTGTGAAAATTAGGTAGAACATGTAAGTGCGTAGTGTTAGTTTTTGTTATACATTTACTTTAAGTGAGAATAGTTAAGTAAGTGTTAATTTTTATTTTGATACTTCAATGTGTATGTTGTAAGTATTTTAATTACTCCCTTATAAATAAAATTCAGAAGTCTAGAATATAAGAAATTGCTTAGGGTAGGAGACATTCATGGGGAAAAAGAGAGAAACTGTTTTTGGGTATATTACGGTTTTAGTTAAGAAATATGTTAGGGGCCCCTGAGTGGCTCAGTGGGTTAAGCCGCTGCCTTCGGCTCAGGTCATGATCTCAGGGTCCTGGGATCGAGTCCCGCATCGGGCTCTCTGCTCAGCAGGGAGCCTGCTTCCCTCTCTCTCTCTGCCTGCTTCTCTGCTACTTGTGATCTCTCTCTGTCAAATAAATAAATAAAATCTTAAAAAAAAAAGAAATATGTTAAAAGAAATTATGATATCCTTAATTTTTGTTTGTTAATATTTTTATTCATGCGTGTTTAATGATTAGGCATAGTTTTTAAGCAGAGAGTCATTACCAGCTGTGTGTTTGCAGCTTCTTCCCCATCTAGTAAGTTGAATTAGTGCATAAAACTGTCAAATTCCTTGACTCCTTTAACTTCATTTCTCATTTTGTGTTGAACTGTAATTACCCAGTTTTCTTTTTTAAAAATTTCTATTCTAATTAGTGTTGCACCAAAATCTTTGTCAATTAAAGAGTATCTTCCAATACTGATGTTATGAGTACTAATGGCTACATTAATGAGAAAATATAACCTAAGTGCCTCAGGGTAGATCCTTTCGTAGACCACTTAAAAATAATCAACAGTACCAAAATTCAAAATAACTGAAAAATAAATTTAAAACAAATGCAAAATGCAAAACTTTCTCTTCCTGTGTTACCAAGGACACAGGCAAACAAGGGGAGCTTGTTTGCATGTGCATCTTCCCACCAATTAAATCATGAGGTAGCAATATTCTCAGAGGTTCATTAAGAATTTTTCAGGTTAAAGAAATGCTGATTACAGATATATATGCAAAATGTAATTGATTTTCGAAATGAGATCTCTTTACTGATGAAACAAAAGCTGCTGATTTTCTCCTCTTCTTAACTATTCTTTTGATCCTGTGCTTGTAAGGGAAGAAAAAAAATTTTCCCTCTACCCTTCTAGATTCTTGGCTGAAACACTGTGATAGAAGACAGATTAACAAGAACAGAACTTTAGTAACATGTATTCCTCCTGGATATATGGGAGATATCCAGGAAAATAGTAACTCCCCAAAATGGCCCAAGTTATCACCTTAAATACCATCTCCCCTAAAAA
The DNA here is from genome assembly GCF_922984935.1 of Meles meles. Lineage (NCBI taxonomy): Eukaryota > Metazoa > Chordata > Mammalia > Carnivora > Mustelidae > Meles > Meles meles. The sequence continues at coordinate 16,777,110 of NC_060082.1, read as the reverse complement.
CGGTAGAAGCTGGAGTGGGGGCTGTTGGAGCCAGCTGTGGGAGGTTACAGCCCAGTAAACAAGGGTAAGGTATTTAGAGTCATCCTCTTTTGGTGAAGAGGGGAAAGGCCCTTACAAATGGAGATTTCTTATGTCATTTCCAGAGCTTTTCCTGTGTCTGCTGTTTTTAAAAAATATTCTGCTCAAAAAAAAAATATAATCCTATCCTCATGCCAAAGAGGCATATTTTGGGGTGGTATATTCTGCTCCCCTTTAGCTGTTATTGAATTTTCAGTTATTCTATAGTACTACTAACCTTTAATAGAAATAAGGCAAAATAAAAGTACTTTTCAAATAAAACCTTTGGAAAACATATCTGAAGAATGTGGAAAAGTCAGAAAAACTAAACATTATTTAGAGAAGGTGATGTCTTTCTCTCCCCTTGTTACTCACCCAATACCCAACTAAATTTGTCCGAATATCAAATTCAAATCCCATGGAATACAGCAGCATAAGAGAATGAAATAGAGTCCTGAGTCAATTTTGCAAAATAGGCTTCCCCAGTATTTGGTGTTAAAGCTTCAAAGGGACATTGAAACTTCTCTTATCTGGTTCTGGCTACTATTACAACTACCCCAAAGCCATTAGCAATCAGGCAGCATCCCATCTAGCAAGTAGAGAGATGCTCTGAGGAGTTGTACAAAATAGAAGGTTTTTGTAATTAGAAAGGGGACAAGCAGTTATTTGGGGGGGGGGGGGAGATTGTTTCAGGTAAAGACATCTTCTGGGTGGAAAGGGAATGGCAAGATTTTTATGATACAGATGACTTCACTAATTGTGATCAGGAAATTTCAGATTGACTGTTAAAGGTTACATTCCTGGGATAGGTTGAAACAGCAATTCAATCTTGGTTTTCTGTTGTGGACAAGGACTCCATCTTGGACTTGTTTCTTTTTTGACAGAATTCATGTCCTACTGCCCTCATCTTGCTCTTGAACTCTAAACTGCGCATAAGCATACTTTACTCTGCTATGGTCACAATCTAGAACAAAAGTGTTACCTTTTGTTAAACATTAGAAAGTTATCAGCTTGAGCAATGACAGAGATCCTTTCTTCTCTGAACCCATCCACAAAAAAAAGTGAAAAGATTTTAAGCTAAATTATCCATAAGATTTTATAATGACTTTCTAATTGCCATACCAATGCATTCATCCATTTCAATTTGTATAAATAAGGTTATAGAGAAAATAGAAATGTAAATTGATTAAATCATGTGTCTATATTTTCCAAGTTCTAACATCCCTGAGCCAGGTTGTCAGGGTATACTTTTCATAATGGTGCCTGGCCAGTGCAAATGTAATATAATAAATTACAATGAGCTACAACCCTTTCTGTCCTTAAGGGAGAAATGAATAAAGTCAGAATAGAATGGAAAAAAAAAAAATATATATATATATATATAAAATTTATTCCTTTGAGTATCCATCAAACTTTCAGAATAAAAACCAGATGAAAGACAGAAAAAAGTGTTTTAACACTTGACACAAACATTTTTGATGCCCATTTGCAAAAAAAACAAAAAACAAAAAACAGAGAAAAAGCACCCTATATATCCTTTTTTATAATTTTTCCCCTATTTGTTTTGTAGTAGTTCTGTTTATTTCCTTGACATCAATGTATTTTTGTTATATGCATTGCAGGTACCTATTCCTAATCTGAGATTTGTCTTTTAACTTTGTATACAGGGGCTTTCAAAAATAGAGTTTCAAGCTTTACCATGCTACCCAAGAGAGAGGTCTATACAGTGCTGTCCTGGGTTCACATTGTAACTTAAAGGGAAACTTTCATAATGTCTGGAGCCCTTGATGTCCTGGCAAATGAAGGAAGAGGATGTCCTCAAATTCCCTGTAGTAGAAACCCACTTAGATTGGCACCAACTTTGACCTCCAAATGGAACAGTACCTCTAACAAAAAACAACAACAACAACAACAACAACAAATGTTGGCATCTCCAACATGAATCTAAAAAGAACCTTGGAGATGTGTCTGCTGGCAGCTCATGCCGTTGTTGCCATGGGATGCTGTCTCATGTCAGGGTCATATTGTCACCTGCTAGAATCCAAAACTTGACATTTACTGCCTGCGTTCTTATACTCACTGACCTTTGTCCCACATTTTTCCTTAAGCTCTTGTTTCCAGCTTATCTATTAACTCAGGCCAATGGAAAGTGAAAACACCCCTCAAGCGCTAGCAACTGACCTGACAAGATACCCAGCTGGCCCAGACCACCCATAATAGTTTGAGTGTAATCCCCCTGTGACTGTAAATGGACCATGGAATGACCTCTAGAATGACCATCAACTACGTTGACCTCATTATAATACTAAAATTTCTGCCCAAGGAGGAGCACAAGCCTCATTTACCTAACACACAACATATGTATAGATACACTTCCTTAAGGTGCATGAGTGTCCTTATGCCTGCCTCTAAAAGGATTCCCTTTTCATTCTAACCCTAAATAGTAGGAACCTATCCACCCTTGCTTAGGAATCACAGCTTTGGAAGTTATTGTCTGTAATCTTCTTCTTGTAAAGTTTCCTTTGTGTGACAACTCACTTGGTGTAGTTTCCATCTGTGACACCAAAAACCCCATCCCAGTGATTTTTCATAATGTATGCAGTGAATTCAGCTACATTAGGAATCAGCTATAGTCACTAGCTGCCAGTAGGCATTCACTTTTCATTTGCCTTGATTAGTAATATCCTTTGTCAGATAACAAATAGAGTCACTTCCAATAATGTCCATTCATTAAAAAATTCAACAATTAGGGGTGCCTGGGTGGCTCAGTCATTGAGCCTCTGCCTTCGGCTCAGGTCATGATCCTAGGGTCCTGGGATAAAGCCCCTGGGATAAAGCTTCCTGCTCTGTGGGAGGCCTGCTTCTCCCTCTCCCACTCCCCCTGCTTCTGTTCCCTCTCTCACTGTGTGTCTCACTCTCTGTCAAATAAACAAATAAAATTTTTAAAAAATTCAACATTTGTATAATTTTTTAATTCTTTTTTTATTTTTTTGAAAGAAAAAGGGAACATACAGGGCGGGGAGGTGGGAGGCAGAGGGAGAAGGGAGAGAGAGAATCACAAGCAGTCTCCATGCCCAGCACAGAGCTGGACAGAGGGGCTCAATCTCAGACCCCAAGATCATGACAGAGCTGAAATCAAGAGTCAGACACTTAATGTACTGAGCCAGCTGGGCACCCCTGTTAATCCCTATCTTGCTACTTTCTATTTTGTTTTCTCCACATTTAAAGAAAGAGCTAGATTTTACTCCTGTTTCACATGTGATATCTCACTGCTCTGTATAAAAATGAACCTAAGTAGTTGGGGGTATATCTCTTCTTAATATATAAAATGTAAGAACTTTCTATTTTCTAGTTTCTTTCCACAGTATTCCATATGGAAATAGCAGCAAAAGATGTTCTTTTACTTCTGACTTTGTTTTATCTGTTCAGAGGAAATACTCTCTGAATTATTTTCTTTTCTTCTCTATTCACAGATTGATGGGCTACCTTTAAAGCATGTAGTCAGAGCCGTATTTTTCCTTGAATTTTACATACTGAGCATATATCTTCTGGTAAGTTGCACCTTTTGTTCTTTTTTTATGGCTTTTATGCATTGTTATTCCATTAGTACAAGGCTAGCTATTTCTACAAATGTCCCACAGAGAGAATATTTCAGTGACTTCCTTGACAATGCTGAGAAGTCTTTGTTTAGTGTTCATTCTGCCTTCTAATTCTGTGCTCTAATGTCGCTCTCTGCGTTCTAGTTTAATTCAGGTTCGCTTATTCTCATTCTTTCAGTCTCTAATCACTGCCGCTTATATCTTTCAATTATACAAATCTGAGCACAGCTTTGGTCTGGACTCACAAAAGTTTGGTGTGTCACTTAAGTGAAGGTCCAAAGTAGTTTTTGATGTTTGCTATAATTACTATCTCATTGTTAGCCCCAGATAAAGTTGTCAGAAATCTACTGCATAGTTTTGTAGAATTTTACTTAGAATAAAATGAATTTTGTTTGGGATAGACCTATGAGAAAACATGCCATTTAAAAAAATAATTTGATGGGAAGTAGAACTATTAAAATAAGCCTATGTATTAATAAAATTATTTAAGTGTAGTATTTATTGGTACAATAATTGAAATTTGTGAAAATACGCACTTTAAGGCTTCAGTAACTTCCTAGATTAAGTAATAATATATTTTAACAAAAATTCTAAAAACTAATGTAGTACAAATAAGGATGATTTATGAATATAACTTTTGTAATTATTAATCAAACTTTGATATTTTTATTAGTCTGATTTTTATTCTATTTCTTTGAAATTAACAAATGTATATTTCTTTTAAAAATATGCATTTTGTGAATCCTAGAGCAAGGACAAGAATAAAAAACAAAGAGATAATTACTAGACTAATAGTAGCAATAAAATAGAATACTAAAAAGTATTAAATTAATCCAAATAAAGGTGGAGAATGCAAAACCTGAAGCAAAGAACAAAAGCAAAAATAGAAAACAAAGAGCAATTTAAACTCAATCATAGTGATAAGCATATTATATATAAATGATTTAAATTCAGGGTTAAGGCAGAAATTGTCATGAACTATAAAAAGATTAAATTATGCTTTCTACAAGAAAACCACTTTTTTGAGATGAAATCATTGTTTAAATCCAAATGGATGATGACAATATCTTACACAAACACTATACAAAAGATACATTCAAAAGTAACATTAATATTACATGGTAATTAATAGACATTATAGAATTTAGAACAGGAAAAATTATCATGGATAAGGAGGAAAATGTTATAATGACAAAGGGAAATATTTATAAAAAAGATAATAATCTGAATTTTTATGAACCTAATAGATATATTTTACATAAAGCCATAATTGATAGAGCTGATAGAGTAAATGATAATTACAGATCAAGTTTTCAATACTTCTCTCACAGCCCATCTTCAAAAAATATCATATCGGGGCACCTGGGTGGCTCAGTGGGTTAAGCCTCTGCCTTCAGCTCGGGTCATGATCTCAGGGTCCTGGGATCGAGCCCCACATCAGGCTTTCTGCTCAGCAGGGAATCTGCATCCCCCTCCCACTCTCTGCCAGCCTCTCTGCCTACTTGTGCTCACTCTCTGTCATATGGGTAAAATCTTAAAAAAAAAAAAAAAATGACTATACTTATATTATAGAAATTTACAAAAATATTCTTTAATTTCCCTTTCTTGTCTTTGGACAATAGTCATTATATATTTTATATCTACTTAGTTATAAACTACACAATTCATTTTGAATATTATTTTTTATGTATTTGGAAGAGCTACATAATTCTGTGGACTGATATTTTCTTAAATGACCAATGCAGGATGCTACAAAACCATTAATTTGAATAAGATCCATTCAAAGCATAAAAAAGACTAATGGATTTTAAAGTAACAAATTACAAAAAGTACACTAATATGGTTTCAGATTCCTTATTGAAATTAACATTTTAGAAGCTACCACTTGTCAAGTTTTGACATTATATCAAAGAAAAATATCCATGGTTATCTGGAAAGGCTTTTAGATTACTTTCAACTTTTCAAATTACTTGTCTGTATTAAAAAACAGATTTTCTTCATATACTTGAACTATTAAAAAAACATAATAATAAATTGAATGCAGAAATAATTGTGAGAATCCAGCTATCTTATATTACAGAGATTTCTAAAGTCTAAAACATTGCCACTCTCTTCCTCTCTGTTATATATATATATATATATATATATAATATATACACACGCATATTTATATGTATATATATATATACACACACATATTTATATATATATATATACATATACACACACACACACACACAGAAACTTTTTTATTAAGGTATATATGATGTATAACATTATAGTAGTTTCCTGTATACAATATAATGATTCAATATTTGCACATATTGTGAAAAGATAGCCACAATAAATCTAATTAACATGGGTCATCATAGTTGTTATAATTTTTTTCCTGGTGAGAACGTTTAAGATCTACCCTTCTTAGCAACTTTCAAATATACAATATTGTATTATTAACTGTAGTCACCATGCTCTACTATGAATTTCTTAAACTTATACCTGGAACATGTACCTTTGATCCCTTTCACCCATTTTGCCCACCCCTCACCCATCTCCTCTGGCAACCATCAATCTATTCTCTGTAACTATGAGCTTTTTTTTTTTTTAAGCTTCTGCATACAAGTGAGATCATACGGTACTTGTGTTTCCTTGTCTGATTTATTTCACTTAGCGCAGTGCCCTCAAGTTCCATTCATATTGTCACAAATGGTAAAGATTTCCTTACCTTCTTCTGTAGGGATGAATAATATTCTTATCTATATACCAAATAGACATTTAGGTTGTTTCCATTTTTGGCTGTTGTAAATAATGCTGCAATGAACACGGGGTGCAGATATATTTTGGAGTGAGTGTTTTCATTTTCTTTGGATAAATACCAAAAGTGCAATTGCTGGATCATATGGTGTTTTTAATTCTTTGAAGAACCTCCGTACTGTCTTCCATAGAGGCTACACCAATTTATGTTCCCACCAGCAGTGTACAAGGGTTCTATTTTTCTCCATATTTTTGCTAATTTTACTTATCTTCTTGATAATAGCCATTCTAACAGGTATTAGGTGATATCTTGTTATGATTTTGATATGCATATAGTTATATGTTTATTAAGATATAGCAATATACTGGATTTTATTGTTACTTTCAATCAATAAAGAGGTATTAAAATTTTTCAGTTTTATTTTCCTATTGTGGTGAGAACACTGACTTGAGACCTATCTTCTTAATGAATTTTTAAGTGTACAATAGAGTATTGTTAAGTATAGGCACAATGTTGTACAGCAGATATCTAGAAATTATTTATCTTACTTAACTGACCTATACTCATTGGACATCTCCTTATCTCCCTAGTCCCTGGAAACCACAATTTTATTCTTTATTTCTATGAGTTTGACTATTTTATTATTTACTTATTTATTATTTATTTGTTTATTTATTTAATTTGTGAGAGAGAGAGGGAGAGCATGCACTTTTAAATGTACATATATATGTGATACAGATATTATATACAATATGTGCTTTACATATATTGTGTATGTATCATATATGTTGTTCTTATGCATTTATTCTATATATATTCAGTATATGATATATATGTAATATGTTTATTCTATGTACATATACACTTTCAACAGATACATAATTACTATATAAATAAATTATAATACCCAAACCACAGAAATACAATTTCAAATTCATTGACTTGTACAGATGAAAAGGACTTGCTTAGTCTCATTAGTTTACAGATAAAGAAAACATGGGGGTGCCTGGGTGGCTCAGTGGGTTAAGCCTCTGCCTTCAGCTCAGGTCATGATTCCAGGGTCCTGAGATAGAGCCCCACCTCAGGCTCTCTGCTCAGCGGGGAGCCAGCTTTCCCCCACTTCTTCCCCTCCCCTCTGCTTCCCTCTCTTCCTACTTGTGAGCTCTGTCAAATAAATAAATAAAATCTTTTAAAAAACAACAACAACAAAAGCAATTATTTTAATTAATTAATTAAATCATTTTTAAAAGGGGGGGGCGCACCTGCGTGGCTCAGCGGGTCAAGCCTCTGCTGTCAGCTCAGGTCATGATCTCAGGCTCCTGGGATCAAGTCCTACAGCGGGCTCCTTGATTAGCAGGGAGCCTGCTTCCCCCTCTCCCTCTGCCTGCCTCTCTGCCTACTTGTGATCTCTATTTCTCTTTCAAATAAATAAATAAAATCTTAAAAAAAAAATTCAATCATAATAGTTGAAATTATTGTTTAAAGTTAATAAAAGGGGGAGCACTAAATCTTAAGTCCTGATTCAAGTTTGATGTGCTTGCCACTTTATCATCTTATTTAATCCAAGAGATTTCAATAAACCATTCCTGAAAATTCCGAGGTCCAGTAGCTTTAGACTAAACAATTTATTGCCTATATTCTAAAAGCCATCTCTTTTGCTTCAGGTACTCCTAACACAAATCATTTCATGTTGGAATAACTTAGAAAATAATGCATATCACAAAAAAGTATTTATAGGTTGCTGTATCACACTAAGTAAAATATGTGTGAGAATATTAGGGGCGCCTGCGTGGCTCAGTCTGTTTAGTGTCTGATTTCAACTCAGGTCGTGATCTTGGGGTCCTGGGATGGAGCCTCGTGTGGGATTCCATGTTCAGCAGGGAGCCTGCTTGTCCCTTTCCCTTTCCCTCCCTTTCTTCCACTAGTGCTCTTTCTCTCAAATAAATAAATAAAATCTTTTAAAAAAAGAAGTATGAGAGAATATTAAAGTGCTTAGTTGCCTCTGTGTTTTTAATTATACCAGCTTTTTAAAGGTGAATTCATCATTTCTCCACCAGTCCAATTCCTTGTCAGGCTAGAAATATGCACAGTTAGTGGATATCCAGATGATGAAAATGGACTTCAGAATTCTTTCATTTAGTACATAATTATTGAGTCCCTATTCCTTGCCAGGACCTTACAAAATGGCATAATATGACAAAATTAATATTTCTAACATTCCTCTAAAATTATCACTGCTATAATATTCAATGCATTCTATTAATTAGTTTGTAGAAAGTGACACTATATATAGCCTGTTGTTTTCCTTTCAGTGACTAGAGAGAATTTATTAACAAAGATAAATTAAACCTTTTTAAATGAATGAGATTTCTGAGGAGTTTAAGTCAAATTCTCTAAAATATGATTTATAGAGCAAAATTCTGATATATACCTATATATCATTATAATAGCAAAACCTTCATATATGTGATAATACCATATTAAAAATAGACAACTTTTGGCAAAACACATGCAAAAATCTTTTTTCAGTCTTGTTTTATTTTCACATCGACACTATTTTATATTCATTTTACATAAAAGAAAATACAAAACAGAAGGAATGATATAGATAAAAATGACGTGCTTTTTGACTCCAATGGAGAGGCTAGGAGAAAAATAAGCACTTTAAAAATTTCAACATTTTTACAGTATTGTTTATTGTAATCTCTAATGCCTTAATCCTTTCCTCTATAAAACTAATATCTTTATAGAGCAGTGTTTTTCCTTAAAACCAAATAACACATATTTTTAAACCTCATTCTGCAATATTTACCATTACTGACAGAACATGATCAGCATTCTTAATATTTATCATCTTACTTCAGATTTGTGTAAATTAAACCCTTATTCATGGGACCCTGACTATTTCTTCACAAACTCTGACTTGATTATTTTAAATGACTTTTAATCTAAGTCTCCTAAATTGTCATAAAAATTAGGATGATTTGCTGTCCCTCTGAGACTATGGTATAAAAGCCCATCCATCACGGTGTATCTAATTAAGAAACTAAGTTAAGAGGTGTTTGAACAAGATATTTGAAAATCTCAGGGGACCAGACAATTGAATTGGTATTTCAGACATATCAAATTAGTTAATGATTTGGGAATCTTTATTCTGCAAGAGTATGTAAATTAAAAAAGAATAATGAAATTCATTAAAGCTTGGTATCAGGGAGGAAGGAGGACCCTGTGCGCCGCTGCATGTAATTATAAGTACCTGCTTCATTCAGATAGAAGGACGGGAAACTAGGGAAACAAAAAAAGCAATTTGAGCAGATTAATTTCATATTGGACATAGATAATAACAATTATTTTTCTTTATATTTTTAGGGTATCTTTCTTATAATTGACAAACCCATATTTGGTAACAAGGCTTGTTTTCCATGTTCACTTCACCACATGAACTTGTAAGATAAATGTCTTGCCATTCAAAATGACAATGGATGTTGAATATTTTCTTGAAACTTAACAAAGTATTTTATTTATTCTGTCAGCCTATTTTGATACTGAAAGAAGCAGAAGAATAAAACCTCTGCTTTATCCAAAAGCATGGAGTGAATGGAATATTAAATCTCACCCAATAAAGAACTGGTCTGAAATATGTATTCAAAATATAAACAGAACCTCTTCTCCTGTTTCAAAGCAGTATACTCATGGTTCTTTAAAAGCATATAAAATAAGAATGCAACCAATGATAATATTATTTTCCTAAATAAAATAAAAATAATTTCTTCCATTTTTTATTATTGTATTTGTCCATCAAAATTATTCATTTTTAAGGTACCATTTTAAAAAGTTAAACTCAATAAAATATATAAAGGGTCTTCCAAACTTGGATGCTTGTAGAACATACCCTAGTTACAAAAACGATATATCTTTCCTAGACTTTTTTATATAAGAAAGCTGTAGAAATATAAAAGCCAAATGTTTGTTTGAACTATCATACTCCATTTAAAACTAATATCCCAGGGACTATAGTAAATTAGCACAATGCCTTCCTCTCCTTTATCTGCCCTTACTGTTGTCTCCAGTCCAGTAACCTCTAAGGTCCATATTTGACTATTATGAGAATTCTGCCTTTTGTTAACCGCAGAAGCACAGAAAATTGTAAACATTTGTAAAGTAGCATTTATTGTGTCTACAAGGGGAATGTTGGAATCATTAAATTGTTACACATAAAAATTAAAAGCGGTGAGAATACAGTAGATAAAGTATTTTCAGTGGGGTTCTCATTGAGATAGAACACATTTAGAGTAACACATGAGCAATAAAATTGAAGACAGATATTCCTAAAATAGAAATAGTATTTATTTTAAAAAATCCTGAAATAGAAATAAAGATGCAAACAAACAAAGGATGCAAAGGATATCCATTGCAAGGATAACCATTGCAGTATTATTCCCGAATAGTGAGAATGATGGCAAAGCAATAGGGGAATAGTTAAATATACAAACAAAAGTCCATCAACTGCAATAGGCACGGGTTAAACAGGCTTTGGAGGAATATTTAATGACAATATAAAATGGTCATAATTTAATATCATGAGTGAAGAAAGCATATTTTTGAGAAAAAAGATATATAATGTGATTCCAAAATTATTTCTTTTAATTTTATAAATATATGTATACATAGAAAAAAGACTGAGGGGCACCTGGGTGGCACAACTGGTTGAGCATCCAACTCTTAGTTTCAACTCAGGTCCTGATCTCAGGTCCTAGGATCCAGCCCCATGCTGGGGTTGAGCCCTGCCTTCAGTCTCTGAGCTCAGCACAGAATCTGCTTGGGATTCTCTCTCCCTCTCTCCCTGCCACACTCTCCACCCCGCCCCTGCTCTCTCTAAATAAATCTTTAAAAAAAAAAAAAGAAAGAAAAAGATATTGAAATAAAACCCACTATTATATTGACAGATTGAAATCTGAAAGTCTGAATTAACACTGTTATTAATTTTATTCTTTGCTGATTCCCATATTTCCATATTGTCTTAAATGAAATTGTACGGAGCACCTGGGTGGCTCAGTGGGTTAAAGCCTCTGCCTTCAGCTTACCTTAGGTCATGATCTCAGGGTCCTGGGATCGAACCCCACTTTGGGCTCTCTGCTCAGCAAGGAGCCTGTGTCCCTTCCTCTCTCTCTGCCAGCCTCTCTCTGCTTGTGATCTCTGTCAAATAAATAAATAAAATCTTTAAAAATAAAGACAACTATCATATGATCTCCCTGATATGAGGACATGGAGAAGCAACATGGGGGAGTAGGGGGATAGGAGAAGAATAAATGAAACAAGATGGGATTGGGAGGGAGACAAACCATAAATGACTCTTAATCTCACAAAACAAACTGGGGGTTGCTGGGGGGAGGTGGGATTGGGAGAGGGGGAGCGGGCTATGGACATTGGGGAGGGGAGGCGAACCATGAGAGACTATGGACTCTGAAAAACAACCTGAGGGTTTTGAAGGGTCAGGGGTGGGAGGTTGGGGGAACAGGTGGTGGGTGATGGGGAGGGCACGTTTTGCATGGAGCACTGGGTGTTGTGCAAAAAGAATGAATACTGTTATGCTGAAAAAATAAATAAAAAGGGGAAAAAGGAAAAAAAAAATAAATAAATAAATGAAATTGTACAATAGACCCCATTATTCAGTTTCACTTGCACAGTTTTGGTTATCTGTGGCCAACTGTGGTCCTGAAGTAGATGGTCAAACTTCTTTCTGATGTATTGTCAGAAGGTCGGTAGTGCCTAATGCTAGCTCACAATGCCTATGTCATTCATTTCCCCTTATGTCATCACACGGGAATTTTATCATCTCAGATCATCACAAGAAGAAGGGTGAGGGGAGCCTGGGTGGCTCAGTTAGTTAAGCCACTACCTTCGGCTCAGGTCATGATCCCAGGGTCCTGGGATCGAGCCCCACATCAGGCTCTCCACTGAGGAGGGAGCCTGCTTCCCCCTCTCTCTCTGCCTGCCTCTCTGCCTACTTGTGATCTCTGTCTGTCAAATAAATAAATAAAATCTTAAAAAAAAAAAAAGGGTGAGTACTGTACAGGATATTCTGAGGCAGACATTCATCTATCTTTTATTACATTATATGATTATAATTATTCCGTTTCACTATTTGTTATTGTTGCTAATCCCCTATTGTGTCTAATTTATAAATTAAGCTTTATTATAGTATAAAAACAAAAAAACAGTAGAAAAAGCATAATATATACAGATCATATGGATAGTGGTTTTAGGCATCCATTGGTGGTCCTGAAACATATCCTCTATGGATAAAAGGGGATTTCTCAATTTATCAGAAAAAAATAAATAATAAAAAATGTAATTCCTATAAAATTTATTTTCCATTAAAAATTTACTTCCAAAAAAACAGAAAATTGCCTTTTAATAATATTGGCCATTAAAAGCATCAATGTTATAACAAATTTATTTTCCCTGATGGGGATGTTTCATTAAGTTTATTAAGCAAATGCACAGATAATTATGGATATAGTGATAAATATATATAAATAAATCTTCTGGTTAGGATATACTGATAAATATATATAAATATGATTTGCTTGTTACTAATATTGGGTAAAAATTATAATTAATGCTTCATTTCCTGAAGAACTCCTGGCATAATACTTACAATGTTTCTTCATCATTATGGTAGATATTGTAGTTATTGTCAAATCTCGTTTTATCTAATTTCATTTTGACAGTAGTCCAGGTTTCTTGGTGGTCTGAAGAGTCAAGGTAATGTCATTTTGCTGGTCAGATTATTATGTCAAAAAAGACTCCCAATTTAAATCAATGAGCACCTGGAATTCTGCCCAAGGTGGTGGCTTTAGCAGTATTCATATTGGCTAAACTGGCTCAGTAAGAACAGGCTTAGCCAGAGGGCCTATGGCTCAGAAAGTCCTCCTTTTCCTTCTGGAAGTGAGTAGAAAAGCTAGTCACCATGGTTTCTGACTCATCTTACTTAAGGATATTTCAACTACATAAGTAATAATAAACATTTATTGTTTTTTTTTTATATATATTTTATTTTCATTTTATTTATTTTTTTCAGTGTAACAGTATTCATTCTTTTTGCACAACACCCAGTGCTCCATGCAAAACGTGCCCTCCCCATTACCCACCACCTGTTCCCCCAACCTCCCACCCCTGACCCTTCAAAACCCTCAGGTTGCCCCAACTTCCCACCCCTGACCCTTCAAAACCCTCAGGTTGTTTTTCAGAGTACATAGTCTCTTATGGTTCGCCTCCCCTCCCCAATGTCCATAGCCCGCTCCCCCTCTCCCAATCCCACCTCCCCCCAGCAACCCCCAGTTTGTTTTGTGAGATTAAGAGGGAAACATTTATTGTTTAAGGAAATTTAACTTTTGTGTTCTGTTACATAAAATTATCAGCATAAATAACTGAAACATTTAATTTTGCAGTGAATTTCTTAAATCTTACATCCAGTTATATTGAATTGTGATTCAGATTACATGCTCTGCCTTTAAAATTACAGGGGATTTTTTCTTTTCTGTAACACGGGAACTACTGATACTAGTATGACCGAATCCTGTCACACTAGCATTGTAGTATGAATTCTACTGCATTTGAAGAGCATTGTCAGTGTGGTTTTCAACAGATGCATGTTTACTTTTTACAAGCAGAATTGTATATTTAAAAAATAACATAGTTCATGAAATCCACTCATAATGGACAAGTTGTTAATTATAAGGACAGTATTTGATTTTGGGGAATTTATTCATGTATCTATCCCTATATATTTTAGTATTCAGACACCTATATAAACTTTCAATCTATTTTTATTTCCTTTAAAATAAAATTTCCTGGTGCCTGTGTTTCTCAGTCCCTTAAGCGTCTGCCTTCCACTCTGGTCATGATCTCAGGGTCCTGGGATCAAGCCCCGCATCAGGCTCCCTGCTCAGCGCGGAGTCTGCTTCTCTTTCTGTCCCTCCCCCCGCTCTTGCTCGCTCTCTCTCTCTCTCTCCTTTGCAAAAACATATAAATAAAAACATCTTTTAAAAAATAAAATAAATACAAATAAAGTTTCCTTCTGGGGAATCTGGGTGGTCCAGTTGGTTAAGCAACAGACTCGGTTTCAGTTCAGGCTGAAACCTCAGGATCGTGAGATCAGGGGTTCTGTGCTTAGTGTGGAGTTTGCTTGAGTTTCTCTTGCTCTCTTCCTCCCCTCCCCCACCCCTCTCCATACACACACTCTCTTTTTCAAATAAATAAATAAATCTTAAAAATTAAAACAATAAAATTTCCTTGCAATGATATGTTCCTGATATAACTCAATGATGTGTATATATGACCTTACGGAGTTAAAATTCTCTTCACACAAAAAGCATAGGAAAAGTGTTGTTGTTGTTTAATGAAATGCCATGAACAGCTGGCCATATCTTAAATGGTTTCTAAAGTGGAACATGCCAAAAAAAAAAAGTAGTGAAATTATCACAGTGATGTTGTATCTAAGCATGTTTGCATTTTTAATGACTTGAAAAGTCACACTAAAATCTAGATCAAAATTTATTAAAATACTCTATCATTTTTTGAAGAAGTTTACTACTTTGAATCTGATTATCTTAGAAAAAATCATATTCATTAAGCTAGCAAACAGGATGTCATGATTGTGAAAGGTAGGACTACATGTCCATTATGTATCAGCAGTGATAAGCATCTTCTCCTAGACAGCATGGGGAAAAGGTGTAGCCACTACCTAATCCTCCCTTAGTCCAAATTCTTAATGGAGCAGTATTAGGTGTGAGCCCCTGGACCTTTAAAACCCAAACTTGTGATTTCTCTTTACCCATTTGATGGTAAATTCATATGTTATACCAATATAGTAAAATATATCTTTAATGTTACTGTCAACCTCTTTACAGTGGGAATTTCACATATGTATCAAATGAAACTCAGTTTTAACTCAGAAATAAACGTTTCCATGATGACTAAACCAGGTAGGCACAGATTTTATTTTTTTTTTAAGATTTTATTTATTTGACAGACAGTAACCACAAGTAGGCAGAGAGGCAGGCAGAGAGAGGGGGGAAGCAGGCTTCCTGCTGAGCAGAGAGCCCGATGTGGGGCTCAGTCCCAGGACCCTAAGATCATGACCTGAGCCAAAGGCAGAGGCTTAACCCACTGAGCCACCCAGGCGCCCCAAGGCACAGATTTTAGAAACTGAAACATCTTCATGGGTTAATTACATTCCAAGTAATGTCGACCAAGGATATGATTATCAAAATGAGAAGAAAATAATATAGAGTATTATATAATCATTTTAAATATATTCAGTGATGTGGTGTAGGATCTGAAATTAAGATTCAGCATTAAGTGCTGCCTTGACAGCTGGGAAAATTGGGAGGACTTCAAATGGCCAAACCAACAGTTTTCCTCCCCACTCTGCTTCCTTGGACAAGTGTTAGCTTAAACACTTCTCCTTATCATGGAAACCAGGCATAGATTCTGCTTATCCTTGAGTGGCAGACGTAAGTTCCCTGCCAGCCTGCAGAATTATTCAAAGAGGGCTCTGCCAATCAAGGGTCACCTCATCCTCTTGTTACTACAGAGCCTGCCTCCCAAAGCCCCTGTTTATCTACTCTGTTCCTGAGTTCAGACCCTGAGTGGCACTGCCAGGCTGTGGGTATATGTGACAAGTAAATTGCTGTTTATGTCATCTGTCTGGTGATAGGTGTTGTGTGTTCACCCACCTTGATCTATCAGAGTGGAGGAGAGGATCCTTTCCTCACCCCTGTGGTGAATAGTCATTTCAGAAAAAAAAAAAAATTCAGGATCTTAAAATACTAGCTATCATTCAGACCCTGAGGCTTCTTCCTCATAATTAAAAAAGCACCACCCCAACATTGCTAATGTTGCCTAGATTGAATTTTATTCAATTGTCTGTGCAAATCACAACTTGGAATCTTCTAGTTTTTGGAGTCCTTGTGCCTTTGCACTGTGCTCATACCCCACAGCATTGCTAATTTAGAGTGCCTGATGCTCCAATTCTAAAATTGGATAGAAATCTATGTCATTCAATCTTAATGACAAGTAAATATTCTCGTTCTGATTGGGTTGATTATCATGCACTTTACATTCAGTGCAGTGTATGAATTTGTGTGTCATGTAGGATAGTAGACGGATAGCGTGCCAGCACCAGATTCCTGCTGTGTTGCTCATGTTACCCTGAAAATACTAGAATATGTGTTTACCCTCCAAAGATATTATTTTCTTTGCATTTCTTTGAACAGGTGATTTTTTTTTTCAAAGAGGGCAATAGATGAGATGAGGTAATGTGATAAACCTTTGTAAGAAGAATCTCTTTATTGGATAAGGTTAGCAAACTAATGCTGTCAGAGATTGTATTACACTATCCCTTATGTATGCGTGTAGTGCGATTTTCAGAAACGATCATTTCAGAGAAGTAAAGAATAAATCACTGTATTCTCTCTCCAAAATCCTTTTCAAAATAGATTTGACAGTTGAGTGATTACATCTCTAATGGAGACTGTGATAGAATATGTGAGATTAAAAACTCAGTGGCTTCATCCACAAGGTGCTGAACAAAAGGGGTCAAGAGAAACACAGAGTCCCCCATATCAAACCCAGATAACTAATCAACTTAACTCTGCCCTCAATACATAGAGGTTAAGATCTGTGCCTGCCAGTCTTTGTTGTTCAGGTTTCAAAGCCCTATAGTTTTTCCTCCTATAAAGATCTTATCAGTCTCTTCAGGAACTTTGGGGCTAAAATTCGTATCTGAATGCAGGAAGGTAAAACTATAAAAAATAAAACTTTCCAATTCTCTTTAAATTTCCCAAAGAGCTGTTAGAAGGAAATGTATGAGGAATAGTATTTGTCTAGCTAATGTTTAACTTAGACTTTAGGATTTAGAACCTCAGGGAAGATAACTAAACAGAAATGATAAAATATCAAGTACTAATTTGTGTTCTCTTAGAATTTGCACATATATGGGCCCATTCCTACCTTGTATTTTAAAGAATTGTTTGTGTTCAAAATAATGGGAAGCATTTATCTCCTATGGATAAATAAAACATGCCATAAATCAATTGTTTTCTGAAAAGATAGCCCAAGGATTCTATTTCCTGCCTGAAGTTTTATCATTTAACTAATTAGCTGCCTTACAAAGAAATATCACTAGCAAATAGAATTTAGCTGAAGAAACAGATAAACAGCAAAACTTATAACTTAAAATATTTTAAAATATTATAATCTGTTCATTATAGTGAGACTTTGGATACTTTTATGTTCATGTCAATGTTTTGGTAGCCAGAATTTTGAGAAAGTGAAGCTGTAATTCTTTCTAACCATTTATGCCCTTCTGCTCCTCCCCATTCTATACAAGGTTTCTTTGGAGACTACAACTGAAGGCACACACATTAATTACTCCCAATTTTGGCTTTCACCATAGATATTAACCAAATATAGAATACCAGCCTACTCATTCTTTTCTCCACAAACACAAAAAAGATACCTTTTCTCCCATTATAGCAGTATTTTAAGACAGACAGCATGTTTCAGATTCATGTGGAACGTTTATTTGTTTGTGTTTGTAAATGATAGGCGTCCAAGCACTAACTCAGACCTACCAAATCAGTACCTTGGACAGAGTGGGACCCAGCATGTGATATTTTTCAACAATCCTTGGTTAAGAAAGCCTGCTCTAGGGAGGAGAGATAATTATATACTCTTCCAGGCAGCTGGAGTTTTCCTGCTGGTGTTGTCTCTGTTGCTGTTGGCTCTGCTGCCTGAGCACCCCTTTTAATAACAAGTGCGATAGACCCACTGCTGGAAAAAGTAGAAACCAACACCAGCATCCTGAGCTGGGGTCTTTATTATAAATGCTGTTGTTTTCTTCACACCATTAATTCTGGCCTGAGGCCAAGAAAGGAATCTTTTTTAAAGGTGGGATAATTTTCAAAATCAGAGTATCAACGCTCAGTCTTATGACTGAATCTAAATTAGAGTCTAAATTCGGTGAATAAAACTCTGCTTCATACTTATTAAGAGTTGTCCGTACCCCTTATTCCTTGCTTATACTAGCATCAGGCATTGGATGTACTCAGAAGAACAGGAGAGGAGACAAACTTCCAGAAAGTGTGCAATAAACAGTAAATGCTGAAGCCAAGAGTCATGGTAGCAGTCAACAGGGCAGGTCTGTGGGTAAGAGGCTGCTTTAGAAATGAAGCAAAACCAAAGGTGAAAAAAAAATCATAATGGGTAGACACAACAGGAAGAATGAGTCTAACAGTAGTAGCTGTTACTGTAATTGACATTTGTCATATTTGCATAACTGGGGAAATTGCCATCGGTCCTATCTTTTAGAAATAGAAGCCGAATTTTGATTCTCAGACTCCCTAAAATGTAAAAGGTAGATACGTGATCTATACTTTTACAATCAGGCACACATAAATTTGGTTCAGAGTAAGAGGCTGATGGCAAAGACTTTGTGCTGCAACCCCAGTTGCTACTATAGATGGTAACAAAGGATTGGAAGGACGTCAGGAGTTGTGTGATTGACTGACCTGCTAAGGTGGAAGTAAGATTGGTGCTGAGAAGTGGTTTTGCAAAGATGAACACCTTTCATTTAATGTTTGATGAGGGAAAGTGCAGCCCCAGTAGTTTCCTCAAGAGTCTAATTCTCTGGTGGTACTTGGAAACTGTTTCTGGAGGAGGAGAATCAAGATTACCCCTGTATACTTTTCATCTATCAAGCTTCTCCTAATTTTTTTTTTAATCCTATTTTTTTGCATAAATGAGGGAAAGTGAATTTTCTTGTTGCAACTAAGATCCCAGAACATACATAAGTAGGACTGTAAGTGGTTGCAGGCATCATACCTTTCATACATGGGAAAACTGTACTTTGTTTTCTGGTCAGGTCAATCCTAAAGATAGTTAAAATTCAGCTAGCATGAGACTTTTTCACACGGCAGGCAGTGGCAAAATAAATAAATTTCCTGTAACTGCTTTGGATAAAATACTTGTTGAAAGCAAAGCTATAGGGGAACCAAGAGGCTATTCAAATAAATTGCATAAGAGTAAGAGATTGATTTTATGCTTTTAATTATGCAAGAGGGCTTGCAGAAAAGGAATGATATATGCAAAATCCCAAATTTTCAGGTCAAGACATAGTCTGAGAACCATGAAATTTGTATAAGCATTATAAAGAATCTCAATATTTGCTAGCCAGAGCATTAATATAGCTAAAAAGTAACTTAAAATTTGATTTTGTGAATTTCTGGATTTCAATTTATTTTTATTCAAACCTTTCTCAGATTCCTTAGGGCAAAGTTAGGGCATTGCTGAGAAAGACTATAGCTCTGTGTACTCTATGGAATGGAATAAAGACATATGGGAAGATTCAGATGACTCAAATTCCCCTGGATCCACAAATTTCACTAACCCTCCATTGCTAATCTTCTCCTCTGCATAATGAAGATATTTCTGCCTTGTTTTAGGACCTTGTAAAAACAAAACAAAACAGAACACCTACTTGAGACAGTTACCTGGCAAGAAGAATCCAGTTCTTACATCCACCCTCACCGTCCCTCACCATGTCACCCTGATAGACTTAAAACATAGTCAGCTCCCAGCCTGAGCTTGGTGTGAGGGAGGGAGCACTTTAAAAAAACAAACTAAGAAAAGGTTTTCACAGTAATACACACAACCGCAAGAGTTTTCAAATCCGTGGAATACATGTGGCAATGGATTCTGGGAACACAAGGAGAAGTACAGTTTCAGATATGATCCATTCACTGGTATGGGTGCAACCATCAGACATCCTAAATTCAATGTGTTAGCACAAAGGTCTGGAAGTAGTTGATTTTTAACAATTACTTGACTGAAACCTGGACTCATTTGTAACTTTGCTAAATAAAATTAAAATGCCAGAATTGCTTCATGTGATGCAGAGAGTTAGAAATATTGGAATGGTTGTATTATGTGCAACCTTCTCACCCAATGCTTAAACATAGCCTGCAGGAAACCACAGAAAACATTTTCACTAAAAAGGCATTGAGAAATACCTCAAAGGATGAAACACAAGTATCTTAAAATTACTGTGGTGTATGTTCGGTGTAAATAAGACAGATAGATCATGATATTTCCACTGAAAAAGAGTCTTAAGGACAATGAGAAGATTTTTAACTTTGGAGGTAAAGTGTGGTCAATCACAATAATAACCAGAAGGAATCATTGGACATGACTACTTGATGAAAGAGGTCTCCAGGATAAAGATAAATGGTCAGACATTAAACTGTTAATCTTTACCTCTTCCTCAAAATAAATATAAATAAATAAACCAAAAAACTTTCTCTAGGAAATGGAAACATTATTCAAACCATCAAGATAGTCACAATTTTTAATTTTCCAAAATAAAAATGCGAAAAAAGAAAAAAAGAGAGAGAGAGAGAACACTGACTTCAACTTCAACTCTGATGTGTACTGAAAATTTTCCTAGATAAGACATAGACCAAGGAAGAAATCTCAAGGGAATTTAAAAATACAGTTAAATTAAAATGAATTGCAAGATGTCAAAATATGTGGGATGCAGCAAAAGTAGTGTTTACAGGGAAATGAATAGTGTTGACTTCATATATTAGAAAGGAAGAAAGATCTCGAATCAGTAACCTGAGTTGGCACTTTAGAAAGCTATAAAAAGGAAGAAAAACTCAAGTCTAAAGCAATCAAAAGAGAAATATTTGGCCAGAAATGAAATTGAAAAATAGGGAATCAATAGAAAAAATCATTAGCCATCAGGGAAATTCAAATCAAACCCCTTGAGATACCACCTTACACCAACTACAATGGCAAACATTGACAAGATAAGAAACAACAAGTTCTAGAGAGGATGTGGAGAAAGGGAAACCCTTTTACACTGTTGGTGGGAATGCAAGTTGGTACAGCCACTTTGGAAAACAGGGTGGAGGTTCCTCAAAAAATTAAAATAGAGCTACCCTATGACCTGACACTTACATTACTGGATATTTACTCCAAAGATACAGATGTAGTGAAAAGAAGGGCCACATGTACCCCAGTGTTCATAACAGCAATATCTACAATACCTAAACTGTGGAAGGAGCTGAGATGCCCTTCAACAGATGAATGGACAAAGATGTGGTCCATATATATAATGGACTATTACTCAGCCATCAGAAAGAATGAATACTCACCATTTGTATCAACACAGATGGAACTGGAGGGGATTATGCTAAGTGAAATTAATCAAGTAGAGAAAGACAATTATTATATGGTTTCACTTATATGTGGAACACAAGGAATAGGATGGAGGACATTAAGAGAAGGAAGGGAAAAATGAAGGGGGGAAATCAGAGAGGGAGACAATCCATGATAGATTATGGACTCTGAAAAAAACTGAAAGTTTTAGATGGGAGGGGAGTGGGGGAATGTGTTAGCCAAGTGAGGGGTATTAAGGAGGGCACATATTGCACAGAGCAGTGGGTGTTATATATACAATGAATCATGGAACACTACATCAGAAACTAATGATGCACTCAATGGTGACTACATATAACATAATAAAAGAAAAAATCAATGAAACCAAAGTAGTTTCTTTGGAAAGGTAAGTGAGATTTATAACAATCTATTTTCTAATTATTTTATCTAAAAACTTACATAATTATATAACCTAATTATTATTTATATATTATTATTCTAATTATTTATAATAATCTGAAGAAAAAAGAGTGAAGACAAAAGTTGCTAAAATTATAAACAAAAAGAGACTATCATAACTTATCCCTTTGATATTAAAAGAAAATTTTATGGCCAAAAATTTGGTAACTTAGAAGAAAGGGATCAATTCTGGATAGACATAGATGACCAGAAATTCCCAAAACTTACCTAAGAAGAAATAAATAATCTGAAAAGGCCTATATCTATTAAATAATTAACTTCCAAAAGAGAAAGCACCAGGTACAAATGGTTTTCCTGTTGGATTTCATCAAGTATAAAAAAGAAATGATACCAATAACAGAAGTGAAGAACTACTTTCCAGTTTGTTCAGTTAGGTCAGCATAAACCTAATGCCAAAGTGAGATAATGACATTATAAGAAAGGAAGAAATTGAAGGACAACATTTCTCAAAAAAACATAGATGCAAAAATCCTGAACAAAATATTAATAAATTACGCCCAATGGTGTGTAAAGAAAATTGTATACTCCAAGTGGGATTTATTCAAGGTATACAAGACTGGTTTCAGTATTTAAATATCAATTAATGTAATCCACGATGTTACCAGTTTTGAGAAAAAAATCATTTCAATTGATGCTAACAAATTATTCTACAAAATCCAAAACCCATACATGATAAAAACACTCAGCAAACTACACATAGGAAGGAAGTTCCTTAATCTGATAAAGAACATCTACAGAACACCCACAGTTAACATCATCTTTAATAATGAGAAATTTGATGCTTTCCCACTATGATTGGAAACAAGCATGGATGTCCTCTCTCACCAGTCCTATTCACCATTATAATGGAAATCTGAGCTAGTGTATTAAGAACAAAAAGAGAACAGAAATACATATGTGAAATGGGAAACGACTGTCTTTGTTCACACATGACATGATTGTCTATGTAAAAAAAAAAAAAAAAAAAAAAGACAAAAACTCCTGAAGTCAATAAGCAAATACAGCTGTCACAGAACATAACATTACTATATAAAAGTCAGTTGCTTCTTTGTCAATATACCAGTGATGAACAATTGGAACTTGAAATAAAAACATAATACTATCTACACTAGCACCAAAAAATTAAATTTAGTATAAATCTAAAAAAATATGTCAAGGACTGATATGCAGAAAGCTATAAAATGATGATGAAAGAAATTCAATAATATCTAAATAAATGGAGAAATTCCATATTCATGAATTAGAAGACTAAATATTGATAAGATGCCATTTCTTCCCAAAGTTTCCTAGGTATTCAATGTAGTCCAGATCAACACACCAGTAAATTATTTTGAGGTTATTGACAAACTAATTCTAAATTGTATATGGAAAATCAAAAGATCCAGAGTAACCAACATAATATTGAAGAACAAAGTTGATAAATGAACACTATCTACTTCAAGACCTACTACAAAGCTACATTAATCCAGATGCATGTGTTTTTTAAAGATTTTTTAAATTTTATTTTAGAGTCAGGAGGGGCCGAGGGAAAGAGAGAGAGAGAGAGAAAGAATCTCAAGAAGATTCCCCCTGAGCTCAGAGCCCAATGCAGGACTCACTCTTAGGACCCTGAGATCATGACCAGATCTGAAATCAGGAGTCAGACATTCAAGCTACTGAACCACCCAGGCGCCCCTAGATGGCACATATTTGAGAAAGGATGGATATACCAATCAGTGGGATAGAAGAGAGATCCCTGAAATAGACCCATAAAAATATAGTAAACCAGTCAAAGTTGCAAAGGCAATTCAATGGGTAAAAGATAATCTTTTTAATAAATGGTACTGTAAAAATTGAATGTGCATGTGAAAAAAATAAAATAATAATCTAGACATAGATCTCACACCTTTTAAAAAAGTTAATCAAAATTGATCATAGACTTAAGTGTAAAATAAATATCATTTATTTTATTATTATAAAATTTCTGGAAGATAACAGAGGAGAAAATCTAGTTGTGTTTGGATTTGGCAATGGGTTTTTAGACCCAATAGAATAATTTATTAAATTGAATAATGCCAAAAGAATAATTCATTTTAAAAAATTGATATGTCAAATTGGTACTAAAATTTTAAAACTACTTTGTAAAATACATTGTTAACAGCTACTTTGGAAGATAGCATGGATACTTTTTACAAAAGAACAAAGCAACAAAAAAACCCAAATTTAAGAATATATATATATATATCTATATATATATCTATCTATATATATATCTTGAAATCAAGAGTGGGAGATATATATATATTTATATTTTGAAATCAACAGTGGGGTGCTTAACCAACTGAGCCACCCAGTTGCCCTTATATGTATTTCTTTATCCTTTCATTAGTCAATGGACATTTGGGCTCTTTCCATAATTTGGCTATTGCTGATAATGTTGTTTTAAATATTGGGATGCATGTATACCCCCAAATCAATATTTTTGTATCCTTTGGGTAAATACCTAGTAGAGCAATTGCTGGGTCATTGGGTGGTTCTATTTTTAACTTTATGAGAAACTTCCATATTGTTTTCCAGAGTGGCTGCACCAGTTTGCATGCCCACCAACCATGCAGACTTGCCAACACTGGTTGTCTCTTGTGCTGTTGATTGTAGCCATTCTGACATGTAGCAGATGATATTTCATTGTAGTCAGTCAGAGAAAGACAAATATCATATGACTTCACTCACGTGGGGAATTTAAGAAACAAAACAGATGCATACAAGGGAAGGAAGAAAAAAAAAAGAGAGAGAGAGAAATCCAAAACAGACTCTCAACTATAGAGAACAAAGTGAGGTTTGATGGAGGGGAGACAGGCAGAGGGATGAGCTCAATGGGTAATGCGTATTAAGGAGGGCACTTACTGTGATGAGCCCTGGATGTTATATGCAAGTGCTGAGTCACTGAACTCTATTCCAGAAACTAATATCACAGTATATGTTAACGAACTAGAATTTAAAGTAAAAAGTGAAATATAAATAAATAAAGAAGTCTCACTCATATGTGGAATTTAAGAAACAAAACAAATGAATAAAGGGGCAAAAAAGGAAGACCAACCAAAAAGCAGACTCTTAACTATAGAGAACGAGCAAGTAGTTACCCAGAGGGGAGGTAAATGGGGTGGGTTAAAAAGATGAAGGGGATTAAGAGTGCACTTACCTGACAAGCACTGAGTATTACAGAGTTGTCAAATCACTGCCTCATACACCTGAAACTAAATAACACGGTGTATTAACTCTAGCGGAATTAAAATAAAATTATAACGATTAAAATAAAATAATCCTTATATTTATGAAATAAATTTGACTTAATTATGTTTTAAAAAAAAGCCTAAGACATCGGCATAGTGTATGATTCCAATGATAGGACTTTCTGGAAATCAAACTGTAGAGAGAGCAAAAAATATCAGTGGATGTCAGGGCTTTGGGGGATAGTGGGAAAGATGAATGGGTGAAGCACAAGAGATTTTTTTAGTGAAACTGTTCTCTATGATATTGTAATGGTGAAATATGACATTACACATTTGTTAGACATACAGAAATTTATAGCATAGAGAATGAACTTAATGTATGCAAATTTAAAAGAATCATTTAGGAGTTCAGGGAATCCCAGTAAAGAATATAGACTTTGACAAGAGAATTTAGCTGTATTACAAATGTATGAAACAACCTCACTGAAGAAGGTGGGAGAAAAGGTGCTGACCTCAGTAATCCTGGAAATGAATTGAGTTTGTGAGTTAAAAGCAGAAGGAACTGAACATAAGCACTTTACTCTAGCTGATAAAGTATCCCAAGGGCATATGGGTTAACAATTTTGATGCTGCTATGTATGTATACTGGAACTGAAAAATCAAGTAAATTGATGACAGACAATGGGAGCCAATGTTCTTACTTTCCCACTGGGAGTTTACAGATAAGCAAGAGATCCATGTGGTAATGGGTTAGAGTTGGAGACATCACTATGAACTCCTGTTTAATTTAATATACCTACAGATGGGAGATTTAGATGCTTATAGATAGGAATATATATAGGTTGGTATACACACCCATTTCCTTACTCAGGCAGCTAAAGGAGCCTGAAAAGGAACAACAGCCCAGTAACAATGAGCACATCTATAACAAAAGTTGGGTAAACAAATAAGGCCTTCACAAGGTACTCCCTAGTAGATATTTTTAGTTTGTATTAAGATTTCAATATTTATTCAACTAAATCCTCAGAAATGTCCCTTAATGTGAAGTATTCCATGTAAATAAATGTATTTCAAAGAATAACTTTTGAGCCATGGTACTGAAAGAACACTACATCAATGATAATAATAATATACTTTCCACTAAGGTAATAAGGCTCAATAATTTTATGAGCCAAGCACCATGTTACTCACAAGAATGAAGGTGAAACAGTGGAGTGGTTGCTGGCTCGTTGGTAGAACATGTGACTCTTGATCTCAGGGTTGTAAGTTCGAACCCCACACTGGGTATAGAGATTACTTAAAAATAATAAAATCTTTAAAAAAAGAATGAAAGTGAAATGCAAAAAAAAATCTTATCTAATATAAAATGAGACAAGAATTCATACATGTAAAAATAATAAAGTAATGTGGTAAATTAAATACCTTAAGAGAAAAATTTAAAAAATTAAAAATCTATGAAAGAACAAAATAGATATAAATTACCTTCAGAAAAAAATTAATTAAGAGTATTATTTGATCTGGAATTTGATCTAGCAGTTAAGAATGAGTCATATCAAGCTTGAGGATTTATTTTCCATCTTGAATGTGCTTACATCATTGTTTTAATTTTGTTACACATTATGTTAAAAGCCTTCTTTGTCAGAAGGAAATTCACTATCGAGGTGCTTTGTTTTTGATCCATGAGAGGATTCATTGTGTAACAGTTAAAATTTGCAAAACAAACTACCCCAAAGTTAGTGGCTTAAAAAAATAACATATTATTTACCTTAGTATTCTGTTGATCAGCTATGTGCTTCTGACTGGATCCAGCTTGCATGATGGGCTGTGCTGTCTCATGTGTTCATGGTCAACCGGTAAAGGGCTGGTGGCTGAATGATCTAGGGTAGCCTCTTTCTGTCCAGTGACTAGCAGGCTATCCCTCA
Organism: Meles meles; assembly: GCF_922984935.1. NCBI lineage: Eukaryota > Metazoa > Chordata > Mammalia > Carnivora > Mustelidae > Meles > Meles meles. Next base: position 16,749,863 of record NC_060082.1, on the reverse strand, counting down.
AAGCATCTTGATTCTCTTCCATCTGGTGTCTAATCCATACCTGTAGGTTAGTTTGACTTTATACACAGGATGGCTTTAAGAGTAGAAGCACAGAAAGAGGATGGCATCATTGTCCAAGGACGTTGTATGCCTCTGCTTGCATCACATTTGCTAATATCCCATTGACCAAAGTAAGCCAGAATTTAAGGGGTGGAGAAATAGACCTCACCTCTAGGTGGGAAAATTGTCCCACTACAAAGGACATGAGCATAAGGATAGGAAAACTTTGTACCATTTTTGCAATGTCATCACACATGACTTCTTGGAAAATTGCTGAAAAGAATATTGAAAACCTGGACCTGTATATAGTTTATATGCTTATGTTTACTTTTGAAAATATAACAAAAGACTATTGAGACTTTTAAAGATGTTGTGGAAAACAAACATAACAAATCTCTATAATAAATGGAATAATATGCTATGTTTGTGAAAAAATTACTTGAGCATGATTAAATTCACCTAGGGTTCTAGTCTTATATGTATAAAATATAAAAACACTGAAGTTAGAGACAGACGAGATGATTAATCATTCATTCAGTTAAATTTTGTTGATCCTTCTCTATGTATCTATGTTCATGTAATCATGTTCACATATGGTCAAGGTGCTTGATTAAGTATGACTTGTTATATGGAGGACATTGGGGCAAGGAGAGGAAAGTGAGTTAGGGGAAATCGGATGGAGAGACAAACCATGAGAGACTGTGAACACTGAGAAACAAACTGAAGGTTTTAGAGGGGAGAGGGGTGGGGGGTTGGGTGAGCCTGGTAGTGGATATTAAGGAGGACACAAATTGCATGGAGCACTGGGTGTGTTGCATAAACAATGACTCTTGGAACACTGAAAAAAAAAATTTTTTTTAAAGTATGACTTGTTATTTGTGAATTCTGGAAAGTCTTCTGCTCACAGTATTTTGTCTTAATTTGCTCTCCAGAATCTTTTTTTTAAATTTTTGTTTAAATTCCAGTTAGCTAATAGTGCAATGTATTAGTTTCAGGTTTATAATATAGCGATTCAGTACTTCCATACAACACCTTCTGCTCATGGCAAGTGTACTCCTTAATCCCCATCACCTATTTAACATTCTCCCACCCACCTCCCCTGTGGTAACCATCAGATTGAGTCTGTTTCTTCTTTTTTAAATTTTTATTTAAATTCAATTTAGTTAACATATAGTGTATTATTATTTTCAGGGGTAGAATTTAGTGATTCATCAGTTGTATATAACAATTAGTACTTATTCCTTCAAGTGCCTCCTTAATATCCATCACTCAGTTACCCCATCCCCTCACCATCCTCCTCTCCAGCAATCCTCAGTTTCTTCCCTACAGTTAAGAGTCTCTTATGGTTTGCCCCCCATTTTTATCTTATTTTATTTTTAAGATTGTGTTTCTTGATTTGCCTCTTTTTTTCCCCTTTGCTCTTCTGTTTTGTTTCTTAAATTCCACATATGAGTGGAACAATATGGCATTTGTCTTTCTCTCCGGACTTATTTCATTTAGCATAATACATTCTAGTTCCATCCATGTCATTGCAGGTGGCAAGATTTCACTTTTTATGGTTAATATTCCATTGTATATATATACAATGGAATGTACTTTTGAACGCACTCCTTTATAACTCTAGGAACACTGTAAGCTTAGACTGTAGTTCATATATATCTTCACATCTTTTAGTTCGTAACATTGTTACATATGACAAAACCCAGGTACACAGTATGTTCTGGTAAGCATCTCTGATTCTTCTTGCTGAAGTTTGGCTGTGGGAATAGTGTCTCCCAGTCCATCTGAATTCACTTACTGGTGCTCCATATTGCTCTTAAGCCAATGAGATGCTCTAGAATGTGTTTATCTGAAAGATCACTCTTAATTCTTATACTTCTTCCTCCTCCTCCTCCCCTTTCCTCTCTTTCTCCTCTTCCTCCTCCTCCTCCCTCTCCTCTCACTCCTCCTTCTCCTCTCTCCTCCTCTTCCCCCTTCTCCTTCTTTTTGCATCTGTGCACTCATTCAAAGTATGTTCTAGAAGAATTGAGTGTTAATCATTTGCAGGCTATGAAAGAGTTTATTTCCTTCCAATGTGTTTTGTAAAATGTTGCTGGTGAACATCTATCTCAGTGTTCTGAGAACTTTTGAACACACTCCCTTATAGCAAAAAGTTTATAGGATGTGTATGTTCACACTTATGTGATACATACAATGTGTATGTCTTCATTTTTAAATTGAATCTAAATACATTTAAATGATAAATATATATAATATATATTCTACTGTTACTAGCTAATATCTCTAGGAACAGTATAAACTTAGCCTATAGTTCAGTAATTATGATTTTAGATAAAATTTCTTTTTCTCATAATCTTCTTGATTATTTTGTATGTTTTGGCTTATTTCTTTGCATCACTATTTTTGCCATCATGCAAAAAAGTTTTAATTAGGTACAGGAAAGTATATAGGTTGCCTTTTTTTCATATTGAATACTTGGAACGATCCTCTTTTTGTCTGTTTCTTATAGATCTTTTCAAGTCATATATTCCCTTTTTAGGATCACTTCAGTTTGAACCAATCTGAATGAGAAAATCACTGTTTTTTACATTATACCGAAGATGATTTGTATAATGTCTTTGAACAGTATTACTTTAGATATCTTCAATCCCAGGTACAGTTAGAAAAATGTTAGCTATTAGGGGCCACACACACAAAAGAAAAAAATCGCCTCAACCCTGAAGAAGCATCATCCAAGGAGTCAGATAAATAAATATGTACAATAAATGTAATATAATAAACATTAGAAAGAGATAAGTCTCAGGTTAAGTGGGGGCACCCACGACTGGTATTTAACCCAACAAAAGGTTAGAAAATAGTGCGATGAATATGGACAACAAGGCATTCCAAGCAGATGGAGAGACACATGAATTAGCATTAAAGCTGTAAGACCAGCACACAGAACTGATCTTCAGATATTTCAGTAGGACTCTAACAGAGGATTCAAGGTGAAGACAGACAGAAGATACGATTGGATAGAATAGAGGCCAGTTCATAAAGAACCTTCTACAGCATTCTAAGGATGTCAGATCTTATCTTAAATTGTCCTGAAAGTCATGGAAGAATTTTAAGTAAGAAGTTACTTAATCAGATTATTTCTTTTAGAAGGATCACTGTGTACAGTAATGTGAAGATTGTATCAGAGCACAAGAAAACAAGTTAGGTGATATTTTAGAAATCCCAGATAGATGTGTTGCATGGCGGGAGCATGATGTCTAAAGAATGGAGAAAATGGAACAAATCAAAGAGATAAAATATTTTGGGGGAATCAATCCTATATAAATATTTTTAAAAACAAGGATGTAGACAGAGCTAGAGAATACAAGCAAAGAGAAGTATTTGGTTAAATTTTAAGATAGGATAAATTATTTTTGAAGCATCAAATGTTATTCAAATGTGGAACAATATTTAAAGGAATGAATGAATGAATAAATGAACCAACTAGATGCTTAATCGGCAGTCATATATGTGCCAGGATTCCACAGAATGTTCTAAGCTTCAAAAAAGTTTTGGTTGTTGTTAACTTATGGGTGACATTTCAATTGGTTGGAGTAGGAGACATTATCAAAGGAGATTATTGAGTACTTACTGTGTGCTTGGTACTTTTTGTTTATTTCCTAATTTAATCCTTATGACAAACCCTATAATTTCCAGGTGAAAAAAAACAGAATAATAAAGCTGATACTTATGTAGACAAAAGCCTTTGAGTTAGTTCTTTGTCTCTTTTCTTAACCTGAGTAAATTTAGCCTTCTGGATATCATAAATATGCTGTCATGAATAATTTGACCTGAGCTTAGCTTCTGAGAGGACTTAGAATCTTCTGAAGCAATAATTTATAGGAGTTGTGAAACTGGAAAAATATTTTAACCTGGAAGTCATTGTTAATGGTCATTGTGCCTGTTTTTATTTGTTTTAGTGTATTTTATTATTAATAAGATTTTGTTCACAAATTCTATAAATATATTCTGCTTATTGGGATATAGAAATCCATAGATAGGGGCGCCTGGGTGGCTCAGTGGGTTAAGCCGCTGCCTTCGGCTCGGGTCATGATCTCAGGGTCCTGGGATCGAGTCCCGCATCGGGCTCTCTGCTCAGCGGCGAGCCTCCTTCCCTCTCTCTCTCTCTCTCTCTCTGCCTGCCTGTCTACTTGTGATCTCTCTCTGTCAAATAAATAAATAAATAAAGAAAGAAAGAAATCCATAGATAGACTAATTAATTGTAACATGCTATAGATAATTGTTTTTACCCTCTGTCATTATTATAGCTTCTAAGATCTAAGCAGGATAATTGCTGTCACTTGACTCTCCTGATATTTGGCTCACCAAACATATATAATTACAAAATTAATGGGTAAGAAGAAGAGAAAGCCGGGGGCAAAGACTGACACTGGAAGCCACTAAAAAGCAGGAGATGTCACAACTGAGGAGTATAAAGTTACAAATAAAAACAACAGAATATTTTCAACATTTTGAGGAACCTCCATGCTGTTTTCCAGAGTGGTTGCACCAGCTTGCATTCCCACCAACAGTGTAGGAGGGTTCCCCTTTCTCCGCATCCTTGCCAGCATCTGTCATTTCCTGACTTGTTAATTTTAGTCATTCTGACTGGTGTGAGGTGGTATCTCATTGTGGTTTTGATTTGTACTCTAGCACTGCAGATGAGTCTTCTCTCAAATCACCTGGTGATAATGGAGAAAAGAATGCTATTGTCCTAGTTCTCAACCTGGGGTGATGTTGCCCCATAGGGGACAATTGTAAATGTCTGGAGACATTCTGGTTGTCATGTAAGGGAAGGAATACTACTGACATCTACTGGATAAAATCCAGAGATGAGGGCAACCATCCTACAGTGCACAGGACAGCTTCCACAACAAGTAATTATCCCATCCCAACTGTCCAGAGAACTCTACAGTTCTCTAGCTATAGAGAAACATTCTATACCCCAAAGGTTCAATTTGAAAACAATTTGAATAAATGTTCTGTCCAAAATAAATGATTGTCATCAAAAGTTTTAAACTAGAAAACACAGTTGCTTTTTGGAATTTCATCTTAATCCTTTGGAAATTATACACCCCCTCCAACACAAAGATGGTTTGAAACTAATAGAAACTAAACCATCAGATGATACACGAATAGTGAAAAACATTTCTGCCTGCAACAAAAATTATTCTATTTTTTTGTTAAATTAACATTTTTTAAAAGATTTTATTTATTTATTATTTGACAGAGAGAAAGAGATCACAAGTAGGCAGAGAGGCAGACCGAGAGCGGGGAAGCAGGTTCCCTGCTGAGTGGAGATCTCAGTGCAGGGGGCTAGATCCCAGTACCCTGAGATCATGACCTGAGCTACCCAGGTGCCCCATTAAATTAGCATTTTTTTTTTTTTTATATTTGACAGAGAGAGAGATCACAAGTAGACAGAGAGGCAGGCAGAGAGAGAGAGAAAGAGAGGGAAGCAGGCTCGCCGCTGAGCAGAGAGCCCGATGCGGGACTCGATCCCAGGACCCTGAGATCATGACCTGAGCCAAAGGCAGCGGCTTAACCCACTGAGCCACCCAGGCGCCCCTAAATTAGCATTTTTAAGTGAAGTTTAGGAAATAAGTTTGAAGAAGATGATGTCAGTAATATTCATATTTTCTTTTATTTTTTATGAAGTTCAATTAGTCAACATCATTAGTTTTTCATGTAGTGTTCAATGATTCATTAATTGCACATAATACCCAGTGTTCATCAGATCACATGCCCTCCTTAATGCCCATCATATTTTCTTTTATTAAGAACTAAAATGACTACAAAGGACTGCAATTTACTAACTAGAGTAGTACGTGTATGAGAAGTAACTGCAATACAACTTACCTGTAAGTCAATAAATTTTACAGAAGGTTTCATTTTTGTTTTTCTTCCAGAGTCCAGCTATTTGTTTCCACTCAGAAAAAAACTACCTTCCTCCCCAGTTCCCTTGAAAACAAAAATTTTGTGTGACACCATCCTCAAATGATGGTTTATTTTTTAAACTTTTAAAAAATACTTTTTGCTCAAATGGTGTGTTTCTTTTGCTTTTGTTTAAATGGTGTGTTTCTCTGCAGTCTGCAAATAATGGGAAATGAGGAGAAGGACAATTGTTTTGTTGTGCTTGGTTATTGAATTATTGTAATTATTAATTACAGATACAATTACAATATTAATTATTGAGCAGCTGTTCCTGGGTTGGAAGTTTTAGGCTGAGGGAACGATTGCTGCCAGAAAGGAGGCCCACACTGATGTAGAAGTGCATGTGCCTCTTCAGGAAGGACCACTGTGGTGTAATAATGAAAGGTCCAGGTGCCATGATGGGGGAGGGGAGTAATGGGAACAATATTCATACACTAGAACTGTCTTGTTTCTAATATTTAAGTTCTTTCATTGAAAGTAAAACTGCAGAGATTAGAATCCTCTAAAAATATTCTTAACATTAAAAAAGAGACTGAACTAAGATCATATTAAAATGAGTTTTCTTATGTAATACATATCTATTATATAACCATCCATCCATCCATCCAATCCATCCACCCATCCACCTATCTATATATTTTTGCTTTTAACCACACAAATGAGAAACTGAAATTACTATTTTTTTTCTCTTGAACTCTGAAAAACAATTTTTTCCCTTTTTTGTTTTGTTTTGTTTTGCCTTATATAGCTCTGCTTTTTACCCACCTTACATTCCATTGGATTTTTAAGGGAGTAAAGGAGTTTTATGTAACAGAGAAGCAAAGAACCACCTCTTTTATTTGTACTAGTAAGAAAAAAAATCTGAAAATGACTTATCTAGAAAAAAATTTAAAATTATCATCCTTTCGAATGATATATTTCCTTTAAATAAAACCTATCTCTACTTTCTAAATTTTTTTTTATTTTTTGGATCCTTAGAAATTAAATCATCTACTAATGGTATTGATATAGATGCTCCTAATAATTGAGTTTGAATCTATGTATTTCTTGTTTTGTAAAAAAGAAAAACAAAATGGGAAGCCAGAAAAACAAGTTTTATTTGTTCAGAGTGTATATTTAATTTCATATTTATGTTCATAAGGAAGGATGTTTGCAACTTTAAACTTGGGAAGAATAAGCATACAGGGAATAGGTTGCCTTTTGTTGCAAAGCTTTTGGGAGAGTTGGATATTCGTTTCAGTCATCTGGTCTCTTCCAAGACAAAGGTTATGTTCTAGAGCCTTGATAACTAAAATTCTAAGGCACATATTAAAACTCAAAGAGGCAAAGACCATAGGAGAAGAATAAATGAAACAAGATGGGATTGGGAGGGAGACAAACCATAAATGATTCTTAATCTCACAAAACAAACTGGGGGTTGCTGTGGGGAGGTGGGATTGGGAGAGGGGGAGGGGGCTAGGGACATTGGGGAGGGTATGTGCTATCATGAGTGCTGTGAAGTGTGTAAACCTGGCGATTCACAGACCTGTACCCCTGGAGATAAAAATATATTATATGTTTATTAAAAAAAAAAAATTTGGAAGGGGAGGCGAACCATAAGAGACTATGGACTCTGAAAAACAACCTGAGGGTTTTGAAGGGTCAGGGGTGGGAGGTTGGGGGAACAGGTGGTGGATAATAGGGAGGGCACGTTTTGCATGGAGCACTGGGTGTTGTGCAAAAACAATGAATACTGTTACGCTGAGAAAATAAATAAAATGGAAAAAAAAACCTCAAAGAGGCTATAATAAATTCCTATAATAAAAGTTGTGCTCTGTTAAGTTGAATTTCGATTTTTAAAGAAATGAGTAGCTTTGCTTAGCTCCATGAGAAGGTGACTCTGCTGCCAAGAGACCAGTAATGCTCTCCTTTTGCCATTGCTTTTCTGCTTTACTCTCCCCAGTATTTCTATTTCTCACTCTTCCCATGGGTAACATCCCATTGGGATAAACTCTGTCTCTTTTTGCTCAAACCAATCAAAGAGCAATCTTGGGATCATGTAGATTTAGGTATTAAACCCCTGGGAGGTAGGAAAAAAGTATAGAATAATACTTCCATTTTAGGTTATTTATTTTAGAAAAATATGATAAACACCAGAACTTAGAATCTTAAAAAAAAAAAAAAAAAGAAAGAAAGAAAAGAAAAAAAAAAGGAAAGAAAAATAGTTGCTCTTTCTACATGGGACTCATCTTTCCCAGGATCCCAGTCTTATCACGGTCCGATTACTTACAGCTCAGATGTTGAAAAGTCTCATTCAGTCATTTTTTAGTAGTATCATTTCCTATGAACCAAATTGAAAGTAAAATCTCTTACGAATATATGGAACCACAGACTTATTTCAAATAAAAATAAAAGTATCATGTAGAAAGCTTTTATGTGAGTTTTACTCATATCATTAAAGCAGAGGTACCCATTGTGCTTAGGCCTAAGTTGTCTTGAATTTAATCATATTGCCATTTGCGTAGGAATGGGAGATCGGGTCACACCTCATTTATGTCCTTATTTATAGAGTCAAAAAGGGCACTGGTAAGTACAAAATCGTAACTTCATGATCTGCATAAAGTTGTCTAATAAACACATCTGGTCATATTCAAACCATCCAGGTTCTTTTGTCGTTTATAAATAAAGCGGTGACAAAACAGGTTTCACCAAGGACAGATACTGCCTCAAGAAGAATTTAGCTATCATGAGTCAGAGGAGTTAGTTTATGAACTATCTGTAGAATTTCCATTTCCAAAGGTACATTACACAAATCTCCAAGGTTACATGCTCTCCAAGGCACATTAGTAAATATCTGCATGGTTTCCATTTTCCTGACAGAAACAATTACAAATGCCATGCAAGAATAATTTCACACAGAGAGTTGAGGCAGCTATCAGAATTCTCTTAGGTAACAGTTGCAAATGTTTATGCTAATATTATTTAGCTTTTTCCTTTTTAACTTAAAAAAAAAAAATCAGGTTACCGAATTCAGTGCCTCTCTTTGGTTGTCAGTGTAGTTCTAAAAAAGAGAAAAGGCATTAAAAAAAGGGTGGAAGCAAGTTTATGTTCGATTCAAAACTATATGTTTTAAAACAAAATACTGCAGTATGTTTTCACCAGGGAACTCTTGTATTCCCTGTTTCATTTCAGTAATGAAGAGAAGAGCTGCCATCTGGCCATTTCAAATGTATGGAGTTTGTGCTTCTATATATAAATGACAGCATATGGAAAGGGAGGCTTGCAATTGAGTGCCTATTCCTAGAAATACTTAGGGATTTATTCCTCTCAGAATGTGTACTATTTGCCTCATCTAACACCTTATACTTCTAACTTCTAAAAAAAATTAAGGAAAACATGAAGTCATTTCAATCTATCAAAAACCTTCAATATTTGAGTATACTTTAAAATTGTTAACGTCCTTGATTGTTTTTCTTAAAAATAATGACACATGTATTTTTTATCCTCTCCTGCCCAAGACCCACTGATACTAAATTAAACATTTCAAAGATATTAACATGGAAACATCAAGAGAATAGCAGATGGAAATTTTCAACAGAGTTTTTGAAAGGCAGAGATAGAGGAGTGGGAAGGAATTTATTAGGGCAAAAGAAGCTGCAACTAAAACCTAGAGAGAAAAGATAAAAGAAGAGAGACCATTCACCCTGCAGAAAGCTAAAAATCCAATCCAAACAACAACAAAAAAACCTTGACCTTAAGACATATAGGCATCATAAGGTAAAAAATACAAGAATATACTGAAATACTGAAGCAGCCAGTTCCTCTTCCAAGCCCACACTCAGGTGCTGTACACAGGCCAGATGACAGAAGATGATTCTTCAGAGAAATTGCGTTGGAAGGAGAGAATCTGAAGTTTAAGTAACTAAATCTCCCCTCTCACCCCAGAGTTATAACACATATTCTCCCTAGTCTGCTGAACTCCCTGCCTCAGTAAATATTTTTTTAAAAAGCATGAAAACAAATATAATGTAAGAAACAGAAGAAAAAAAGTTTTAAATCCTCAGTGTAATACAAGGGGATATTACATTAAGAAAGCAATGTCCTTTCTTGGGTAATTTAAAAATAATTTAATAACACATTTGTGGAGTTCAGTGCCAACTTCTAGCCATTTTTCCAAACAGACCTTAATTTTTAGAACAATTTTAGATTTACAGAAAAGTTGTGGAGGCAGTACAGATTTCCCATACACCTGCTACCCAGTTTTCCCTTATTATTAATAGCTTACATTGGTTGGTTACAATTAATGAAGCAATACTGATACATTATCATTAACTAAAGTTCATACTTTATTCCAATTTCCTAAGGTTTTTTTTTCCCCTTATTTAAATTTTTTAATTTAAATTCAATTTAGTTAACATATAGTATGTTATTAGTATCAGAGGTCGAATTTAGTGATTCATCAGTTTCACATAACACCCAGTGCTCATTACATCATGTGTCTCCTTCATGCCCATCACCCAGTTACCCCAGCTCCCCCCACCTCCCCTCCAGCAACCCTCAGTTTGTTTATTATAGCTAAGAGTCTTTGGGGGGCTCCTAGGTGGTCAGTGGGTTAAGCATCTGCCTTCGGCTCAAGTCATGATCCCAGAGTGCTGGGATTGAGTCCCATATCTGGTGCTCTATTTGATGGGGAGCTTACTTATCCCTCCCCCTCTGTCCCTTTCCCCTGCTGTGCTCTCTCTGTCTCTCTCTCTCAAATAAATAATTTTAAAAAGAAGAGTCTTTTATTGTTTGTCTCCCTGTCTGTCTTATTTTATTTTTCCTCTCAGTTTTGTTTCTTAAATTCCGCGTATGAGTGAAGTCATATACTTGTCTTTCTCTGAGTGACTTATCAAAAACAGTGTTAAAAGATGTACCAAAGGGCCGGTAATAGTAAAAGAAATAAACTCTTTTAAATTAAAAATATGATACCTATCTTTTTAAGATTTTATTTATTTGAGAAAAAGAGAGAGAACAAGCAGGAGGAGGGGCAGAGGGAGAAGGAGAAATAGGTTCCCCAATGAGCAGGGAGCTGGACAGGGGGCTCAATTCCAGGACCTTGGGATGACCTGAGCCAAAGGCAGACGCTTCACTGACTGAGCCACCCAGGCGCCCTGGATAGTTATTTTTTTGAGACATACATTAAAAGCTAGGTTACAAAATACAGTAAAAAAAAAAAATCATAGAGAAATGAAAAGTAAAAGAAATTGAAATTACTAAGAAAAAAATATTCAGAACATTAATCTAGAGGATCTAACATTTCTAACAATTTAAGACCATGAAAAGCAAAGGAAACATTAGGGAAACATATTTTAAGCAAACAAAAAAATACAAAATTTTAGATTATTTCAGGAGAGTGAATGAAGATCTATGGCAAGTACACAGCATTCTGTACTTAAGAACATAATAGGTAACAGCCAAGAGAAAGAAAAATCAAAATCAAAATTTACAAATATATAGTAATAAAAGAATGACATTAACCTCTTTCTAATAATATTGGAAAGTAGAAGCTATTAGAATAGTAGCTTCAAGGAAATGACTTTCAACTTAGAATTTTATTTTTATCCATACTGCCAATCGAGAGTGAGGACAGAATGACAGAAAAGACTAAAAACAATTATTTCCTTATAATTCATCTCCAGGGAAACTGCAAGAGAGTGTCAGGCCAACATTCAGAGTTAGAGCTTTATTCTGGCTAAACACTTCCTGTTTGGGAAAATTTTAATTTGATGATTTCCCTTTCTCTATCCAGCTATTTAATTTCTCCTTTTGCACTGTTACCAATCATAAAATACCTTGACTTGCTAGACAAATTGGGTTCAGAGAGACTACGGCCCCAGGATTGTTCAGTAAAGTGCTCTGATTAACAATCTGCAAAAATCCTTCCCCCTAGACAGGTGTCAAATAGCTGTATATATATTAACAGTGAGTATGCATAAACATTTTTTAAAGATTTTTTTTTTATTTGTTTGAGAGAGAGAGAGAGAGAGCATGAGCAGGGCAGAGGGAGAGGAAGAAGCAGAATCCCAGCTGAGGAGGAAGCCTGACGAAGGGCTCAATCCCAGGACCCTGGGATCATGACCTGAGCCGGAGGCAGATGCTTAACCAACTGAGCCACCCAGGTGCCCCATTATTAAAAAAATTTTTAAGTATATTCTAGTAGCCACTAAGATAATTAAAGTACCCTTACCCTGATTCCACGATGACCAGAAAGACTTCAGATACACATGTCGCTTAGTCTCCGACCTTGTAGAAACACTGAGAGCGGCAGTCTGCTTTACAGTAATATATTTCTTTGTAAATTAATGCATTGGAATGTTTGTTCATAAACATCTGTGAACAAAAAGAAACTCATGCGCTGCAGATTATTTTTTACAACAATGATTTCATTTTTTCAGCTTTTATTTTTTAATTCTTCAAATGAACAGTTTAAATTCATTGGGGCTACATTTTTCATCAGCCACATAATATATTAACCTGAACAGGATTCTTTTTTTTTTTCTAAGATTTTATTTATTTGTGTGAGAGAGAAGGAGAGAGAAACACAGGGGTAGAGGGAGCAGCAGGCAGAGGGAGAAGTAGGCTCCTCACTGAGCAAGGATCTTGATGTGGAACTCGATCCCATGACCCTTGGATCATGACCTGAGCCAAAGGCAGATGCTTAACTGACAAGGCACGCAGGCATTCTTGACGAGGATACTTTTAGAGATCTAAATGATCTTGTAGAGCTTGTAGTTTATAAATCCAGTGTATACGCATCATTAAAATAATTTATATGCAGTAGATCTTTATTGTACCTGCACAATAAGCCTAACACTAGTCAGGGTTTTGTTTTTACTATCTAAGTTTGATCCTACCAGCAGCAACACTTACTATGAATCTGATTCTCTGAGATTCATTTGAACAGTTTCTTTCCAAAGCCTGAGAAACGGCCCTAACACTGTGTTATGGAATCACATATTTTGGTAAATTTTGCAAAAACAAAATAGTTTACCAGCCATCTGATAAGAGAATTTTTTCTTTCCAACAAAAAATATTATCTGTGGAAGTTATCCTGATGGTAATAGAGTGGCCTGAGCATCTTGATGATCCAGATAAGGGGAAGCTGAGTTGAAGATCCATCCGGTTGGTAATGCCTTCTTTATATAGATAAATTATTATTAACTAGATATTTTGAAGTAGAATTGGCTTTCAGAAATACTTTTACTCCCCACTTTATCAACTCATGCAACATTATGAGAGGAAGATCTTGGAGCAGACATTGGGCTATGGAGATGGTGAGGGAGGAACAAGGTTGCAAATGTACAAAGCCAGGTGGTAGTCTATAAAAAGTTCTTCTAAATCTCATAGACCATATAAAAATTTGTTAGAGGTTTTCCCATATTTGACCATACCAATAATTATGAATTTGGAAAAAACCTAAATCACTGATGATAAAAAAATTGATAACCTAAGAAGAAAAACTAAATAGCTCTTCTGTTTTCTTTGTATATAATATTACAAAATCCTAGTTATAGTAAGGAATAATAAAAAGTATATGAAACTAGACACTGAAGGAAAAATACTACAGAGGTAAGCAAGGCAGTTAATTTTTTTTTGGAGAGAGAAGAGGAAAATGGAGGATAGAAAATATGTATGTAGAGTTCGAATATTGCCCAACAAGGACACAATATCTACTTGCCAGAGTCCATTCTGATGTATAATCATCAATATACTTTGTATTAACTAGTTATATATGAAAGAAATACAGATAGATGATAGATTTATCTTTAGTTTATGAATTAATTTAGATGCCATCTACAAAAATCAAACATTTTCAATATCAATTTATTTCCAGCATAAATATGGACTTTTTTTTTCATTTTTACATGATTTAACAAATACATCTTATATGCTTATTATATACCAGGCAATAGACTATAAGTTCTTCAAACAATTATTTGAGCAATTATTCTTTGTTATCTGCTATGCACACAATAGAATGCTAAACTCAATCCAAAATATGTGACTATTTTGATCTGAAAAAATGGGTAAAAACAAAGCCTAAGGAAACAAATACATGGTGGATTTTTAAACAATTTAAAAACGGTATCTCTATCTTTGTGTGTTTCTTCTATTGGAGAAGTTTTGTTGTTGTTTTTTTTTTTTCCTGTCAATACTATAGATATATCAACTCAAATATTAGCTTTTTCCTTTGATGTTCCTTGAGAATTTTCTGAAGTAGAACTTTTTTTTTTTTTTTTTTTTTTTTTTTTTCATTTCAGTTTCGGTCTTGTTCCCAGATGCTACCTTCTAAAAGTCAAACGAATCAATACAAGGCTTTATTGAATAGTCTAACTTGAAGTCATCAGGAGGGAAATAACGAGAATAAGAGCTACCTCCTTGCCCCATGTAGAACAGTTTTTCCACTTAGGCTTCCGCCTTTTCAGTGTTTCATACCTTGTGTATAGAATTGGCTTAAAAATTCTTTCAAAGACTGAAGCAACTGATCTCCTCATTTACAATTTAACTTCGTTTGTCCCATGAGACATTAAAATTGACTGCTTCTAGTTCTCCCCATCCTCCTCTCTTCATTTCTCACCCCAAGAGTTTTGACTTTGAGTTCCATTTTCAAGACACCCTTCCTAGCGATTCATAGTACATCAAAAAAGAAAATAGGTTAAAATTTTTTCATAGCTATCTCTGTCACAATTGAATTTCATACCATTCTATCAAGAGTTAAATGAAAAAATAAGAGTTTGATGTTCATAGTAGGAAGGATAATAGTTTTACCTTCTAGTGGGCTCCTACAGAACATGCTCAAATGAATGCATTTGTAATACGGAGTGAAACTTCATCTGTGTTCTGCATAACTGCATCTTGGCTTTAGATGATTGCACTGTGGGACGTGAGAAGGAATTTTGAAATGAGCAGCCTGTTTGCTGCAGATAAGTTTACGTGTCCTCCTTATCATCATGAAAAGAAGTTAAAATAATAGCTATCCTATAAACAAAATGCAAAATTTTAAATCCACTCTTGATTCCAATGGCTTTCAGTCCCAGTTCCGTGTTGTGAGACTATGCTGTGTAAATCTGTGCTGCGTTAAGCTCAGGCAAAATTCTCAGAATGTCTTAAGGGCTATTTATAACTTGCACTCTGTTTCCGAATATTTTCATGATCCTGACATCTGCATATTTATGTTTAGGTAATTGGTGTCCGTATTGATATAGTTCTATAGAGCTGCCAAAATAATCAAGGTCAAAATATCAAATTTGAGAAGGTACACAATTTATTTTCCCATCCAAGAGCTTTTCTGACTAAAATAGCTATGTAACTTTCTTTTAAAGCCATGTGGTGTGAGTGCATGTGTGTGTGTGTGTGTGTATGTCTGAGGGAAGGGATAATCACAGGTGAAGAGTCCAGAACTGATGGTCAGCTCTCAGATCTCTATACCCTAACTAGTCCTGTTCAGGCATTCACCTGTTTCTATTCTTACTTATGCACTCTCAGACAGCCGTACCCTGAAAAAATTTCATTTCCTAAAAGACAGAGTTTTGGGGGCAGAGTATCTGGAGCAGTCCCCCTGGCCTTGGCCTTTGATGCCATGATTTTTCCCTTTAGAGTCCTTTCTTCCTGTTACTATTGCTGAAAACGTGCTTAAAAGTCTGATTTTGTGGTCCTGACTTCCTGACTGAGATCTGTCCCCACTAAGATCATCTTCTTCTCTTGGTTTTCAGGTAGGAAAAGGACACATTAGAACTGCTCTTTCTTACTCACTTAATGTTTGTTCTGCCATTGGGCTTCTGAAACTTGACCTCAAAAATTTAGAAGTCTTGGATCCTAAGAGCTACAGGCTTTGTACCAATTATTTCCCTTGAATGTAAAGCCTACTGGATACTTCTGTTTGGTAGTAGCCATTCTGAACAAATTCAGAGACTTCTTCCTTGGCATTCCCAGTAATGGGCACATTCTATTTCAGTGCCCAGGTAATGAAGAGTTCATTGTATTTTAAGGCAACTCATTCCTTCTTGAATAGTGCCTCCTTAACTTAGCAAGTACAATGATTGTGTTATCTAGATGTGCCAGTTGTTTTGTTAAATGACTACATTCTATGTATATTCATCCCTTATCAATTTTTATATGTGTCCTAACCTACATTGGAATGTGCAGGATCCATCTATACTTGGACCTCTTATATGCTGATGTATTGGGATCCACTGGGATCCATTAAGCTTAATGGATACCAACTTTCAGGGGAGGAAAAAGAGTAATCTGTGGGAAAAAAAGATGAGTAAAGTTGCAAAGAAGAGAGGTAAGCATAATTTTAGGACCTGAAGGTCAGAGTGCATAATGCTAGATACAACATGGTACTGTAATTGAACTGCCCAGACAGAGCTCCAAGGCACTGCCATTTCGCCCTGGGAAAAAGAGAGCTGTATGATAAAACTGAAAGATCTAGAGATCCACACAACTTCACACAACTGTCCACACAACTGTCACCAGAGATCCATACAACTATTGTTGCAGAAAATCTGAGGTGACCGAGGAGACCCAAACAGCACACGGAGAGATGGGAGAACACAGCTTTATTAACGCCAGCAGGCTCAGTGGGATCGGTCCCAAAGACTGAGCACCTGACAGGGTTAGGAGTGAGTTTTTATGGTTACAGACAATGGGGGATGGTAGCGGGGTGCTAAATCACCTTGGGGGCTGTTTCTCTTTCTTTTCTAATTCAAACAGAACCAGGTATCTGGTTTTTTCCTTCTATCTCAGTAGGAGTAATGACTTGTTATCTTATCTTAGTCAAACGGGGTAGCTATTGGTTCTTTTCTTGGCCTTAGCAGGAGCAAAGGGGAGCCAGGGACGGAAAGGGGCTGGAGCCAGGAGTCTCTATCTGCTTCACTATAATGAGGACTCATTTCCCAAATAACACATTTGAAAAAGTGATATTATGTCCTGGACTGGTCAAAGTCATTATTTATATGGACGTCAAGGATAATTCAAAACCACCACATGGGCACCTCCAGTTTTACATCTGCCACACAACTTACTCATTTTTTAAAAATTAAAATGGTAGGACTGCACGAGAAGATGTTTCAATAATGCCAGCTATCAAGCCACGTCCTAACTTCCGATGGGTAACTAAGAAGAGTAGAAGAGCCCAGTTGCCCAATATAGGTAGCACTGATGCAGAGTTGTGAGCAGAAGAAATTGCCAAGACAGCGAGGGGTAGCCAGGACAGGCAGTAGAGCAAACTGCAGCTGTGAATTCTTGCCCACCATACCTTCGACAACTTATGGAATCCAAGGGAAACTGGTAAAAGAGAAAGGGCTGAGGTCCTAGCTCTGGGTGATGTGAGTTACTTATCCAGCAGAATTATGTAACAATTGTATGTATACATATGTACCCACACACATTTTTTGTCATACCACTTCACTCTACTGCTCAAAATCTTGCAATAACTCCCGGTTTCATTTAGACTGAAAGCCAGGATTCTTCTGATACCCTACATAAGTCAATCCTCCTTACTTCTTTGCCTTCTTCTATCTGCTCTTCCCTCACTGATTCTGCTCCAACCCTACCCCAAGTCTTTTCTCAAATGCTCCCACCTTATTGAAGCCTACACTGACTCCTTTCCTTAAAACCACAGCTGCTTAAAGCTGTCTCAATCCCTGTTTTATGGTTTTTTGTTTTGTTTTTACTGTTGTAGTTACCACCTTCTAAGATATTTTATTGTTGGTTCTCTGCCTTCTCCTAGAGTGCTAGCTTCATGAGGGCACAGATCTCGGTTCACTGACCCCTCTGGGGGAAGTGAACAGTGTCTGGCCAGACTTATGGGTTCAGAAAAGCATTTGTTGTATACATGAATAAATAGAGCTAATGGTGAATGTTTTTCCTTCTTTGGTGGTCTTCTGTGATGTCATAAATTTCCTTCACTATATATTTTCCTCTCAGGACTGCCTTTGCTGTGTCCCACAGATTTTGAACTGTTGTGTTTTCATTATCATTTGTTTCCATGAATTTTTTCAATTCTTCTTTAATTTCCTGGTTGACCCATTCATTCTTTAGTAGGATGTTCTTTAGCCTCCATGTATTTGAGTTCTTTCCAAATTTCCTCTTGTGATTGAGTTCTACCTTCAGAGCGTTATGGTATGAAAATATGCAGGGAATGATCCCAATCTTTTGATACCGGTTGAGACCTGATTTGTGACCCAGGATGTGATGTATTCTGGAGAATGTTCCATGTGCACTGGAGAAGAATGTGTATTCTGTTGCTTTAGGAAGGAATGTTCTGAATATATCTGTGATGTCCATCTGATCCAGTGTGTCATTTAAGGCCTTTATTTCCTTATTGATCTTTTGCTTTGATGAACTGTCCATTTCAGTGAGGGGAGTGTTAAAGTCCCCTACTATTATTGTATTATTGTTGATGTATTTCTTTGATTTTGTTATTAATTGGTTTATATAGTTGGCTGCTCCCACGTTAGGGGAATAGATATTTAAAATTGTTAGATCTTCTTGTTGGACAGACCCTTTGAGTATGACATGGTGTCCTTCCTTATCTCTTATTATAGTCTTTGGCTTAAAATCTAATTGCTCTGATATAAGGATTGCCACCCCAGCTTTCTTCTGATGTCCATTAGCATGGTAAATTGTTTTCTACACCCTCACTTTAAATCTGGAGGTGTCTTCGGGTCTAAAACGAGTTTCTTATAGACAGCATATAGATGGGTTTTGTTTTTTTATCCATTCTGATACCCTGTGTCTTTTGATTGGGGGCATTTAGCCCATTTACATTCAGGATAACTACTGGGAGATATGAATTTAGTGCCATTATTAGCCTGTAAGATGACTGTTACTGTATATTGTGTCTGTTCCTTTCTGGTCTACTACTTTTAGGCTCTCTGTTTTCTTAGAGGACCACTTTCAATATTTCCTATAGATCTGGTTTGGTGTTTACAAATTCTTTTAGTTTTTGTTTGTCCTGGAAGATTTTTATCTCTCCTTCTATTTTCAGTGATAGCTGGATATAGTATTCTTGGCTGGGATGTCATACATTTTCTTAAAGTGCTTAAGTGATGGGAGGAGCTGGAAACAGCCGTAAGTAGCTTCAGCCATGGTAGTAGCCGCCCTTAAAAACAAGAGTAGACATTTCACCAACCTCTCGCTTTGCTGAAATGTCTACTCTTGTTTTTAAGGACGGCCACTACTATGGCTGAAGCTACTTGACTGGTGTTTCCAGCTCCTCCCATCACTTAAGCACTTTAAGAAAATTTATGACATCCCAGCCAAAAATACTACATCCAGCTAGGCTATCATTGAAAATAGAAGGAGAGATAAAGGGGGGTGCCTGGGTAGCTCAGTGGGTTAAAGCCTCTGCCTTCGGCTCAGGTCATGATCCCAGGATCCTGGGATCGAGCCCCGCGTTGGGCTCTCTGCTCAGCGGGGAGCCTGCTTCCCTTCCTCTCTCTCTCTGCCTGCCTCTCTGCCTATTGTGATCTCTCTATATATATCAAATAAATAAATAAAATATTAAAAAAAAAAAAGTGAGAGGTTGGTTCCAGGCAGCAGC
The DNA here is from genome assembly GCF_922984935.1 of Meles meles. Lineage (NCBI taxonomy): Eukaryota > Metazoa > Chordata > Mammalia > Carnivora > Mustelidae > Meles > Meles meles. The sequence continues at coordinate 16,730,284 of NC_060082.1, read as the reverse complement.
TGATCTGGAAAGCAAAAGTTCAGGCCGTCAAAGGAACTTGGGGGTGGGGGTCAGATCAGGGAGGAATGGAGCTTTGTTTAATTTACATGCAATAAAATTTACTTATATATTATGTTTAGTATTTGTCTCACCCCATTAGAATAAAAGCTCTAAAATGATCAGAATATATGGTGATTTTTTTTTACTAATATAGTTCAATACAGAAACTTTGTATTTCCAAATTGGTGGTTAATACATGTTTGCTAAATTAAGACAAATACTGCTTCACCAATGAAAATTATATTCCCGAATATTCATTTGTTCTCATGTGTGAATGTCATAACCTAAGAAGTTATCTCATCAAATTAGTCATATGCTAAAAAGAGGAAAATTTTTGTCTCTCATTTTAGTGTTAATGGCTTTGTTATAGAGAAGAGAAAAATGAGCAAAATTAGAAGATGCTTAATTGCTGGAGCTACCCAAGGTAGAATAATTAAGCAAAAATGCTGAGTACAAGAACCAGGACCTTTGTCTTAGTTTTTTTGAATTACTTAAACTGTTATATATGAAGAAAGAGAGGGAATCTGTCCAAGGCCATTAAAAGGTAAATAATAAATAATTAATGGGCCCAAAAAGACACCATTAAGACTCTACATGCTACAGCCCCAAGATTCACCACAGCACATGAAAGCCCTGTTTCTTCATCTCTAAAAACTCAGAACAACTTGGCTTCTGGACGTAAAGTGTTAAGCTCTTAAAAAAAAAAAAGTCTTAGTACAGGCAATATACGTAAGCCTATAATTTATTATTATTTTAGGGAAACTGAACACATGCATAAAGACTAACCAAGAAGGGAAGCCTTGCCAAGGTTAAGTGCCACCTGAGCAAGACGAGGGGAGATACTGATTCTAGCATCTGGTTCGAGCTCTCACAGTGGTGGAGTCACGTGAGCTTAAGGTGAAACTCTCACTATCTCAGATTGGTGTAACTGAAGATGAAATGAAAGAAAAAGATCAGACCTAGTGTTAAGTAGTGCTATGCGGTAAGAAAATAATTACAAAAAGTCATAATCTTGATGTCTTCCATGTATTTATCTCTATTGGCTATATGACTGAGAGCCTGGAATCTTCTAAAGGTGTAAGATACTGTAGAGACATTAAGACAGGATTAACTGATACACAAGGGTCAGTGGATTGATAGTCATTAACCGGAATGCATTTAGATAGTCTACTTAGTAGAGTAAGCACTACGCTGAACTAGACTTTTGGACATCACTCTTATTTTTATTTTGCAAAATAAAAGTCAAGTCTCACTCTCTATACACCACACACACACACACACACACACACACACATGCGTGCACACTCTGCTTCTATAGTTAATATTATCCCAACAGGCTTCTCCAGATTAACTTACAACATATTTAACTGGGGTACCCTTCAGTACAGAGAAGCGAAAGAAGAGCCTGAGGAATTTGAACTTCTCTCATGCCTGAATGTAAGGTAGGAGGTGAATTTCTACAAGCACACAGAATAGCATCCCAGGAAATTCTGAGAACAGTCCTGGGGGGCGTAGTGTCTAAAGAAATAATTTAAGCGATTGTTATTAAAGAATTACTGATTAACAAAAATACCTCTGTGCCATGTAAGCCAACTACTTTCTCTGTAGTGGTAAAGTGAAATAAATCAGACCTCATTTAGATATACGTGAAGTATCACATTTTGGGAAAATGTGTTAAAACAGAGCTCTGTTCATGTTGCCCTAAATTGCTGTCAAGAGAGCCAGGACTTTCAGAGCTAGATTTGAGGATTTGGTATTACAAGACCCTGATGGCTGGAAGGTCAAAGAGAAGACAGTATATATTTATCATGAGGCACTTCGTCTGCTTGAAAATAGGAGCTCTTGATAATTCACAACAGTGTTTAAAAGGATAGTTTTAGAGATTAATTATCTGGAGATGCTTGTTGTTGAGATACCATAAGAGGTTTTGATTAAACTTTCAAAAAACATTAACAAGATGGCTCCAAAGTGCTGTTCTGTCTAGATGACTGTAGCAGAGACTGGCTCAGTTTTTATCAATCTCTTTTTTCTCTTCCTTCCTGGAAACGTTATTACACAACTAGACTATATTTTCCTGCCTTCCTTGAAGTAAGGTGTGGCTATGCAGCTGAGTTTTAGTTCACAGAATGAAAATGGACACAGTGTTTGCCACATTACACCCTGGAGGGGGCACACCTCCCATATGATTCTCTGTACTCCCCTTCTCATGCCACGAGAGGCTGAACATTAACATCGAGGACATGGCAGAGCCCCAGCTGGGAGGAGCTGGGAGGCTGAAATCATCCCATGTAAGCTCACCCACTGCAGTATAATGTTATGTGAGCTAAAAAGTAGGCCACTAATAGGTGAAGTCTCCGGTTTTTATAGGTATTAGTCTAATACAGAAAATCCGTTTTCCTTGACCTATGCCACACTTGCTACACCTGGTACATCTGTATAATATTTAGTAAAACAACAAACGAACACACAGAAACAAGTCTTCCTTTAGGCAGCTCATCAAATCTTCAAGATACAAACTATATAAAATTTAATAGTTTATTGGAAGTAGATGTACAGTATAACAGATTTTGAAGAACCCATGAAGATAAAAAAAAAGGCAAAGCTAAAATATAAGAGTAATACACACTTTCGAAAAACTTGAAATAAGAGTTAGGTGTATCTAAATGGTGATTCAAGGGGTTGGAAACCTGAGTTGTACTAGAGCTTGGGCTAGTGATTATCCTTCATTCCCCACATCCAACCAGTGTTGGAACTTAAGAATTATGTATTTTAAAGGGCAGAAGAAACTAGAAGGAAGTCTATAAAAATTCAGATGGACAATTGTCACAGACAAGTTTGGGAAGACTATATAGGGTGCTAGTCAAAGAGTGTAGTAACCTTCTCCATCAAATGATTGGTGCCAAGCTGGGCAAGGTGAGGCAGTGTTGGCCCAGTTGTGACTCTAGAAAAAGTGAATATCTCAAGTTAGAAGGCCCAAGTTTTCCAAGTAGAGAATATGATCATAATCTCCAAGGAAATTACCATTTTGTTCCTGAGTTTAGCATAAATTACAGTGATGTAGTGAATATTTGACTAGGTTTTATTATTCAGCATTTAAGTACTTTTTACTATTATATAGCGTAATATCTCTCTTTTACGGGAATTCTCACATCTTTACAAAAGGGCAAAATAAGTGAAGCAAATACTTCCTCTATGTTTCCTATAGAAGATGTCTGACTTGAGTTAACATTTTACTATTGAGCCTGTGACACAAAGACAGTGATGATGACAAAAATTCAGTCATCTGGCCACAAATCTGACTCTTCTGGACTCCAAAGCCTTCAGAGCAGGTTTGACACTTGTTCAACTCCTGGCCCAGCCCTTCATCCTAGAAACTTCCCACATCTTTGTAATTATTGTTGTTATTAACTTTATTTTTGTTTAAGATAGTTTCTGTTGTTTATCAGTAAGACCTTGACTGACACAGCTAGTTAATATAGTATCAGATTGTGCACTCCCTATGCTGAGAACAATGGCAACTGCTATCTTCCCTGTTTCAAAAAGTATCAATTGCATATTAACATATATTTTTTGACCTTTGGAGAAGGGAAAGAGCCCCAAACCTGGTGTGGGCACATTTTTATTTGTTTTGTCTATTTTAGCCCAAGAAGAGCCAATGCTATCACATCCAAATGTGAAATATTTGCCTGCTGCATTCAGTAGAAAATTATGTCAGATCTGAAAGATCACCTGGAAAGTCCCATAGAAGACAATCCTGCAGAGGTGACTCTTTTTCCTGTTCTAAAAACCGAGTAGCAGAAACACTGAGAGCAAAATTTTGGTGGCAAAATTGAGATCAATTAAAGTTAAGATTTCCCTACTATAGAGAAAAGTTATTGATTTTCATGCATGATAGGGATTTTTAGTTCGCTGGTTATGTTGGTTTTTGCCCTCTTTACACACTAGAGTTTGCCTAGACACATGTCCACCCTGGTAAAGATTGCATTTTCCAGCTTCCCTTTTAGTGTGATAAGGTTCTCTTAGAATGAAAACAGAAACAATGCATGACACAACGGTCACACTCTTAAAAAACTCACAAGTGTATTTCTTACTCTTTCTTCCTTCCAGTTGTATGGAATGCAGATGTTGTGGCAAGAACCAAAGCTACCACCCTAAGTTCAGAGATGTTTAAAAGAAATAGTAGTGAGAGAGAAGATACCGATATCCTTGCCTTGTTCCTAATATTCAGGGGAAAATATCTAGTTTCTCACTATTTGTGGTGTTACTCTAGTTTCTCACTAGTTGTGAGAAACTACGTTTTAATGAAAACGTTCAGAAGAACATGTCCAGAAGTGGGCCATTTTTCTTACTCTTGGTTGGTACATTTAGAAAGCACTTTCATTATAAAGTTAAGCAGTCTTGTGTCTTTAGCGTCTTTAATTTTTAGTGTGTAATTTTAAACTTCATAGATTCTTTTTTTTTTAATTTTTTTAAAGATTTTTTTTTTTTTTATTTGACACAGAGAGAGAGAGAGAGGTCACTAGTAGGCAGAGAGGCAGGCAGAGAGAGAGGGGGAAGCAGGCTCCCTGCTGAGCAGAGACCCCCCCCCCCAATGCAGGGCTCAATCCCAGGATCCTGGGATCATGACCTGAGCCAAAGGCAGAGGCTTTAACCCACTGAGCCACCCAGGTGCCCCAAACTTCATAGATTCTTTAAACTATTTTTTCTAGCACTTTCATTGTAACTCTGTTATCATGATTTTTAATTTTAATGCATTTTAAAATTCTTGAATTATCTATGCATCCAGTGGGGTTATTTTTCTATCTAGTGATTTGTGGTTGTATTTTACATCTCTGATTTAGGACTCTGTTTATGACCGTGAGCTATTATTGGCTTCTCACCTAGATCAGGCATTCTTGCCTTTGGCTTGTGGGGCTAACTTCTGTGAGATGCATTGTGTATGGGCATGGGCAGTTTGGTGGGACTCTCCCAAATGGGAAACATAGACTTCTACTCTTGATTACCGTTCCCTTCCCCCTTCCCTGGGAGGCAATCTTGAATTTTACTTCTCTTGGTTTTCTAGGGAATCAAATATATACTAATCTTCACAGGGATGAATTTATGAATCTACTAATTTATAAAGTTAGTAATTTATAAATTTATAATTTTTATTTATAAAGTTACTAATTTGATAATTTATACATTTATAATTTATAAACTTACTAGAATGCAGGTGGCCCTTTGCAATTTAATATTCAAATTTTAAAATTTACGGAATTATGCCCTTACTGATTTGCTAAAACACCACATTAAAAATTTAGCTATTTACTAATTTTCAAATAGAAAAGAGGAAGTAAGTGGATGAAGGTGTTGGCCCTTCTATCCAATGCACAAGTATTTTTTTCTTTCCCCACTTACCTTCACTCTGGCCTTTTCTTCTCTCCCACTCTCTGTAGTTGCATTTTGCAAAGGGCCACCTGCATCTTTCTTTGTACATGCTCTGAACTGACCTATGTTAGTTTCAGTGAGATATGTTCTAACTTACATCTCTCAGCAGTTTGTGGAAATCTCCATGCCACTCATGTCATACCAACTGGTCACCTGACATTTTGTTTTTGCACTATGTTTTATGGAAAGTAGAAATGCAAATATATGTACTAAATGAATCATTATTTGTCAGAAGCCAGAAATAGAAAAATTTCAAATAAGTGACATTCAAATATTTTACTGTCTTATAAACTGTTTCTTATAATGTAAAATGGATTAACTATCTCTGAATTCTGAATGAACTAACAAGAATCCTAAAGAAGTGTTTCCTCCATGCCCTAAGACATGAGTAATCATATATATTCATTTATAAAATAATATATTCAAAGCAAAGGAAAAAAGGTTTGCTTCTATTCGCCCCATTAACATGATTTATTTCTTAACTGTAGAATTTTTTACAAGGACATATTTATATTTTTTTTAGTCAGAAAAAAAAAGCAAGTCAAGCTTATTTTCTTTAGAATTACAGGCATAGAGAGTTATACTAGGTTAGAGTGAAATGACAATTTAAGAGTCCACGTTGAGTTCTGTGAATCAAAATCCAACAGCAGGTCAACACTTAAAATCCATGCCACTCTCCTGTTGTGTGGGAATCTACAACACAATTTCTAAATTTCTAAATTTCTACATAGAAATTTTATGCTACCGAGTTAAAGGACATTACACCGGAGAATCTCCAAATAAAACTGTAATTGATATTTCTGGAAATACAGATATTTTATTAAGTGTGTCTAAAACAAACAAGCAAGCAAACAAATCCACACTTTTTTTTAATCAATCCTTAAAATTGTGATATATTCCTGGGACATGTATTTTATGAAAATATCCAGTATTAAAGAGTGTACTAGGCTGTGTACAAAGATTCATGCTGTTGCCATAATTGTTTAGACATTTTATTTTATTTATTTATTTTTTTTAAAGATTTTATTTATTTAACAGAGAGCGACACAGCGAGAGGGAACACCAGCAGGAGGAGTGGGAGAGTGAGAAGCAGGCCTCCAGCTGAGCAGGCTGGGGCTCCATCCCAGGACCCTGAGCCAAAGGCAGACACTGACTGAGGCACCCAGGCGCCCCTAGTTTAGACATTTAAGACCCCGTATCATCATGTAAGGGTAACTACACCAATAGTGTTTCAGTGGTATACTGATGTTCAAGGCTCCCTCAAGTGCATTCACATTAATGCTTCCTGAAGTTTCACTGTGGAGAGCTAGTCAATGAGAAGTCTTAGACATCAAAGAACGGATGGCAGTGAAAGAGGTCCAACTGTAGATCCCCCCTCCCACGTTCACCTCCTCTCCAGATTAATCCCCTGAATGGCCTCTTTTCAGGCTCTCATTTGTTTCTTATTTTTTCACTTGGGATTAGAAGAATCTTTACCACAATGGTTTTCAATAATTAAAACGCTTATCTTTCTGAAGCATGTGAAGGCCCCTCTTCCCTTGCTTAAATATGAATCTCATGATTAAACCTGCCAATAACCTGAGCTAAAGTTCCTATATTCACATGCCTTTATATTTTTGTACTTTGCTGGTTAAATTCTAGGAGCAAAATTAAGAACTTTATAAAAACAAAAATTATTTCTGAACTTAAAATGATTAGTCACTAAGGAGAAAAGGCTATGGCCTAAAATAATGTAGTATGATAATTTAAATTCAGACTGTATATGGGAGATATTTTTCATTCATTCAGCAGCCTCAGATCTTGTACACTAAGATGCTGTACCCAGCTCATGCTGACAGCTTGCTATGAAAGAATTAAGGGAATCGAAATATATTAGGTTTCATCCAGGAAAACTATGTATCGTTTAGAGCGTGTCCTTCAGAGTTACCTGATTCTGTTTTGGGTTTTGGTTTTGGTTTTCATTATCTTTGAGCTATTTTACAACTGTGTAAGTTGTAAAACAAGACAAAACAAAATCTCCTAGTATAACAGATAATTATTGCCCATAGAAATTCAAAGGTTTGTCTAGTGAACTGCAAGTGATGATTGCTCTGTGGACATGAATCACTTTTGCTAGTTTTGCATTTACTTGTAAATTCACTTCAACATTTTTTACCTGAGAAGTGTGGTACTTTAAATTCTGTTTTGTAGTGTCTTACTGGAGCCTTCATGAACTGAGTTAAATAAAATCTTTGACATGTGGGCTATTTTTTGCTATTTGTGTGTCACAGTTTCTTTTTGAATATCTTTAATCCCTTTATGAATCTGAATTGTAAGTCGCAAAGATTTACCATAAAATGTGTTCTCTAGAATAGATCCCCGTACATGGCCATTATTGAAGGACAATGTGTGTCTTGTGTATTTACTAGATCCAACATTTCTGTGGAGCATATATTCTGTAAGGGAAAGAGTTATCTTGAAAGAGTTTTATTTTAACTCAATAGCAGAATATACAAAATTCGCCTTCACAGACTTCACAGAATTTAATGAGAACTTTGTGTACTTTTTCTATGGCCAAGTGTTAAAGTCTTCTCTCCTTTTAGTACAATGTGTTCCTGAAGACGTTTAATTCCTGAGGCAGAAATTCTAAAGAGAGTTATTGAACCTACAGAGGTCATTGTATACCATCTTACACTTCTGGGTAGAGAAACATTTTTTTCCAGAACTGTATTGGGTTAAAATTAAGTTGTGTGGGTAGTTTTTTTGCGGGGGTGGTGGGGGGTGCGAATCAATAGCTTTACATTCCTATAGAAGTTATTAAGTGTATGTGAAAAGTGTCTGCAAGTTTACTTCAGAAACAGAGATTTCCTTATCATTACCTGATGAAGATTTTAATAAATTGCTGAAATTGTACTGCTGTTCATTATTAAGTAAGAGTAGCAAATGTAGAGGGCTTTATGTTTTGTCATTCTGTGAATCTCATTTATAGTTCTCAAAAATTCGTTCAACAAAATAAATGCACGGTCTCTATATTCGTTGATAGAAAGGTTTTTTGTTTTTGTTTTTGTTTTGACAATACAGAGCGTTTTTCTATAGTTTTTTGTATTCTAAGTACACCTGGACTTCATGGGTACAAAAATCAGCCTTTTTCTAGACAGCTCTCAAAAAGTTTTTTCTAAGTAATGATACATTAATAAAGTTGTCACATGTAACCACCAAGTATTCAATGTTTCATAAATATGTGTGTAATCTAAATTAAAACATATTATACACTATTAAGCATCATAAAATGTCTTATTATGAAACCAATATAAGACTAAGGAAAAAGTCCTGACGTATTAGTTTATTGAACACCTAATGTGCGTCTGGACCTGAATTAGAAGTGAATGACACAAAATAAAATAATCATGTCTGTACATTGTAGAGGGGAGAAATAAAACTGCACAAAGAGTATAATACAATAAGATACAGGTTTGTGTGAGTTATGCCTGCGTATATTGGAAGCATGTGTGTGTGCACGCATGTGCGTGTGCACGCATGTGCATCAGAGAGAAAGAGAGACAGAAAGAGACCTTAAAATGTTGATACAGACCAGGAGTTGTCCTTGTCTTGTCCTGCAAGTTTAGGGGAAGCTTCCCAAAAGGAGAGCGCCTCAAATGGAGACTTTGAATTTGTTTGACAGGCATGAAAGGATGGATGCTATGCCATTATGAATGTTACAAGCATTTTTCCCCTGGAAATAGAGGGGGGAAATCACACAGGTACACAAATACGGCAATGTGATGGTCAACAAGGCAACTGGACGTGGAGACAAAGACTAGATTATGAAAACATCAGGAAGGCATAGAGATTTTATATTATGGTTAAGGGGTAGCATGGACTCTTTCCTTTCCAAACACTGCAAATTAGGGAAATCTCTTCAAAATATGTCCCTTATCCTGGGAACTGACCACTTCTCACCACTGGAATCCTTTTCAAACCACTTTCTCTCACCTGGCTCACTTACTGGTCTTTCTGCCTCTATTTTTGTGCCCTTAAAAGTCAGTTCTCCACATACAACTGCCAGTGTCCTTGGCATACTTGTTTTAGAATAGGTAATTCTTCTCAAAAGCTCCAATGGCTTCTCGTGATACACAGTCAGCTAGAATTTAATGACAGGATTTACCTTCCTTCCTAAATTATCAGGCCTTTAGTTACAATGTTGGGGTTAATGTAGAACATGAAATCAGCCATAATACCTAGCCAGCTAAAATGTAACACAGAGGCCACTGAAGGCAGGGAAGGTTTTGGAGAAGGGCGTAGGCCTTTGGAATGCCAGGGCCAACCAAGTAGTCTGCATTGGAAATCCCCTGGAAGTTATCTTCCCAAAGGCTTTCTTGGTCCAAACAGCTGCCCTGTGATGGAAGAGATGTATGCATCGTCCCTGAGGCTATGTTCAACATAACCGTAGAACACGCACGTTAGCATACCGCGTCTTTCCCATAAGCAGATCCTCCTAGTTTCAGTAACACCCCTTGTCACACATCACATGCTTGAGAAACAGTGATAAGGATTTGTGATGATCCTGAAGGACCAATAAAAGAGCAAGCAAAGGCAAGCAAAGGGTCTTCCTCTCTGAGGGCTGAACCCTTGCCTTCTCCCCCTCGCAGTAGAGTCTGGAGTAATCTTTCATCCGTCGGTGCAGGGATTGCTGGTCTTGCCTGGCAGTTACATCCCCAAATTTACTGACTCCTGCTCTTCCCCATACTCACTCGGATTCAACTTGCAGTGACCCTATGCCATTCCCTGAATATCAAAAGGCAGCTTCCCCCAAAGCTTTTATATCAGCTGTCCTCCTGCCTGTCTCTTTGGCTAGATATCTTCCTGGTTCCTGTGCTACATTCGGACTCCTCACTTCTGTCTTTGTTTGCTTGTTTTAAATCAGTATTGATTTGAGGCATTTCATAGCAGCTCTGTGTGGTGATTTCAAAGAATAAGATAAAATATGTGATTCAGCAGTCATTTAAAAAAAAAATACAGACCTAAAAAAAAAAAATACAGACCCAAAAAATAAAAATTTAGGAAACTGAAAAACAAAACAAACAAACAAACAAAAAACAGCTGTAGGATATCCAGCATGTATGTATCCCATCTCCAAATTTTAAATCTATTGCCAGTTGTCCAAAGTGGCTCGAATATAAAGTTTGTGCTATGAAATTGTGAAAATTCGTTCTGTGAAGGGTTGGAGAAAACAAGTGCACTACTACAATATTTAGCTTCCTAAATTACCTCTACCTACAGCTAGGCAACAAGTTTAAGGTTAGCCTATCTTAGCGATAAACCCCACCAAGAAAAGCTTTTAGTTTTTACGTTTTACAGTTTGATTTAAAAAACAAAACCCAAGTTTCAGACTCCCCTCAGAGTCCTTCTCTGACTACGTTTTTAGGACAATAGTCACTTGGATGCTCTTGATCCCTTTAATTTTTTGTTTTGTTTATTCTATGTTTCACTACCTAAAATATTTGGTATGTGTATTATATATCTATAATATCTACATCTTAACAATATATATCTTCCCCTGTAGAAAGTACTGTCAGGTCTAATATATTAATTTTATTGCTGAAATCCAAACACATAGAAAAATGATTGATGTGTAGTAGGTGCCCAATAAATATTTTGCTGAATGAATAAGATGGATTTGATTCATGATTCTATCATGTGAATGTTTATTTGAATATTAAGATATATATATACCCAAGAAATTAAATAATCACAATTCAAACATCATTTCTTTCTTTTCTTTTTTAAAGATTTATTTGAGAGATAGAGAAAGCATGGAGGTAGGGAGGGGTAGAAGAGGAAGAGAGATTCTCAAACAGTCCTTGCAGAGTACAGAGCCCAAAACAGAGCTCAGTAGATTTCACAACCCTGAGATTATGACCTAAAACAAAACCAGGTCTGATGCTCAACCAGCTGTGCCCCCTGGCGCCCTAAATATCATTTCCTTTTATTAAACCATATCTTAGCTCGAATTATGTTGCTTGCTTTTAATAACATAAAGGGATTTTGTTTGTTACAAACAATACTCATAGGAAAGTAATCAATATTTTCCTGGTTGATATTGCTTTTACTGACCTCTTACAGTGATGGAGATTCATGTTTTGAATGTTAACACTCCCTGAGTAATAGACAAACAGATGTATCAGAAATAGATACAATTTCTTTGCAAATCATTAGGAATGGATGAAACTTCCTTCGTAAAACTGTTCATCAATTTTTTTTTCTTTTAGAAGATGTAGGGCGTGATCTTAGCATAGGATATTTTGTTAAAACACAGAGAAGTGTTTTGTTTTCTCCACTATAAAGTAATAATTAACAATAATGGGACTGGTCTTTGAAATAGTTCACTAAGTGATATTTACCCAGAGCGCATCTCAATGATACTAAATGATATATTTGGAAAATTGAAAGTCTGAACTTCAAAGATAATTAATAATTTTGCTTTCTTCTCCCTAGTATTGTGGCTTGTTTTATATCATTACTGTTATTTTCCCCTGTATTCTGATCAATTCCTTCTCAGGTGAATTTTGCACCAGGTTTACCTCTGGTTTGACTGTACACTATGAAAGGTTTTGTTTATGTTTAATATAACGTACAGTTGTTTCTACAGATACCTGCTTGTTACAGTTTTTATTGTTCATTAATAAAATGTTGTAATCAACTACAACTTTCAAATATCAGTACTTTTTCATCCTTTTTCTCATTAATACATTAATGACTGATCTGAACTGGATTTAAATGAAACTCAATAAGATACATCAAGGGATTTTTTTAAAGATTTTTATTTATTTATTTGACAGAAACAACAAGAGAGGGAACACAAGCAAGGAGAGTGGTAGAGGGAGAAGCAGTCTTCCTCCTGATGCAAGGGCTCTATCCTAGGACCCTGGGATCATGACCTGAGCTGAAGGCAGATGCTTAACAACTGAGCAAGCAGGTGCCCCAGATACATCAAATTCTTAACCTTAATATGTAATTAATGCTTACAACAGATATTTCCCAAAATGGGAATCATCACCTGCATTTGTAATCAGATAGAGTATTTCCAGCAAAGCTTTGAAATTACAAAATGAAAAATTCTATTAAAATATTTCTATTTTGTTTTATATTAGAAAAATTTAATGATAATAATTAAGACTCATGGAGGGTTTTCTCTGTTACACTGTGCTCAGTACTTCACTTAATTCCTATTTTGCAGATAATAAAATCAAGATGGAGTTAAGTAGCCAAAGACCAAAGAACTTACTAGTAGGCAAGCTTGATAGGAACCCTCTTGTTCACAAGAACTTCGGCAGTATGATTTCAAAACCTGAGGTCTTAAGCACACAGTCACCAGTCTGTGGCCTACGGATGGTGTCATGAACCCATCAAGAGTTGACACTTTATGGGTATTTAAGGAAGAAAAACAGGAGAGTCACAGTAGCATTTGAAAATATGTACTTTTCACTAATGATCACGAGTGTCCTTTAAAGATATCCAATTGCTTTTAGAAATAGTAGCATGTGAAATAGCAGGCACAGGGTATTTAAGATAGATTAATTCAGAGTTAACTTAAGGAAGCAAGACCAAAACTGATATAATGACTTATGCTACCATTGTCTGTTAAATGGAAAATTTTAGATGGTCTAGCCATGCCGTTGTTAGTTTCTTCCATCCATTTTAAACAGTAGTAAAGAAGTTATTTTTAAGGGGCCCCTGGGCTCAGTCAATGACCAAATCTTGGTTTCTTTTCAGGTCATGATCTCAGGGTCCTGGGATCAAGCCCCAGGTCCTCTGCCTTCCTGCTCAGCAGGGAGTCTGTTTCTCCTTCTTCCTTTGCCCCCCTCTCCCCCCACTCCTGTTCTCTCTGCCAAATTAAAAAAAAAAAAAAAGTAAGCTCTTTAACAATGATGCCTTTGACGTCTTCCTACTGCACTTGGATTCAGTGTGAATTTCTTAACCTAGAACACGAAGGCCCACCCATATTCATTCTGGCTGCTGCCTTCCTTCCTGCACTGACCTTCTTTCAATATACCAAAGGGTAATTGAGTTTGATACTCTTTCTTCCTGGTCCATTTCTTACTTTTGTTAACTTCTACTCAACGTACAATTTTTTTTTTAAGGTTTTATTTATTTATTTGACAGACAGAGATCACAAGTAGGCAGAGAGGCAGGCAGAGAGAGAGAGGGAAGCAAGCTCCCTGCTGAGCAGAGAGCCCGATGCGGGGCTCCATCCCAGGACCCTGGGATCATGACCTGAGCCGATCATGACCCAAACCGAAGGCAGAGGCCCCAACCCACCGAGCCACCCAGGCGCCCCTCAACGTACAAATTTAACTTTAAATGTGGAGCTTAATCTGAGTAGATTTCATAAACTACCTTACCTCAGAAAGACAGACCTCATAGTCTTCCACAGTACCTTTTTTCTTACAGAGAACTTACCAGGATTCGTCAGTGTGTGTTTATTTGTATGTTTCTTGTTTAATTTGTATCTCCCTTTCAAACACATAAGCTCAGGAAGGCATAGTCTTGGAGTGTCTTGACTGTAAGCTCGTAGAACTCACCATACTGCATACATCGACAAGTACAAATCCTTAATAGGTGTTAAATAATATATATTAAGTACTTAAATGGGTGGAAGTTTAATGTTTTAAGCACTACAAACTTTTAGCGTCATCTTTTGTTTATATTAAATGTCTTTCTAAACTTGGTCTGCATGCACTGGTAAGTAGAATCATTGAATGCATGATAACTTCTCTCTTATAATTCACATTCTGTACTGCAATATGGTACTAAAATTTGTTTTTTAAAGCAATTTAAAAAAAGGATATTTTAACCATTCCACTGTTGGCTAGAAATACTGTCCCAACATCATTAGTATCACCTGGGAGTTTGTTAAAGAAACAACAAACTTAGGATTCACATGAGACCTATTGACTCAGGCTCTAGGAGTGATGACTAGAAATCTGTATTTCAATTGAGCTCTTTGGATGGATCCTATGAACACTCATGTTTGAGAAGTACTGCTCTAAACAAATTTGTATTTTTATGAGCCTACTTACTCATGTGCATTTATTAATTAAGCCATGACTGTAATGTCAAGTCATGGCCCATAAGCTTCAGAATGTACTATAGAAGATAACTTTTCAATGAATTAAAGAACAGGAGCATTTTATTATCTGGCCTCTATCCATACCAAAATGAATGAGGGAACCAGTAAAACGTAGGAGAAACATAATTATTTTGCTTAATTTCCTCATGTTGCCAGTTGATAGCACCTTTATCATTTCTACATGAGCTCCATCGTGTGGCTGAGCTTTGATTTTTTTTTTCCTGTATAACTACTAGAGGTAGTTACACAGATGATTAAATCATGAATAGAAAAATTAATGCTTTTTCAGAGTTCTGTTGCTGAGAGTGATTCATAATCATGCTTCCTTTGTTGTTTTTAGTTGTTTCTGTTAATTTTTTGGCATCATGATTTTAAAAATTGGAAACAAGATGGACAATTGGTGCTAGAAATATAGCACTAATGGTTCTTTAGTGCCTTGACCCTACACTCCCAATTGGGTTCCAAAAAAGACAGATTACAATTCCTGTAATCACCGTGTTTTGAGATTGAAGGTTTCCCAAATGAATGGGGGTTTTTTTGTTGTTTTTTTTGTTTTGTTTTGTTTTTGTGTTTGCTTTTGTTTTTTAATGAGATAAATGACTACTTTCTGCCTATCCTACCTAACTTACATCAGGAAAAAAACAAATAAAAAGAGTGTGTAAGAGTTTTGTATTCTTTTGTGAAATGGTCAGTTGAATATAACCATAAGGGAGGCAGAAGAGAAGCTCTGAAAAATCTATATCAGTTTATTATACTCATAGCTTTAGGAACAGGAGGCATGGCATATCATGCAGGGCAACATATGGAAGCCACCAGGTGGGCAGGAAGCAGAAGATGGGATGTAGGGTTTAGGTCTATAGACTTTCTTGGGAGTCCACAGAAAAGGTAAGACAGAGCAGTGTAAACATATTAAGACTGGCTAGTTTGAACAACTATGGAATGCTTTAACTTGTAGGGATGGTCCCTATTTTTTTGGCACCTGGTCCTGCGGTGAATAAGGTAGAAAAATATTGTTTCTTGGGGTGAAATTACTTTATGTATCAAAGGCACGCTCTTGGCTCGGTACTTTCCCAACTCTAAAAATTGGCTAGCTTAGAGAGGGGCAATATTTCCTCAGACAGAAAAGATTTTTTTAATATATCAAAATATTATGATATATAGAAAATTTTAAATATTTATAATACATTGTTTGTATGTGTGTATCCCAACACCGATGTTTTTGTGTAACACTCAGTTACAGAAATAATATAAAAGGACTCCACCCTATGCCAAAAAAAAGATGACCCTAACCTATCATACACTTGATTTTTGATATTAAAATAGTATGACAGAGGGGCGCCTGGGTGGCCCAGTCATTGAAGTGTCTGCCTTCAGCTCAGGTCATGATTCCAGGGCCCTGGGATCAAGCCCTACATCTGGCTCCCTGCTTCATATGGAGTCTGCTTCTCTCTCTGTCCCCAGCCTCCTCCCTCTGTCCCCAGTCTCCTCCCCTTCTCATGCCCTCTCTCTCTCTCTCTCAAATATATAAATAAAATGATTTTTAAAAATCGTATGAAAGTTATATAATGGAATTTATTCAAAAACGTTTTTCAAAGGAAGAGGGATAAATTTAAACACATGAAGCACCAGTTAAATAAACATAACAGTTATATAAATATAAGACAGTTTCTGCCATCAGTTTGTTCCAATTTCATTAGAAAACTTCAAAATTTACCATAAGTCACAATACAAATGCGTGTTAGAGTGAGGATTTTGAACTTCTTCAGTCCACAAAACTTTTAATAGGTTTATAGATTTCATTAACCACTTAACCAAAACACTCACACCTCAATTGCTCCTTATCCTCTATATCTCACTTCTGTTCCAGCCTTCAAGCCCCTAAGTATGTGAAAATATCACCATAATTAGAGAAATGGTGTTTCACTGATGATACACAAGAAAAGTTTTGTCAACAAATGTGTACCCCTGAAACAAATAATACATTAGATGTTAATAAAAAAAATCTATAGTGAAATTTTTGTTAATGAAAGAAATAGAAACCATAAATTTGAAAAGACCACAGAATCATTCTCCATTGGCAAGGTATTCTCTGCATCTATATTTAAATATCATTTTATTATCTATTGCAAAAATAAATTATGAAACAAGCTGAATTCTATAATTCTATCTTATACATATGTATTTCCATTTTATCATAAAATAAAGCTTTTGTGATGTTCTTTGGGTTTCCATAACGCTTTTAACACAGCTTTGCTTACCACTATAATTTAGAAAAATCAAATAGGTAGACTTCATTTCCCTTGTCTTTGAAGACTGATGGTTGCATGGACAACTAACAGTTCATAAATGAAGTAAAAAGGAAAACCCAAAGAATAATTCAAATTTTCTAAAAGATAAGCATGTAGGAAAAAACCTAAAATTATATATGTATTGCTAACCTAAAAATAAAGAGCCACAATGAGAGGAAAAGGAGTGTTATTTAGGATCAAAGATTGCAATTTGGGAGAGTGGGTAGAAACCCAAATGTTGTCCCACTTGTAGAGGGACAACAAGAGGTTTTTATGAAGAGGAGTGGCAATTACCTTAGTTAAGAAGAGAAAAAAAAAGCTGAACTACTCCTTGTGATTAGGATGTCCATTCGCCAGCAGAATTCTCGAGCAATTGCTTGCAACAGTTGCAGTTTTACTCTGTCCACAGGTCTTGGCCCAGTTCAAACAAAGATGATTGAGGCAGTTTCTCTGCCATGGCCTCTTCAGCTCCATATTAAAATGATTCTAAAAAAATAAAATAATTCTAATATCAATTTTCCACAGAATATGCAAATAATCTGTATTTAGAAAATATAAATGTTATAATCTTCTTGATACTCAATACCCCACTGAGTTAGATACACACACACACACACACACACACACACACAATATACATATATATAAATATATATATAAAAAGCAGCTTTTGGCACACTGAGAAAATTTCATATCTTTATGTGAATCCATCTGTAAATTTTTTCAACTGCAACCATCATTTGACATATTAAAAATATAAGCTATTAAATTGCTAGATTGGTCATATACTTAACATCAGTGACTTAAAATGCTCTCCAATAACATGCCTCTAGAATTCTCAAAAAAAAAATTCATAATCTAGTACATCTATCAGATAAATATTATGAGAATAACATTTCTCAAATGCACTCCTTATGAAAGTAAAAATATTGCTTCTCAAAGACTATTCTTTAGCAAGAGGTCTTCAAATGCAAGCTAATTTCTAAGTTACATTGTACATAATATGACATATAACAGTTTAAACATTTAAATAAGACACACGTCTACTTTTTAGAAGTGTGCTGTAAAAAATAAACTAGAAGACATTTACCAGTCTCAACAAAAGCAGAAGGGTAATCAAAATATATACTATAATCGTGTTTAACAGCAACACATTATAGGTTTTAATTTGGGTTGTGAATGTGTAGTTTATTTGATAAATAAAACTTGTAGTTTATTTGATAAATAAGAAATTTCCTTACATTATTGGGAATGGTCTGGTAAAAGACAAACATGTAAAACAACTCAAAGAAGTCAACAAAATTTAGATAAGAAATTAAATGTGCCCAGAATAAAGTGGGACTTAAAGAGTAATAAATAAGAAATAGGGGTGTCTGTGTGGCTCAGTGGGTTAAAAAGTCTCTGCCTTTGGCTCAGGTCATGATCCCAGGCTCCTGAGATCTAGCCCTGCATTAGGCTTCCTGCTCTGTGGGGGGTCTGCCTTTCCCTCTCCATTGGCCTCTCCCCCAACTCATGCTCTCTCTCACTTTCTCTTGCTCTCTCAAATAAATAAAATCTTTTTTTAAAAAATTAAATATTTGTTGCATTATAGAGCATTTATTCATTGTTTGCTCTTTTGCAAGGATATTCACCAGTCAACTTATATATAAACTGATTATATTAGTATTGCACTCAGAATAGCTTTAAACTATTGACATCTAAACACTAATTCAATTTAACATGCAGTATATAAAAAATTGATATCAAATTAATTATCACAGGGTAACATAAAAACCCTTAATACAGATGTACTACTCCCGTATGTATTGGAGAATAAATTATGGATTGGTTGGCCATATTGCAAAAATCTGCACTATTATCTAAATTAAAAAATCAGAACAAGTAAATTGCTACATTAACCTTTTAGAATTACAATTTAATTATTCTCCACACACCAGTTCACATTTATGCAAGTTTTTCTTCTGAATTAATAAGTCGTTTCATTTAATTGCTCAAATGGTGTTCAAATTTTTATAAGCACACTAACATCAGTTTATTTGGGGAAAATGGATATTTTAAAATTCTTCTTTTCTGAAGCTACATGTCATTTGCCAAAAATCATTGACAGAGTTAAAGATAAATGCATTAAGGTGTTTTCCAATTTTCCTGAGAATGAAATGCATAATACAGACATGAGTTACCCCATGTTTAAGAATTATGCTCTCTAGTATTACATTTCATACTGTTTTAATTAAATATTTAGATAAAATTGTTGGGTTGTCATCCCTTATAATATTATGGTCATATATCACATACCAGGAATAAATAGCCTTTCTTTGAACTCTTTGGGTTTTGTTATTTCTTTCCACTTAGGATTTACAATAATTATGAAAAAATGTATGGACATATCAGTCCTTTGCCACTTGACTGCATTGCCAATAAAACTTGGCCCTCAAAAAGACTTATTGCTTGATTTTGGCTATGACATATATTTTCATTGTTCATGAATCACACGTACACACACACATATGAAATTAAGAGACACAACCTTCTTCAAACTGTTACGGCTGTTTCCAGTTTCCTCCATCTGTGGTATCCATGCAAATTGTAGTGGAAGGTATGATTGGGATAGAGTTAGACTTACCTGAGTTTGAATCCAACTCCTGTGACTATTAACTTGGGGATCTTAGGTAAATCATTATCTTTCTTGAGATTTCATTTCTTCATTATAAAATACAGATTAGGGCTTCTAGGTGGCTCAGTTGGTTGAGCATCCAACTCTTGATTCAGTGCAGGTCATGATCTCAGGGTCCTGGGGTGGAGCCACACGTAGCAGCTCCCTGCTGTGTGGGAGTCTGCTGGAGGATTCTTTCACTCTATCCCTCCACCCCCCAACCTGCTCATGTGCTCTCTCTCAAATAAATAAATCTTTAACAAAATGATTTTAAAAATATAAATAAAATACAGATTAGAATATTCCCCCTCATAGAATCATTGTAAATTTGAGCTTGATTCTCTTGAGGGTCCTTTGTCTTTTGAGGTGTTTCCTATGGAATATCTGAGGCTTTCTTGTGATATCCATAAGTTTTGGGTAGCCTTTATTACTTCTGCCTCTAGGAATCTCACTGCATACAAGTTATTCTCTTCTTGACAGATTTTAAAACAATTCTTTTTTCTCACATATTATTTGCCAAATATTGTTAATAGATTTAAAGACTAAATAAATTTAAACCTTAGTATAGTATTTTGTAATTTAATTTTGAACACCATATAAAATATGGTGTTTTTTTTTAAAGATTTTATTTATTTATTTGATAGAGAGAGATCACAAGTAGATAGAGAGGCAGGCAGAGAGAGAGAGAGAGGGAAGCAGGCTCTCTGCTCAGCAGAGAGCCCTTTGCGGGACTTGATCCCAGGACCCTGAGATCATGACCTGAGCTGAAGGCAGCGGCTTAACCCACTGAGCCACCCAGGCGCCCAAAATATGTTGTTTTTAATAGATTTAAAGACTAAATAGATTTAAACCTTAGTAGAGTATTTTGTAATTTAATTTTGAACACCATATAAAATGTGTATAAGTGACTTCACAAAAAGGAGGGAGGTTACAATCCTTAGTTTTAAAAATCTTTTTTTTTTTTTTTTAAAGATTTTATTTATTTATTTGACAGAGAGAGGTCACAAGTAGGCAGAGAGGCAGGCAGAGAGAGAGGAGGAAGCAGGCTCCCTGCAGAGCAGAGAGCCCGATGCGGGGCTCGATCCCAGGACCCTGAGATCATGACCTGAGCCGAAGGCAGCGGCTTAATCCACTGAGCCACCCAGGCGCCCCTTTAGTTTTAAAAATCTTAGAGCACTGAAATATCACATTAATTTGTTCTGTAAGCACTTTGTTATTGCTCATCAGTTTCTTTTAATCCCCTTTCTTCTTTTGTCTTTCATCCTACCATATATTTTTATTTCCTAACAGACAACTATTTATTTTTTGTTTGTTTACCTATGGCAAGTATTTATCTTTGTATGAATTTATCTATTCCTTCTAATCTATAACTTCAGTGCCAACATTCCTACTAGCAAGTATTTTCTGAACTAAACCAAAACAATTTGTTCACGAAAATAATCTTTGATCCAAATATTACAAGATAGATTTTGCAATATTCCTACTGAATACATAAGACATAACTAAGATAATTATAGCAATATAAGACACATAGTCATTATTCAAAGCAAGTTATCCCTCTTCTCATTTATAAATAAATCATAAAATATATTTAATAAAGCAGATAATAGGTGAAATAATGCATTTCTTAAAGATGAACTCACTCACAGATCACACCTTTTCTTGGCCAGTAAATACTCAAGGGCTACAAACCATTTGTACTCAATGAGCTGAGATTGTACATAAATATGATAACTCTATGAAGTTACTTCAAAAATGAACACAGTAAGTTTATTCTCTAAAACCAATGAAAATTAAAACAGTAGTTGATTTGAAAGATAGACTGAAGATGGCTTCGAATTTTCCCCATCTCCTAGTATTGTACCTTTGTACAATCCCCTCCCCTTGGTTTTAAGTAAGATCCATGACTTGCTTCTAACTGTAGAACATAGCAGAGGTGCCCCTTCATTGATAGCAGGACTATGCATATACCCTAAGCACTTTATTTGACTCACCACGGACAGAGAGAAAGAGTAAGAAGGGAGAGAATAAATTAATCTTAAATTGGTTGTGTTTGAGTATCAAATTTGAATTAATTTTACCTAAAAAAAAAATTTAACCCGAAAGTAACAGGTATTTAAAGAGTCATGCTTATCAGATAGAGTTTCATTTGCTTTTGTTTTTGTTTTTTTATTTTTTTAAGATGTTATTTATTTGACAGAGATCACAAGTAGGCAGAGAGGCAGGCAGAGAGAGAGTTAGGGGAAGCAGACTCCCTGGTGAGCAGAGAGCCCGATGCGGGGATCGATCCCAGGATCCTGGGATGACCTGAGCTGAAGGCAGAGGCTTTAACCCAATGAGCCACACAGGCACCCTGTTTTTGTTTTTTTAAAGATTGATTGATTGATTTGAGAGAAAGAACTTTTGTGCACAGGTGGAGGGGAGGCAGAGGGAGAAAGAGAGGAGCAAACTCTTTGCTGAGTGGAGTACATAGGGCTCCATCCCAAGACCCTCAGATCCTGACCTGAGCTAAAATCAAGACTCAGCTGCTCAACTGACTGAGCCACCCAGGCACCCCTTGTTTTTGTTTTTTTTATTTATCCTTATGAGAAAAAATGACAGTTCCAAAGCTGAGATGTTATTAAATATTTTAACATAAATTTTAATTCTACATTTATAAATTTTGATGATAAATTTTAACTTTGTCATATTCACTAATAATGTGTATACTTATGTGTATGTGGGAGATAAATTTATTCAATAGTCCCAACTCTCCAAGGCATAAATATGGAAGGGTTTTATTTTTCTCCACCACTGTCTTTCAGTCATGGTTTGTCCAATCTTCCTTGCCCATACTATAGTATCATTTTCGGGGATCCCATTACCAAAACCCTGGACAAGAATCTTTAAAGAATTGTGATGCATAACAGTCAAACATCGGAAATAGCAAAATGCACAATAAGTGACTAGCTACGCCTTTTGTTGGTTAACCCAGTAATTGAATAATTACTTTCAGTCAGGCCACATGTGGAGACTTTGAAAGGCTCCTATGGAGTTCCCTTCACCAGAGTTTCCTGATGGGAGCAAACCTTTCACAACAGATTGTATGCTCCCAACACTGGAGGGAGGAGTCACCTTTCTGATTCTTCTCCTACAGTCTGGAATATGGGGAGAAGAAGGTGTGGGAGAGTAGAGCTAGTTCCACTTCCAAGAAAGCCCTTGGGTAAGGTGCCTGGTTCCCAAGTTTGGTAGTTCCATGGCATCTCTCCTTAGACTCAGTGGCATTTAAAGTATCATTCTCAGTTTTGAACGTGGCATTCCACAGGGGCCATAACATCCCTCCAATGATAATACACACACTCACAGATACAATAAAGAGAAAACCATGCAGTAGTTTTCAATCAGGTCTGATTTTGCCCCCCATAGGACATTTGGCAATGTCTGGAGATGTTTTTGATTTTCCCAGCTGAATTAGGAGATGCTACAAGCATCTAGTAAATAGAGAAAAAAAAAATGTTGCTAAACATCCTACAATACACGGAGCACCTTCCACCAAAGCAAAGAATTACCTGGTTCAAAATGTCACAAGTATCAAGGTTGAGACACTCTGAGTTACAGGGAATCTCTTACTTTGGACTTTTTAGAGAAACCATAAATTCTGGGAAGGTTTAGAAAACCATACTCAGAAATATGGCACCTTGTAAGGGTGAGCTTCTGTGAAATAAACATGCCATGCAATCAAGCTGCAGTTATTTACAGTGATTGTAGGCATTGTCTTCTCAACCTTCACACATCAAGTCATTTCAATAAGCCTGTACAGTTTTTGTGAGAAGTAATTACAACTAGAAATGATAGCAAAACCATATTCTCAAAGGACAGTGTTGTACGGTAACCTAATGATGCAGATAGAATATCATTTACTGCATTTTAAAAGAATTATGAAGAACACTACCAATGACATTATGTTATGTCCTTTAACGTATAACATAATATTTTAAACATGAAAGAAACATAGTAACTTTAAATGATGCAAAGATAAATCTACTTCTTTTCAACATTAATTTAAACCCAGGAAATGAGTTCACTTGCGCAAAATGTAGAGATTCATTTCAAAAAGATATCTTTAATTTTATATTTGAGCAGCAATAAATAAGTTGTAGAAGAGAATATATACCCCTCATACACCAGCTTCTGTCAACCCCCATGAAGCAAATATTATCAGTAAATTTTCCCTTATTGAAAAGAATATACACAAAGGATTTTAATATTGATAAATTTAGTAAATGTCTCTTAAAATATACATCTATTCACTAATTTGACAAATTTATTGAGTTCACAACTAAACAAGCACCTTGCCAAGCTGAAGACACAGTAATGAACAGAGAGACATTTTCCTTGCCCATAAGGATATAACTCTAGTATCTACATTAAATTGTTTATATGTAGTCTTAGTGAATGCTAAGCCAAAGTGAGCTACCATCATTAATTCTGTCCACACCAAAATTACATTGCATATATTGACTACTAGTTACACACGATCACTGAAAAAAACAAAATTTCAAATATGCATAGGTTTCGTATTCTAGAAGTTATCATTTTTAGTTTAGCATCCAAATTGAAAATATTTTCAGCAGTTCATGTATTTATATATATTTATGTCATATATAATATATATAAATATAAATTATGTATGTTTGTATATATAAAGGGGTTATATTTATAATAACAGTTGCATTAACAATATTTCATGCTTAAAAATATATATCTTAAACATGGACCTAGGAAGCAATAAATATTAGATAAATAAAATAAAAACAGAGAGATTGCCATCTTGCAGTCATTTGCTTTCTGAGTCCAGATTTAAACTGAGTGAACCTTTTTACCATCTATTTACTATTTGTTGGTCAATCTTAAGTGAATTGGTAGTTTCAGTCTGGCTTATCCCTCTCAAACTCAGGTCATTTAAAAAAGAATGGCTGTCTTTAAATTGGAACTAATTAAGACCCATGGAAATCTAAGTATCTGATTAAAAGATGGTTGGGTCCCATTGATAAATCAGCAGGGTAGCTTACATGTCTCTTTTAAGGTTGGATATCACAAAAATGTCACAGAACTTCCATTTGGTAATTTCAAACTCTTTTTAGGAAATGAAAAAAAATTTTTTTTTGAAAAACAAAAATGCCTAACAAAGAGACATATAAGAAAGTTTCACATGACAGGTAATGAAGTGCTTGAAGCAACTTAAATACGTGCTATTCATCCTAGCCTATGAAGTCATTGTGCATTTGCATATATAATTCACAATACAAGTTGCTGAGGTTATAATGAGAAATCCAGAATCTCTTTCATCTTGCACTTCATACATTGGTAAGAGGAATAAGATGATTAAGTACAGAAAGGTTATAGTACAAAACTAGAATATAAGCATAATTGGAAGGACACAGTGTTACATAGCATCTCTTTTATTCATTTACTCCATAAGCATTTTAAAAAATGTATATCATATAATGTCATCCTTCACCACTGGTTCACTATATTACCATATTTCACAGAAATATTTTCCAGAAATAGTAAACTTTTACATAAGTAGGTGATTATAAGAATTAATTTCAACTAGAAATGATAGGTTCTGTCTTAAAAATGACTGTTATGTATATGTATACCTAAAACTAATATTACACTGTAGGTTAACTAACTGGAATTTAAATAAAACCTTAAAAAAATAGCCATTGCATGTATTTGCCTATATACACATACATATTTATATGCGTGTGTGTGTGTGTTTTGTGTGTGTGTGTGTGTGTGAAACAAATCAGTGAAATAACACCATATCCATTTCTCCTCATTCTCTGAACACTACTGCATGCTCTCAGTCAATGAGAGGTAGTGTGGAATATTTTGCTGGATAATGCTGGCCAAGAAGTGTTTGGGATGGATGCTGTCACGGCTCTCCCACATCTCCCCTTAAGACTGAAGGATTGCTGGGAGGGCTGCTGGCAGAAAGGCCTCAGCTGTCACACATTTAGGATGAGTCAGACCACATCCAGACATGGGGATATAAACCCCATGGCCCTTGTCCCAACTGGGCATAATCGTACAGGGTCGTCCTTACTTCAAAAGCTCTCTGTGGGGCCAACTGAAGTCTCTGTCAAGATTCATGACAGACAATGCCTCTGTTTGCCCACTCCTGCTTCTTTCCCTTCCCTTCCCTTTCCTAGTATTGATGCCAGAAATCCTTCCTAGTAAACCACCAACAGACTAATCTCCATCACAGACTCGGCTTTCTGTGAGAACCGCAACAGTTTTAGTGACGCATATGACCAGTAATCTTCACTGCTTAGTGCTCTGCTGTGCTCTTCTGCATTGTAGGATTTCGTCGTGGTTTGATGATGGCCTCTTTTAAGCTGTTTATTTACATATTTCTTGGAGAATTGTTGAGATGTGTAACAGATGATAAAAGTTGTTCAACAGGTATTACACACAGACTCACAAGAAGAAAAGACAAGTATCACAGTAGATGTGAAAATTAAGTTTGTAGGGTCTGGAATCTTTCAATAAAACCATTGAATAAGAAGTAAGAAAGACAAACAGGCAACAGGGATTTGTGGGAATCCTTTGACATTGTGAAGAACATTATGAATATCAAGGCAACTTGAGAGGAGTGACCTGTACTCATACAAAGGAGAGCCGGAGCAAACTCCAGCTGAAATGGCATCAGGCCCCAGACATATCGAAGAGAACACAAGAGGGAGTTCAACGTGGCAGGCCAGAAGAGGATGGCAAGAGAATTCTCTCTATTAACCCCAAATTGTACTGATTTGGTTAGTGCGTCCATATTTCTAAGACAGGATGATCTATCTTAAAGAACATTTGTGTTTGTCAAACAACCACTAAAGAACTAAGGGGGAAAAAAAAAAAAAAAAAACCTTAAAATTTTGGACCCATTGACCAATATAACAAAGTATTTGCCTTCACAAAATTCCATGAGTTCAAGCCCATTTCACGACTTACACTTAAGTATTAACTTCTCTTAGAAAATTATTTCATCTTAAATATACATGCTCATTGTTTCATACAGTTTCCATGCTGTAAAAATAAATATATTAAAACTCTTGGTATAACACAATCCACTCAATATATGAAGCTCTCTTCACTAATGATGGAATTAAATGATGCCAAATTACTGAAAATGTGTTCTTCCAAAAGCACCATCTGGATTCTTGACAGAGTATTGGCAGCTGGAAACTTAGTTCTTAAATTTAACAGTACTCTTGGGCCTCTAATCTGGTTAGTCCATCAAAAGCTATGTTAACTAACAAAAAGATTCACTATGCTTTAGTTAGGTAGCATTCTTTTGTCTTCTATTTTTAGAAAACAATGTTAGCTGTTAAGAGCCATAGATGAAATTTTCAGTCATTCACCATAATCTAAGCCGCATTTCTGTAGTGTAGTGGTTATCACATTCGCCTCACACCATAATCTAATATCATTGGTCCCCAATATTTTGATATAAAAATTCTAATATATATAATGCAATTAATTCATTCAACTGTATTCATTTATCAAAACTCCTAAACCCATAAGATTTGAGATCACTTCATTTTTTTGTTTACTGTTAGAAGACCAGCACCTCGAACAGTGCCTGGAACATATTAAGCATTCTATAAATACTTTGAACATATGAACAAACCCACAACGAATGAATGAATGAAAGAATGGAAGAATGAATTCATCTTTCTAGCTCCTATATTGACCTCTGCTACTTGTGCATTACATGCGTTTTTTTTTAACTAATTAATTTAATAAGTGAGCATGAGATAAAAAAAAATTAAATATGGTAAAGCAAACCTTGCTCACCAAGTATGAAGAAATGTCCTCAGGCAAGAGTTGAGCTGAAAGAGTCTCATTGATTATATCATACATGTGCAAAAGTTTCATCTCAAATTGCCTAGAAAGGTTTTAATTTCAGTTTAACCATATTTAGAAAAACCCTAACCATACATAGTAATGTTGTAGCAAATTTTATTTATACATTGACTGTTGTTTTCCACAGGAAAAATGAAACAGGGGAAAAAAAAAGAAAAAAAAAACCTAAAGCAAATATAGTTTTTTATAGTTTTTTCCAAAACAGAAAGAATTTCTTAACTAACTATTGTATACTATGAGTTAATAAATCAAGGTCCAAAAAGTTATCTGAGCAAGGTAAGAGAGAAGGATCTCCAGATTTGGCATATATTATGCCTCCTGACTTTGCAAGGTCAAGACAGAAATAGCATTAAAAAAATAAGAAAAGAAATAGCTTTGAAAGGGAAAATTCAGTATTGCTACAGGCCCTTAAAGAAATAGTTTAAGAACCAGAGTATCGAAGCTGGTCCTCAAGATTAAAAGTTCCAACATGAAGATTCCAGATCTTGTTTGATCTCTAAGAAATCTATTTAAAATAATTAATTTCAAAATACGTACACATAAATAATGCTAACTACTTATATTTCACTCAATGCCAATTATGTCCATTTAACTAAATTTACATTTACACTGTATTATTGTAAAAAGAAAGCCAAATTATTAATAAAAAAATTAGGCAATCTTGGCACAGTTTTCCCAAGACAAGTAAAAGAATAGTTAGTTTCCCCTTGACTCTTAAGAGTATACTCTCTAGTGGCCATTATTTTGGTCCCTTGCCCTTTGGGAAGATGAGGCTAAAAATAGCTTTGAATCTGG
Organism: Meles meles; assembly: GCF_922984935.1. Classification (NCBI taxonomy): domain Eukaryota; kingdom Metazoa; phylum Chordata; class Mammalia; order Carnivora; family Mustelidae; genus Meles; species Meles meles. The sequence continues at coordinate 16,702,068 of NC_060082.1, read as the reverse complement.
CTCTTTGTTTATTTTTTTTTAAGATTTTATTGATTCATTTGACAGAGATCACAAGTAGACAGAGAGGCAGGCAGAGAGAGAGAGGAGGAAGCAGGTCCCCTGCTGAGTAGAGAGCCTGATGTGGAGCTCAATCCCAGGACCCTGGGATCACCACCTAAGCCAAAGGCAGAGGCTTTAACCCACTGAGCTACCCAGGAGCCCCTTTGACTGTTTATTTTAAAGATCTTGGCAAGTTATCCCTCCCCTCTTTTCTTAGATATGTTAAGACAATGAATTAGGATTAATTCCTTGCTAGAAACTATTCTTATATTGTATTAAATGCCGAGGGCTGTAAAGAACTGAATTCTTCTTATACATCATATTTTTATTGATTTCATTCTGGAGTGCTAAACTTTGTTTAAAATTCTGAGATATTTTATATATAAATTTCTTGGGGTGCTTTTAGTATAATCATGGCCCCAATAAGGACTTCCATTTAAAACCATAGGATTTCTTCATATACACTAACCTCATCTAACAAAAACAGTTTATATTTTAGTTCCCTTGTTAGTCCACAACAATTTATATTTATGTGTCTTATAGCACTTACATAAGACATGTACCAAAAAAAAAACTTGTTCTAGCATGACTATTTTTATTTATTTATTTATTTTTAGACTAACTCCAATATCTCTGTTAGATTGTTGGTTTCCTTAAGGCAGGGACATCGTTTCATTATATTATGCACTGTAGCACTACTCAGAATCTCTTACTCCTAATAGTATCAACAAAAGGCAGAATGGAATCAACGATTTCATCAAAATCATCTGTTGCTTTGACACATAGGTGAAGATGATCTTTTTTGAATTGCATTTTTCCAAATCCAAACAAAACAAAAAATGTAGTTATTTGCATATATCTTATGATTCTACATGGCCAACATGTGCTTTTGTACAATTTAAATCCCTTCCACAAATTCTGTCTACCAATGTCTAGGAAAATAATCCATGGCAATGCCCTGTAGACTGCATTTGATTCCTTTTGCCCGGGAGAAATTTTTCATAATATATGGGTTTTCATCATTCAGTAATCTGTCGATTTATTTATTATGTAAATAAAGTGGATTCTTATATAGGTAAATATGTAAGTAAAGTGGATTCTTATATTTAAATAAATCCATGAACATAGATTCTGAATGGAAAAGCAAGAGAAAATTAAAACATAACTTTGTAAGTGGGCTTTGTAAGTGTCAGGACTTTTTTCTGATCCCAGATACACAGTGCAAAGAAACCAATTTTCCACTTTCTCGCAGAGGAAGAGTAAATTGAAATTTACCACTTGCTGAAAAGAACAAGCAGCAGGTCAATGAGACCTCTCTATAACAGACAACCAAATAAAAGTCAGTGGGTGCAATTAAGAGCATTGAAATTTCAAGGGAACTGTGTGTATCTTTAAATAAACAAATCAATAAATGGTACTTATTTTGAGAGTTTGAATTGGTTCTAACAGAGCTAAAATGATCTAAGATACCAGATTGTTTATGTATTTTAAACCATTTTTCTCTAGTTCAAACTAAGCTACATATATATGAAATCTTTGTAATATTTTTATAATGAAATCTCAGTATATACTCTATTAACTAGTGAACTTCCAAAAATATTTAATTTCAGATTTTACATTACAGTTTGGCTTAGACTGGAAACCCAAGAAGCAGATTGTGAATATTATAAAAATAAAACACCAAATAAACTTGCAGAATTTCACTCGAAGAAAACAACCAAATAATGAACATTTATACCATCTAGATGTTCTAGAGTTCGTAAATGACTTATACTTTCAAGTACAGATATTGTGTAGTCTTTTGATATCGGTTCAGTGATATCCTAGACCAGACCTTTGAAAGTACAGCATTAATTAAGTTGATGGTGTTTCTGGCCTTTACCAGTTGGGGGTTTAATGTACAATTCTATTTGTATTTAATCATATGTTTTGTTAGATATTCTTGGTAAAGGAGATATTTTTCTCTTCAAATACCATTTCAAACATGACAAAGAATCTATATAATAAAAGAAATATTCAGGTATAAAGCAATCTTTTAGAAAACTTCCATTTTGAAAGTAAAGAATAAGATCTCTCCTTAGCGCCATTATAAAGTAGATGTGTCTAAAATGAGGAAGAGTTAACCTCTTGTAATTTTAGCTAACAATCCCTTCTTAACTTCACATTGATTTTCTGCAGAGTAAAGGAAAATGGAAGTGTGAAGGAAAAACCTGTTAAATGGATTCCAGTAATACTGAAATTGAAACAAGTTCAATTCTATTAGTGTGAAATCCTTTGTAAGGAAATCTGGATTAAACTCGAGAAAGATTTAGATTGTTAACAATATCAGCAAAATAGACCTATAAATATAAATTCAGGTGAAGAAGAAAAAATCTATCATTAAAACATGTAGAAAGCTTCAAATATATTACACTGGCAAATCTGAATAAAAACCCTATATGATAGTAGACGGGTACGCTTTATGTAACCCTTTTTAAACTTTATAAAAATCTTCAATCACACAGGAAAGAATCATATAATAAACACTCACATAATCTGTTCTAGATTGATCAATTACAGTTTGTTATACTTATCTGTTTTTTCCCAAAATATTTATATTACAGATATAATAACATTTCACCTCTAAATATTTCAGTGGGTAACTCCAAAAAAGATATTATCCAGCATAGCCACAACATAATTTTCACAACCAACACAATTAAAAATAGTCCCTTAGTATCACAACTACTCAATCTATATTCAAATTTACCCAAGTGTTCTAAAATGTCTTTTATAGTCCCTTTGCTTTAGTTGGGATCCAATCAAGATCACCAGTTCAATTTATTGTGATTTTTCTCTTGTCTTTTAAAATGTGTAACAGTTGCTTCCTTTCTTCCACTTGCTGCTCTCAGAGATCAGACAAGATGTTCTTCAGGGTACACCGTTTTCTAGATTGGTTAGATTGTTTACTCATATTGTTATTTAGCAATTTCTTCTATTCTCTATAGTTTTGTATTCAGACTATAGACCTAAAGATAAATCAGACTCTGGTGAAACACTGATGGAAACTTCCTGTGTAGGAGGTGGTAGAAGCCAGAACAGAGATAACTTACTGGAGGACGTTCTGGTGGGTTGGTGACTGTGTTGGGCGATTTCTGTGCTGCAGATAGCATTCTAGTTTGTTCTAAATGGTGGTTATACATAATGGTTCACATGTAAACATTAATTAAACCATGAGATTTTAATTTGAAAACATGTTTTACATTTTTTGAAGGAAAAATGAATAGAATATATTCTTCCATTCTGTAGCATCATTTTTATGATGTACATCATGCTTAGTAATCCCAATACCGTTGCTAGAATGATCACACTGAAGTTGTGACAGCCTTAACTCTCCTTTGTAAGTTTACATATTTTTCCCCTTTAGGAACAGGTAATAATTTGTGCAGTGATGCTTTGGTGCCATAAAAATATCCAATTTACCTTTAGTCTTCCATCATGTAACAATTTTACTAACCATTGATGTTCCTTGCCTAAATCTATTAATTCAGTGCCTTCATTAAGGGTAACAAAATGGTGCTTCTCCTCCTATGATTTTTCAAAGTTCATCTACAAATACTAAAGCAACTATAAGCCACTATTGTATGTATCAGTCAATCTATAGAAAGACATATCTTACATGTGTACACATGTATACATACAAAAACATATGTTTTAATTTCCCTTCTTATGACATGTTATATTATACTTTTATATTTTACATTTTTTACTCAATAATGCCTTATGAAAACTGCTCCAAGTCTATTAGTATATACAGCCCCAATTCATCATTTTTATTGATACAATCATTTATTCAACTATTTTTTGTTTTTCCTACTTTGTGTGTCTATCACAGTCTTGAAATTTTTATATACTTGTGCATATATGCTTAATCCTTGAAGAATACAAATACTTTAAACATATCTTTGACATTGTCAACTTATTTTCAATTATAAAAGGCCATATGGAACTATCCACATTTCCTCCATCAGAGTTTGAGAAAACATTTTTATCTTTATTCAGCTATTACAAAGGAATATTTTATTTTTAACTTTGCCTGAACGATAGTTTCAGAACTTTCCAGTGGTTTGCAGAATATTTCATTGTATTTGTTTGTGATTAACCTGGACATATTCCTTGTTTTTCTTTTCTTTGGTTTATTTATACTTTTTACTCAGTTGATAGGGGATCTCTACAAACCCACTGTTTAACAGGAGAAACTTTGCATGTCTTATTCCATATTGCTTCTATTTCCCTTGCTGCTATGACCTGTAGGTTAGAAACTTCTGCTTAGCCTTGCATGTAGGCACGTTAATCATTGAAGGGATTTTGCATATAGCTACGATTTGCAAAAACTGCTCTTTACCTGAAACTTAGCTCACCTGAGGAGAAAGGGAAATAACCAGAGCAATCATTATCCCAATTCCTTCAAAATTGAAGAATGTTCATAACTCAGGAGAGATTGAAACTCTGCCCCACAGGGTTAATGAGGTTGAAACAAGCAGAAAATTTAATGCTTGTTTTTCAGAGAACAGTTTCCCCCTAATCAGCTATCCCCCTAATCACTGACTCTCTCTGCAGAAGCTTGGACTCAAGGTCAACTGATATGGTTCCATCTTGTGAACAAGCAAGGCCTTGCATTGCTTATCTAAGATAATGAGCCCAAGACCCCATCCAATTTATACTAGCTCTTGGAACCAGGCCCATAGCCCCCTCTCCCTGTGCTAAGTTAAGCTCCCGATATCAGGGGCTGAATTTTGCCTCATTCTGGTGTTAAGTTTCCACCCCAAAGTGAACATAGGATGTATGTTTCATATACGTTTGCTCAATGAGCATACTCCATCTTTCCTCATAAACAGAAGTGTCCTCACCCTTTTCATCAGTATATTTACTTTGCATCACCCTTCATCTATAATTCTTGTCTATGTTTTGTTGTTTATTTTTTAATGATAAAACTCCTTAAAAGAGTTGTCTGTGTTTGTCCTTCCCAGATTCTGCCCACCTACCGTCTCACCGATAATAGCCAACTGACCATATTTTTCGAGATCACCAGTGACCTCTTTTGTTAAATCCAGTGATGATTCTCAGTCCTCATCTGACTTGACCTTTGAGCAGCATTTGACACAGTCCATTCTCTGAACCTCCTTGATCATTTTTGTTCATCTGAGATAAACCTTTTGCTAGATTTCTAGATTGTCTACATTGCTCACTCATTCCTTTTAAGGCTTTGTTGATGCCCCTCTATTCTGCCTGAGTTTATTAGAGTGCCCAGGTGCTGTTCCCAGACCCCATCCCTTTATAACCATCCCTATTCCTTGGTAAACTCACAAGTTCATTGGCTATAAAATCATCTATAAATTCCATGATCCCCATATATTTATTTCCCCCCAAAGTCTATTCAAACACACCAGTCAGAGTGGTCATTTTAAATACAAGCCATACAGGGCACCTGGGTGACTCAGTGGGTTAAGCCTCTGCTTCCGGCTCAAGTCATGATCTCAGGGTCCTGGGATGGAGCCCTGCATCGGGCTCTCTGCTTAGTGGGGAGCCTGCTTCCTTTCCTCTCTCTCTGCCTGCCTCTCTGCCTACTTGTGATCTCTCTCTCTGTCAAATAAATAAAATAAAATCTTTAATAAATAAATAAATAAATACAAGCCATATCATGATATCATTCTATCAAAGCTTTTAAATAACCACCTGCAGTCTCATCTAGAGTCAATAGATTTAATGATATCCTACGACATCCTACCTGATCTGGTCTCCCTCTTACCTCTCTGACCACATCAACTAGTATGGACCTCTTTGCTCACTCTGCTACAGGCCCATGACCTTTGGCTAGTTATTTACCAAGGATAATGTTTCCTCAGGATCACTGCTTGCGGTTCCCTTTGCCTGGATGTTCTTCCCTGAAATATTTCAATATTCATTTCTCACTGCCTCTACACCTCCACAAAAAGTTACGCTCTCAGTGAAACCTTATCCAAATACATTCTGCAAAAAAAAGAAGAAAAAAGCCACCGCACGATACTCTGACAATCCCTATTCATTATCACACTGCTCTATTTTTCTCCATAATATTTTTTTTTCATTTTCTCTGTGTGTGTGTGTGTGTTTGTATGTGTGTGTATTTTGTGTGTGTGCGTACATTTATCTCTCTCCTCCTCCCACCAGGGTATACATTCCCTGAAAGTGTGAGATTTGTGTATTTACAGTTGTATCCTGAGAGCCTAAATGAATGTCTAACACATAGTGGGTGCATTAGAAACATTTATGAGATGAATACATGAATGCAAGCAAGATTGGATCAAAGTGTACAAAGTTTTTGGTTTTGGGAGAAAGCAATTGGACTTTACTTAGTAACCAACTGGGAGCTCTCATAGATTTTTTTAAAAATATTGACATATTATGCTTTAGAATATGCTTTAGAAAGATTAACCTGGCATGCTGTCCAGGATGGCATGACAGGCAGTGAGGCTAAAGAAATAGGAGGCAGAAGAAAATTTTGCAATGGTTTATTGACTAGGAAGAATTGAACAAGTGGGTTATTCAAATATTAATATATATAGGCAGAAAGACACTTCGGATGTGATTTAAAAATCATTACTGAGATTTTTGATAACCGTACTAACACGTATGTTTTAATGGATTTTTCAAAATTGTGTTTTACTTTTGAGATCAACATTCAGAGCAAACTTCCTGAAATTTTTGTGGAGATTAATATCTCCCTGAATCTCATATGGTTCAGGAGTTTCAAAGCATTTGATAAAAGTATCTACGGATTGGTTTTTTTAACAGATCTGCCGGTGTTGCACAAAACCTCTGATTTCCACCAGCCCACGCCCTGCTCAGACGAGCTCTTGTTGACCCTTTCTCTTCCCTTCACCTTCACGACCTCGCTTTTAATTGGGTTTTCAGCCCTGATGACAGACATCTGGTTCTCAACCTGCCCATTAATCTGAGGGCTGCACTCCTTAAACTGATAAAGTCTAAAGCTCATCAAAGGGCAACATTGAGATGAAGCAACAGAAAAGCTTTTATTAAATAAAGGCTGGAGGGATCCTATTTAAAAAGATAATAGAGCTGTCAGTTTTCTTGATAATTAATGTACTTTTCCATAAAAATCCAAACCCAGGTTATTTTTATAAACCCAAACAAATACATATGTATGTGTGTGTGTGTGTGTGTGTGTGTGTGTTTCTTTTAGTGATTTGTAAATACAGACTATGTGCGTGAGTGTTCTGAATATTTAAGTTCTGTGGCATATAGCCTGCGATCACAGTGAATGCCTACAATTTGAATAAAACTGAGGTGAAAAAAAAATGGTTAGCATATCCTATAATATTAGATGTCTGTAATATTTAAAAGCTCAGTCTCCTTCATTTTCATATATCATATTTCAAATTATCCATAGGATAGAATTTTTCAAAAGACAGTGGACACAAAGAAACAAATGGCAGGAGGCATCGGTTTCCTATCATGACAGGCGTCTTGAGAAAATATAAATAATTATTAGCTAATTGTAACTTAACACAGTAAGATTTCTATGTGCCTTTACTTGCTGATTTCAATGCCAAATTGTTTAGGTCGGTATCCTACTAGAAAAATGCCACAGTCCCATTGCCACTCTGTAGTTTAGTACCTGTCTGGTTGTCTGACAGTAAAACCTTCGATATATGCCAAACTGCTATTTCTAAAATTTGATCACATGCTCATGTCATTCCATAGCTTAAAAACCTCCCAGTGGCTCCCTTCTGTAGTTCCAAGAATATAAAAACTCTTTCGATAAGGAGACTCATTCCAAGTCATGCCAGTAAATACATAATGAAACGTCTTTAAAGATTCCTGAATGGACAATACTGTTTCACGCTCATCCATACGCCATTCTCTTTCTGGAATGCCTGTTTTGTTCTAGTTTAATTCTTATCATTTTTGCAACAAAGTTCAATGATCCACCTCTTCTAAAAATATTTCCCTGACCCTGAACTCAATGTATGTGCTCTTCCACTGGAGGAACTGTGCACTGTCCGCTTTGACAGGTCCCTGGTCAGATCTCCATCACACCTTGGTTATCCTGTCCTTTCAAAACGTTTACCTTGTCCTTCTCCTAAGTGGCCCTGCTACTTTGTTCCTAAATCCTGGCGCAGTAACTGACATTACAGTAAGCACTGAATGTATTCTTGAACAAATTGAAGGCAGTATACTTGTTAATTAAAGGGAAAACAAAAATTCTTGATAAAAAATTAAATAATAAGAAATTTAATTAATTTGATAATATGATGCTTTTAGGTTGGTGCCTGACAAATAGTAAGTACCCAATAAATGTCAGTTCCCTTATCTGCTTATTGATTCACTAAATATTCATTGGGTATCTACTATGTGTGAAGCTCTGTTGTAGATGCTGAGGACAGAGCAGTAAATAACACAGTTGAAAATCCTTCATAGAACTGACATTTTAATAGGGGGAGACAAGATACAAGCAAAGTAAATAAAAAATAAATAAGCAGTTTGCTCAACGGTGATAAATGTAGGGGAGCAAGATAAAGTAGGGGATGGGTTGAGGAATTCCTGTCTGAGGGGAGTGGCAGTTTAAACGAATGGTGTCAGTGGAGAAGACATTTGAGCAAAACTGAAGGAGCCAAAGGGAGTGCTTGGAAGATACCTGGGAGGGAAGGACCCAGCCAGAATGAACAGCGAGGGCGAAACCCTAAATATGGGTCAAGGGGATCGAACACAAACACAGAAGAATGTCTGCCCTTGCGCAGTGGGGTGCCCTGGGGTTTGGTAGGAGATCAAATCTCTGGACACAGTGAGGGTATGGAAGCCAGAATCATGTAGGAACTTTCAGGCCATGGTTAGAATGTTGGCTTTTACTTGAAAAAGCCACAGGAAAAACAATGGGGGGAAGGAGTCAGCTGACTTTGGTTTTAAAAGCATCACTCTCGGGGTACCTGGGAAGCTCAGTGGGTTAAAGCCTCTGCCTTCGGCTCAGGTCATGATCCCAGTGTCCTGGGCATGAGGCTCTCTGCTCAGCAGGGAGCCTGCTTCCTCCTCTCTCTCTCTCTCTCTGCCTGCCTCTCTGTAATCTTGTAATCTCTGTCTGTCAAATAAATAAAATCTTAAAAAAAAAAAGCATCGCTCTCCTTATTCAGATATATTCTTAGTTTTTGTGTCATTAGGAATTTATACTTTAGTAATGCATCTATTATCTCACTATAAAGGATAAATTCAATTTTTTATCTGTTCACTTAACAATCTCTTTACGATTGTGTACCACTTCTTTGGTTACGCCTTGTAAGTGCCATTTGCTGTCCACTTTTTTCTCAGCCTCTACCTGTTGGCGTGGCCCAGGGCTTATTCTACTTTCCTCTGGTTCTTTTCTTGCCCCTGTGCCAGTGGTTATAAACTAGGAGGGTGACTTTCCCTGCCAGCGGAAGCCTGAAAATGTCTGGAAACAATTTTGGTTATTACAACCAGAGGAGAAGAGATCCTACAGACATTTAGTAGGTAAAGTCCAGGGAATGTCTTACAGTACACAGGACAGCCCCCACAGCAGAGATTTTATCTTGCTCAAAATGGCAAAAATGTTGCAATTGAGAAACCATGGTTTATATATATTTCAGTGGTGTACATATCCTGATACCAAAATTTATTTTTTTTTAATTTTTTTTATTTGTTTATTTACAGCATAACAGTGTTCATTGTTTTGGCATCACACCCAGTGCTCCATGCAGTACGTGCCCTCCCTATTACCCACCACCTGGTTCCTCAACCTCCCACCCCACCCCCGCCCCTTCAAAACCCTCTGGTTGTTTTTCAGAGTCCATAGTCTCTCATGGTTCATCTCCCCTTCCAGTTTCCCTCAACTCCCTCTCCTCTCCATCTCCCCATGTCCTCCATGTTATTTGTTATGCTCCACAAATAAATGAGACCATATGATACTTGACTCTCTCTGCTTGACTTATTTCATTCAGCATAATCTCTTCCAGTCCCGTCCATGTTGCTACAAAAGTTGGGTATTCATCCTTTCTGATGGAGGCATAATACTCCATTGTATATATGGACCACATCTTCCTTATCCATTCATCCGTTGAAGGGCATCTTGGTTCTTTCCACAGTTTGGCTACCGTGGCCATTGCTGCAATAAACATTGGGGTACAGATGGCCCTTCTTTTCACTACATCTGTATCTTTGGGGTAAATACCCAGCAGTGCAATTGCAGGGTCATAGGGAAGCTCTATTCTTAATTTCTTCAGGAATCTCCACACTGTTCTCCAAAGTGGCTGAACTAACTTGCATTCCCACCAACAGTGTAAGAGGGTTCCCCTTTCTCCACATCCTCTCCAACACACGTTGTTTCCTGTCTTGCTAATTTTGGCCATTCTAACTGGTGTCAGGTGGTATCTCAATGTGGTTTTAATTTGAATCTCCCTGATGGCTAGTGATGATGAACATTTTTTCATGTGTCTGATAGCCATTTGTATGTCTTCGTTGGAGAAGTGTCTGTTCATATCTTCTGCCCATTTTTTGATATGATTATCTGTTTCGTGTGTGTTGAGTTTGAGAAGTTCTTTATAGATCCTGGATATCAACCTTTTGTCTGTACTGTCATTTGCAAATACCTTCTCCCATTCCGTGGGTTGCCTTTTTGTTTTGTTGACTGTTTCCTTTGCTGTGCAGAAGCTTTTGGTCTTGATGAAGTCCCAAAAGTTCATTTTTGCTTTTGTTTCCTTTGCCCTTGGAGACATCTTGAAAGAAGTTGCTGTGGCTGATATCGAAGAGGTTACTGTCTATGTTCTCCTCTAGGATTCTGATGGATTCCTGTCTCACGTTGAGGTCTTTTATCCATTTCGAGTTTATCTTTGTGTACGGTGTAAGAGAATCAATCAATGTGATAGAACAAATCAATAAGAGAAGAGAGAAGAACCACATGGTCCTGTCAATTGATGCAGAAAAAGCATTTGACAAAATCCAGCATCCGTTCCTGATGAAAACGCTTCAAAGTATAGGGATAGAGGGAACATTCCTGAACTTCATAAAATCTATCTATGAAAGACCCACAGCAAATATCGTCCTCAATGGGAAAAAGCTTGCAGCCTTCCCGTTAAGATCAGGAACACGACAAGAATGCCCACTCTCACCACTCTTGTTCAACATAGTATTAGAAGTTCTAGCAACGGCAATCAGACAACAAAGAGAAATAAAAGGTATCCAAATTGGCAAGGAAGAAGTCAAACTCTCTCTCTTTGCAGATGACATGATTCTTTATATGGAAAACCCCAAAGACTCCACCCCCAAACTACTAGAACTCATACAGCAATTCAGTAACATGGCAGGATACAAAGTCAATGTACAGAAATCAGTGGCTTTCTTATACACTAACAATGAAAATACAGAAAGGGAAATTAGAGAATCGATTCCATTTGCTATAGCACCAAGAACCATAAGATACCTGGGAATAAACCTAACCAAAGAGGTAAAGGACCTGTACTCGAGGAACTACAGAACACTCATGAAAGAAATTGAAGAAGACACAAAAAGATGGAAGACTGTTCCATGCTCTTGGATTGAAAGAATAAACATTGGGGCGCCTGGGTGGCTCAGCGGGTTAAAGCCTCTGCCTTCAGCTCAGGTCATGATCCCAGGGTCCTGGGATCGAGCCCCGCATCGGGCTCTCTGCTTGGCTGGGAGCCTGCTTCCTCCTCTCTCTCTCTCTGCCTGCCTCTCTGCCTACTTGTAATCTCTATCTGTCAAATAAATAAATCTTTAAAAAAAAAAAAAAAAGAAAGAATAAACATTGTTAAAATGTCTATACTGCCTATAGCAATCTATACTTTTAATGCCATTCCGATCAAAATTCCACCGGTATTTTTCATAGGGCTGGAGCAAATAATCCTAAAATTTGTATGGAATCAGAAGAGACCCCCGAATTGCTAAGGAAATGTTGAAAAACAAAAACAAAACTGGTGGCATCATGTTACCCGATTTCAAGCTTTACTACAAAGCTGTGATCACCAAGACAGCGTGGTACTGGCATAAAAACAGACACATAGACCAGAGGAACAGAGTGGAGAGCCCAGATATGGACCCTCAACTCTATGGTGAAATAATCTTCGACAAAACAGGAAAAAATATTCAATGGAAAAAAGACAGTCTCTTCAATAAATGGTGCTGGGAAAACTGGACAGCGATATGTAGAAGATTGATACCAAAATTTACATCCCATCAAAACCCGGATGATTTCCTCATTTCTGTCCCCATCTTCAACTCTCACCTGTGCTCTAGACACATATAACTTGTTGTCAAAAAGGCAAGTCTATAGACATCCCAAGCTTAAGATATCTAAAACAGGATCTGAGATTTTCCCCCCGAACCTAATCTTTCCCAGCTTTCTCGTCTCGTAAATGGCATCATCATCCGTCCAGTTGCCCAAACATTAAACTGGAAATCATTCCTGATCTGTTATTTCTCTTATAACCCAAATCCAAAACACTAAGTACTGCCTTTAAAATATGTTCTGGGGGTGCCTGGTTGCCTCAGTGGGTTAATAACGTGTCTGCCTTTGGCTCAGGTCATGATCCCGGGGTCCTGGGATCGAGTCCTCTATGGGGCTCCTTGTTCAGCAGGAGAGCCTGTGTCTCCCTTTGCTTGCTTCTTCCTCTGCCTGCTGCTCTCACTGCTCGTGCACTCGTGCTCGCTCGCTCTCCTGTGGGAAGCCGCGGTAAGGCTCGAGACGAGAGCCAAACCAGGCTCTGACTTATGCCTCCTCCAATGTCTCACTGCCTGATTTAAGGCAAAGGATAATGTAGTTGAGTTTGCATTGAGAAAGAGCCCGTGCTATGCGCTGCTTGCTCGCCTACGTGACCTCTCACATGCTCCTCTAGATAGCTGACCTTCAAGACAGCCCAGGTGCACTCGTTAGTCTTGTAGTGGTTCTTGCTGTCCTGTTATAAGCTACTAGATAATCTTTTAAGTGTGTTTATATTGGAATGATGTTTACCATCCACCATCTGGCATCGGTATGTCTGTAGCTAGTCATTACTGGAAGATATTATGGAGCTGGTATGTGAACCTTTAATCATGCAGCAACACTTAGATAAATCACCTTTTCATTGTAAGACTTCTATATATTCCCATGGTTTTACTAATAAAGTGGCATTGGTGGAAATCATCCCCTATGCTCCTCCTGCCCCCATCTCTTTGTCTCTTTAATTTCTTTTCACCATCCTCTTACCCTCGCATTTCCTGGTCAATTTGTTATGCGGGCCGTGGCACTCTCTGGCAAATAAATAAACAAAAATAAAGTTTAAAAAAAAAATGTTCTGAATCTGCTCAATTCTTAGTACCTCTACCACTGCAAAGCTAGTTTGAGCACCACCCCGCCCTGAGAATAAGCCAATGACTTCCTATCATTTGCCTTCCACCTTCTCTCTCCATAGTCAAGGGGGCCCCACACCCACGGTGGCCAAGGAAATGTTTTCAAAATATAAGTTGATCCATGTCCCTCAGCTGCTCAAAGCCTTCCTGAGGCTTCCCATCTTTCTCACTATGAAGACCAACACTTTACCACCACCTGTAAGGCCTTGCCTGCTCTGGCTCATATTTGTAGACATTACTCTCTAACTTCATTATAAATCTCTCCTAAATGTTATGTGCTCCCCACGTGCTTCCTCGAAAGGCAGTCTACCGCCCTACACCACACCTCTATTTCCTTACCACCACCCTTCCTCCGCCATCTCTCCTTTTAACACCACTTTCTCAGGTTTACTTTCTTGCTTACTCAACTCAATAATATTCGTTGAAAGAGTAAATGAAAAAAAAAAGGGACATCAGCTTTACCTATTCCTATTTATAAAAACAAGTATTCTAGAGATGCCTTCATTAAGATTGTTTCTTCTTCTTTGCCTTCTATACCTTGTGTCTAGTGCTTACTCTGAGTAAATATGATTAATACCAATTTTATTTTATATTTTAATCACTTGATAAAGAGCAAACTGGAGATGATAATTTACCCAAATCAAATCATCTTCCATGTCTCTCCCATGAGCTAGATCTGTGGCAAGTTCCATAGAGGATATTGGATACTAGTCCATGACCTTAAAGCGAAAACTATTTTTTTACTACATTTTTGCTATCAAATTAAATGAGATTAAATTAAATTATAATTATACTTCAACATGAAAAATGTAAAAAAAATTTAATAAGGAAATTGAATTTTCTTATTAAGATAGACTGTAACATTTTAATCTTACATATTCCCCATAGGAATAGTTCCTTTGCACTTGATAGTTAGAATGCTGCGTATAATAATCACAGACCAGAAAATTAATTGCAGGCAAGAAGAATGGAAGTAGCAGCATAGATGAAGAGTTATTGAGAAAAATACACTTTTACAATTTATTGAGAGCCACACTTTATAAAAGAATTTTCAAAGGGTGTCTCACAAACTCTTTGTTCGTGACAATGATGTCATCAAGTAAATTTGTAAGGAGAGGACAGAAAGAGCAGTCAGTGGGCAGGGTAAGGCTCCATGTACTCTCCAGAGTTGGAACATCTGGTGAGGCAAATCAGTTGCCAGTTCCCAATTCTCATGGCGGTGCTTGCTGCATGCAGTGCTTCACCTGGGAGAAGGGCAGTCTGAGAGAAGGTGGGACAGTGATGCTCAGTGAAGCTAAATTTAGGTGCAAACGTGCTCCAGATATTTCATATCTTCCCGCAGAGGGATGAACATGATAAAACATTAATCCATGTGGGTGTGGGTGAAGTGATTAAAGTCGCCTAAGAAAGTATATACAGAAACTCTCTCTCTGTATATATAGAGTTGCATGAGTTCATGATGTATTTTAGACATTAGCCCCTTTTTAGATTACATGAAAATATCTTCTCCCATTCAGTAAGTTGCGTTTCCATTTTGTTGGTGACTTCCTTTACTGTCCAAAAGCTTTTTAGTTTGATGTAGCCCCATTTGATTATTTACTTTTGTGGTCTGAGGAGAAAGATCCAAAAAAATATTGCTAAGGCTAATGTCCCAAAGCTTACTTTAGCTATGTATACTCCTGGGAGTTTTATAGTTTCAGGTCTTACATTTAAGTCTTTTATCCATTTTGAATTTACTTTGCATATGGTGTAAGAAAGTGGTCCAGTTTCAGTCTTTTGCATGTAGCTGTCTGGTTTTCCCAACATCATTTGTTGCAGAGACTGTTTTCCTTACTGTATATTCTTACCTACTTTGTCAAAGATTAATTGACCACATAATGTGGGTTGTTCATACATCCGTGTGTCTGTTTTTATCCCAGGACCGTAGTTTTGATTACCATAACTTTGTAGTGTAAAGTCTGAGAGCATGATGTGTCCAGATTTGTTCTTCTTTATCAAAATTGTTTTAGCTATTTGGAGTCTTTTGTGGCTCCATACAAATTTTAGGATTAGTTGGTCCAGTTCTGTGAAAAATGCCATTGGTTTTTTGATAAGAATTGCATTGAATCTGTAGATCGCTTCAGATAATATAGATATTTTAACAATATTAATTCTCCCAATCTATGAAGACAGAGTATCTTTCCATTTGTTTGTATCATCTTTGATGTTTTTCATCAATATCTTACAGTTTTCATAGCATAGATTTTTTTTACCTCCTTTGTTAAATTTATTTCTAAGTATGTTATTCTTTCTGATACAATTAGAAGTGAGACTGTTTTTTCTAACTTATCTTTCTGATAGTTCACTGTTAGTATATAGAAATGCACCAGATGCCTGTTTATTAACTTTGTACCCTGAAACATAACTGAATTCATTTATTAGTCCTAACAGTTTTTTGGAAGAGTCTTTAGGGTTTTCTATCTATAGTATCATGTCATATGCAAATAGTTTTATGTCTTCTTTCCAATTTGGACACATTTTATTTATTTATTTACTTAGGTTAGCTTTCCTAGTTACTGTGGCTAGGACTCCAAGTACTATATTAAATAAAAGTGGTAGAAATGGACACCCTTGACTTGTTCTGATCTTAGAGAAAAAACTTTAAGTTTTTCACTATAGACTGTGGTGGTAGCTGTGAGTTTGTCATATATGGCCTTTATTATGTCAAGGTACATTCCTTGTACCAACTTTTTGAGAGTTTTTATTATAAATGGATATTGAGTTTTGTTAAATGCTTTTTTCTGCATTTTTATAGTTTTTATTCTTCATTTTGTTAATGTGTGTATCACACTGATTAATTTACAAGTGTTAAACCTCCTTGCATCCCATGATTAAATCCTACTTTATTGTGGTGTATAAGACATTTATTTTGTTGTTGCATCCAGTTTGCCAGTAATATGTTGAGAATTTTTGCATCTGTGTTCATCAGGAGTATTGACCTATAATTTTCTTATTTATTTATTTATTTGTTTATTTTTTATTTTCTAATGTTTTTGTTTGGTTTTATATCAGGGTATTGTTGTCCTCATAAAATGAGTTTGGAAGCATCCTTTCCTCTTCGCTTTTTTGAAAAGAATTTGAGAAGAATATGTATTAACTCTTTTAAAAATATTTGGTAGAATTGGCCACACTAATTCAAAAGAAAAGAGAGAAAGCCCAAATTAATAAAATTATGAATTAAAAGGGAGAGATCACAACTAACACCAAGGAAATAGAAACAATCATCAGAAATTATTACCAACAGTTATACGCCAATAAGCTAAGCAACCTAGATGAAATGGATGCATTCCTGGAAAACTATAAACTCCCAAAATTGAACCAGGAAGAAATTGACAACCTGAATAGACTGATATCTAGTAATGAGATTGAAGCAGTGATCAAAAACCTCCCAAAAAACAGGAGCCCAGGACCTGATGGATTCCCTGGGGAATTCTACCAAACTTTCAAAGAAGAAATAACACCTATTCTCCTGAAACTGTTCCAAAAAAATTGAAGCAGAAGGAAAACTTCCAGACTCTTTTTATGAAGCCAGCATTACCCTGATCCCCAAACCAGGCAAAGACCCTACCAGAAAGGAGAATTTCAGACCAATATCACTGATGAATATGGATGCTAAGATTCTCAACAAGATCCTAGCAAACAGGATCCAGCAGCACATTAAAAAGATTATCCACCATGACCAGGTGGGATTCATCCCTGGGTTACAAGGTTTGTTCAACATTCGCAAATCAATCAATGTGATAGAACAAATCAATAAGAGAAGAGAGAAGAACCACATGATCCTGTCAATTGATGCAGAAAAAGCATTTGACAAAATCCAGCATCCATTCCTGATGAAAACGCTTCAAAGTATAGGGATAGAGGGAACATTCCTGAACTTCATAAAATCTATCTATGAAAGACCCACAGCAAATATCGACCTCAATGGGAAAAAGCTTGTAGCCTTCCCGTTGAGATCAGGAACACGACAAGGATGCCCACTCTCACCACTCTTGTTCAACATAGTATTAGAAGTCCTAGCAATGGCAATCAGACAACAAAGAGAAATAAAATGTATCCAAATTGTCACTGAAGAAGTCAAACTCTCTCTCTTCACAGATGACATGATTCTTTATATGGAAAACCCCAAAGACTCCACCCCCAAACTACTAGAACTCATACAGCAATTCAGTAACGTGGCAGGATACAAAGTCAATGTACAGAAATCAGTGGCTTTCTTATACACTAACAATGAAAATACAGAAAGGGAAATTAGAGAATCGATTCCATTTGCTATAGCACCAAGAACCATAAGATACCTGGGAATAAACCTAACCAAAGAGGTAAAAGACTTGCACTCGAGGAACTACAGAACACTCATGAAAGAAATTGAAGAAGACACAAAAAGATGGAAGACCATTCCATGCTCTTGGATTGGAAGAATAAACGTTGTTAAAATGTCTATACTGCCTAGAGCAATCTATATTTTTAATGCCATTCTGATCAAAATTCCACCGGTATTTTTTGAAGAGCTGGAGCAAATAATCCTAAAATTTGTATGGAATCAGAAGAGACCCCCGAATTGCTAAGGAAATGTTGAAAAAAAAAAAAAACTGGCGGCATCACGTTACCCAATTTCAAGCTTTACTACAAAGCTGTGATCACCAAGACAGCGTGGTACTGGCATAAAAACAGACACTCAGACCAGTGGAACAGAGTGGGGAGTCCAGATATGGACCCTCAACTCTATGGTGAAATAATCTTCGACAAAACAGGAAAAAATATTCAATGGAAAAAAGACAGTCTCTTCAATAAATGGTGCTGGGAAAACTGGACAGCTATATGTAGAAGAATGAAACTCAACCATTCTCTTACACCGTACACAAAGATAAACTCGAAATGGATAAAAGACCTCTCAATGTGAGACAGGAATCCATCAGAATCCTAGAGGAGAACATAGGCAGTAACCTCTTCGATATCAGCCACAGCAACTTCTTTCAAGATGTCTCCAAGGGCAAAGGAAACAAAAGCAAAAATGAACTTTTGGGACTTCATCAAGACCAAAAGCTTCTGCACAGCAAAGGAAACAGTCAACAAAACAAAAAGGCAACCCATGGAATGGGAGAAGGTATTTGCAAATGACAGTACAGACAAAAGGTTGATATCCAGGATCTATAAAGAACTCCTCAAACTCAACACACACAAAACAGATAATCATATCAAAAAATGGGCAGAAGATATGAACAGACACTTCTCCAATGAAGATATACAAATGGCTATCAGACACATGAAAAAATGTTCATCATCACTAGCCATCAGGGAGATTCAAATTAAAACTACATTGAGATATCACCTTTCACCAGTTAGAATGGCCAAAATTAGCAAGACAGGAAACAACGTGTGTTGGAGAGGATGTGGAGAAAGGGGAACCCTCTTACACTGTTGGTGGGAATGCAAGTTGGTGCAGCCACTTTGGAGAACAGTGTGGAGATTCCTCAAGAAATTAAAAATAGAGCTTCCCTATGACCCTGCAATTGCACTGCTGGGTATTTACCCCAAAGATACAGATGTAGTGAAAAGAAGAGCCATCTGTACCCCAATGTTTATTGCAGCAATGGCCATGGTCGCCAAATTGGAAAGAACCAAGATGCCCTTCAACGGACGAATGGATAAGGAAGATGTGGTACATATACACGATGGAGTATTATGCCTCCATCAGAAAGGATGAATACCCAACTTTTGTAGCAACATGGACGGGACTGGAAGAGATTATGCTGAGCAAAATAAGTCACGCAGAGAGAGTCAAGTATCATATGGTCTCTCTTATTTGTGGAGCATAACAAATAACATGGAGAACATCGGGAGATGGAGAGGAGAAGGGAGTTGAAGGAAACTGGAAGGGGAGATGAACCATGAGAGACTATGGACTCTGAAAAACAACCAGAGGGTTTTGAAGGGGCGAGGGGTGGGGGGAGGTTGAGGAACCAGGTGGTGGGTAATAGGGAGGGCACGTACTGCATGGAGCACTGGGTGTGGTGCAAAAACAATGAATACTGTTACACTGAAAATAAATAAATAAATAAATTTTTTAAAAAAATATTTGGTAGAATTCACCTGTAAAGCCATCCCAGACTTCTATTTGTTGGGAGATTTTTGATAACTGATTCAATTTCATTGCTAATAATCAGACAATCAGATTGTCTATTTCTTCATGATTCAGTCTTGGAAGTTTGTTTCTAGGAATTTGTCCATTTCTTCTAAGTTGTTTGATTTGTTGGTGTATAATTATTTATAGTAGTCTCTTCTGATCTTTTCCCCCCTGCAGTATTGGTTATAGCTTCTCTTTTGTTATTGGCTTTGTTTTTGTTTTATTTATTTGAGCCCTTTCTCTTCTTTTTTTCTTTTCTTGATAAATCTAACTAAAGGTCTATCAATTTTTTTTATCTTTTCAAAGAACCAGCTTAGTTTCATTGATTTCCTTCCTTCTTTTCTGCCTTTCATTTATTCCATTCTAATCTTTATTAATAATTTCCTTTTTAATGTTAACTGTAGGTTTTGTTTTCTTTTTTTAGTTCCTTTAGGTGTAATATTAGATTGTTTATTTAAAATGTTCTTTGTTTTCTTGAAGTAAGCTTGTATAGCTATATTTTTCTCTTTTAGAACTGCTTTTCCTGTGTCCCACAGATTTTGGACTCTTGTGTTTTTCCATTTTCATTTATGTCTATATGTATGTGTGTGTGTGTGTGTGTGTGTGTATAAAATATATATGTCTTTGAGGAAATTAAAAAGCAAATATATATATATACATATATATATATATAGTGTGTGTGTGTGTGTGTGTGTTTTAATTTCCTCATTGACCCATTGGTTGTTTGATAGCATGTTGTTTAGGCTTCATGTGTTTGTGTCTTTTCCAGTTCTCTTGTAACTGATTTCTAGTTTTAAAACATTGTGATTAAAAAAAATGCTTGATATGCTTTCAGTCTTCTTAAATTTATTGTTACTTGTTTGGGGGCCTAATATGTGACCTCTCATGGAGAATGTGCGGTTTTAAAGTCCTCCACTATTATTGTATTGCTGTCAATTTCTCTCTTTATGTCTGTTAATATTTGCTTTATATATTTAGCTCCTCCGTGTTGGATACACAAATACTTACAAATGTTATATCCTATTGTTGACTGAATAGTTTATCATTTTATATAATGCCCTTCTTTGCCATTTTTAATAGTCTTTATTTAAAATTCTATTTTATCAGTGGTGCTTGTGTGACTCAGTCGGTTGAATGTCTGACTCTTGGGTTTTGGCTGTGGTCTTGATCTCATAGGTGGTGGGATAGAGCCCTGTGTTGGGCTCCATGCTTAGTGGGGACTCTGCTTGAAGATTCTCTCCCTCTGTCTCCACCGAAATAAATAAATCTTTAAAAAAATTGTTTTAAAGTCTCTTTGTCTGGTATAAGTATTGCTTTTCATTTCCATTTGCATGGAATATCTTTTTCCATCCTACACTATCGGCTTGAAAACTGGATAGAGCCCCCATAACCAGGGACAATGGGACAGGAGGAGTGGCAAAGGCAAGATGACACCAAAATAAGAACCCCCTCCTCAGGAGCGGCAATCCACAATTGGGAGGGATCTCAAAAAAATGAAATTTTTCCCTGAGGACCAAGAGATTAGATCTCTGATTCAGGCACTCTAGTCTTTGAATCTTGCACCAGAGAGATGAGACCCCCAAAATCTAGGCTTTGTAAACTAACAGGGATTATATAGGGAAAGTAATAAGGATTGTAAAAGTAATGTAAACTAATAGGGATTAAATGTAAACTAATGTAATATAAACTAATAGGGATTACATCCAGGAAAAACACAGATGTATAGGAAATAGAGAACCTACTCTTAAAAGGCTTGTATGCAGTCTCACTTGCCCTGGGACCCAGCCTTAACACATCAGTCAGAAAAGAGCTTAGAACTCTTAGAACTCTAGAGTTCTACTAGTCCCTACTACCTACTAGTCCCAGGGCATCTGCCCAAGAGGGAGGAAACTGCTGAAGCACTTCTGCGGATGGAGACACTGTTGGGCTTCATTCTTAGGATTACATTTGCCTTGCTAGTGCTGCTGCTGGTGGCTGCCATCTTGGGATTCTCATTCTAACCTGCTGCCACTGGCGGTGCTCCTGTTGAGAGCCGCACCCCCTGCCCCTTTGGCATATTGGATTTCATGAACCAATAAAATCATATTATCTTTATTTTCTACATTAGACAAAGAACCAAGGGGCCACAACGATAGGGAATGCAGATAATAGATAGCTTAAGAGTGTTAAATGACCTGCTTAAAGTCTCATAGACAGTGAGTAGTAGTCCTGGAATTTAATTCACTTTCCCCACCCCACCCCCTGACTTCTAGTTCATAGCACAGAGTTACCCACTCTGGTAGCCTCTCCGGTCTCTCCTCTCTATAACTTTGTCAGGCACTCTGACTTTCCTGCTGTTCCTGTAGCACACCACTAATGCCTCTGCCTCTGGACTTTTGCACCTGCTGGTGGTACGGCTTCTTAGAATCGCCTTCTACTGGATGTCCATAGGGTGTACTCCTTCACTTTCTTTAAATCTTTGATCAAAAGTCACCCTGTCATAGAGACATTCTCTGGTTACTCTAAAATTGCAACTATTCTTACTCTCATTCACTCGTTCTTTAACTTTTTACACAACACTTATCATCCTGTAAGAGACTAGGCCATTTGCTTATTTTTGTTATTATTTATCATCTATACCTCACAACTACTAGAAGAAAGAGATCAGATTTCTAAAATCTCTTTTTCCACCCAATCACTATGGCTTTGAACAGTGCTGAGCACAGAGTAAGTGTTCAATAAATACTTTTAAAATGAATGAAAAACATCCTTAAAATACTCATAATAATGCTTTGTATTAAGTTACTTTAATGCTTAGAATTTTGACTGGTGCTAGAAAAAAAATTAGAAGCAAGTAAAGATAACTCTATAGGGAGTTTAAACAACATGGCCCAAATAGTCATCTTTATTATGGATTGGTTTAATTCAGTGAATAAATTTAGAACAGGGATTCCTAACTTAATTTATGTGGATCTTTATGGACCTCCAAGGATGGAATTCAAGGGTCAATACATTATGAATAAATGTGTAAATTAAGCAATATGTTTTTAGCATATTTAAGCAGAAGAGTCCATCAAAGAAACTGGCCACAAGAATATTTCTGAATATATTTCATCATGCCAGATACCCTTCCCCCCAAAAAAAACTACTCCTACTGGCCTCGTTTGATGAAAATTGGATATGCCTACTGCATAGAGCCAGCCCCTCACAGTTTTAGACCATACTGTGTACATTATGTAAGAAATCAAATGCTGTCTCCACGTTGATGGAAATTATGCTATAGTTCATATTTATAAAAACAAGCCCTACTGTGGATGTTTAATAGTAAGAAACATGAATATGCAATATAGATATTTCATTGGTTTATTGAACATTATTCTTAATAAAGTCCTTTGAATATTGAAATTCCATAACTAGTTTTAGGTATCATGCACATATAAAATCTGAATTAGTCAATGTAATTATTTTGAAATTTGAGAGAAATCTAGTATTAGATTACAAATAAACGTATAGTATAGTTGTCTCTTTTTAAAATATGATACGGTACTAGCATAATTTAAATAGTTTTCATTTGGAGGATCATTTATTTCCCCTAGGTTTTATGAATTCTCAGTTAATATTACCACCACAATGAAGATTAAGAGAGTGAGCTCTAGAGTCCTGGTCAGAGTGGAATATTAAGTGAATGATTTTCATAGAATTAGGATTCATAACTCTATGGATTTGGCTACTTGGAGTACTCTGGCCTGTCACTCTTCATAAGCACACACGATAGAAACCACACTGCCTCTCTTGCATAATGCTGGTACTTACATATTATGCTGGGCTTGGAATCGTCAAATTTTTAAAGAAATAAACAGAACAAATACTCTTTTCAATACTTTATAACTGTATTTCCCCAAAGTCCATATTTGAAAATTGACTCATTTGGGTCTTACAGACTGTGAATGGAATGTGGGTTATAGCCCATATCGCACAGTCTAAGGAAGCACTGCCACAGGCAGAGGAAGGGGACCTGCACAGCCTGCTGACAGCAGAGCATCCAAATGCCCAGGTTCCGGAAGACCAGGAAGAGCTGCATCCTTCAGAGGAAGCATATGGAAAGCCTGTGGCTGAGGTCAGGAATCATGTTGGGAGGCAACATTTTCAGGACCATCTGTGTCCATATGCTTTAAGAATATGTCCTGGTGATAAAAGATCTATAGAGGAATTTTTGGAAATTAAATGGTCAAGCTCAGGGACAGAAAAATCTACACGGTATGGATTTTTTTCTGAAACACCATCTTGCAAATAATGCTATACGTTTTGTTGTGTTTTACATTCCTGGTACCATCTTCCGTTCCCTTCCGGAGTGAGAACAAATGTATGTAAATGGATAAAATTACTGTTTAGATGAAATCTTTAAAAAATGCAAGAGACATTTGTCCACAGGAGAAAATGAAATGTTGTATATTATTCACAACACCCTAAATGAGGTTATTTCATTTTATTAGATTCAGGAAATTCCAATTTTAAAAAGTTTTGACATATTAAAGGCAAGATAGATGTGAACAATGTTCAGGAAGGTAGTAACAACAACAATCAGCAAATGAAGAAGGCTTTTCTGCCTTAAACCCATTTCCTTGGGATCCTAAATATGAATTGTGATTCAGTGTCCATGATTGATGTTTTTTTAAAAAGGCAATAATTTTCTCTCCTATAATTTCAAGAATACGTCATTTATTCAGCGGTCAGATTGGATGCCATCTTGGTTTTCATCACAGAGAGTGGGGGACAAACTTCCAGCTCATAAACATTTGCCACAGAGCCTTCCTTTATAACAGAATGAGAGGTGTGGATTTGAGTAAACAACCTGATTTTCTGAAACGACAAACTTCCTCACTCAGAATGAATGCTACAGACTTTTTTTGTTTGTTTTTGTATATCAATTAAGAAGAATTGACACCAAATACATTTTAGAAATGTTTCCAACAAAAACAGTTCAGTATTAATAAATAAACTGATACTTGAATTTATTTACATAACTGCCTACCTCATGTAACAATTTTTGCAATAAGGCTGTAACATGACCACTGATGTAAAGTAATTAACTGACCAATTACTACCTGACCAGTCAAAAGTCTAATCCAAGACTGTATGAATTAACCAGGGTGTCCATCTTCATTGAGTAAGCCTAATTTTCTAGGAATCAATTCTTGCTTCTTCAAAATTAATATGTAGGTTTGGTTAGTTTCTTTGTTTCCTTCTAGCCCAAATATTCTAAAATTATGCAACTTCAGGAAACAAAAACAATGAAATTCAATTGTTCAAATAAGATGTAAAATATTTTGAGCCAATACATTTTTGAAAATTGTCATTCCAAGACTCAAAATACAAACAAAATAGAAAAAACAATCTGATTACTTAATAAATAATCAACATTTTAAAATTCATCAATTTCAATTTAACCTGCAATTACAAAATGGAGATTATTATGACTTTGGATTTAGTGAGGAAACAAAAAAAGTAAATGTGATTTTTGACACAATTGGAGAAAATTCTTACTTTGTACTTTTGAATTATATGTCAATAATAGTAGGGATGGTAACCAGGCAAATAAAATTCTATTAGATGTCATGTTATTGCCCAATTCCATTAGACCACCTGAGATATTTAAAATAAGCCTGAGACAGGAAAGGAGCAAAATTAAGTCATTTATCTTTTGACTAATTTGTTCATGAAACAGACGGACTCATGCAGGGCTTCTTTCAGATAAAATATACCAAATGCTTTCCTGATGTCCAAAGTCATTTTAATCTGCACATTTCTAGTTCATAATTAACTGTCAAACTTATGATATTTTATTTAAGAAGACCCCTATTGAGAAAGAATCTTATGTTAGAAATTTGTGGTTTTTCAAAATTAATTTCTACAATGCCCATGACAGATCATAATAGAATGCCTTTGAAATCAGACCTACACATGTCAACTGTGTTTAATCTCCACTAACAGAGTTTATTACTTACTAAGTGGAATCTTGACCCCAATTCATAATCATATAGATCTCTGGAATTCTAACTATAGAAATAAATGTCTGCAAACCTAAAAGTTAGGGTGAGAAAGCATGAAGAAAATGTCTTAACCTTGGTTTTGGTTAATTCTTGTCCGTTAGTTGCTACCGAATAAAAATTCTACTAGAAACAAATGTAACTACAGTAAGATACCATTTCACACCCACTAGAGTGGTTATTATTTAAACAAAACAAAACATGAAATAACAAGTGTTGGTGAAGATGTGGAGAAATTGTAACCTTAGTGCACCAGGGAAGGGAATGTAAAATGGTGCAGCAGCTGTGGAGAATAGTATGACAGTTACTGAAAAAAATAAACAGAATTACCATATGATGCAATAATTCCAGTTCCAAGATTCAAGTGGGTATTTGTACACTCACGTTCCTAGCAAGATTATTCATAATAGTCAAAAGATAGAAGCAATTCAAGTACCGACTGACACAGGAATGGGTAAGAAAATGAGTTATATGCATACCATGGATTATTATTCAGCCTTAAAAAAGAAAGACATTTGGATACATGCTGTATCATGAATGAACCTTAAAAACATTACCGCAAAGGAAAAAGCCAGTCACCAAATAGCTTCTTGTGAGTTTCCTAAAGTAGCCCAAGTCATGGAGACAGAAAGTGGAATGGTGGATTTTCCAGGGAGTGGGCTGGGGGGAGGAGCGAATGGGCAGTTACTGTTCAGTAAGCAGAGTTTCGGTTGGGGAACGCAAGAAAGTTCTGAGGACAGGTAGTGGTGGTGTTTGCACAATATGTGAATGTACTAACTGCCACCAAACTGTACCTTTTTAAAAGTGATCAAAAATAGCATATTTTGGGCGCCTGGGTGGCTCAGTGGATTAAGCCGCTGCCTTCGGCTCAGGTCATGATCTCAGGGTCCTGGGATCGAGCCCCGCATCGGGCTCTCTGCTCCGCAGGGAGCCTGCTTCCTCCTCTCTCTCTGCCTGCCTCTCTCTCTGTCAAATAAATAAATAAAATCTTTAAAAAAAAAAAAATGCAACTTTAAAAAAAATAGCATATTTTATGTCGTGTATATTTTTTAAGACTTTATGTATTTGTCAGAGAGAGGGAGAGAGAGAGCACAAGCAGGGGAAGCAGCAGAGGGAGAGGTAGGCAGAGGGAGAAGCAGGCTCCCGCTGAGCAAGAAGCCCAGTTCGGGGTTCAATCCCAGGACCCTGGGATCCTGACCTGAGCCAAAGGCAGACGCTTATCTGACTGAGCCGCCCACGCATGTGTCATGTGTATTTTATCACATCTTTTTAAAGGGAGAACTATGGCCAATAAACTGTAAAATGTTTTAAAATTAAAAAAAAAAAAAACCACAACTTAATATACACTGTTTCTAATACATCCCTCGTATCACTATCCTAAACACCTAAAATTGTTACAGATCTTTCAGATTCATTTAAAAGGAATTTTTAGGTGCAAAACATTATGCAATGGATAGAACTTGTGATGTTTTGTTCATTTTAGGTTACAGGTAGTGCTTCCAAGGCGATCTTTACATTTACGAATTTTTCTAAATTCATTTTCCTGCTTGTCTCAAGTTTGTGAACCTGCTCTTTGCAGCCATAGTTCAAGTCACCAAACAAGGCACAAGTGAGACATCCTGTTCATTCAAGGAAATGGGTGCGGATGGCCTTTCGCACAGCCGTCTGTCTGTTCCCAAATTAGTCTCTGCATGTAGAGCTATTGCCCCCTTTTTAAAATTTATCTTCTGATTTGCAAAGTAGATGATGTT
This sequence comes from Meles meles, assembly GCF_922984935.1. NCBI lineage: Eukaryota > Metazoa > Chordata > Mammalia > Carnivora > Mustelidae > Meles > Meles meles. The sequence continues at coordinate 16,674,694 of NC_060082.1, read as the reverse complement.
ACCTGGTTGACTTCAGACATGTATTGGCTATCTTTTTAATTTATATTTTGAAGAACTGAAAAAATATCTATTGCCAGGTAGAAAACCCTCTCCCCATGTAGGCAGGTTTTATTGCCTGCAAGATGAAAAGGAACAACTCTGTTTTTTTCTTCCAGCACAACTGATTTTTCTACACATCACGAATAACTAAATCTAGATAAATAAGCACGTTACAGAATAATTGGCTTTCTCCTTTGCCCACCAGATATAAACTATGCTTTTAATTTTCCCTATTCCTTATTCATTTTTTGATATAAATGTTCAATAGGGGTTTAAATCCTTTTCCCAGGCTTCTCCTTTATCATGTTTCTAATTACCTAGCCTAATTGCTCAGAACCTTTTAAAGCTTGTGAAGTTTCTAAATGGTTTTCTTTAATTATGATTCTTTCGCGAAGAAAATGCAGCTAAACAAAAGTTAAAGCTGCACATTGAATATCTGTGTTAGAGAAGTCAAAAGAAAGAAATGAAATGTTTGCTTTAGAAACATAGCCCAAGAAAAGTGATTTTTATAATGATCTCAAATGGGCCACTTGATGGTATAAAAGATTCATGATTCAGGGTGGCAAACGGATCTAATGAAAAGATTCATATACAATATAAATAGTACTATATATGTGTGTGTGTTTATACACACACACATATATATATGATATATATCATATATATCATATATATAATATATATAGTACTATTTATATGTATATGAATATGATGTATATAATATATAATATAAATATATATTATAATATATAGTACTATTTATATTGTATATGAATATGATGTATATAATATATAATATATATGATATATAGTACTATTTATATTGTATAGGAATATGATATATATTATATATTATATATGTATATGAGTATCATATAATATATATGTGTGTATGTACACACACACACACATACACACATACATATATGGGCCTGTTCTTTTTTGCTTGCATAATTTGCACATGCATACAGTGTCGGAACAATAAGAAAGCATTATTGTATATTTTAATTAGATGTTTTATGGTCAGTATAGAAATTGAGAACCCTAATTCAGATCTCAAGACAAAGACAATTTTTATCAGCAGCCACGGTATGGTTGGCACCTTCCTAGTAGTTAAGCTTCTGTCTAACTGGGTTCTCAAAAAAATATTACTGAAAAAAAATCAAAAAATGGTGTGTTAGGAAAACATTATATTATATGCTTGTGATTTCTTTAAGGTTTTAGTGAACAAAACCATATATCTAAAAAAAAATTATTTTACACACACTACAGACAAAACTGTAGATTCCAGCTAGGGACTGGAATCGGAATCTGGTTGGCTTTGGAATGGCATAGTGTCCGTTTATTTCTAGAGATTCTCATGAGAGCTTGAGGGTCAGCAGCAGATAAGAAGCATGTGACAGTGTTCCTTTAGGGATCAACAGTTGGGAATGTGAGCCCAAAAGGCAGAGGAGAAGTAGAATATGAAGTTGAGCAGAAAAGCAGAGTCAAAGAGGATTAGAATTCGAGAAAGAAATGTCAGAATGAGATTGTCTGGGACAGTACAAGTGGAAACTAAGGCATCGTGTGAACAAGTTTGATAAGGAAAGAGAGAAGAGATGTGGGCTGGATGGGGCGGCAGTTGGTTAAGGGGTGGTAGGCAGATTCAGCTGTGAGGGAGCCGCAGGATGGTGCAAAAGGGGAGTTAACTGGAGAGTTAATAAGCAACCACGGACTACCAAGTATTGACAAAGAGCCCAATCAGCGTCAGAAGTGTCTACTGACAGGAAGTGGTTTGCCTACCCATGGAAACTGGAGGCCAACTCCGAGACTAACTCCAGGAGCCTGAGTCAATCAACAGAGCCAATGTCCGGTAGAGAGCTCTGAGATAATGACTTGCAGGGACCCAGCGGGGAAGCCTCCTTCCTGAAAATCACTGTTCTGGGGCAGAGCAAAAGGAGCCGCCCTTCCCCAGCAACAAACCACTAATGCATGGCTGGATGCCAGGTCTATGCAAGTAGAAAGCAAAAAAAGTCCCTTCCCCGGGCGTGGACTCATCCCCACAGCGGTTAGGCAGGGCTGAGTGCAAAGCCCGCGGGGGCCTCGCCCTGGTGTCTTTGCGCAATGCTCAGCAGCTGTCCAGCCAGGGGAAGCATTCCTGCTTCAGGTACAGTCCCTACAATGGGGGCTATAAATGGGGTCGACAGAAGGAAGGTCTTCATTCTTCTCTCCCTCATTTATTCAAGAAATACCTACAGAACATCTGACCTGGTGTAGGGGTCGTGCGCGACGATCATCCAGGCATGAGTCAGATCAAGCCCCACTTAAAGACCAAGAGCATGGCCCAGACGAAGGCTGGTGAGGATGGGCAGACAGACCTCACTCACTAGCCTGTGGTTGAGTAGTGCTCCACCCATCTAGCACAATCCAGAAACCTATGTATACTTCTGTATGTAAACGCATTACTAAAAAAGAAAGACAAAGCTGATTAACCAAGGAGTACTTTTCTGTTTCAAAATTCAGAGTAATTTATAAAACACAGACTGTCAACATTCCCACATTTAGACTAAATATGTTTAACCTCTTCTTGGTAACTAGGAGTACTTCTATTCACATAAATGAGCATAAAATATACTGTGGTTCTGGGTTCTGCACTACCTCTGTTTAAGCCATGTAAAGATAAATACCGCATGTAATACTCTTAGATCTTAGTTCCTTTCCCGCTCTGTAGTCCTCTGTTCTAAACTCCATTGGTCCATCTCATGTCTAAATGAGAGATAATATTTATACAGCACTAATCATGCTCTCCTTGGTACTTTACATGTAGTGACATATTTAATCCACTCAAAAACCCTGTGAAAAGACCAATTTACAATTGAAGAAATTAATGAAGAAAGGGGTTACTGACAGCTGCAAAGTGACAGAGATTTGCATGCAAGAAACCTGTCCCCAGGGTCACTGCCTTTATCTAAGATGTCACTGCTCATCAGATTCCTTGGGGAGAAAAAAAAAATTATCCAAGCATCAGTAGAATTGTAAACCTAGGAAGTAAAACAAGTAACTGCTGAGATGTTTTAGCAGAAAGAGGATTGCTGTGGGGTGGGGGCAGAAGCCTAGACTTCTTACCTCTTTTTCCATCCCCCCAAACCCTGCCATTCTGCAAAGAAATGGCTAAAAATTACCAAAAGAAATTTAAAATAAATGATCTCCAATTCAAGTGCCAGTATCTTGACTCTATAACTTTAGAGAGCACACACATTCACTTCTGCTTAAAACATACTTACTGCTTTTTATATATCTATCTGGGAAGCAAAACATATTAATCCTATTTTGTAGAAAAAGATAGTTTTGCAGATTCTCCTTGTCAGCATGAAAGATGAATATTACCGTGTAGTTGTGCTTGCTACATTGCAATTACTTTCTCAGCAGTGTATTAATTAGTCAACTGCAGTAGTCTAGAACTCTTTGATGCTAGGTAATGAGATTAATAATAGATTTCTATCAACCCTCCCAAAGCTACAACAGGCATCAAGTACTTCTAATCTGGATTTCTTGTATGTGTCATAAAAAAGCTCTTCAGGTATCCACAGCTAAATGGGGACCATTGTGTTCAGCACACCACAGTATCTAATGCTTACAAGGGTGACATCTACGAGAATAGCATCCTAATACTGCACTCTATATCTGGTGTATAATGGACCAGCTTGTTTCGGTTATGTACATAAAGTTGCAAGTGCCTTCCTGAAGGAATAATTCCACACTAGCTGTAGCCTGATGGATTGTAGCTTCTTAGAAGGCCTGCAGTTTAGGGGGCACTGGACACACAACAAATAATGTGTGTTGGGAAATACCTATTGTAAAAAGAAAATATCAAGAATTCCTCTTCTTGAGGCGCCTGGGAGGCTCAGTGGGTTAAAGCCTCTGCCTTCGGCTCAGGTCACCATCTCAGGGACCCGGAATAAAGCCCTGCATCAGGCTCTCTGCTCAACAGGGAGCCTGCTTCCTCCTCTCTCTCTCCCTCTCTCTCTCTCTCTCTCTCTCTCTCTCTGCCTGCCTCTCTGCCTACTTGTGATCTCTCTCTGTCAAATAAATAAAATCCTTAAAAAAAAAGTATTCCTCTTCTTGAGGCATTCATAATTTTCTGAAGAGAAAGCTGTTTCATGTGGAGCAAAAGTAATGAATCATAGAGATATTATCTAAAAATTAAAGATGGACTATGCATTATAAATCCTTACATGTACACAGAGAAACACTCACACTCGTTGTGTATATGGTTCTTCAGCCGTGTACAGTTCAAGTGTATTCATTTCTTTTTTTGTGGAAGCGTATACATTTCTTTTAATGTCTGAGCGTACCTTTATTTGGCCAATGGACTATACCACCATGTCTTCTGGTGTGCAGAGCTCCCTAACCATGTCAGAACCCCAACAGATTTGCCTTCTCCCAGGGGTCCCCTCTGATGAAAGACCCACTGTAAGAAATTGAACTCCTACGTTCTGGATTATGTCTCATGACTACTTAGGACATGGGCAATACGAACATGAATTTTAAAGCTTTGTTTGCCCTTTTCAATTTCTTACCAAAATATGAGAAATGATACCCATATACTATAGGTGGTCCTGCCACCAATTTCCAGAGAGTATCTCTGGGTAAGTATTTATTTAAGATTATATCCACTGACCACTATTCATATAAATATATATAACTTAAAAAAATGAGTTCATTCCCAGAGGTGCTTGGCCAAATTCTCATTTTTAGACCTAATGCTCCCAAACATTCATAATATGTTAAGATTTTTCTTCTTATAGAAAACTACAAGGAAAAAACTATTATATATAGAAATGTCTATGTTTATAAATATATAACAAATTGTGACTGTTAACTGTTGTTCTCAAATACATTACAACAAAATTTCTAAGCAACTTTCTCAGAAGGACAAATTTCACTTTTGCACCCAAGGGAACATATGATGTTTGCAAAGTTGCAGAGATACATGTCTGCATGTATTATCTGTTAATACCAATGCTATACATTAACGGAGACATTCTCCTGAGATGACCTCAAAGAAACCAAAGGAGTAATGACTAGACCTCTTTACTGCCTGTTCTTCCTGTCCCAGATGAGACTAAAATAAGGTTCAGAATATTATCCTGCTTGAAAGTAAGGGCTCATGTCATTGTGGGCAAAAGCATAGTATGATCATTGACTGTAACCAGGGACTGGTTGTGAATTAAAGATTGCAGTGTGTGTGGCTTGGTGTGTGTTTATGTGATCGTGTGACTATGTGTTATGATGAGTGAGTGTGTCTGAATATGCCTCTGGATGTGTGTGTGTGTGTGTAGTGAAATTGGAATAGTAAAAACCATAACTCTAACTGGAATGAGAGAGTCTTCCCTTTCTTCTACATCCTCCCTTTGATATGGTGGTCATATTCTTGTCCTTTAAGATTAGACTGATACAGGGGCGCCTGGGTGGCTCAGTCATTAAAGTCTGCCTTCAACTCAGGTCATGATCCCAGGGTTCTGGGATGGAGCCCTGCATCAGGCTCTCTGCTCGGCACGAAGCCTGCTTCTCCCTCTCCCACTCCCCCTGCTTGTGTTCCCTCTCGCTGTGTCTCTCTCTGTCAAATAAATAAATAAAATCTTAAAAAAAAAAGATTAGATTGATACAGTTAATTTAATGAGAAACCTTACCACCATTTTTCAGAGCTGACTTAGTATAATCTTCATTTACCGTTATGCTTTGAATTAGGTGCATTAAGTTGGCAGTACTCAGTGCACCAGAGTGTTCTAAATGTCTGCTAGGTTGCCATGTGACAGAAAGGGATATAGAAAATTTTCAACCCGTGAGATTTGAAGTGCATTCTCAGAAAGAATGGGATTTATTATTAAGTCACATTCCTCAATTAAACAAAGACCCTCTTAAATTCCAACTGTTAGGTTAGTCTTTTATAAAAAGGTTTTTGTTGTTGTTGAATTCCCAGTATAGAGATGTTCCCTGATGTCAAGTACACTTTTTACCTGCCCTCTCCAGCATGGCATAAAGGTTCTATTCATCTGACCGGGTGCATGTTTACCAACTGTAGGGCTTTGCGTGGGATGATGAATCTGTGATAGAAGATTCTAGACCAATTTCAGAGCTAGGAAGAGCCTCTGTTTCCTCTTCCCTTGCCTAATGATGGCTGATGTTCCTCAATTTTATTTGATGACTTCCTATAAGGCGAGGTTAAGAATTTTTTGTGTCATTAGAACCTTAAATATTGAACATGTCTTGAGCTCTAAAAAAAATATGTATTTTGTTCAGTTTTCTATAGTTTATTATTTTAATTCTATTTACACAGAAACTTTTTTTTTATTTATTTATTTATTATTTATTTATTTGACAGACAGAGATCACAAGCAGGCAGAGAGGCAGGCAGAGAGAGTGGGGGAAGCAGGCTCCCCGCTGAGCAGAGAGCCAGATGCCCGACTGGATCCCAGGACCCTGGGATCATGACCCCAGCCGAAGGCAGAGGCTTTAACCCACTGAGCCACCCAGGCACAACACAGAAACTTCTTTTTAAAGAACTACAGATTAATATCCCTTAGAAGACTGGTATTCTGAAAACCGAGTTTGAGAAATTCTCCTTGAAAACTTTGTCTCCTATTGAAATGCAAATGAGATTACCCTTTCACTAAGTAGAAGTTCTATTTATCAACCCTTTTCCTAACAAGTTTCTAAGAAGGGAGGAAGTGAGAATATGAGGACATGATGTTGGTAGAAGATTAAACCTTGGCCTGGTGTATAGTTTCATTGGAGCACATTCTTGGACACATGTGGTCAAAAGAATATATTTTAAATCAAGGCACAGAACATTTTGCTTCTACCTGGGGCTATGGATATTTGGAAGCCTATTCAAACAGGTCATTGATTTATTGAAATCAAAGAATTCAGCAGTTTTCTGTGTGGTTTATTAGTATTTGTGTGAGTCGCTTTTCTGCATATTAACATTTTTATGTTTATGTAACATGAATATCCTGAGTAAATTATAACATTTTAAAATTAAAAATCAAGGACTTCCAAATTATGAGGCTTAGTCATGATTTTATAATCTTGGCTTCTGAATTTTTACCACCACCATATTTTCTCTTCAACACATAATCGCCACACACTTTCCCTTGATTTCCTGGGATCATATAGTCTGTAGTTGTTATGAGATGTATTGTATCCCCCTGAATTCCTATGTCGAAGTCCTAACCCCCAGTACCACCGTCTGTGACTGTATTTGGTTATAGGGTCTTTAAAGGGTTAATTGAAGGGCAATGATGTAATTAGGGTGAGTCTTAACCCAATTTGACTGGTCTTATAAGAAGAGGTGATTAGAGGGAGGACTGTGTGAGGACACAGGCGAAGACAGCTATCTGCAAGCCAAGGGACAAGGCTTTAGGAGAAACTAAACATACTGACACCTTGATCTTGGATTTCCAGCCTCTAGAATTGGGAGAAAACACATTCGTGCTGTTTACCTCATCCAGACAGTGGCATTCTATTATGGCAGCCTTAGCAAACTAATGCAATGATTATAGGGGATATTTTCTACTTACCCCTCCAAACAGCAATCTCTGTGCTTCTCTTGCTCTGTAGAAGCTAATCTTCAGGAACCCTGATCAAGGCCTCCCTTACCCAATGGCTTCAAGCAGGGTTCAGTGATAAGGAAGCATCAGCAGAGGAGCTGGGACTAAGAGGAGAGTAAGATATGACCACTACTCTCCTGGTTTCTTCTGGCTATGTGTCTTCAAGTACCTGACCCTTAAACTATATAGTTCCTGTTCAGCAGCCCTTACAGCTTCCACTTACTGGCCCGAGTTTCTAACCAACCTCCCTTCACTTGCCCCAAGTCTAAGGCTGGTAGCACTCCTGTCTGTAGCTCCCAGCTTGTGGCATTCCTCTATACCCACTCACACCTTTGTATGTAGCCCCCTTATTGGCATCCTCCATAATCCCATTTGAGCCTGCCTGCTGCTCCTGCCAGGGCACTGAGGCAGCAGTTTTGTGGATGTGAAGGAAACCGTCTGCTCTTAGCAAGACCAGGTCACAAAGTCAATGTTTACCTGATTGGAATATGTACTTTATAGTAATACATTGTCTCTTTTTTTCCTATTCCTTTATATTAAATCTGATAGCGCCTTAAATAGATGGTACAATCAATGAGTAATTAGTGAGTAGCCATCTTACCATACCTTTTAAAGATGTTCATCTGCTAGAGTTGATGCTTTTAATCTCCTAAACATAATTGCAGGTTACTCTAAGGAATCAGAGAGGCAGAATTAATGTTAGCATTTCTTAATTCACATGGTCTCAAAACGTTTTCTCACTCAACCTCACCTTATTTATCTCTCTTTTTTCTTTTTTTTCCCTACGTCTAAAGGTATTCACAAATCTAGAAAGTGGGGAAAGTGAAAAATTTGGTTTAGTAAAGGTACTGTATATTAAATATCACTAACTCTTATTTATGTTGAGATCCTTGAAGTTAAAATTATGTTAAAATTATTATCCTATAACTAGTATGAAATGATTACCAAACACACTCTAATAAACAAATAAGTCACTTACCAATTTTAAACTTGCGTAAGTTCTTCATCAGATTGTTAAAATTTTAAGTTTTTTCATAAGCCATTTGTCAATATACTGTGCTAAATATTTATAATAGTTGTACTTCTGCTGCCATCTAGGCTTTAAGGGAAAGCACTGCACGCAGACTTCCTAGTCAGTATTGGATGAGTTGATGCATAAAAAAGAAATGACGCAGAAGAGGATTATCTGGCAATATTTAGTTGCATTAATTTTAACAAACTATTAAAAATTTTTTGTAAGAAACTTACAAATAAGTCCATTTAATTATTACATAGTCTAATATACTCAAGCTTAGCTTATTTATTAACCTTTAATGGAAGAGGAAAGAAGGGGGAACTATATATATATAAAAGGATGAGACAACTCACATGATTTCAAGTTTTCACTAGAATAAGCAACCCTGTAAATTAACATGATCAAGTAAGGTTTATAGCAGATGTATTTACTCTTTTAACATCGATCTCTGCAATTAAAATTAATCTACAACCATCGATTGCTCTTTTATAATATGTCTGCCCCCCATCATTAAATATTCATAAATTTCGTTGGGAAGCCTAGTGTGAAGCCATAAATGTCAGGCTCTGGAGGAAGTTGGCATCAGGTTCAAATCCCAATTCTGACACTTACAGGCCCTGTGAACTTCAGCAAGCTGTTCAGCCTGTCCAAGTGTCATGTTCCCCGTCAATAACAAGAAGATAATAATTCCTGTCAGGTAGGTTTGTTTTGAGGAGTAAGTCTGATGACATAATACCTGTGCTAGACACAATGTTCAGGACATTTTACCTGACAGTCTAGATTCCATTTTCCTCAGCTCTCAAGCCAGGAGTCTCACTGAATTCCTGAGAAATGCCACAAGCCTTCATTATACAACCAGAAAGTTGTTTTTCATATTTAGCATGTATTATCTTCGCTATTTAATTTTCTGATTAGAAACTACACCCACACTTACAGAATTCAGATGTTTCAGAATAAAAAACTGATGATAATAGATACATGACAGATGGATATACAGGTAGACAGATAGACATAGAGGTACAGTCCCTCACAATTCTACCTCTCCTCAACCTCAAAAGAAATCTACTATCAAGGTACAATATGCATGGATCTCTTCATTTTTCTTTTTCTATATATCTGCTGGCATAGATTTTATTATATTTATACAACAAGATTATTGCATGCATTATATTGTAGGCCACCTCTTAACAGTAACTCCCTGATCTGAACTTCATTCAGTTTGGCACCTATTCTAGCATGTTTTCACATCAGAGAATTAGATTTGATTTGAGAAACACTGAAAAATAATGCCAAATGTTGCTGGAGATTTCTTAGAGAAATGGAAGTATCCCCAAAGTACCTATCCTCCTCCAGCAACCACCTGTCATCTCTTGCTTGCTCTCTCTCCTCCAGGCTCCACAGGCTCCAGGCTTTAGCTAACCTACCCTCACCTCTGTTCACAAGTAACCGCATTGCCTGCCACCTCTTTCCTTCCTTAGAGCAATTTAGCTCTCTCTTACCTTATCTCAAAAATAGAGGATTTCCTGTACATTCTGTACAAAATGCCAAGGATCGTGGAGTCAAGGGTAGGGAGTTGCAAGTAATTATTTTTTGTTGTTTTTATTACGTTGTTAGTCAATGAACTTGTTCACTTAAAAGTATTTCTTAGGTAATGTAACAACCAAGTTCTCCACCAGAAAAAGATGGTAGACTCAATGAGTTTAACTGAAGAACTGTTTGTATTGAGAGGAAACTTTCTGGAGAAAACTGAAGGAAGACACAGGGACAGTTAATGCTCCAGAGAATAGCAATATTGAGAAGCCATGAGAAGCCTGAGGCCACTTGGCCACGGGAACCTGTGGTATTACAGATGCCCAGAGAAACGTTGAGACTGTTATAGCTTACATTTTGACCTTAGAACTTGGCTAATGCCCAGGTTGGAATGAATTCCTTGAATTCTCATCCTAGTTCTTTTAAGGAAAACCTAACTGGACAACAGAGCACAGAAAAAGGTAGATAGATGAGCTGAAAGAAAGGGAAGGAAGGGAAAGATTGCTTCAAATAAAGAACATACACAGACCTCCTTCGATACATGTAAGACATATAGTATTTCTTCTCAGCAATTAGTTCTCCTAGGGCTAGAAGGCAGAACAATATAGTCTGTCCCCTGCTTATCTTTCTTTTTAAATCTTCTTCTTTAGTGAGCTCCAGATTATTTAAAAGAAAATAAGTCTGTTTCCTAATATCATGAATTTAATTATTTTATATCCACTAACATGGGCTTGGTATAACCTAAAAGTTTAATAAACTGAATTGAATTGAAATCCATACAAAATAGATTTATTAAGAATTCATGTATTCTTAATGTAAACAATGATTGAAGCACAGCCCAATTGCAAATTCCTGAACATTTTACATGTGGGTTATTGAATGTATAGTGTGTAGTGTGGCTGAATGCCCCATGAGGCTCTCTTTGTAAATAACAGCAGTTTATTTAGATGTCCACTCTAAATGAATTATTTTTAAGAATACATCAAAGAGCCACTGTTATGCATCAAAGCCCATGCAAACCTAGTGGCTTAAAGCGAGCACAATTTATGACTTCTCATAACTCCCTTGGGTTGCCCATCTGGAAATTTCTTCATCTGGTCTTGTTTAGAATCACTCACGAGCCTGCAATCATCTGATGGCTAGACTGTGACTGGAAGCCTCAACTGCATGTTGAGAAGTTGGTGCTGGCTATCAAGTTGGGCATCTTTATTTTCTTTCCTAGGCCACCTTATCTTGCAATAGACTAGACTTCCACACAGAGTGATGATTTTGAGTTCCAAGAGAGTGAAATATCTAGCCTTTGGAGAAACACATTGTCATTTCTTCCACTTTCTGTTGGTGAAAACATAGCAACACAGGTTCCAGAGGAGAGGGAAAAGGAACCATCCCATGAAGTAATTAAGCAGCAAAATCACATTGAAACAGGCATGCTTGGTAGAGAAGATTTTGTCATCTTTGCAAACAATCACCCACAGAGACCTTATTGGTCCTTGAGCCATATTATCCAAATTGATAAGTTCTAGCTAATCCTTTTATATAGCTTATATCATTCCCCCACTCATGAGCTCATAGGTCAGTGTTGACCACCATACTCTAAACTCTCAGTAAAATGATGAAGTCCTATATCCTTGTAATAAAAAATCTGATTCCATTATTTGAGGATCTGATTGTCAACAGAAGATAAGCCTTCCCTTCCTCTTCTCCCTCCGTTCCATATCTGGTCAAACTGGTAGGAAAGCCCAAGTATTCTCTCCTTTGATGACAAGAGGAATTTCAACCCACACAAATGTTTAATGACACAGGTGCCCTCAAACCTTGCCCCACAACCTAAACATCATGAAAATCCCAAGCCAGTCACATTTCCCGGTCTTCTCAAGCCATTTTGGATCAGCTTTAGAGGCCCGGCCCGTTCTTCCTAGAAATCCTCTTATATAAGTAATGAAAACTTTTGGGTTCTCTGTGTGTGTGTGTGTGTGTGTGTGTGTGTGTGTGTGTGTGTGTGTTTCCATCCATTTTGATAGCTGAACCAAATTTTGAGTTTTAAGAGTGGCCACACTGTTGGCATTGTGAACAGTGAGCTGTGCTGTTTGTGCTGCATTTGCTGAATTCTGCCTAAGTTGAATATTTTCATAACTGACATTTAGGGACAGGAGTTTGAAATTGGATGCTTCTTATTGTGACTCCAGATCATATATCTCTTCCCAGACATATCTGTGTGTTGTAGATTGATTCGTGTGTCTTCATTTCAATATAAATTGTGACTAACCCTAGGTTTTAGAAAATGACCCTTATCCTATGACCAGTTGGTTATGTGTCTCACCAGGCACTGGTCCCTGTTTCTAGACTGCTCTGTCCAATAAACAACATACCAGACATTCATTCATACGGAGGGAGAACAGTCTGAAGAACAGTCATTATTTGAAGATTTGATTTACTAAGGTCCACATTCATAAGGGTAGGTGCCTTATTAGGACTCTACGAAATGTCTTTGTTTCTGCTACTGCCTATGTCTGTATCTCCAGAAAACACCCTTATCCTCAGGGTTATAGGGAAAACACTTATAGCAATGCAGTGGCACAACCAATGAGTTTAACATTTCCATGGGGGAAACTTTACCCCGATAATACTGATTTGAGGCTATGGAGGAAGGAATTCATAAATGACTATGAGGTAGAGGAATCCCCTCAAAGTTCATCCAGTAAACTCCAGAGTGTGGGGTTGAGGGAGATGCCGTGGAAGATGGGACAAAACAACAATAACAACACAAACAAACAAACCAAAAAAAAAAACAAACAAACAAACAAAAAAAGCGGAAACTTGCATAGAGGTGAAGAAGGACATTAAAAAAAAAAAAGGAAACCTGAAACAAAGGTCCATAATTTGACTGAATTAGAAATCCAAAATTTACTGAAAGAATTTATATAACAAAAATAAAAAGGTAATGATTGGCTTGTGCACATTCACAAAATGCATCCTGAATTAACGTTAACCTCTGATGAAATCCACCAATTGGAATATCTTCATGGCCTTAGTCATCAGTGTGGCACAAATTGCAGTTATAGCTGGGATTCCACTAAATTTCAACAAGGTACTCCTTATAATCTTAGGGGAGTTAATGAGTATGAAATAGAGGACAAAGAAGTATGCCACACCTTAGCCATTGGAACTATTGTCTAAATTCTGATGATCATAACACCCATAGTCCTAAAATAGTAGTGAACACGGGCAATGTGATGTAATGAGTAATAAATTAAAATTAAATTTTTGGCACTTACAAATTGACTTGACAACATCAGATTCTCTGAACCTATACCTTGCCCCACATTAAAAGTTAATAAACTCAATGTAAAGAAAATAGGATTTTCAAGGATTGAAACCCATTACATAAGACCTAGTTAGAAAAGGAGTGATTATCCTCACAGACTCTCTCCATTTAAGAGACCAATTTGGCCTGTTCTTTAACTTGAAAATAATAGAGACTCACAGTGGACAACTGTAACCTTAATGCTCTGTTCCCACCCATTCAAGTCCCTATATTTAGGGATTCTATTTAACCCCTTGACTACCTGGAAGTCCCTCAGGATAAACTGAGTGAGCAGCAATGAGAACTCGTATACTTTACTGATGGAATTACCACTATGCTCACTGGAGAGCTGCTGCTTCTTATTCCTTAACTGGGATAATTCCAATAAAAGATAAACACAAAGGTCAGCAGTTGGCCAGACATCAAATAATCATCTTAGCAGTGATGCCCTGGCCAGCAATCAGCCTCATCTGCACATTTTTAGTAATTCTTGGGCCATTGCCAGTGATCTTGCTGTTTGGTCTGGCCCATGGCAGTAATAACAATTCCTTGTCTGAGTTAGCCTCCTTTGGGTAAAGAATTCTGGCAATTTCTTCCTGTATAGATACTCAAAATCCTAATCAAGTTTACTCATATCTTTGTACATATTCAAGTCAACAAACAAGTTCCCCTCAAGACACTTCTTATTCTCTTTGGCGTTCCACATCAGTTCCACATTATCAGTAGTGACTCAACTTATTTCCCAAAATACACAATGCTGGGCTCTTGAACAAGGCATTGAACAGAACTTTCATTTGCCTTACTTGCATCTGGCTGCTAGCCTCTTAAACACAATAATGGCTTAGTTAAACAAGTTTTTATTCAACTGAATTAAATACAGTACATTTTTGTTATCAACCAAACATCTGGCATGAATAGTAACGGAAGAGGCTGATTCCATTGTTAATGTTTGAGGGCCGCCATCTTTCAAGCTTCACCCTGTCCTCCTCTCCTTCTGCTGAATACCTTGACAAGTTGGTAAGAAACTTAGGGTGCTTCCTTCTTGAGTCCCTGTAGCAACTTAAAGTCACACAGGTCCATGCCAGGGTAGGAACTCTCACTGCATTCTCATTTGCTAAACTCCACTAAAACTCCAAGCCAGTCTCTTTCCCCTGTTCTTTGAAGCCATGCTCAGGCTAGCTTCGAAGGCCAGCCCTGCTCTTCCATCACATGGGCAATAAATCTTTTGAGATTCTCTTGGCATGTGTGTGAGTGGCATCTTTAACCTTAACATCAGATCAATTTGGGGGCAGAAGCAGGGCTATCCTGCTTCTTCAGAGAGACTACAACAATCTTTTAATCTTATTTTTTAGAAAGACATAATGATTTAGTGAAGCAACATAGACTTTGAAGTTAGACAAACATGGGTTTTATCTCTGAATCTGCTACTTCTTAGCTAAGTAACCTTTGAGGAAGCTGCTTAATATGTCTTCGACTCAGCTTACAAGACATGAATAAGTATTTCCAAGATCAAAGAATGGAAAGTGGATGTGAAATGAACACTCATGTAAATAAGGAAGGGCTAAGCAAGATTTTCCCGTTTATATGTTTGTCACATTCATTTGATGTTTATATCCTGATTCTGCATGCAAAGGTGGCCAAATTCCCAATGCCATATTAAGAAAGAGATTCCAGAGAACTAACAATCATATCTTCATATGGTCACCAACCCTGAAAATGTTGTCCTCTTTCTGGCTTTCATATTACCTGTCCCATTCTCTTTCCTTGTTGTCAGGTCTACTTAATCATTCTATGTTTTTCTTTTAGTCCCCAAATGCAATAAATTCCTTTTTTTAAAAGATCTTTTAAAAAAATATTTTATTTACTTATTTGAGCAAGAGAGAGTGAGCAAGAGAGGAATAGGCTCCCCACTGAGCAAGGAACCTGATTCAGGGTTTGACCCCAGGACACCAAGATCATTACCTGAGCTGAAGTCAGATGCTTAACTGACTGAGCTCCCCAGGCACCCTAGTTTTTGTTGTTGTTGTTGTTGTTGTTTGTTTTTTGTTTTTTTACATTGTGGTTTTATAAATGTGCTTAACTCAGTTTACATACATAATTGGAATATAGGACAACTTACAAAGACTATGTATGATTTATACAAGTTAGTCAAGAAGCCATTCTCTAGTGGTGATAAAAGAAAACTCTTCTACTTATGTGATATGGAGAAATAGTAAACCATGAGCACATCCGTTTTTTAGCATTCAAAACGAAAGAGCTTATTGGTTAAGGGATAATCCCAGTAACTCTCCTTATTAGCTAAGACTTCAGGCAATTTACTTAACTCTTTTAAATCTAGGTTTCCTCATCTATAAAATAGGAAATATAATTGTGCCTACATAGAGCTGATTTGAGAATTAAGTGAAATAAAGCATCTGAAGTTTTCAAAACAATGACCAGCAGATAAGAAAATGTATATAAGTTATCATTACTACACAGTGTGAAAATGAAAACTCTCCCTTAAGAGGAATGTCTGTGAGCTCTCCCAGGTTTCCTGCTATGATACTGTATTTGAATAAGGTAGGAGGTTGATTCTTCATATACACATACCTGATTGCATCCAAAATACAGGATTAACATTATTTTCCTTCTTTAGTTTGTATGATGTACATTTTTAAACCATCACACCCATTTTATGTGTTAAAATCATAGTAGTCATCCTTGAATGCCACTGCTTTGAGCATTCCATGCTATCTTATTTTCCTAGTATATCAGATAATGCCTGTATTCAGTGAATGCTCAAAGCAGTGGCATTCAAGGATGACTACTATGATTTTAACACATAAAATGGGTGTGATGGTTTTAAAAATGTATATACAAGGACATCTGGGTGGCTCAGTCAGTTAAATGTATGACTCTTGATTTTGGCTCAGGTTATGACCTCGGGGTGGTAAGATTGAGGCCCACATTGGGCTCCATGCTGGCTGTGGAGCTTGCTCAAGATTTTCTCTCTACCTCTGCCCATCCTCACTTGCACTCTCTCTCTCTTTCTAAAAATAATAATAAATAATAATAAAAAAAATGTGCCACACAAACACTTCAAGAGATATTTAATTTTATTATTCTTGAGTGTGGGCTGAATTTAGTGACTTTTTTTTTTTTTTTTTAGAGTGAGACAGAGAGAGAGAGAGAGAGAGAAGAGGGGAAGAGGGAGAGAGTCTTTTTTTTAATTTTTTTTTAAGATTTTGTTTATTTATTTGACAGACAGAGATCACAGGTAAGCAGGGAGGCAGGCAGAGAGAGAGGAAGGAAAGCAGGCTCCCTGCAGAGTAGAGAACCCGATGTGGGGCTGGATCCCAGGACCCTGGGATCATGACCTGAGCCAAAGGCAGAGGCTTTAACCCACTGAGCCACCCAGGCACCCCTAGTGACTTACTTCTAATGAATAGAATGCAGCACAAAGATGTTACGTCACTTCTGAGACTAGCTTATACAGACAACACAGCTTAAAGTTTGGGTTCATTCATTTTTTATTCACTCAATTACTCTGGGGAAGCCAACTGCCCTTTCATGACAAGTAGACTTCAGAAAGACCCGTATACATGGAACGAAAATCTCTGAAAAATAGCAAGAAAAACACTGAAACCTGAAAACTGGCATATGAGTGAGGTTGAAAAGTGATCCTCCACCAGTTGAGCCTTCAGATGAGACAATAGCCCTGGCCGACAGCTTTACCACAACCTCATGAGACACCACGTGTCAGAGGCACTCAGCTCCATCAATCCCTGCTTCCTGACCTGTGAAACTGAAAAATAATAAAACTTTGTTGTTTTAATCTGCTTAGATTTAAAAGTAATTTATTAGATAGCATTAGGTAACTACTACAGATGAACCAGAGGTTCACACTTTAAGTGTGAAGAACTAGAAATTATATCTTTTATTAAGATTAGAAATAATCAGCATCTATATACATATATATAGATTATATTAGAATATGTAATGCTTATATTCATTGTCAGAAAAAGTTATTAGTAAATAACTCTGTCATTAGTAAAATTAGTCATTAGTAAATTAGTAACTTAAGCAAAAAGTTATTAGTAAATTAGAAAAAGTTATTAGTAAAACTAATAAAAGTTATTAGTAAAAAAAAAGTAATTAGTAAAAATTAGTACTTCTTCTAAGTAGAGATTTTAGTGTCCGGCCAGATGAAATAGAAGTATGGAGTTTTGAGCCTAGAAGAAATCACAATTACACACATTCTTGACCCAACTTGAATTTAAAGAATCATAGCAGTTCTCAATTTCACATTATGCTAAATCAGCAGCTCTAATGACATAGACAGCAACTTCAAAAATTTGTACTGAAAAGAACATAATATGTGGCAAATTACAGCCATGAATTTGTGAACAAATATACCCCCATATAATAATAAAATGTTGCTATACTTCAGGGGACATTTCAAGGACTCACTAATATAACCTTTATCTGCCTATTTTTAAAGGAAAAGAATCCTAGATATTTGACAACAAAGGTTTTTCCATGTGTGCAAGTTATTGAAAATTTGGAAGATAATGGCCATAGTGCAAAAACGTGTGTTCTATTAGAACATGTATGGTAACTTGACATCATAAAACTATAAAATGAACGATAAAAGTTTAAAAGGAGTAACTTCTAATGAGGAATAGAATCATCAGTTCATAAATTTTATGGTTCTGCAATTAGGTTGTGGTTGATAGAGCAGGCTAAAGTTTAAAACTAAGGACTCATGACATCTGTAAACATGAAAAATTGCAACTAGCATTGATTAGAGACTCTCCCTCAACATGCGCACACATAAAATATGCACCTTTAAAAATGGGTTCTTTTTGGGAACTGCATAGTCCTTAACCTAGGAAATTTAATATTTGTTCCTAGGGCAGACGTTATTATAAAAGTTTTCCATATCCTTATAGTTTCATTTTTCTAAGTAGAGATTTCAAGAACACATGCTCCTGGGGACTGCCAGCTTTTAGGGCATATTTTGTGCATACAGTATTTCAGATTTTGCCAAAGTAATCCAACATTACACAACAAAGAGTAAATTAAATGTGTTGAAGAAAATACATACTTATAGTCACATAATTGCCTGTAATATTTTAATTCACTTTATAAAGCTATTTTCCCATTGTACAATTTTCCCTGTGAATATAATTTTCTATGATTTATTTTTTTATATAATTCTACCAATAATATGTAATCAAGATGGTTATTTCTTTTTGGTAAAGTTGGAAATAAATGTTACCACTTTTTTCAAGTACTTTGTGGAGCCATTAGAATCACAAATAAGACTTATTTATGAGACAAATATAGAGAGCTCATATAATATTAGGAAAGCTACTTAAGATTCTAGATAATTTAAAATCACACCATGTATGCTCTAACTTTTTTATACTTCTATTTCTCATGAAAAAATATAATAAAATCTATGCAATGAAAAATATTTTTTTACTTGTCTTCCTGGGCCTCAGGGTACATCATTGGCTTGGCTGAAAAATTTGAATCACATGTTAATGGAAGAAAATGCCAAAAGATAGAAAGAATGGTGGCAGCTACTGAATGAAATAAATCATGTTGAGTCCTTGGAGTAGGTAGCAGAAAGATATAGGATCTATGGAAGTGTAAAGAATTTAGCGATCTTTTCTTCAGACCTGGGTTTGAATTCCAATTTCTCAGCTAAATTCCTGTATAATCTTGAATGTGACTGTCAAACATTCTGAACCACAATTTGTTCACCTGTAAAATGGAGATATTAAGAGTACTCACTTCCAATGATTGTTGAGATATATTTTTTAAAGATTTTATTTATTTATTTGACAGACAGAGATCACAAGTAGGCAGAGAGGCAGGCAGAGAGAGGAAGGGACGCAGGCTCCCTGCTGAGCAGAGAGTCCGATGTGGGGCTCGATCCCAGGACCCCGAGATCATGACCTGAGCCAAAGGCAGAGGCTTTAACCCACTGAGCCACCCAGGTGCCCCTCATTGTTGAGAATATTAAGGAAGATAATATATTTGAGGCACTAGAATCTAGAGATCAGCATATTGCTGGCTATAACCTTTATGTGTGTGTGTACATGTGTATAAAATTCATTGACTATTTTATTATCACCATTATTAGTAGCATAATTAATATTCTCACAATCATCAATATTACAAGTAGGTATTATTGTTTATTTTGAATCTACAAGGAAGCTGAGGTACTGAGAATTTAAGTAATTTGCTTGTATTTCCACAGCTAGGTAGTGGTAGAACCACGATGTGACTTTAAGTTTTCCTGACACAAAATTCATGTTGTTTTAATGTACCCTAACACCTCTCTCTCTCTCTCCTTTCAGAGGAAGAATAGAATCCATAATTCCTCCATAGTATATAGCCTAGCTGGGTTGATAGTAAGGTTGTCAGAATAGATAGAAATTACTCAAATAGTTAATCTTATAAGTAGATAGACTTTAAACTACCCTGAAGAGTGACCAGAAAATTAAGGTAGAATTATATATACTATCTATATATTTCTGTAAAGTCAAGATGAATGACAAGCAAGATATGCCAATTGTTGCACTGACAAAATAGACAGTATTATGGCAGCTTAAAAAAATCCGGAATATATATTTATAATAGTCTTTTTCACCATCTGTCTCACAAGTGTCAAACTTGGCTTAAGTGTCTGACATGCACAGCTGGTGACAGGCTGCTGTGATCCATCCGCATACATGCCTCATGCCAGTGGCTTGACTGGTACTAATTTGAGGAGCCTGTACTCTAAAAATATTCATTTTATGGCTAATAAGGATTTATTCAGCAGTGTGTGTGTGTGTTCAGAATGTCTCATATAAGACAATGCCACCTCGTAATGATAATGCCACCTTGCTTCTCGTAAGATGCGGCTCTAAATATTGTAACCACAATTTGCTCTGTTTTAAAATAGTAATAATGAACTTCCCGTTGGATTGTTGGATAAATGAAATAACACAAATAATTCCCTAAGCGCTATGTTTTACAAATAGTAAATACACATTAACTACCACTACTATTATCCCTACTGCTATTATTGTTATTACAAAGGGTACATAATGCAAGGAAAATTACTTGTGATAGAAAAATACAACAAAATTATTTAAGCAAACTAAGGGGTTGATCATAAATATAATGAAACTAGAAGAAAATAAGACTGTTATAACCAAAGGTGTATAGCCTTTTAGGTATACCTAAATAAATCACTAAAAAGTCAATAAAAATCAAGGCAAGAAGGACAAAGCTTCTGCACACCAAGAATTACCAAAAACTAAATTAAAAAATAAATCTTAGTTGATAAAAATTATTTGAAACAATTAAAGAAGTTCTTAATACACTTGATATGTCTTTCAGCTTTTCAATATCTTTTCAACTAAATAAATAAAACACTGATTAATTCCATTTGCTAAACAGCAACATTACATGTAAAAACACTATTCAGAAATATTAAAAATCATTGTTAAACACAGGAAAATGTGTATCCTCATTAACAAGGAAAGATAGTCAAATTAACCCAATGATAATTTATTTTCATTTTGGCAATTAGCTATTGTCAAATGATGTCAATATTATTCAATATACAGTAGATCAGTTTGTTAATATCTGCAGGTTATGATTATAAGTCTGGCAATAGGTATCAAGAAATTTTTAAGTTAGCCTGGGGGCTCCTGGGTGGCTCATTTGGTTAAGATCTGACTCTTGATTTTGGCTCAGGTCATCATCTCTGGGTTGCGAGATCATACCCCAAAAGGGGCTCTGTGCTGGGTGTGGAAACTGCTTAATACTCTCTCCCTCTCCCTCTCTTAAAAAAAAAAAAGAAGAAAAAAAGTTAGCTTGGTAATTTAACTCCTACTAATCCATCATAATTTTTTTAAAGATTGTATTTATTTATTTGACAGACAGAGATCACAAGTAGACAGAGAGGCAGGCAGAAAGAGAGGAGGAAGCAGGCTCCCTGCTGAGCAGAGACCCCCCCCCCCAAGGCGGGGCTCGATGCCAGGACTCTGGGATCATGATCTGAGCCCAAGGCAGAGGCTTTAACCCACTGAGCCACTCAGGCGCCCCTAATCCATCACAATTTAATAACAATTCAGACAAATGTCTGTTACCGAAACACTGATCTCAGTATATTTTTAGATCAAAAATTAGAAACAAGTCAAATATCCCTGAATATGATATTTACTTAATAAATCAGTTCATATCATTTTACACTGTTATATATTTATGTTGCAAAACACAATCGTTAATAGTCATGAAAAACTTTAAGTGAAAAAATATCCTAATGCAAAAATGCTGGGAAGAGTTGTAAGGGTAAAAGACCAACTTCCTCCTGCTCGACTCCTACTCACTTCCAGTGATTCAGTAGCTCTCTGCAGAAGGGGAAATGAGCATGATGGAAATGACAAGGACATAGACTCCAGCCCTGGTGAACCACAGTCAAGATAAATGGAGAACAGAGCTCAAGCCTGCCTGGGCCCCGTCTCCAAAACCCGGTGCACCGGTGCCTGCCAGCCCAGCCTCCCTGATGCCTCCTGGCCCTCAGCAGCCTGGACTTTGTCCGTGTAAGTGGCATTGCCCCACTTTTGCTAGGACTTGACCCTTGCTGCCGACAACAGGCGCTGGGCACCTCTGTGAGGCCAGTCTTGCCCACCACTGCCGTCATTAACAGTGAATGTGGAATTACAGATGATTGTTACTATCTTACTTCACATTCTTTACTTCAGACTCCTTATGAGGATCACAAAACTGTTTTATAATTAGAAGAAATAGCAAGTGAGGTCCATCAAAGCTATGCAGTCAGAATGAGTATGTCGTGTGAATTCTGCACATGAAAGCTATTTTTGAAAACCGACATTGATGATTCTTATTGTCCAAGTTCTGATGTCTAAATGAGAAAGACTGTCCGACCCTAGAGGAATGAGTAGTCAACATGCAACAGAACAAGGACAGGTATATATGTCTTTATTTGTCTCCAGCGAGAGCCAATTCATCTCCAGCATGAACAAAGAGGAAACACTGATATTCTGACAAAGGGGAAATGAAAGGAAATCTTTGACTTTTTTTTTTTTTCTGAAAACCAACATAAGGAATTGTTTGATTTTCATATGCTGCATAACAATTATACGCAGTGACAAATGATTTCTTGAGATTGGTTTCAGGTGCTGCACCTGATGCATAATAAAGAAATTCAGAGAAAAATGAACAGTTTTCATATTTATAAGGATAACATGAACCAAATGATGAGAACATCTTAAATCCACCGCATTATTTTCCTCTCTCTCCTTTTCTCTGTTTCTCTGTCTCTCTCTCTCTCCTCTCCTATTCTTTCCAATTAAGGCAATTTAGTCATGACATATTTTCCCTTTTCCAAAAGAAATGTGTATTCAATAACAAAAGAAAACTATTTTAAAGGTGTCAGTTTTTAAAAGGTAATGGTAAATGACATTCTCAGAAAGAAAATAATTGCTTTAACTGGAGAAAAGGGGAAAATGATAAATCAAAAGAAGAAAAGGTAAGCTGTGATCTAAAAGGCCTTCCATATCAACAATGATCAAATACCTGCTGTAAAAAATGGGTTTAGATAGATTGGTAGATATGGATATAGATTATAGACATATATGTATACACACAAACACACTATATATATATAAATATATGTATGTATGTATATACATATTTCCTTGATAGGTTTACATCCATATATATAAATGTAAATTATATTAAATTTTATATTATATCTTCCTTGAACATTGTTAACGAATAGTAACCAGGAGGGGGAGGAGTCAAGATGGCGGAGAAGTAGCAGGCTGAGACTACATCAGGTAGCAGGAGATCAGCTCGATAGCTTATCTAAACATTGCAAACACCTACAAATCCAACAGGAGATCGAAGAGAAGAAGAACAGCAATTCTAGAAACAGAAAATCAACCACTTTCTGAAAGGTAGGACTGGCGGAGAAATGAATCTAAAATGATGGGAAGATAGACCACGGAGGGAGGGGCCGGCTCCCGGCAAGCAGCGGAGCAACGGAGCACAAAATCAGGACTTTTAAAAGTCTGTTCCACTGAGGGGCATTGCTCCAGAGGCTAAACCAGGGTGAAGCCCCCCGGGGTCAGCGTGGCCCCAGGTTCCACAGGATCACAGACGGATCAGGGGTGTCGGAGTTTCACAGAGCTCGCAGGTGTTAGAACGGAGAAGCGGGCTACAGAGACAGAGCCAAGGACTGAACTACCCGCTCAGGGTGACCTTGAACTGGTCGCGGTCTGGGTGAGCTCGGACCACGGCTGGAGGCTGGGGATATAGGAGTGATTGGGTGCTGTCCTCTGGGGGCACACTGAGGAGTGGAGCCCCGGGCTCTCGGCTCCTCCGGGCCGGAGACTAGGAGGCCGCCATTTTCATTCCCTGCCTCCAGAACTCTACGGAAAGCGTTCAGGGAACAGAAGCTCCCAAAAGTGAACCCGAGCAGATTACTTAGTCTGGCCCCCCGGTAAGGGCGGTGCAATAACGCCTCGGGCAAAGACACTTGAGTGTCACTACAACAGGCCCCTCCCCCAGAAGATCAACAAAATATCCAGCCAGGACGAAGTTCATCTATCAAGGAAAACAGGTTCAATACCTAAGACAGCAGCAGAATTCCAGAGGAGGAGAAAGCAAAGCACGGAACTCATGGCTTTCTCCCCATGATTCTTTAGTCTGGCGGTTAATTCAATATTTTTTTTCAATTTTTTTTCTTTCTTTTTTCTTCTTCTGCTAAATTTTTTAAAACTTTTACCCTTTTCTTTTTTAATGTTTTTTGACTAGTTTATCTAAAAATATATATTTTTTCTTTCTTTTTTATATTTTTTCTTTATTTGTTTTATTTTTTAAATTTTTTCTCTTTTTTTTCTGAACCTCTTTTTATCCCCTTCCCCCCCCCCCCCCCCCCACAATTTGGGGTCTCTTCTGATTTGGTTAAAGCGCATTTTTCTGGGGTCTTTGCCACCCTTTTAGTATTTTATTTGATCCTTCATATCCTCTTATCTGGAGAAAATGACAAGGCGGAAAAAATCACCACAAACAAAATAACAAGAGGCAGTACTGAAGGCTAGGGACCTAATCAACACAGACATTGGTAATATGTCAGATCAAGAGTTCAGAATGACAATTCTAGCCAGGCTTGAAAAAGGCATGGAAGATATTAGAGAAACCCTCTCTGGAGATATAAAAGCCCTTTCTGGAGAAATTAAAGAACTAAAATCTAACCAAGTTGAAATCAAAAAAGCTATCAATGAGGTGCAATCAAAAATGGAGGCTCTCACTGCTAGGATACATGAGGCAGAAGAAAGAATTAGTGATATAGAAGACCAAATGACAGAGAATAAAGAAGCCGAGCAAAAGAGGGACAAACAGCTACTGGACCACGAGGGGAGAATTCGAGAGATAAGTGACACCATAAGACGAAACAATATTAGAATAATTGGGATTCCAGAAGAAGAAGAAAGAGAGAGGGGAGCAGAAGGTCTATTGGAGAGGATTCTTGGAGAGAATTTTCCTAATATGGCAAAGGGAACAAGCATCAAAATCCAGGAGGTGCAGAGATCCCCCCTCAAAGTCAACAAGAATAGGTCCACACCCCATCACCTAATAGTAAAATTTACAAGTCTTAGTGACAAAGAGAAAATCCTGAAAGCAGCCCAGGAAAAGAAGTCTGTAACATACAATGATAAAAATATTAGATTGGCAGCAGACTTATCCACAGAGACCTGGCAGGCCAGAAAGAGCTGGCATGATATATTCAGAGCACTAAACGAGAAAAACCTGCAGCCAAGAATACTCTATCCAGCTAGGCTATCATTGAAAATGGAGAGATAAAAAGCTTCCAGGGCAAACAAAAACTGAAAGAATTTGCAAACACCAAACCAGCTCTACAGGAAATATTGAAAGGGGTCCTCTAAGCAAAAAGAGAGCCTAAAAGTAGTAGATCAGAAAGGTACAGAGACAATATACAGTAACAGTCACCTTACAGGCTAATAATGGCACTAAATTCATATCTCTCAATAGTTACCCTGAATGTTAATGGGCTAAATGCCCCAATCAAAAGACACAGGGTATCAGAATGGATAAAAAAAAAAAAAAAATCAATATGTTGCCTACAAGAAACTCATTTTACACACGAAGACACCTCCAGATTTAAAGTGATGGGGGTGGAAAACAATTTGCCATGCTAATGGGCATCAGAAGAAAGCTGGGGTGGCAATCTTGTATCAGATCAATTAGATTTTAAGCCAAAGACTATAATAAGAGATGAGGAAGGACACTATATCATACTCAAAGGATCTGACCAACAAGAAGATCTAACAATTTTAAATATCTATGCCCCTAACATGGGAGCAGCCAACTATATAAACCAATTAATAACAAAATCAAAGAAACACATCAACAATAATATAATAATAGTAGGGGACTTGAACACTCACCTCACTGAAATGGACAGATCATCCAGACAAAAGATCAACAAGGAAATAAAGGCCTTAAATGACACACTGGACCAGATGGACATCACAGATATATTCAGAACATTTCATCCCAAAGCAACAGAATACACATTCTTCTCTAGTGCACATGGAACCTTCTCCAGAATAGATCACATCCTGGGTCACAAATCAGGTCTCAACCAGTATCAAAAGATTAGGATCATTCCCTGCATATTTTCAGACCACAATGCTCTGAAGCTAGAACTCAATCACAAGAGGAAAGCTGGAAAGAACCCAAATACATGGAGACTAAACAGCATCCTTCTAAAGAATGAATGGGTCAACCAGGAAATTAAAGAAGAATTGAAAAAATTCATGGAAACAAATGATAATGAAAACACAACGGTTCAAAATCTGTGGGACACAACAAAGGCAGTCCTGAGAGGAAAATATATAGCAGTAGAAGCCTTTCTCAAGAAACAAGAAAGGTCTCAAGTACACAACCTAACCCTACACCTAAAGGAGCTGGAGAAAGAACAAGCAAGAAACCCTAAACCCAGCAGGAGAAGAGAAATCATAAAGATCAGAGCAGAAATCAATGAAATAGAAACCAAAAAAACAATAGAAAGAATCAATGAAACTAGGAGCTGGTTCTTTGAAAGAATCAATAAGATTGATAAACTTCTGGCCAGACTTATCAAAAAGAAAAGAGAAAGGACCCAAATAAAATCATGAATGAAAGAGGAGAGACCACAACTAACACCAAAGAAATAGACAATTATAAGAACATACTATGAGCAACTCTACGCCAATAAATTGGACAATCTGGAAGTAATGGATGCATTCTAGAGACATATAAACTACCACAACTGAACCAGGAAGAAATAGAAAACGTGAACAGGCCCATAACCAGTAAGGAGATTGAAACAGTCATCAAAAATCTCCAAACAAACAAAAGCCCAGGGCCAGACGGCTTCCCAGGGGAATTCTACCAAACATTTAAAGAAGAACTAATTCCTATTCTCCTGAAACTGTTCCAAAAAATAGAAATGGAAGGAAAACTTCCAAACTCATTTTATAAGGCCAGCATCACCTTGATCCCAAAACCAGATAAGGATCCCACCAAAAAAGAGAACTACAGACCAATATCCTTGATGAACACAGACGCAAAAATTCTCACCAAAATACTAGCCAATAGGATTCAACAGTACATTAAAAGGATTATTCACCACGATCAAGTGGGATTTATTCCAGGGCTGCAGGGTTGGTTCAACATCCGCAACTCAATCAATGTGATAGAACACATTAATAAAAGAAAGAACAAGAACCATATGATACTCTCAATAAATGCTGAAAAGCATTTGACAAAGTACAGCATCCCTTCCTGATCAAAACTCTTCAAAGTGTAGGGATAGAGGGCACATACCTCAATATTGTCAAAGCCATCTATGAAAAAACCACCGCAAATATCATTCTCAATGGAGAAAAACTGAAAGCTTTTCCACTAAGGTCAGGAACACGGCAGGGATGTCCATTATCACCACTGCTATTCAACATAGTACTAGAAGTCCTAGCCTCAGCAATCAGACAACAAAAAGAAATTAAAGGCATCCAAATTGGCAAAGAAGAAGTCAAACTATCACTCTTCACAGATAATATGATACTATATGTGGAAAACCCAAAAGACTCCACTCCAAAACTGCTAGAACTTGTACAGGAATTCACTAAAGTGTCAGGATATAAAATCAATGCACAGAAATCAGATGCACTTCTGTATACCAACAACAAGACAGAAGAAAGAGAAATTAAGGAGTCAATCCCATTTACAATTGTACCCAAAACTATAAGATACCTAGGAATAAACCTAACCAAAGAGACTAAGAATCTATATGCAGAAAACTATAAAGTACTCATGAAAGAAATTGAGGAAGACACAAAGAAATGGAAAAATGTTCCATTCTCCGGGATTGGAAGAATAAATATTGTGAAAATGTCTATGCTACCTAAAGCAATCTACACATTTAATGCAATCCCTATCAAAATACCATCCGTTTATTTCAAATAAATGGAACAAATAATCCTAAAATTTACATGGAACCAGAAAAGACCTCGAATAGCCAAAGGAATATTGAAAAAGAAAGCCAAAGTTGGTGGCATCACAATTCCGGACTTCAAGCTCTATTACAAAGCTGTCATCATCAAGACAGCATGGTACTGGCACAAAAACAGACACATAGATCAATGGAACAGAATAGAGAGTCCAGAAATAGACCCTCATCTCTATGGTCAACTAATCTTCAACAAAGCAGGAAAGAATGTCCAATGGAAAAAAGACAGCCTCTTCAATAAATGGTGCCAGGAAAATTGGACAGCCACATGCAGAAAAATGAAATTGGACCACTTCCTTACACTACACACAAAAATAGACTCAAAATGGATGAAGGACCTCAATGTGAGAAAGGAATCCATCAAAATCCTTGAGGAGAACGCGGGCAGCAACCTCTTCGACCTCAGCCACAGCAACATCTTCCTAGGAACATCAGCAAAGGCAAGGGAAGCAAGGGCAAAAATGAACTATTGGGATTTCATCAAAATCAAAAGCTTGTGCACAGCAAAGGAAACAGTTAACAAAACCAAAAGACAACTGACAGAATGGGAGAAGATATTTGCAAACGACATATCAGATAAAGGGCTAGTATCCAAAATCTATAAGGAACAAAGCAAACTCAACACCCAAAGAACAAACAATCCATTCAAGAAATGGGCAGAGGACATGAACAGACATTTCTGTAAAGACGACATCCAGATGGCCAACAGACACATGAAAAAGTGCTCCACGTCACTCGGCATCAGGGAAATACAAATCAAAACCACAATGATATATCACCTCACACCAGTCAGAATGGCTAAAATTAACAAGTCAGGAAATGACAGATGCTGGTGAGGATGCAGAGAAAGGGGAACCCTCCTACACTGTTGGTGGGAATGCAAGCTGGTGCAACCACTCTGGAAAACAGCACAGAGGTTCCTCAAAATGTTGAAAATAGAACTACCCTATGACCCAGCAATTGCACTACTGGGTATTTACCCTAAAGATACAAACATAGTGATCCGAAGGGGCACGTGTACCCGAATATTTATAGCAGCAATGTCTACAATAGCCAAACTATGGAAAGAACCTAGATGTCCATCAACAGATGAATGGATAAAGAAGAGGTGGTATATATACACAATGGAATACTATGCAGCCATCAAAAGAAATGAAATCTTGCCATTTGCGATGACGTGGATGGAACTCAAGGGTATCATGCTTAGTGAAATAAGTCAATCGGAGAAAGACAACTATCATATGATCTCCCTGATATGAGGACGTGGAGATGCAACATGGGGGCTTGGGGGATAGGAGAAGAATAAATGAATCAAGATGGGATTGGGAGGGAGACAAACCATAAATGACTCTTAATCTCACAAAACAAACTGGAGGTTGCTGGGGGGAGGTGGGGTTGGGAGAGGGGGATGGGGTTATGGACATTGGGGAGCGTATGTGCTATCATGAGTGCTGTGAAGTGTGTAAACCTGGCCATTCACAGACCTGTACCCCTGGGGATAAAAATACATTATATGTTTATTAAAAAAAAAAAAAAAAAGAAAAGAAAGGATGAATACCCAACTTTTTTAGCAACATGGACGGGACTGGAAGTGATTATGCTGACTGAAATAAGTCAAGCAGAGAAAGTCAAGTATCATATGGTCTCACTTATTTATGGAGCATAACAAATGACATGGAGGATATTGGGAGATGGAGAGGAGAAGGGAGTTGAGGGAAATTGGAAGGGGAGGCGAACCATAAGAGACTATGGACTCTGAAAAACAACCTGAGGGTTTTGAAGGGGTGGGGGGGGGAGGTTGGGGGAACCACAGGTGGTGGGTAATAGGGAGGGCACGTATTGCATGGAGCACTGGGTATTGTGCAAAAACAATGAATACTGTTATGCTGAAAAAATAAATTAATTTAAAAAAAATGGAATAGTAACCAGATGGACAACTAAAATGCATCATTTTATAATCACTGGAGAAGACAACAGTATGATATTAAGGATATCTTGTCATATGTGTTTGGATAATTAACAAAATGATAATCATTTCTCATTTTGTTGCAGCATTCACCTTTCACGGGGATGACAATAAGAAATTGTAGCATGATTGTTTGCAAACTTGCCAGAAGCTCATTTGGTAAGGTTCACAGAGTAAGGCAACACAAAACCATTTATACTGGAAATCCTTATGTGAAACATATTCTTGTTTATGCTGTGAAATGCAAGGAGAAAAGGAGAGGAAGAGAAAGAGAGAAAGGCAATTTTTTTGTGTCTCTATTACCCTTTATTCATTCATTTTTATATTCTTCTCAAGTGTCCTTGGAGCTCCCACGACACACCCGGCACCTTCCCAGACACTATAGTCCTTGCACGTGAACCGAAGCACGCGGAGGTAATTGCATTCCTTTACTCTGCTCACTCTTCGCTGCACAACTCCTGCAAAATTAACTCAGATGTATCGATAGGGAATTTCACTGTTTTTAAAAATTCTATTTAAAAAAAATAAAGAAATAAAAATTCTATTTATATCTAAGTCATCCTCAAAGAAGAAATGTGTTTTTAAAATTTGTGTTCCACTCCATACCACTTAGCCACTGAGTATCAGGTTACTGTGTTATTTGGATTCCGTCTAGCACAATGAAAACTTTTTTTGGAGAAAGGAAGGATGAAGTTGTTTCAGCCTGCGTAGATGCCCGAAGCACTTTTCCTGGATATAAAAGATTCAGTAATAAAACACCCAAGGAAGTTGGAGTATTTCTTTCTTTGTGTTGCTAAACTTTATCTTATCTTTTTTTTTTAAGATTTTATTTATTTGACAGACAGAGATCACAAGTAGGCAGAGAGGCAGGCAGAGAGAGAAGAG
The DNA here is from genome assembly GCF_922984935.1 of Meles meles. NCBI lineage: Eukaryota > Metazoa > Chordata > Mammalia > Carnivora > Mustelidae > Meles > Meles meles. The sequence continues at coordinate 16,643,776 of NC_060082.1, read as the reverse complement.
GAAGCAGGCTCCCTGCTGAGCAGAGAGCCCCATGAGGGGCTCAATCCCAGGACTCTAGGATCACGACCTGAGCCAAAGGCAGAGGTTTTAACCCACTGAGCCACCCAGGCACCCCAACTTTATCTTATCTTTTTCTTTTTTAAATAAAAACCTTTGGCTGCTGAAGGAGATGCCTGCCAAGTGATTAAAGACAAGTGAATAAAACATTTAAGGATTCTTAAAGAAAAAAATTACTCTGAAATATAAATGTTTGAGACATTTTATCTAAAGTGGAAACATGGGTAATAAGGAGGGCATGGCTGTGATGAGCACTGAGTATTATACATAACTAATGAATCATTGAACACTGCAGCAAAAATTAATGATATACCATATAGTGATTAACTGAACATAATGATAAAAATTAAAATTAAAATTAATAAGTGGAAAGATCTTATCGATTAAGAAACATTTCTATTTGCCATTGAAAATATTTTTGTTGTTTTATCAAAGGCTAATGATATTTTAGTAAAATATTTCAACCAGGGTTCAAGATAACCAAACCTCCTTTGCCCATTTTTAAATTCATTTACAAATATATATTTTTTTAATTTTTCTTGTATCTTCATCAATCTTCTAGGCACTGGGAATAGAACAGTAAAAAAAGTAAAACCTCAAAATCTCTTCCTTCTACTTACAAAGGACAATGATAAATAGTATAATAAATAGTATTTCAAACAGTGGTGAGTGATAATGAAATAGAGAACTGACATTTGCTCTTTTATAAAAGATGCATGAGGGATAGTGAGTGGAGATCTGAAGGAAATGAGAGAACATGATGTGGGGGTGTCTGAAAAAGACCATCATGGGTTGAAGAACAGCAACCTCAAAGCCCTGAATGAGGAGAGTCGTCAGTGTGTTCCTAATACAGCAGGGACCAGTGAGGCTGGAGGAGAAAGAATAAGAATGAAACTGCATGACGAAGTCAGACAGGTAGGTGCTGACCATGGAGTACAGATGATATGCAACATTTGATCATTATAAAAACTTAGACTTCTACAGTGAATGAAATGAGGTATAAATTCGACCATTTTGGATAGAAGAGTGGCATAACCAGCCTTTTGTGTTAAAAGAATCACCGGGGCTGCTGGGTTGGAAATGCACTGTGCCTGTGGAGAGAGGATATTATATTAGTCTGAGAGCCATTAGTTCAGAGATGGTACTTAAAGCAATGAGGTAGATTTAGTCTTAGCATTTCTAGTTACAATGCAGGGAGTCCCAAGTGACTGTTGCTCTCAGGGTATCAAAAAAAACATACCAGAGGTACATCCTGTTTGTTTGTTTGTTTGTTTGTTTGTTTGTTTGTTTTTATCAATTAAACAGCTGAGGATGCAGAGAAATCCTAACACTTTGTTTCATTCAATGGCTCAAACAGGTGAAGATGCTTCAATATCTAACATAACTAAATTTCAATAATATAAGCAGTCTACAAACAAATCAATGTACAGATGCAGAAAGCTCAGCTAACCCCAAACAGAAAATGAGGGGGGAAAACAAGTATGCCAGTGTTTTAGGTAAGTGTTGAATCACTAACTTTATATTTTTTATATTTATATAAATATATATATTTTATATATATATAAATATATATATTTTAAATATATATTATATATTTATATTTGAAACTAATATTATACTATGTGATAATTAACAAATTTAAATAAAAACTAAAAAAAAAAGACATTCCTTGAGACAACAATATCAAACTGATAAAACTCACTGATAAATGAAACAAGATGGGACTGGGAGGGAGACAAACCATAAGTGACTCTTAATCTCACAAAACAAACTGGGGTTTGCTGGGGGGAGGTGGGGTTGGGAGAGGGGGAGGGGGTTATGGACATTGGGGAGGGTATGTGCTATCGTGAGTGCTGTGAATTGTGTAAACCTAGCGATTCACAGACCTGTACCCCTGGGGATTAAAAATACATTATATGTTTATAAAAAAATAAGAAATTAAAAAATTTAAATTAAAAAAAAACTCACTGATAAAAATAAAAAATCTAAAGTAACAAGAAAAAAAATGGCACATTGCATAAAGGAAGCACCAGTGTAAACAGGTGTGGAAATCATGGAAGCTAGATGTCACAGAATGCAGAAAAAAATACATGAAAAATTTCACATCTATTCATGATTCGAATTCTAAACAAACAAGAAATAGAAGGGAACTTCCACATGCTGAAAAGGAGCATTTACAAAATATCTAATGATGACTATTAAACACTCTCCTTTCTCCAAGAATTTGGAATAAAACAAGCATATCTGATGTTACCCTAGCTATTAAAATCATACTAGGGGTCCCAGTTACTGTAACAATGCAAGGAAAAGAAACAAAAGCCATAATAAAATAGGAAGTTTGCTTTATTTGCAGATGACATAATCATTTAGATAGAAAATCTTAAGGAATCCATATAGTTAAAAAAAAACAAAACTCCAGAACTAATATGTGAATTTAGTAAGTTCATAGGATATAACTTTAATATATAAAAATTGGTTGTTTTTTTAATATTAATTGCTTTTTTATACAAAAATCAAACAATTATAAAATAAAATTGTAAGCCATTTATTTCACATTGGCTTCAAAGTTATCAAATCCTTAGGAATAAATGTAACAATAATTGTGAAAAACCTTTTTGTTGAACAGAACAGAACTACTGAGAGAGACTGAAGACCTAAATGAAAAGGTATGCCATCATCAATTACAAAACTCAGTATTATTAGGGTTTCAGTTCTCTCTGCAAATTAATCTATTGATATAATTCAACATCAATAAAAATTTGAACATTTTTTGTGACATTAACAAACTGATTCTCAAATTTATATGAAATTCAATTTAGAATAACCAATTTTCAAAGACAAAAGAGAATTGTAGGAATTACAACCCAATTTCAAGACTTGCTTTAAAACTCTAGTAATCCATAGAGTATGGAATGAGTGAAATAATAGACATATACTTTGTGGAATAGAAAAAATAATCCAGAAATCAATTCACATATGTATCGCCAATGGATTTTCAATGAAGGTACCAAGATAATTCAGAAGTTAAGGCTTTAAATTTTGTATATGTTTTATCTTATTCATATAGATGATACTGAAACTCTAGGTATTTGTATGGAAAGAAATGATCATCAAAATATTTGCGTTGTGCTATACATAAAATTAAACATTTATTAATTTAAAATGACCTTACCTTAATTATCAACTGGTTTTAAAATAAGATTATCTTGGATTATCTGGATTGGACCATGTGATTTCAAGTGTCCTCAAATGGGGAAGAGAGAAACATAAGAGTAATATCAGAATGATGAATGTAAGCAAGATTTGACTAGTCATTCTTGGCTTTGAACATGGAAAGAAGCCATGAACCAAAGAATGTGGGCAGCCTCCAGAAGCTGGGAAAGGTAAGAAAATGAATTTTCCTCTAAAGCCTCATCAAAGAAATTAAAATACAAACAAAGAGAAAAACAAAAACAAAAAAACAAAAAAGACCCTGATAGCGCTTTGGTTTTATTCCAGTGAGACTCATTTTGGAATTTGACCTCCAAAACTGTAGGATAATAAATTGTTGCTTAAAAAAATGGATCACAAGATTAAATGCAAATGCTAATACCGTGCAACTTCCGAAGAAAATGTAAGAGAAAATCTTTTCAAATCTGGGGAGGGGTAGCATTTCTATACAGGAATTTCTTCTCTGTAATCCTGACAAAGTAAATATATTTTTCCAAGTCCAAATATTAGAGAAAAAAAATCATTTGAAAGACTGAAAAAAATATAATTCTGAAAGTATGAAAGTTTCCTTATTATCATAAAGACAAAACTTGCAGACATCCACTAATATCAAATTGTGGAGAAAAAGCAGAAAACACTAACATAACCATAAAACCAGAGAACACTAACATGACCATAAAGTTCAAGGCCAGTATCTGCATGAATTGAATCAAGAACATGTAGGAGAGAAGCAGTCACTATGCTCCCAGCAGTTGCCATGTTTTATGTGTGTGTTTGGTTCTGTCTATTGCAAACAGGGAAACATTCTTGCACATAAAATAACTTTTAATAAGTTTAAGGGCATAGCATACCTTTCGCAAACCCTGAGTAGTGTTAAGAAATAATGTCTTTAAAAAAGGAAAAGAAATGATATCTTTAAATTCGCAATTTCAGCAAGTAATTTTGTATGACACTATTAAACTTCCTATAGATCCAAATGTTGCATTTTTCAAATGTTACATGGTAATATCCACAGGTGGTTTTCACTGTTTGGATATCCACTATAGAGTTTACTTCTTTCTGACTCCTTTAAATGAAAGTATCACAAAGTGAAGAAGATGTAGATACTATTGTGGAATATTCCAACATGAAGCTGGAAACTATTCTAAACTCTAAATCATCAAAAGCAATACCAACTTCAGTGGCAAAGCCAAATCAGGGCAAGCAAACAACAGTTTCATGACTTAAAAAGGAAATAAGGTTGTGTTTTGGGAGACCGTTTTCCATTGGGTTCTCACATGTAGACATTAACTACAACTAATTTGCTCCCAGTGGCATTCTCAAGTATTTTTGTCTAAGCAAGCAGGCAAGGAAGTTAGAAATCTCTTCCTCCCCAAAGATTTGTTTTTGCTTAGTTTACCAGGGTGCTAAAGATAAGGATCCCCCCTCCCACCTTGAATAAATTTTGTAATATTCCAGAATAATAAAAATAGTTACCTCCCTCAAGAGTTGCATATATCCTTATATTTTCGGGGTAATAGAGATGATGTCTCTCTGGAAAGGAGGATGGACAGATCTGCTTACAGCATCCCTTATAAGATCAGGCTCCCTAATAACAGTATTCCTTTCCTGTTACACACTCTATTGTGTGCCTACAGAGCAGCTAGCTTTTATCACATCACCCTGGGGGATGAGGGTAGGTTGACTGGTCCAGCAATGGTACTTTAGCTACTACTATTGCTGTGAGTAATAAACTGGATTCTTATGCTTTCTGTCAATATACTAAACTGTGGCAAGCTAACTGCTTAGACTGTAGGCAATGAAACCTTTAGATACTTTACATGTTCTCAAAATATAAAGAAACATGTATAGTAACACTCAACTTGAAGATTCTTTGTATCATTTTTTAAAAATTTTAGAATAAAGAAAAGAATTTGAAAGGAGACTGAGAAAGAATAACCAATGCACTAGGAGTTCTACCAAAAGACAGTGGTGCCCTAGAAAGTCAAGTTCCATGAGTATATTGTGTAAAATGTTGTTGACGATCGTGTAAAATATGGATGGATGTCTGATCACCGGACATAGTAGTACAAAGCTGATTAGTGACTTGGCAAGAGCGCTCTCAGTGGAGAGATAGAAACGGAAGACTAATCAGTGTGGGTTCAACAGGGAGGAGTAGAACACAGGAGATAACCAAAATGGATATTCTCATTTTAGAGGTGAAGGAGCTGAGAGTCAGGAAATTTGAAAGACTTTATCCCAAAAGATTTTATCCTAAAAAAAGAAAAAACAACAAAAAACAAAAAAACAAAACAAAACAAAAAAAAACTTCTCTAGTAACTAACAATGTTAAGAGACTGTTTCTGTCAGTTTCTCTTTCCATCATAGCATGCATTATAGAATGTTAGAGCTGTCAGGATCTTCATTCTCCTGACAGAAGAGAATTTAGAGTCACTTGTGAATTAATAGCACTATTCTGAATTATGATTGAGATGGACTTTGCATTGGCTAGCTATACTTTTAGGTTAATGAAGATATATTAGATTTAAAATGATGGCTAGGTGATTTACATTTCAATTGATTCTGGGAATTTAGGGTTTATTGCCTGGGGAAAACCTTAATTCTCATATATTATGATTGACTACTCCATTGTTAAGGGGATATAATTTGATTTTAGCTAGGTATTACAATGCAATTTAGCTTTTTTTCTCCTTAGGTGTCCTTCTTTTTATTATTATTATTATTTTTAATGTAGAGTAGTATCTGTTTTGGTCCTTGCATAATTATGTGCCAGAATGGTCATCTCAAACCACACAGCTGCTCTCCAACTCCAGAGAGTTTTGGTTAATGCAACATCTGCCTTGTCTGTCTCGTGCTTGCCCATGTATTAATACTCAGCTTTGTGCAGCTCACAGAATCTCTCAAGCATATAATAATAAGTTCCAATGAATTAGAACCTTCTGCTTCAGCTGATACTAGTTTTTGTTGTTGTTTTGTTTTTCTCTTGGCTAGTTTAAAATTTCTCCTGTTCTCTCAGAATAGCCCAAAAAGTCAAGGATTAAAATTAGTTTTTAAGAGGTTAGTGTTTCTTCCTTTCTTTCTTTTTTTTTTTTTTCTCTCCTCCAGAAAACTTCAGCATCTGCTTTCATGGAATAATAACTGTTTAACAATAACAATTTTAAAAACTTGTTAAATAAATAAATAAATAATAAAACAAATACTTGTTAACTGTTTAACAAGTTTAAGGACAAAAGATTAGAATATGAGCATTTTGTTGCCCCACTAAAAGTGATTTTCATTTCATAGCTGGGACATACTATAATGAAGTTATTCTGAAAATCAGAATGAAAATTTTTAAATTTTATTCTATTTTGGTAAGTATATATTTTCTCACTACACCCTATAAAACAATTAAAAACCAAAAATATATAAAATATGATTTCCTTTCAATGGAATTTCTATTTAAAGAGGAAAAAGTAAAAAGAGGGGGACTGCATTACTAACTTTCATCTCTGTAGGACAGATTCTATGTGACCACTACTTTTTTAAATCTCTGGGGAAAATAAATACTACAATCAGGATAATTTACAGACATACCAATTTCTGTTTCGTTTTGGTTTTATTTTTTAATCTTATATATCCTTTCTGTTCCAAGAGTTCAGGCAAGCACATGGACCTCCTCAGTAGCAATGCTTTTTGCTGCAGGCCAAAAACCAATAGATAGCCTTCCAATATGGCTTTTGCATTTCAGTTTTTCTCTGTATCTTTGTAGGAGTATGCTGGAACGGAGGGGTGAGAAGATAAAGCATTCAGGGAAGGAGAATCCATAATTTGCCCAGAGATGGAATTTTATAGATTCCTTGACTTTTTTAATTCCCCAGTTTGGTAGCAGTTCTTCTTGGTGAGAAGAAGCTTGCAGGAAGCTCACAGGTTGGCTGAATCGAAGGTATGCAGGTCTCCAGGCTCAGCAAAAATCATGAGATATTAGGTAGTGACGAAAAAGCTTCCAGTCTCAACTGATTGGTCTTGAGTAGTAAGTATACCAGCATAGAGATCTTCACCTAGCTTTGGACATTAGAAGGAAGTCCCAATAATAATAGATTGAATTTCAACAGCCAGGATATATACAGGTTTGGAATCTTATATAATCAGATTTAAGAAAGATAAATACTATGACATTTTCTATATAAAGTATATCTAACATGTCAACTAAAATGTTGATGATTGTTATTAAATTAAAAATTGAATTACACATACTTAAAACTTTCAGGTAATAAATTATTTTATGTCACTTGCATTTCATACAACCTTCATAATCACATCATATGAATATAGATACTACCATCCTCCATTTTAAAGATTCATAGATTTGAGGCACATGCATGGCTCAGTCATTAAACATCTGCCTTGGGTTCAAGTCATGATCCCAGATTCCTGGGATCGAGCCCTGCATCAGGCTCCCTGCTCAGCGGGAAGCCTGCTTCACCCTCTCCCACTCCCCCTGCTATGTTTCCCCTCTCACTGCCTCTGTCTATGTAAAATAAATAAGTAAGTAATTCTTAAGAAAAAAAAGATTCATAGATTTATACTTAAAACATTAAATGACTTTTCTAAGAAATGAAGGAAAAAATTTAATGCTATTTGATTCCAAAGTCTTCCCACGATATTTCAAAGAGATACTTTTTTTCCCCAAAGATGTTATTTATTTGCCAGAGAGAGAGAGAGAGAGCATGAGCAGGGTAGCAGCAGGCAGAGGGAGAAATTGGCTCCCCACTGAGCAAGGAGCCCAATGTGGGACTCAATCACAGGAACTCTGGGATCATGACCTGAGCTAAATCAGATGCTTAACTACTGACCCACACAGGTGTCCCTCAAAGAGATACTTTTATTTTAGGGAGTAATCACAGTTTGTCAAGGCCTCATGTGGAAATTCAACTGGAATAATAATGTTGGCTTTTCTTTGAAGATTTCATCTATCTTCCCCACAGGAAAAGATAGAGGCTTCCCTGTAGGTATCCTTTTTGAGTCAACCAGCCTATCTACAGAACACACACTTTATTTTACTCCATGTCTTAAGTTAAAGGAACCAAACTGTTCAGAGACTTTGTGATTTCCTAGTTCCGACTGTAACCCATGGGAAATTTAATTATTGGGTTCAGAACTGGAAGGCCATGAATGTTGAACCAAGGTTGATTCTTCTCAGTAATATTAATAACATTTTTATCTCTGTCTCCCATATGTTCATCTCTCAATCTGTTCCGAACTCATTAAGGTACAAAAGGGTACTATTATTTGGTCCCCATCATACTCTACCAACCTATGTTTGAATAGCAACTTTCAAGTTCCTGTACTTAAATTTATTCAGTAGTTCATGTGAACTCTTTCAGCTGCAAATGATAAAACTCTGAGTCAATCTAAATTTGGTCATGAGAAAAAGGTTCATCAATCAAATTTCAAGAGAGCCTGGGATGCAAGCAGGTATTGGGAACGCTGAGATCATGGGCTTGAATCTTCTGATCTCTTATCTCAGCTTATTTTTATATTTCCTTTACTGTAAACTCTCCACGTGGTGGGAAACAGGGCCATGATGCTTCAGATGTTTAAGTCTGTACTTTGGTCTTTATAGATACCATAGCTGCAGACAGAGTAGCTAATAATAATAAAGTAACAATATCAACTAATATTTATATTTTAAATGTGCTAAGCATTTTAGATACAGTAAATCTTTTTATCCTCACAAATGGCTTACAAGATACTCTCAACAGCATCGCACAGTTCATAGCAGCGCAGCCAGTATTGGAAAGCAATTCTGAATGTGCTCAGAGTTGGCTTGCCAATCTACACTGCTTCTTCCAATTACATACTTCCTCTCTTAATCTGATTAAAAATGCAAAACTGACAGAATTTGGGTATTTTTAAAAATTTTTTCTAACCATACTGATTTCTAATATAGCCTTCACTGCATGACTACACAATTAAATGTCATCTCTAGTTACATGTATAAGTTTGACTTTAAAACAAGCTATTTGACCAAAAAAATGGGTTTTTGATCATTTTTTTATTTTATGAAAAATCCATGCTGAGTTTCATTTCTCAAAATTCACTTATTGCAATGTAGGCACAGTTGTTTACTGGATAATTCATTGGCATGGGTTATGAAGGTTCTCTCTCTGAAGTTGGAATCCACATAAAGTAAAATATATAATTATGAATATATTTAATGGAAATGCCACAATGTATCACTTCTTTAATCCTTGATATTCTACCATGAAATTTAACTTGGCATTGACTTAAAATCAGAACTTTGGCATTTCTGATTGTAACAAAAGTTAGCAATACCTCTTAATTCTTGGTGAAGGGATGTAGTTGAAAGAGAAGAAAATTTTGTTTTGGATGAGAAGCATCCAAAACAAGAACATGTTTATAAAAATAAAGTCAATACTCTCATGCATATTGTTACCTTTAGTCAAGTGAATATATTTTAATAACACAAATCAGGGAATATGAATGATGCTTATATCTTAGGGATTCTTAGGGATGACAGAACATTTGAAATGTGGACTGCCTCAAAAACTTAGAATATTTGGTTGCTATATACGGTTATCTATCAAGATTAAATGCAAATATGACTTATATTTTGGTCTTTCCTCTGAATTGGAGTAGAGAGCATTAAAATCTTCCAGACTAATAAGAAACAAAATACAGGGGTGCCTGGGTGGCACAGTGAGTTAAAGCTTCTGCCTATGGCTCAGGTCATGATCCCAGAGTCCTGGGATCGAGCCCTGCATGGGGCTCTCTGCTCAGCAGGGAGCCTGCTTCCTCTCTCTCTCTCTCTCTGCCTGCCTCTCTGCCTACTTGTAATCTCTGTCTGTCAAATAAATAAATAAAATCTTAAAAAAAAAAAGAAGCAAAATGCATTTTTTTAAAGTAGAGTTTTCTTCAATCTTGATAGTACCAGTTAAATGGGATCTTGAAAAACATTAATCTTAAACACACCTTTTTGGTGGTTTCAGCAACTTTCCAGCATGTTCCACCACCTATTCAAATTGGAATTTCTCTTTTTTCAATCTTTTTTTCATTCCCTTATTCTGTGCCTCCCACACAGGACCACTGTCATAAAATTATTTTTCTGTTACAAATAAAAATAAAACAAGCAAGAAAGATATATAGAAGGGTGATTCCATTTATATAGCCTATTGAATTAAAATTGTCATGCCCAAGTGTGCCTTGAATATTTCCACAACAAATCCTTCCATGGCCATCATTCCTGAACATCCACATACGTTAATTCTTGCATGAAGATGAATTTGCAATATCAAGGCTTTAACTTTACATATTGTTCCAAAAAAAAAAAAAAAGCCATAATTTGGTAAATTTTTTTTCCTCACTTTGCTGATATATTAAAGGTTCTGTGATTTAATCCAGAACATACAATTACAAGGTTGAGTTCAGGCAACATCAGTACAAAAGTCTTGTTAATTCCTTTTTTACTGCTTCAAACTCTCTATGATGTTCGTGTGTCAATTAATTATCCTTTAAGAAATTTCTCCAATTCATTTCCTTCAAGGAGGCTATTCAGTGTTGTACTCACTAAAACTGATTCCAAATGTAATATTTCCATATACTTTAGAATGTACTCATTCTGTAAAAAACAAACAAAAGCCAAAAGCAAACCAACAGCAACAATAAAAGTCTTCTACTTTCTCAGTTATGCCAGAGACATGGTTTGAGGGCTGATTCTTTTCCAAGTAACAATGAAGAGTACCAGGACTGTCTTAAGTCAATTCATTTTTAATATATATATCTTTACTATTTAAGGCTGTTTTTGTTTGGATTTTCTATCCTACTAGCCAAAAACATGCTCTCTGATTCTCAAGGTTCACTGGCTATCCTGGTATTTAACTATAAATAGTAAAACACACATTATTAAGAGAAGACTTTCTGGATCTTCTCCCCTACTGACATTGTTATAGTCTTACTCTGTTTGGCCATCTGGTTAGTTTCTGAGAATTTCCTTTTCAGATTTTAGAAGAAATTTTCTTTCTTCAGTTAAATAATCATAAGTGAAGATGTATTTGAAGGCAAGGTAGGTAATTTAAAGTTGTAATGCTGTGGGTAATGAGAAAGTGTTTGCACCGGGTATGAGAGTAGGGCATTCTTTTCAGACATCAGTTTGAATTCGGTGGGTCATTGTCCTTTTCAAATGAAAGAATAGAATAGAACAGAAAAGAACAGAATAGGTCAGAACACATCTCATAAATGTAGTAAGGGTAAGAACTGTTTTGTATTTGTGTGCATGTGCATGTATGTGAGTGGTGGGGTTGTTGGGGAGAGAGCGAGCATAGTCTGGTAATAATATAAAATATATCTCTTCTTGTATGCATTTTCAAATTTTTTTTAAAGATTTTATTTATTTATTTGACAGAGAGAGATCACAAGTAGGCAGAGAGGCAGGCAGAGAGAGAGAGAGAGGAGGAAGCAGGCTCCCTGCTGAGCAGAGAGCCCGATGCGGGGCTTGATCCCAGGACCCTGAGATCATGACCTGAGCTGAAGGCAGCGGCTTAACACACTGAGCCACCCAGGTGCCCCTGCATTTTCAAATTTTGAAACATACTGAAGCAGGTAGCATCTGCTCCATTTAGAAACATTCAAATTTAAAACAAATAAATAAAATACTGCTTTAGCCACAGAAAATACATACTCAGGTGGAACCCAGTCTAGATACAGCCAATATGTGAATCCAAGTTGAATTTTTCATGTACAATGCTAATTTATTTTCTAATTGAAGATGATCAAGAGTGGATATTTTGGAATTGAATTGTTTACATTGTATTTACCAGTGCTTCCGAAAGCTCCAGTACATCCTAAACTTATTGAGGAGATTATAATTAGTACTAGGTCATCTTCATTTACTTGGCTCCAGTTTTCACTTCTCCCTTAGTAGTTTAGATGCACTCTGTAGTTTTATATTCAAAATATAGTCACTAGGTAACAAATTGATAATGCCATATAAAAAATGCTGTCTTGTAAGATGTGAAACATCAGAATTTTTTAAACTACTTTAAAATAATATGTTGATATGTTCAATGCAAGATTATGTACCAAAACTTTCTGATCTCCTGAATTCTTTCCTCTAAGTGAATGCATTGTTTTCTTGCCCACAGGTAATCCTCTTCTTTTTCCTTTGAAGAAAAACAACATGAATTCAAAATGCTTACATGAAATCATTCATCAATGTAAAAAAAGTCTAAATTCCCAAACTAAGCTTCCATAAGCATTATAACTGATGACTGTTATTCAAGATAACATTTTAAATCAAATATTCAGAAAATCTGAAAAAAATAAAAATCAATTCACTCTAGAAAATTCAAAAATACAATCTCTAAATCTTCTCCCTTACTAAAGGAGAAGATATTTATAATCTAGAAATAAAATACCCTACTTTAACTTTGATTATAAAACTTAAAATATTAGAAAAAACAATGAACTTGAGAAATAGAACTGTATATCAAAGTATTTTTTCTCATGATAATTAAAATTTTGCGTTCTCACTTAGAGTCAGTCCCTCATTTTAATAATTCACAAAATATACTGTTCCATTGTTATACATATACACAAACATTTTTAAACATAAATACTAAATTCAGGAGGATATGAATAAGACTAATTTAGAAGCCAAGAGCGTGGAAGACCAGTTACCACATTTTACAAGCAATCCTCTGAGCTCCTACTTTGGAGTTCATTGTGGTATAGGAGCCCACATTTCCCATTCCACTTGGTCCACAAATTCTTCCTTTGCAACTCTGAAGCAATCAAAGGCCAATATTTTCATGAAATGGATCTGGCCACCATCACTTTGGGCTTCATTTAGGACCAATCTATAGGAGTCTGGGCCATCTTCTGGATATTTGGAGGAAAGTTTTGATGGATGTTTTCTTGGACTGGTAGCTTTCTTTTTCTTCAACTCTTCTGTTTTTCTCAATTTCATTCTTTCATGCTAGGGGTTCCTTGAATGATGAAGTTATTTTGCTAATCTTATTGACAATTATTCTGTTCCACCTGGCTGAGCCATGTTTTCATGGGTTTTTGTTTCTTTAGAGCATGTGAGAAGAATCCTTTCCTTCTGGTTCTAACTACTGCTAAAGCCCACTTCTTTGTCCCATCGTTTTTTCTTTTCATGCTCCTTTTGTGTTCTTCTCTTCCTCCTACACAGTCTCCTCTTCCTCCACATTAGGCTCATCTTTCAATCTCAGAGTCAGAATGAGTTCTGAGTGTTTGGGGCAGGGGGATAAATTCCCTACTGTTCCAGTTTTGAATTTGGATTTGTTTTCTTTTTTCATGACACCAAAGATAATCAATGTAAGCTTTTCAGTCATTTTTTCCCCCCTACATTTCAAAAGTATTTTCCAGTCTTTTTTAGTTCTGGTATCTCTCTGGCTTTTACAGATTTTATCAACCCTTTAAGTCTGTCTTTGTTTCCTCATTTCCAAGTTCTCAAGTAGTTTCTTCCATGACATGCCATCTAACACACTCTTTGATTTTGTTTCTGATGTGAAAGCATCTAAAACATCTGGAGATGGTGACTCTGATAGAGTCACCTTGGGAATTTTAACCTCTCAGAGATTTCAGAGTTCCCTTTTGCTATTATTTAACTGGGGAACCAATGATTAAAATTTCTCTGGCTTCTTGTCAATGTTTCAGCCTTCTTCATTTGCTTCAGAGGCTTCTTCTCAACCAGATCAGTCGAATCGAAGAATCTGTCATCATCATTACCATAAAAATGTCTTCTGAGTCTTTGGCTTTCTTTCTCCAAAAATCTGCCTCCTGACTCAGAAATCTCTAAGTAGGTAAGATCCAACAAGCTTCCAGTGAACACTATCATTGCCTCCTTTCTCTTTTTTGAGCCAGTGGCTTCAACCATCAGTTATTTTTTGGTTGAATCTAATTTTACCCTGCAGAGAGAGAACATCCTTTGTTGCTGCTTCACCAGTTTCTTCAATTGCCTTACTACTCACTTGGATCCTGTCTCTGTCTTCCTCTGGTCCCTGCAGAATAAGGAGGTGGTGCCACTTACAAAGCTAAGAACATGCTCCTTGCGGACCAGACAATTGTTGTGCTGTGTCACTTGGATTTGTTTGAGAAAAACATCTTCCCTAGACACTTCCTAGAACATAGAGCTAGAAGACAGGTCCCTGACAATAGCATTTCATTTCAGTGAAGGGTGTTCTGGAAAATATGTTGCAGTTGGCAGTGGCCTGAAAGGGCAGCAACTCATCCCTTTGGGCTACAGGTACCATAGATGGTGTTGCTTTTCAGAGTCTGTAGGCTGCAAGGGCTGTGGGTCAGGGAACATGGCTGATCCCCCCATGGGACCCTGAGAATGGGGTCCAGCAGTTCCATGGGCTTTTCCTTCTTCACCTCTTCAGGGTTTGAGGGACTGATGGCCAGCTTTTCCCCATGTCATGAGAGGCAATAGCAAGGCTGGCTTCTTGAAGTCACCATAGAGTGCTTTGACACTGGGGACTCTGATAAGGAGGAGGAAATCACAACGGAATTTTGATTCACTGGTTCTCTTAAACACAATGAAAACAATAACAGGGAAATCAACATTCATGTTTCAAGAAGAGATTTGAATAAGGCATGTATTTGGGGCTTTACTATAGAGTAAGGAGTTATGAGGCAGAAATATGATTATATAGTCATTATTCAAATTTTTATACAGGTGAGGTCAATCACATTTCATACAAAATGTGACCTTTGGAAGGGAAACAATAGCTTAAACTTGATATATGAAAACAAAATGTGCAATCCATCCATTTACATTGTTGGTGGAAAGAGATGAGTTCTGTTCTTAGCCCACATACCAGAAACTAAAAATAGGAAGCCTTTTATTCAGTAAAAATATTTTGAGTTGGGGTGCCTGGGTGGCTCAGTCATTAAGGTCTGCCTTCACCTCAGGTCGTGATCCCAGGGTTCTGGGATTGAACCCCGCATCAGGCTCCTTGCTCAGCGGGAATCCTGCTTCTCCCTTTCCCACTCCTGCTTCTGTTCCCTCTTTCACTGTCTCTCTCTTTCTGTCAAATAAATAAATAAAATACTTAAAAACAATGTCTTAAGTAAACAGTATTTATTTTTTTCTGGGTGGGAGAAAGGTAACTATTGGTTTTTTAATCTTTAAGAAACAACACTATTTATGTATTTTTATGTATTTTTTTATTATGTTCAGTTAGCCACTGTACAGTACACTGTAAGTTTTTGATGTAGTGTTCAGTGATTCCTTAGTTAGTTATAATACCCAGTGCTCATCACAGCATGTGTTCTCCTTAATACCTACCTCCTTAATACTCCCACTCCCCTGCCCTGTGATACGCTCAGTTTGTTTCCTGGGGTCCATAGTCTCATGGTTCACCTCCCTGTCTGATTTCTCCCCCTTCAGATTTCCTTCCATCCCCTATGGTCCTCTGTGCTATTGCTAGTTTTCCACATATAAGTTAAACCATATCATAATTGTCTTTCTCTGCTTGACTTACTTCACTTAGCATAATCCCCTCCAGTTCCATCCATGTCGATGCAAACGGTGGGTATTCATCCTTTCTGATGGCTGAGTAATATTCCATTGTATATATGAACTACATCTTCTTTATCCATTAATCAGTTGAAGGATATCCTGGGTCCTTCCACAATTTGGCTATTGTGGACATTGCTGCTATGAACACTGGGGTACATGTGGCCCTTCTTTTCACTGTATCTGTATCTTTGGGGTAAATACCTAGTAGTGCAATTGCTGGGTTGTGAGGTAGCTCTATTCTTAACATCATGAGGAACCTCCATACTGTTTATCAGAGTGACTGTATGAGCTTACATTGTAAGAGGGTTCCCCTTTCTCCACATCCTTGCCAACATTTGTTGTTTCTTATCTTGCTAATTTTTGCCACTCTAACTGTTGTAAGGCGGTATCTCACTGTGGCTTTGATTTGTATTTCCCTGATGCCTAGTGATGTTGAGAATTTTTTCATGTGTCTGTTAGCCATTTGTATGTCTTCTTTGGAGAAGTGTCTGTTCATGTCTTCTGCCCATTTTTTGACTGGGTTATCTGTTTTTTGAGTGTTGAGTTTGAGAAGTTCTTTATGGATCTCCGATATCAGGCTTTTATCTGTAAAGTCATTTTCAAATATCTTCTCCCATTCTGTGGGTTGCCTCAGTTTTGTCGACTATTTCCTTTGCTGTGCAGAAGCTTTTGATCTTGATGAAGTCCCAAAGTTCTTTTTTGCTTTTGTTTCACTTACCTTTGGAGATGTGTCTTGAAAGAAGTTACTGTGGCCGATGCTGAAGAGGTTACAGCCTATGTTCTCCTGTAGGATTTTGACAGATTCCTGTCTCACATTGAGGTCTTTCATCCATTTAGAATTTATCTTTGTGTATGGTGTAAGGGAACTATGTTGGTTTCAGTGCCAATATTAGACTTAAACTCACTCTGGTGGCTATTCCAAGATACACTAATTTTAAATTGTTAGCCAGGTCCTGTACAATCCATGAGAAATCACAAGCAGAGATGTTAAGCAGATTTATTTACCCTGGGCTTGGTCAGGATCTTGTTCACCTTTCCCCTTGCTCACTACCATTCTTTTACACCTACCTCAAAGTGAGGCATACTTGTCACATTGAAATGTCAGAGCACCTGAGCCTCTGGAACAGATGAGTGAAGGACAGGCCCTCATATAAGATCCTTGGATGATTGACAGCAAGCTGCTATAAGACTGCTGTGTGCCGGTGAGTGTATACATGGCCATGTGTGTACTGGGGTGGCTTTAGGGAGCTGGGGATCTCTTCCCATCTGCCCCTACCCAATTCTGAGGTTGCAGGACTCAACGAGAAGGCTAGTAATCCCATATCTGCTTGACAATATCTTATTAGTTTCAGGTATATATCATAGAAATTTGATCTTTATATATATTATAAAATGATGCCCAAGTTTAGTTATCATCTGTCACCATACAAAGTCATTACAATATTATTGACTATATTTCCTATGGTGTACATTACATCTCCATGACTTATTTCATAACTAGAAGTTTGTACCTCTTATCCTCTTTACCTATTTTGCCTACACTCCATTCCTTCCCCACTTTGGTAATCACCACTTTGTCTCCTGTATCTATGAACCTATTTCTGTTTTGCTGTGTTTGTTCACTTGTTTTGTTTTGTTTTGTTTTGTTTTAGATTCTATATATAAGGGAAATCCTATGGTGCTTATTTCACTTAGCGCAATACCTTCTGGGTCCATTCTAGTTTGGTAAATGGCAAGATTTCATTCTTTCTTATGGCTCAGTTCATTATATATATGTGTGTGTGTGTGTGTGTGTGTGTGTGTGCATGCGCATACATATATATATACATATATATATATCACATCTTTTTTACAAAGATTTTATTTATTTATTTGTGAGAGTGAAAGGGAGAGAAAGGAGTGTGTGTGTGTGTGTGTGTGTGTGTGTGTGTGTGTGCGCAAGGGGGAGGGGCAGATGGAGTGGAAGAAGCAGACTCCCTGCTGAGCAAGGAGCCTGATACAGGACTAGATCCCAGAACCCTAGGATCATGACCTAAGCCAAAGGCAGACACCTAACAGACTGAGCCACCCAAGCACCCCATATCACATCTTTTTTATCTTTATCTATTGATAGACATAAATTCTTTCCATATCTTGGTTATTGTAAATAATGTTAGTATGAACATAAAGTTGGATGCGTATATTTTCAAATTGGTGTTTTTAATTACTTGGGTCAATACCCAGAAGTGAAATTTCTGAATATTATGGCAGTTCTATTTTAAGGAACTTCCATACTATTTCCATAGTGGCTGCGCAAGTTTTCATTCCTGCCAACAGTGTATGTGGTTTCACTTTTCTCCACATCCCACTGATACTTGTTATTTCTTGTTTTGTTTTTTTTAATAATAACTAATCTAACAGGCTTGAGATGATACCTCATTGTGGGTTTTGATTTTCATTTCCCTGATGAGCATCTTTTCATGTACCTCTTAGCCATCTTCATGTCTATTCAAGTCCTATAGTAAGTTATGGAAGCTTTTCAGGTATTGGGGATGTTTACCCAATATTTGCATGATTTGCAAATATCTTCTCCCATTCATTAGGTTGTCTTTTCATTTTGTTAATGGTTTCCTTCACTGTGCAAAAACTTTTAGTTTGATGCAATCCCATTTGTTTAATTTAACTTTTGTTGTCATTTTCTACAGAGACAGGCTCAAAACCTATTTCTAGACCAATGTCAAAGAGTTTACTGCCTGTGTTTTTTTCTACTAATGTTATGGTTTCACTCTTACATTCAAATCTTGAATCCGTTTCTAATTTATTTTTGTATATGGTGTAAGAGAGGGGTCCAGTTTCACTCTTTTGTGTGTAGCTCTCCAGTTTTTTCCACACCATTTTTAGAAGAGACTGTCTTTTCCCCAGTTATATATTCTTGCTACTTTTGTCATGGATTGATAGACTATATATGTATGAGTTTATTTTTGGACACTCTATTCTATTCTATTGATCTATGTGTTGTTTTCACACCAGTATCAGGCTGTTTTAATTACTATAGCTTTATAGTATAGTTTGAATCAGGGAATATAATACCTCAGTTTTGTTTTTCTTTCTCAAGATTGCTTTGGCTATTTGAGGTACCCATCAAAATACTGATGGCATTTTTAACAGAACTGGAACAAAGTATCCTAAAATTTGAATGGAACCACAAAATAGTTCTTTGTTAACATATGGAAGTTAAGAATAAAAATTAGTTAACACATTAAAATAGTTCTATAAATCAGGGTTTGCATATATGGAAAATATCCAGAGTTTTGTTATATTATTTAAATGTTCATTTTATTTTTTTAATTAATTACTTAATTTTTTTAAGTATAAAGAAAATAAAAAGCACTCCCTGCTTCCACTGATTGATTGTGACCCCAAATTTTATGCCCAGGCTTAGAGACCCAGCATGACCCTGGACCTGCCTTCCTCTGACCTCCTTTTTCTACTACCTGTGCTCAATGCACTCCAATCACATTTGTCTTTGTCCTGCCCAGGCCTGCCTTTTTTTTTTCTTTTTTTTTTTTTAGGCTTCAAATTAGTTAACATACAATGCCACACTGGTTTCAGAAGCAAAATCCCGTGATTCATCACCCACATACAATGTACAGCACCCAGTGTTCATCCCAACAAGTACCTGCCTTAATACCCATCACTCATTTAGCTCATCTCCCTACCAAGCTCCCCTCTAGCAACCCTCAGTTTGTTCTCTATATTTGAGTCCCTTATAGTTTGTTTCTCTCTCTGTTTTTATCCTATTTTATTTTTCCTTGCGTTCCCTCTGTTCATCTCTTTTGTTCTTAAATTCTACATGTGAATTCTACATGTGAAATCATCTATTTGTCATTCTGTGACTGACTTATTTCCCTTAGCATAATACACTCTAGCTCCATCCACATCATTGCAAATAGCAAGATTTCATTTTTTTTTATCACTGAGTAATATTTCATTGCATATATATACCACTTCTTCTTTATCCACTCATAAGTCAGTGGACAATTGGCCTCTTTCCATAATTTGGCTAATGTTGGTAATTCTGCTATAAACATTGTGGTGCATGTACCCCTTTGAATCAGCACTTTCGTATTTGCATGTTGGGATAAACACCTAAAAGTGCAACTGCAGGCTTATAGTGTAGTTCTATTTTTAACTTTTTGAGAAAACTCCATACTGTTTTTCCAGAGTAGCTACACCAGTTTGCATCCCCCACCAAGTGTGCCAAAGTGTTCCCCTTTCTCCACATCCTCACTAATACCTGTTTTTTTCTGAGTTGTTAATTTTAGACATTTTGATTTGTATTTCCCTAATGATGAGAGATACTGAGCATCTTTTCATGTGTCTGTTAGTCATCTGATGTCTTCTTTGGAAAAATACCTATTCTTGTTTTCTGCCCATTTCTTAACTGGAGTATTTGTTTTTTGGGTGTTGAGTTAGATAAGTTCTTTATAGATTTTGGATATTAGCTCTTTATCTGATACATCATTTGCAAATATCTTCTCCCATTCCATTGGTTGACTTTTAGTTTTGTTGATTGTTTCCTTCACAGTGCAGAAGCATTTTGTCTTGATACACTCTCAATAGTTCATTTTTGCTTTTGTTTCCCCTTGCCTCCAGAGATATGTCTGATAAGAAGTCGCTATGGCCGAGGTCAAAGAGGTTGCTGCCTGAATTCTTCTCTAGGATTTTGGTGGTTTCCTGTCTTACATTTAGGTCTTTCATCCATTTTTAATTTCTTCTGGTGTGTCATGTAAGAAAGTGGTTCAGTTTCATTCTTCTGCATGTTGTCTTCTACTTTCCTCACCACCATTGGTTGAAGAAACTATCTCTTTTTCATTGGATATTCTTTCTGTTGGTCAAAGATTAGTTGACCATATAGTTGTGGGTCCATTTCTGGGTTCTCTGTTCTGTTCCATTGATCTATGTGTTTGTTTTTGTGCCAGTAACACACTGTCTTAATCACTACAGCTTTGTAATACAGCTTGAAGTCTGGAATTGTGATGCTTCTTGTGTTGCTTTTCTTTTTTAAGATTGCTTTAGCTATTCAGGGTCTTTTCTGGGTCCATATAAATTTGAGGATTGTTTGTTCTACCTCTGTGAAAAGTGGTGCTGTTGTTTTTATAGGGATTGCATTGAATGTGTAGATTGCTTTGGGTAGTATAGATATCTTAACAATATTTGTTCTTCCAATCAATTTTCTATTTCTTTATGTCTTCCTCAATTTCTTTCATAATTGTTTTATAGTTTTCAGAATACAGATCTTTTGCCTCTTTGGTTAGGTATCTTATGGGGTTTGATGCAATTGTAAATGTAAATTTGGGTCACTTCTTTAATTTCTCTTTCTACTGCTTCATTATTGGTGTAAAGAAATGCAATAGGTTTCTGTACATTTATGCTGTATCCTGTAACTTTACTGAATTCATGCGTCAGTTCTAGCAATTTTATGTTGGAGTCTTTTGGGTTCTCTACATAGAGTATCATGTCAACTGCAAATAGTGAAAGTTTGACTTCTTCCTTGTCATTTTGGATGCCTTTTATTCCTTTTTGTTTGATTGCTAAAGCCACAGCTTCTGGTACTATGTTGAACAACAATGGTGAGAGTGGATATCCCTGTCATATTCCTGACCTGGGGGGAAAAGCTCTCAGTTTTTCCCCATTGAGGATATTATCTGTGGGTCTTTTGTATATGGCACTTATGACGCTGAGGTATGTTCCTTCTATTCCTACTTTCTTAAGGATTTTTATCAAGAAACGATGTTGTATTTTGTCAAATGCTTTTTCTGCATCTATTGAGAGGATCATATGGTTCTTATCCTTTCTTTTACTAATGTGGTGTATCATGATTGATTTACAAATATTGAAGCATGCTTCTAGCTCAGGAATGAATCCCATTTAGTCATGGTGAATAATTCTTTTAATGTACTGTTGGATTCAATTAGCTAGTATCTTGTTGAGAATTTTTGCATCCATGTTCATCAGGGATATTGGTCAGTAATTCTCCATTTTAGTGGGGTCTTTGTCTGGTTATGGAATCAAGGTAATGCTGGCCTCATAGAATGAGTTTGGAAGGTTTCCTTCCATTTATATTTTGTAGAACAGCTTAAGACGAATAGGTGTTAATTTTTTAAATGCTTGGTAGAACACCTTGGAAAGCCTCTGGCCCTGGACTCTTGTTTGTTGGGAGATTTTTGATTACTGATTCAATTTCTTTGCTTGGTCTGTTCAAATTTTCTATTTCTTCCTGTCTTAATTTTAGTAGCTTATATATTTCTAGGAATTTATTTCTTCCAGGTTGCCCAATTTGTTGGAATATAATTGCTCATAATGTTTTCTTATAATTGTTTATATTTTCATGGTGTTGGTTGTGATCTTCATGATTTTATTTATTTGGGTCCTTTCTCTTTTCTTATTGATAAGTCTAGGGAGGGCTTTATCATTTTTTTTTAATTTTTTCAAAGAATTAGATCTTAATTTCATTGATCTGTTCTACTTTTTAAAAATTTTCTATATCATTTATTTTGCTCCAATCTTAATTATTTTACTTCTGTTAATTTTAAGATTTATTTGCTGTTCTCTTTTCAGCTCCTTTAGGTATAAGGTTAGGCTGTGTATTTGAGACCTTTTTGCTTCCTCAGAAAGGCTTGTATTGCTATATACTTTCTTCTTAAGACCACCTTTGCTGTGTCCTAAAGGTTTTGGACTGTGATGTTTTCATTCTTATCTGCTTCCATGCGTGTTTTTTTTTTAATCTTCATTTTTTAAATTTAATTTTATTTTATCTCAGTGTTCCAAAATTCATTGTTTATGCACCACACCCAGTGCTTCATGCAATATGTGCCCTCCATAATATCCACCACCAGGCTCACCCCACCCCCCACCCCCCAAAAAAACCTCAGTTTGTTTCTCAGAGTCCACAGTCTCTCATGGTTTGTTTCCCCCTCAGATTTCCCCCAACTCACTTCTCCTCTCCATCTCCCAATGTCTTCCATGTTATTCCTTATGCTCCACAAGTAAGTTAAACCATATGATAATTGACTTTCTCTTCTTTAATTTCCTGGTTGAACCACTCATTCTTTAGTAGGATGTTCTATAACCTCATGTAGTCGTGGTCTTTCCAAATTTTTTCTTATGGTTGACTTCAAGTTTCATAGTGAAAATATGCATGGTCTCAACCTGTATGGTTGAAGCCTGATTTGTGACCCAGTATGTGATCTGTTATGGAGAGTGTTCCATGTGCACTTGAAAAGAATGTATATTCTACTCTTTGGGGACAAAATGCTCTGAATATGTCTGTTAAGTCTGTCTGGTCTTGTGTGTCATCCAAAGCCACTGCTTCCTTGTTGATCTTCTGCTCAGACAATCTGTCCACTGCTGTGAGTGGGCTGTTGAAGTATCCTATTATTGTATTATCATCAATGAGTTTCTTTAAGTTTTTCATTAATTATTATGTATTTGGCTGCTCCCAAGTTGGGTGAATAAATATTTACAATTGTTAGATCTTGATATTTGGCAAACCCCTTTATTATTGTGCCCTTCTTCACCTCTTATTAAAGTCTTTGGTTTAAAACCTAGTTTGTCTGATACAAACTCCAGCGTTCTTTTGATGTCCATTATCGTGACAGATGGTTCTCCACCCCTTCACTTTCAATATGGAGTTGTTTGTGGGTCTGAAATGAGTCTCTTATAAATAACATATTGATGGGTCTTGTTTTGGGTTGTTTGTTTGTTTTTAAGTAGGCTTCACTCATAGAATGAAGCCCAATGTAAGATCAAGACCTGAGCCAAGATCAAGAGTTGGATGTTTAATTGACTGAACCACCCAGTCATCCCTGGGTCTTGGTTTTTTTTAATCCATTCTGATACCCTATGTCTTTTTATTGAAACATTGAATCCACTTATATTCAGAATAATTGAAAGATATGACGTTAGTGCCAATGCATTACCTATAAATTTGCTATTCCTATAGATGGTCTCTATCCCTTTCTAGACTTTGTTAATTTTTATCTCTCTTTCCCATTCAAAGTGTCCCCTTCAGTACTTTTGCAGAGCTGGTTTAGTGTTCACTAACTCCTTTAGTTTTTGCTTTTCTTGGAAATTCTTTATCTTTCCTTTTATTCTGAATGACAGTCTTGTTGGATAAAATATTCTTGGATGCATATTTTTTTTCCCATTTAGCACAATGCTAAATGCTAAATGCTAAAAATGCTACTTTTTTCTGGTCTGCCAAGTTTCTGTGGACAGTTCTGCTGCTAACCTTATGTGTCTACCCTTGTACATTAAGGTTATTATTGCCCCCAGCTGCTTTCAGAAATCTCTCTTTATCTTTGTATTTTGCAAGTTTCACTGTTATGTCTTGATGTTGATCAGTTTTTGATGATTTTTGAGGGGATAGTTCTCTGTGCCTCTTGGACTTGAATGCTTCTTTCCTTCCCCAGATTAAGTAAATTCTCAGCTATAATTTGTTCAAATTTCTGTCGCCTTTCCCCACTGTTCTTCTGGGACTCCTATGATGTGGATATTATTGCACTTTGTGAAATTGCTGAGGTCCTTAATACTATAATCATGATGTAATAATTTTTTTCTTTCACCTTTTCAGCTTTATTATTTTCCATAATTTTATCTCCTATATCACCTACTCAATTCTCGGCTTCTTCTATCCTCATGATTCCATCCAGTCAGTTTTGCATCTCAGATATAGTATTTTTTAAATTTTTTTGGCCTAATTTTTAGGTCTTTTACCTCTGCAGCCAAGGTTTCTCTGGTGTCTTCTATGCTTCTTTCAAGCCTAGCTAGTATTCTTATGAGTGTTCTAAATTCCTGTTTGGATGAATTGCATATATCTGTTTTTGGGAGAATCCCTGGCTTGCCTTTTTTTTTTTTTTTTTTTTTTTTTTTTTTCATAGAATTCCCCCATCTTGTCATTATGTCTAGCTTTCTGTCTTTTGCATATTATGAAAGCTATGTTTCTCTTATTACTCTTGAGAGTAATACTATATTAAGAAGGGGGTCATAAACAGAGTTCCTCCTTATAGGGGGGAGTTTTGGAACTTTAGGTAGGTGTGCTTTGATTTGTCTGTTAAGTCTGGTACATGATGGGGTGGGGTGCTTGTTTGGTCTTCTGAGAGAAAGGCCTGCTTTGCTGGCTCACAGTCAGACCTGACTTTGCAATGATGCCCCTGCCAGGTGCAGGTGGAGGGGCTCAGTGTAAGTGATTCCAACCTCCACTGGAAGCACTATGTTTTGTTCTGAAATGCAACCATGCAGATGGGTGGAGGGGAGAGGAGGTGGAAGATGGAGTCACTCTGCCCTTTAGTCCATGGGGAGGAAAACTCACAGCCTATGTTGTTCACAGAGACTGTTCACTCACAGTCTCAACCTGTCTGTGCCTGGCCCTTGGCACACCTGACACCGCAGTTCTCCTGTGTTTTATCTCTGGCACACAACTGGGATTCAAAACTCCAAATCTTAAAGGGCCCAGCAAGGTATGGACCCACTCTCCCCTCTTCCCTAAGGGGAGAGACTTGCAGCACACCCCTCACTGCTCTGTCCCAGAAAAGCAGCTGCACAGTGCACATACAGTGTCTGGAGTCCACTGTGATGCAGAGCAAAAAGTTGTGACCAAACTATCTGCCCTCTGCATGTGCCTGTCCCTGCCTCTGAACAGCTGTTCAATGACCCCCTCAGTGAGCCCTTTGTCCTTGGAGAGGCAAATACCCTTTCCAAATGTACTTCAGCAGGGGGAGCAATCTCTTCCAGTGCTACCCAGATGATCCCCTCACTGAAGCACATTGTGGAACCTTATGATCCTCTTTCTCCCACTCTTTCCTTCTTTCCCTGACTTCACTCTGTGCCAGTGGCTCCTTCCCCTCCATAGCACTGTGGTTTCTCTCTCCCCCCCCCGTTCAGGGCTCCAAATCTCTCATCTGCCACATTCTCTCTTCCCATTGTGCAGATTGTTTTCTTAATCCTCAGATCAATTTCCTTTGTTCAAAATGATAAGATGTTGATCTAGCTGATTTGAAGAATGAGGCAAGCTCAGGGTCCCCCTACTACTCCACCATCTTAACTCTTCCTATCTCTGTTTTACTTTTAAAATATCTTTGGATCTTATTTGGCTTCTTTGACCCAAGATTGCCAATATATTCAGTCTATTAGAAATAAATTATCCTGATCTTTTTATCTGTATGACACCAAATTATTTTCACTGTAATTCTTAGTAAGTTGACTGATAGTGTCAAGTAATGAGAGGTCATGTCAAATGAGAGGTAAGATTTCTTGATGACCGTGTTGTATGGCTGTGTGGGCCAGGTGGACTTCTATAAGCATTCAGGGAGATTCATGGTAGGCATACAGCATAGCTCTGCACCAAAGATTCGCAAACATACATTTTTCATGGGCATGTTCCATAGTGCTTTGTCCAGTTCAGCTGGAGGGAGTGGTAGCAAACTAGGTTGTAAGCAAACTTATTTTTATATTTGGTCTAATACTGCTCATGCAAATTATATATGAAGATGAAATATAGCACAAACTAAGTGATATATGCATGCTAAAGTGTGATTGCTTCTTCATTTGTGCATAAATACATGGAGAATGATGTAGAAGATAGAATGGGAAAAAAGGATAAATGCCTTTTTATTTAGGAAAACAGTGGCTCTGCAAGTAAAAAGAGTCTAATTCAATAAATGATCTGAGTCAATTTATTTTACTATCAAGTAATAATAGATGATAGAGAGATAGATAGATGGATAGATAAAATAACAGTGGCTAGTCACCACTGTTATAGTAAGAATATGTTCTTTTATTACTTCGATCAGATTCAAATTCACACCAGGAACAAATTATAATTTTTCTAAATTGAAATTTCATTACTGAGTAGTGTAAATGAATGTATTATACATTTAATAGATAGTGGCATGCCTAATAAGGAACTGCTAATTCTTTTCTTTGATGTAGCTTTTTTTCTTAAGTAATGTTTTATAATTAGTGCTAAATTATAGTAATGAAATATCTTACTTATGAAGAAAATACTGAATAATGTATTGACTAATAGCATATGTTGAATTAATTATTTAGTGTAACTTGACAGTAATATTTAAATTCATGTTGTTTTGACTCTGACAGTGAAATACATCATGTACAAAAATTTTTGGAGTACCTGGTATTTTTTACAGAGAAATTATGCATTTTTATTTCAAAAGCAGAAATAGAAAAATTCCAAGTATATAATGGAAAAGATCTATATTTCTGCTAATTTAATGAGTTTGACACATATGAAACTAAGTAGGTACACACTTCAACCAATTAATCTAGTTAATATTATTAAGTATTTTGCAACTTAAAAGTATATCCTATGTTGAGAAGTTAATAAAAATAATAAATCATCCTGATTCAGTAGTTACAAGTTATAAGTCAGAGTATAAGTATAGGCCTGCCCAGAAGATTCTACCCTAGATTTGTTTTAGTGTTGGTAGATTGAAATAGGTTGCTTTTACTGGATCCTATTATTTTAGTCTATGATTTAAGGACTTCATATTATTGTAACTGTATGTGCAAAACCTAAAAGGGGAACTACAATATGACAATTTGAAATAATTTGAGAACAAGAACTATCTGTATTATTGAGAATACTATTCTCAGTATGTATTATTGAGCATCTATGTAACCACATTCTAATTGTAATTAGCAAATCAAACCATTGGGCTAAGTGGAAGAATAGTGTGGATTGCATCTACTGAATTTGATATAAAGGCCTGCAGGCATCGAAATGGGCTCAGTGGTTATGTAAGATTCACAGAAAAAATGTGGCTGTTCTGGGAAAGAAGCACAGCCTAGAATAACACTGTCTACCAGAAATAAAATGTCAGCCACAAATGCAAACCACACAGGTAACTTCACATTTTTTAGTGGTCACACAAGAAAAGTTAAAATAAATGAAATGAAACTTATTAAATATGTTTTACATGACTCAGTATATTCAAAATACTATTATTTGAACTTATAAATGATTGCGATATTTTACATTTTTTATACTAAGTCTCTGAAATCCAGTATATATTTTATAATTACAGCACATCTCAATTTGTACTAACAGCATTTCAAGTGTTTAATACTCATAGATGGTTGGTGGGTACAGAAAGTTCAGCCTCAGACTCTCTCTTTGGGCCTGGCTAGCTATTCATTCTCTTCAGTGTTTTGAGTGAAGAGTTCCTTAGGAGATTCATGTATTCATGAGAAAATGAGAAAAGCAAAAAATACCCTGGTAGTTTAGAAAAATGTATAAATATTAAAAAGCCTAACCCAAAGGGCACCTTTTAGTCTCTAGCTTATTGAACCTTTCTGCTGCATTTGCTACCATAGATTACTTTCTCCTCCTTAAAACTACACACTGATGGTTCTCTCCTATTTCACTGACTAGCACACATTTTGAGTCAGATCCCCTTTCTCTGCTCTACAATGTTGGTGTTTTACAGACTCTTTTTTGACCCCAATTTGTTCTTACCTTACAACTTCTCCCAGGAGTATCTCAAGCTCTTATATATGATGATATCACTCAAATGTTATCTCCGGTCTTACATCTTTTGTTAACCTTTATTTCCAAATGCTTGTGGGATATGTCCACCCAGGTATTTTACAAACACATAAACTCATCATCCTTCCTTCCACACCTACTCTTCTAGTCCATAGTTCATATGGTGTCATCACCATCCATTGAATTAGAAACCAATGGTGAGCCTTGACACTTTCCAGTCCCTCACTAATCAGCAAATCCTATTGATTTCACCAACTTAATATATATCTATACTTCCCTCTCTCAAAAAACATGCGCGATTCACTTAACTACTATCCGTTTCTTGGAATGAGGCAAAATCTTCATCGATTCACCATTTTACGAATCATGTACCCTCAAACCCATCTTCCCAACACATATCATGGAAAATGAAAGAACGGCCATCTTTACTCTTGCTTAAAACACTTCAGTGGTTGCCATAAGTTAAAGAATAAGGTCCAGAATCTCTGGTCCTTCATATCCCTCTACTGCCTTGCTCTTTAACTTTATTCTTATACCACTTTCTGAACTTCACACTCCACCAATACAAGACTCTATGTAGCTCTCCACAAACGCCAAGCTCTGTGAACTGTGCTTCCTTGATTCCTTTTATCCTTCCCCTTCTTTATTCCCAGACTCATCCATGAAGAACCCACACATGTTTTACATCATTTCCTTAAAAGGCTGTAAATTGGCCACCATCCAAGATTGTTTCTGGCTGAGTTGGAGGTCCTCTTGTTGCTTTCTAAACATATCCTTATCACAGTATTAAGCATGTCTATTAAATTGTCTTCTGGATGTCTCCACTACCATGTGGTATAAATCTTTGTATCTTTGATATCCAGCGCAGCGCTTTGTATAAGGACTTGATGAACTCACTGAAGTCAGGTTAAAAACACTAGCATTTGTACGTGCACTCACATGTACAAAACTGCACACGTGATGGACACTCAAGCGACGTAGACATTCGTTCTTTTAAAAGCAGCACAGGTAAAGAAATTGAAACATTTTAGTAAATTAAAAATCAGTATGTGTGAACTGTGAATACAGCTCCCTCAAAACATGAATTGTGTTCAGGTTGCCTTATTTGAAGAATATGCGAGTTTCAGCTCAAACTTTCCTTGCCAACACTTTAGAGGCTGTCTAGTTGTGGGTGAACAGAGGGAAAGAAGGTTACATAGATTAGTGTTGAAATTGTCTCCTATGATCCATGGCATCAATTCACTTCACCAACCCCCAGTTTTCTCATTAGCAACATGAGGAAATTAGGCTTATGAGAGTCCTCCCCAATCTTAGATTCCATAATTCAGGACTGTGTCTACATAGGGGTGGAGAGAGGAGGAAAACAGGGAAAGGAAATAAAAAAAAACTTGCTTGTATCCCAATTCATTCTACTTGAACCTATTAAAACACATACACATCATTTTAATTAGAGCTGTTTCATTAATTTTAATTTTTCCAAATACATGAGTATTTATGCTATATTACAGAAATAATTAGTTATGAGGAGTTGTGAAAATGTTTTATTCTTCTTAACTCCAACAGGCATTACATGATAACAGTGTCCATAAATGTTAATGTTCTTAGTTTCATTTTTCTTTTCCCAAGATAGAATAGTTGCATTATGACAATATTGAATCTGGTAGGGATTTAATTCCTTATGCAGCCGTGCTCAGAAAATCAATGGGATAAAGCTGAGATGTCAGTGCAGCTTAATTTGGTCAGTCATGTCATAAAGATGTGTGAAAATCTTTGTATTTTTCTACAAGAAGTTCTGAGTGACATTTAAAATATACAAACTGGACATGGCCTTCAATGGTACCTAGCACCTTATTGTGTACACTGTTGATGAACAATAAATGATTGTGTAGTAGCCGAATAATTCACATAATAGAGAAAATGTGCTCTGTAGACCACAATGGTATAGTTTTAAGAGCATTATCAATGACCAGGAACACACTGCAAAGCAAGTTTGTGAAATATCTCTGTCATATAGAGGACTTTGTAGAGGAACATTAGTTTTACTTCTATATAAAGAGCACATGCTTGTTGAAAAGATGAAGAAGTACAGTATGGATAAAATCAAAATAGATACTTACCCTTTATTTCCATCCAATCTCCAAAACTTCTCTGATAACAGCATGCTGTATAATGGTTTGGGGTATTTTTATGCCTTTGTAATGGGATGTCAAGGACCTTATCCTGTTGTTCTGGAGTTGTCAGTAGCCAGAGCTGAGGGCAAAGGGTGCATTTAACAACTGGAGATGTCTTAACCTCTCTGATCCTTAGTTTCCTCACATTGAGAATGGGAAGAGTAATCAATTTCCTTCCTAACTCAGAGCATTTCTCTTTTAATTGAAACATAAACGAAAATAGTCTAATTATAAATCACTACACAAATAAGGTGTTATTCTGATTCTTAAAGAATGAAAATAAATTTTGGACCCTATGATGCCAAAACAGCAAGCAAGAAGCCCCCAAACCTATGACCTATCTGATTAAAAGACGTTTATGAAGTTGATTGTAAATTTTGTGGTAAAATCAATATCTGCTCAATAAAATGCCTGCTCATCCAAAGAGTGGTCACTAAATTTAACAAATTTTAACATTTCATAAACTGTTCATGAAATTTCCAAACAACATGTTACACAACCATTAAAACTAATTATGATTTTTTTTCTCCTATTTCCAAAAAAAAAAATGTTAAGTGAACTTCAGAATACAATAATATTCTGTACATTACTATCGCAGCATAAAAGGGATACACAAACACAGAAAACAATGTACGTAGTATAAAATAATTGTAATCAGCTTATAAAACCATAACTTTCAAAACTTTACATGTTTTATGTATTTTGTTTTAATATAGGGGAATATAAGAGAAGACGAAATCAATGGTTCAGCATTTACTACTTTACTATGAGATAAACCAGAAGATAAAATCCCCCTATACATACTAATAGAAGAAATTTATCTCAGTGGTATTTATTGTGCACTGAAGGTTTGTCTTCCCTCACCTCCTCAATTCATTTGTTGAAACACCAACACCTAACCTGATGGTCCTAGGAGGTGGGCCTTTGAGAGGTGATAGGATTAGATGAGATCATAAGAGCAGAACCCTTAGGATGGGGTTAGTGCCCTTAGAAGAGTCAAGTCAAAGTTCACAGCTCTGTTTTCTGCCCCACTGGGATGCAAGAAATCAGCACTCTGCTGAAGGCTCTCTCCAGAACCTAAGGGTTCTGGCATCCTAATTTCAGACTTGCCACCTCCAGAACTGTAAGCAGTAAATTTCTGTTCCTTATAAAGTAGCCAGTGTATGGTATTTTGTTACAACAACCCAAGCTGACAAAGAGGATCCTATAGTAACTAACCTCTAAATAACATAATGTGAATAAATGGAGGAAAAAGTTTCTTTCCCTATTGGTTTTGGACTTCACTAATAATGTTTGGTTGTTTATGTTTTTTAACATTATTTCTTCAAGCTCAGGATCTCACAGTGGCTTGAAAGATTCTGAAACCCTGCTCAGACCCTCCCTACATTCAGAGCACTGACCAAGAAACAGTCTCTCCAGATCTGTAAGAATCATTGTCATTGGAGAAAGTGTTCAGAGAAAACCATAACCATGTTCACAGGAGTGCCCATTTCCCCATCTCTCCTTGCTTTGGGCCAGGGCACAGAGAGGAGACCCAAGCCTGCCCCCACAGAGAGACTCATCTGGCAGAGAAGTCAAGATCTGGATATTCACAATCTCCATCCAGTGTAGGGTCAGTTAGGTGCAGGTGACCGCACAGTTGCCATGGGGATTTGAGGGAAGGACCACCTGGGATGGAAGGCAGGGAGAAATCTTTAAGGGTGCAGAAAGGAGCAATTTCCCTAGCAAAGAATACTGTCTTCAAGGCATGGGGAATTTAGACTTCATTCCTCATATTTTAAAGCTGTACCAGCTGTAAGGAGTGAGGTCTTAGGGGATGGGGGAAGTGGGGCCAGTGGTGGTGGCAGGTTATGGGGAAAAGACATAGCCCGATGAAAGTTGAGGCTGAAGAGATCAGAAAAGCCCAGAGTGGTGCATCTGGAAATTCAGGATTATCCTGTAGGAAATAAGGAGCCACAGGATGGTTGGAACAGGGAATCATCCAAGCAGCCAAAGAGAAGAGGTGGAGGAAAGTGTCACAGCAATGAGTGAACAGACACTAGGGATTGAAGAGCATCCCTTCCAGCCCACGTCTTTTGCATCTAGGGAAACTGAGGCTCAGAGAGGAAAAGAGACTTGTCCATGGTGGCCATTTGGCTTCTGAGGTTGAATATGGCAGTGGAGGCAACCAATGGAGGTCTGCCTAAATTCTCTGAGAACAAGCACATGGTCTTGTGGGTGCTGCTGGCTCTGCAGACAGCCAAGGTCTAGCAATGGGGTAGGAAGAGAAAAACCAGAGGCAGCAGCAGTGGGTTTTTTTTTAACTAGTCCCTGCCACTTCATCCCTTGCGCTTACCCTCTCTGGCCCCTAATTTCCTGCTACCTAAAGGAGACCCTACACCTGTCCCGGCCTCATACAGTGGATTCACTGCCAAGACATTAGACAGGCAGCAGGGATGGCAAAAGCATATTTCTTCTCTCCTGATCCCTACACCTGTGTTTCTATCCGACCTGTGGCTGTTTACACTATTCCAGCAGTCCGGTGGCCCATCTCCAGCGACATGTCCCCACAACCCCTTTCCTCCCGGCCACAGTACAGTTCAGCAGGCCCCAAAGGGGACAAAGCAGAAGTGATGTCCACAGAGCCCAGGGACGGTGTGTGGGCGGGCGGTCAAGGCTCCTCGGGCTCCCCCCTGCTGGCTGCAGTTGCCCCCACCCCTACGCACGGGGAGTTGGTGTGGCCTTTTCAAACACTCCCATACCTGGTCCCCCTACCACTCCCACCCACCTGCAGTGAGCACTGCCCACAGGCTATTTGTATTGTATTTTTTATCAAATTGAATGTTCAAAATAATGAAACCATATGCAGAGCTACATTATATTTTCATACATTTCAGTTTTATAAATATGAATCCTTCTGTTTAGATTCCCAAAGCTGCCATTTCAAGTGGAACCAAATATTCTCGAAATATGTAAGAAATTGAAAATTTTATTATTCATAAATAACCAAAATGGACAGAAGAATGCATAAAATAACCTCAAAATACATTTAAAACATGTTTTTTCCTCAGCTACTTTTACTCTGTGAAACTGACCTGGAACTCTGATCTCTATAATCTGTCTAGTTTTTAAATACATTAATGTTTAGTCTTTAGACTAGAAAAAAAAAATAAAATCACTGTGAATGATAATTCCAAAATCAGCCTGTGACCCATTACATCTCAGTGGATTTGGCGTCCTGATCTTTTCTCATTCTGGTCTAACCTCAGCATCCTGCTTCATTTAATTCTTTAAACTTTAATTAAAAAACAGCAGGAAAAGCCAAGAAGATAAAGCAGATGAAAATCCCTTTATAGCCTATAGGATAGTGAATAACAGTTTGAGAGAATGAGGGAAATTTTGTTCAAATATGAATATGATCCATGAAAATTTATTTCTTGTGGACCATTATTTTGCAGAGGAAAACCATTATCAATCTGATGTCTTACTGCACGAGAAATATCAGAATCAAGCTGTCTGAAAAGTCTGTATCAGATAGACAATGCTATTCCACCTAGTTCTTTTTTTTCCCTCCTTCTAGAGTATTTAAGCTTGTTGTTAAATTTACTCAGGTAAATTGCTCAGGATTCATACTCTTGTAATGCATTCTGCCCTGGCAGATGTGGCCATCTCAATAACACAGCAAATGTGAGAACTTGGCTGTAGGTTTGTTGAAGGCCAAATTAACCTTTCTAGCAATCTTTTATGTTAGGAAAGTGATCTGTTTGTAACATAATTATAACCTGAATTGGGAAGAAGATGTTAATAAAAATGAGGTAAGTGTCTAGCCCAGTGCCCTGAATTTAAGCTACACTCAATAAATGTTTTCTCCATGAATAGTTTAATGCATAGATAAGGAAAGTATTTGGAAAAGTGGAAAATATATTAAAACAATGATTTTTTTTTTGTACTGGACATACCTCTGGAAAATCTGAATAAAAATTATTTAATAACATCCATCTTTTCCAGTGGTACATCTGGTATGTTTGAAACTCAATTTTTTTATTTGGGAGAGAATAATTAAATGTGGAGGTTTGCATATTTGATTAGATTAACTGATTCTCCTGAGCTGAGTGGAATTATAGAATATCATAAAAAGGTCATATGACAGTGTCCTGCAGGGTGAATTTTTAGAAGAAGCAAGTGTGCCCTGAAAGTTTGCAAACCAGGGGCAGAAGAAATAGAAAGGGTCAAACAGTGAACCACACAAGTATAAATGTATTTGCCCAGGACTCTGCTTTTTCCCGAAGGGAGTGAAACAGCTTTCTGTGTTTTCTTTTCCTCATTATAATAATAACGTTGCATTATCATTTTTCCAGCCAAACCATCAGACTAGAGCCCATCTTATAGCTTCCATGAAATGCTTTCTGACTGTTTCCGTTTGTTTTCTAAAAAAAATTTGGCTGAAATTTTTATACCCCGAAGCCATAGTTCCTTTAAGAGAAATAGTGACCCTCTCTGGTTCATGCTTTTCCTTCTTCCTTAAAATCATGTAAATCCAGATGATTATGATTGACTCTGGAGTCCAAATACCTTTCAAGTACAGTACCTCCGTGGTTGGTTCTCCACCTTACTGGAGGGCCAGTCGCTAATGCCAGTAGTTGATCTTCATTTCTGACTTCCTCTTAGACACAGCCGCAACTCACCATTCAGACAAGATTTCTTCTACATTCTGCTTGTTCTGTGAAGGCTATTCTAACCCACTCCCTTCTGTGTTCTTTGCCAGGCTCTGACATCATGTATTTCCTATATCTTGCCCATTGCTTTATAATCCCCAGAGGTGGCACATTCGCTTGGGTTTTACCCAGATCTCATATCTCTGCTAAGCACATCTTGCTGTTCCTCAGGATCCTCCTCTCCGTTGTGATTTCTGTTACAACCTCCTAAAATAAATCCATAAGGTTTAGTAGCACTTCTTCTCCTTCTCAGATACTAGTTAAATATTGGTCTTCTGTAGTAACTAGTGTCAATATCAGTAGTGCAAGACTAGTGATGCAGTAATAACTAGCACTGTACCTTTAGTCATCGAAATACCATGATGATATTCATAAGGTCCTCAAATCCACCACTACACGAGAATGATTTAAATCCCAAATAAGCATGTCGCTATTTTTCAAATATATACATAGTCTTATGGTTATACAGTAAAATGCATAGGTGATGAAATTCAAAGTAATTCGTGCTGTTATTCACTTCCTTCATCAAAACACACTAATAGTACTAACAGATCCACATGTGTTTTCTGTAGTGATAGAGGTGATTAAATATTCTCCAAGTGTGGACACAGATTGTCCTATTAGTCATCGTTACTGGGTCACTTACTGCTGACGATGCTGCCCTGTAGCCAGCACCAATACCGAGGGTGGCAGTTGACCCAAACGTCCACATTTGAAGTCTTTCCGGGATTTCTTAAACTGGAGTCAATGAGTGAGAAGCACTTCCTCTCTGCTGGTTTGAACTTCTAAGACCATTAGACATAACAGTTCTTTGTTCCTTCTCATAGAACAGAAGATAATCTAGAGTAAGAGAGAAACAGGGATGGGAAATAACATGAGTTCTGGAAATCTGTCTCCACACAGATACCCAAGAATAACTGTGAATATTTATGCTACTCCAGTTTTATCCCTTCAAGTTTCCAGTGTGCCTGAGTTTTTAGAGTGGTGTTCTCACTTGGTCCAAAGAGACAACCAATAAAATAGTTCATTGAATTGGCACAGTGCATATTGTATGTGTATTCAACTAGTCTGCTCCAAGACTCCCAAGTGGCAAGGAGCAGAGGTGATGTGGGAGTACTTCCTCTATTTGACCAGGGCATACAAAGATGACAGAGAAAAAATATTAAGACTTAGGATAGGTCAGGGCACCTGGGTGGCTCAGTTGGTTAAACAACTGACTTGGGCTGGGGTCGTGATCCTGGCATCCAGGAATTGAGGCCCTAATCGGGCTCCCCGCTCCACAGGGAGTCTGCTTCTCCCTCTGACCTTCTCCCCTCTCATACTCTCTCTCTCACTCTCTCTCTCTCAAATAAATAAATAAAATTTTTTAAAAAAGAAAGAAACAAAGACTTAGGGTAGGTCATCCTGACATAAATGGATATCACGAGATCTCACTCAGCTCATAGGAATTGCAGAATTTGTTGTGAATTGTCAGCAATCCTTTGGTGGTAAAACAATCTCACAGTGTCTGGGGGAGTCTCATCTATAAATTAGGCACATTCTTATTCCCTGCGGCTGGGCTCGGAGAGCAGCCTAGTCTAATACACAGATAACACATACTTCACCACCCACCACATCTTTTTCATCTTTTTCACTCCAGATACTCTCTTTATCCCTTTCATATTTTTATAGAAGTCAT
Organism: Meles meles; assembly: GCF_922984935.1. Classification (NCBI taxonomy): domain Eukaryota; kingdom Metazoa; phylum Chordata; class Mammalia; order Carnivora; family Mustelidae; genus Meles; species Meles meles. The sequence goes on along the minus strand of NC_060082.1, from coordinate 16,606,872 downwards.
AATTTGAGTTAAAGTCTTTACATAGAAATTTCACTCTAGGGATGCCTGGGGTGGCTCAGTTGATTAAGCATCTGCCTTCAGCTCAGGTCATGATCTCAGGGTCCTGGGATCAAGCCCTGTGTTGAGCTTCCTGCTCAGTGGGAAGACTGTTTCTCCCTCTGTCTCTTCCTCCACTCATCCTCTCTCTCTCTCTTTCTCTCTCTCTCTCTTAAATAGAATAAATAAAATAAAATAAAAATAAATTTCACTCTACTTGTTGGAGTTAAAAGGCTTAGAGTCATCAGTTTGGGAAGTCATTAGACAAAGAGTTAGGTGCTGCTATTGGAATTAGAAACGATAGAGCCACGTGGGTATGTTTCTTGTCTAGAGTCCAATCTATATAAGCAGACACTTTTACCCAGATGGCAAGATTTCCTTGTCTAACACAGGAGGGTGATAAAGGATAGGCAAGAATTGAGATTGGCTGTGGGCTTTCTGTAAGCTTGAACGGAGAAGTGAAAGAGAAGCACTATTGCTGTTAAGGCAGTGAGATTGGAGATGACTTAGACAAGGAGCCCTCATATTTGAGGTGCCTGTGGAACACATGGTTGTTGGTATGACTAGTAGACAATGAGGTAGATGTGTGGTGTCTAACTTTTCACAGGTGACAATGCAGAAGGTAAAGAATCAATATTTAGCAGCATACAGATGGTCCTTGAAACAACAGGACTGCAAAAGATTGCTTGGGAGAGTACAAGTGGAAATGTCCAGGATTAGAAGGTCAGTTCTTGGTAGCTCCTTACTTAAACATAAATGTAAACAAAACGTTTCTGGGGTGCCTGGGTGGCTCAGTAAGTTAAGCAGGTTCTTTGGCTCAAGTCATGACCTCAGGGTCCTAGGATGGACTCCCTGCCCAGAGGGGAATCTGCTTCTCTCTTCCCTTCTTTGCTTGTCCTCATGCTCTCTTTCTCTTGCACATGTACATTCTCAAATAAATAAATAAAATCTTTAGAAAAAATAAAAATAAATAAAACATCCCTTTGTAGGTTTGATAGAAGAACTGATTACTTAGTTATTAATGCCCTTTATGAAGTTTATTACTAAAAAAAAATGATGTTTAGTTCTGCCATGACTTATGTACCTCTTTCCTTTTTGCCTGGAATCAGATGAACTCTAATTACTCATCATAGATAAAATAATGAGTCAAATAATGAGTCAAATAACCTCTTCATCAGTTACTTACAGTGCTTACTTTCTATTCATTGATCCTCTCATTTTGCTTTCTTTTTGCCAAGAGGGACGCTAGTGAAGATAACAAGCTTCGGGAGTTATTGATACTTTCGGTCTGAAAGGTGTCTCCATGCCCTTGAAATGATACTGCATGGGGAAGTGTAGATTCCCTGGGCATGAAAGCAGCTGCACCAGGATCCTTCCTAATTTAGACATTCTTTGGATCTTTCTCTATTTGGACAGATATCTTTAGGTTTAGGGTATGAATAAAAGATACATGATGTAGTAGGCTGCATAATGGCTCCCAGAGCTCCCAGAGCCTAATTTAACCTGGAGTTTGTGAGTGTTACCCTACCTGAAAAACCATGATTTCAAGTGTGATTAGATTACGGATCTTGCAATGGGGAAATTGTCTTGGAACATCTGGGTGGACCCTAAAAGCTTTATTGTGAGTGTCCTTTAAGACCAAGGCAGAAGGAGATTTGACACATATACAGAAGACAAGGTGATGTAAAGATGAACCATACAGAGATTTGAAGGTGTATGCTTGAAGATCAGAATGATCAAGGAATGCAGGCAGCCACTAGATCCTGGGACAGCCAAAGGATTCTCCCCAGAGCCTCCAAAGGAAGCACAGTCTTACTGACACCTTGATTTTGACCCAATGAAACTGACAGGTCTCCAGACATGTCACAGAAAAAATTTCTATTGTTTTCAGCCACCCAGATTATGGTATTTTGTGATAGCAGCCATAAGAAACTAAGGCACACTGGACAAAACCTGCCTTTCCTGTGCTTCTCTTGTCCCTTTGCCAATGATTTCCATTTAATTGGCTCCTCTTTCTGTACAAAATTCCACATATATTTTATGTACATTTTATTTCAAGCTCAGTCTCTATATAATACAACTATGTACTCTGTTAAATCCAAAATATTGTCATGAAGGAAAGAAGAGAAAGAAAGAAAGAAACGAGGAGCGTATTTTAACCAATCAGTTGCAAGCCACATTAGAAAGTTAAGACAACCAGTTGTTATGTCATTTCTAGGAATAAAATAATTTTTTCCATTTTCTTAATTTTTTTCAGATGATTTATGTGAAACAGTTAAGTCTTCTATAGGAGGAGACTTCTGTAAGTCTTCTAGAGGAAACAGATTATTTGTGTGAAACAGAGTTAAGCTTCTATTTTCTCCCAAGTTTTCAGTTATTCTATAATGTATGTACGACTTTCCACACAGGGACTTGGTTTTTGTTCATATGTTGTGACAGCCAGGGTGTCAGTGATGGTAAATATCCCTGTGTCAGTGTCAGTGATGTTTGCCAAAGATTCTAGTCTTTCCCCTTCTCACCACACACGTTCTCTGGCACCCTTTTCATTAAGCAAGTCATGTCACTCCTTCCGGCCAATGAGATGGGGGTAGAAGTGACACATGTGAATTCTTGCTGCAAGCAGTAAAATTTTCAAGGGCTATTCTTCAGGGACTCTCCTTTTCTGTAGTGGTGACAAAAGGACCTTATGTAGCACGTAAGTGTACTTGCAACATGGAGCCTGGATCTGTCTGAGTGTGGGTCCGGCTGACCCCCATAGGACCCACACTGTCAGAAAGAATAAATTTTTGTCTGTTAAACCACTGAGATTTTGAAGTATTGAGTATTAAGTATTTTGCTTATTGAATCATTTCCTAACTGGTTATGGTAAGTGCAGAGTGTTTCTTTGTTTCTAGGTTTCTGAGAATAATATAGGTCTTCCTTGACTTACAGTGGGGTTATAGCCCAATAAAGCCATATTGAAAATATTTTAAGTCCCAACTGCATTTAACACTTAACGTATGGAACATCATTACCCTCCACTGGGCAAAATCATCTAACATTAAAGCCTATTTTATAATAAAGTGTCAAATAGCTCATGTAATTTATTGACTACTGTACTGAAAGTGAAAAACCGAATGGTTGTATGGGTACAGAATGATTATAGATGTGTTGGTTGTTCACACTCATGATCATGTAGCCAACTGGGACTGTCCAGCATCATGAGAGAACAATGTACCACATATCTCTAGCCTGGAAAGAGATCAAAATTCAAAATTCAAAGTACAGTTTCTATGGAATTCACATTGATTTCATATCAACATAATGTTGAAAAATCATATGTTGAGCCATCATAAATCAGAGACCCTCTCTAGTTTCAGATAAAGACCTGCTAAAGAATTTAACATAATTATAATTTCTTAGTAAGTTTCTAATTAAAGAATTTCAGATTCAGAAGAAACACTCCATTAGCCGAACTGTGGCTGAAAAGCATACACTCATCATTCTTTTTTTCCTTCCACTAATTAGACTATTAACCTCGTGCCAAAAACAATAGCTAGAAAATATTTTTTTAATATTTTATTTATTTATTTGACAGAGAGAGAGAGAACGCAAGCAAAGGGAGTGAGCAGCAGGCAGAGGGAGAAGAAGTAGGCTCACAGGGGACCTGATGTGCAGCTTGATCCCAGGACCCTGGGATTGTGACCTGAGCTGAAGGCAGACGCTTAACTGACTGAGCCACCCAGGCACCCCAACTAAAAAATATTTTTTATGGAATTGTAATATAAAAGTATTTTTTCCTTTAACCAACTACTTTGATAAAATTTCATAAATTCTCAGAATTTTATTTCCTTCAAATAGAGAAGGACTTAGAAATTTGATTAGAGTTTTAGTGTAAAACTATTTTAACGATGGTAGTATAAAATAGCACACTTTATATTAAAACCATACATGATCATGGATAGTAATATATGCATTATGAAACAATTTTTATGTCATGATATTTTAGAGACAAAAATAACCAACATAACTAAAATATTTGATCAATTAACTTAGAGAAAACAATGAATTGGTTAGAAAATCCTCACTTACAAAATAAGAGAAGTTGACTTTTTTATGCAAAGAAAGGCGTTTACTAGCTTGTCATGTCTTCTGAAAAACAGATAATCTGTAATTTCTTGTTCCAGAAACTCCTCATTAGAGATGTTCTCATTGGAGTTTTCCACCAGATGTGAAAGCTCACAGAATTCTCCAGAGAGGTTTATCATAATCAAAACTACAGCCATTTGGAGAATGTGTCATTATTCAAATCTTTAATAGTAAATACAAAATGCACACGATTGAAACAGAAAATAACAAGCAGTGGTCCCTCAGGAACCGGACTGCAGGGATCTCTGCTGAAATAGAGAAATTTAATGATCCATGGAAATAGAACAATAATCAAATTTGTACATCTAGGAAGACATTAATATAATTATAACCAGAGGTACTTAGAAGAGCAAGGAGCGTGGTTCTGTGGAGAATGGTCAACTCTGTAGAGAAGCAAGTAAAATCATTATTTTGGACCTGATAAAAATTCTTCCCTTGTCTTATCTGAGAACTGTTATTTATCTAAGGTTTATTTCTATTAAAATTTGACTGGAGGCATGATTCATGAGTTCTTTTGTGACTGATTTGCACCAATTCTCCATCAAGTGTATTATAATGAGTATATTTCACAGTATTTCAAAGCTGACATTTATTTATTTTAAATAATCCTTAATTTATTCAAGGGCCAGACTGAAAAATCAAAAGGGGTGTCAAAAGATAAAATGGCTTATGCAAATGAAACAAATTGAGGTGAAAACAAGGTATCCCCTTGATACCCTTTATCTTGTACTTAAAATTAACAAATCTGAAGTCATTTAGTGAAACACATTTCCACCTCAACACAATTCATACATAATTTTCACTTCCATATGAAGCGTCTTATATTCAGTCAGTTTAATTATCTGCAACCCTTGAATGGCATTTTTTAATCCTTTGTGGTTCACTGAAAAACTTGGTAAAATATAACTAAGCGGTGTGTTCATTAAAATGTCAGAAATATTTTTGAGTCCAAATAGCACAGCATATTTTTCCTAAGTGTAGTAATAATGCAGTAACTATGCCAGGAGGGTGTAATTAACAACCATTTAAAAGAACAATTGTCTTAAATTATTCAGGATCTTCATGCATAGCATCTTAATTAAGAAACAAAATTATTTTTAAGTTCATCCATCGGAAAAAAAAAGGAATAATGAAAATAAACTTAATGAAAAATACAAGTTTGCAGAACTTAGTTAATATGTTTTACACATAATATAGCTGCAACCATTTTGTCGGGGCACTTCAAATATCATTAACATTGACAGAATATTACAGTTTACACAGAATTTCAAAAAGTGCAGCAGTGATTGTATTCTACTTGGATCTTCACACTGGCTGTTGTGAATACAGAAACCGAGAGCCCCATTATGTTGCCATAGTCTGTTTAATCTGCTCTACCTTACAGTAGAGGGATGACCAAGTCCTTGGGTGACAGCATGTACCACTCTATGAATAGGCCTTGCTCAAGCTTTATGACAAGAGCTCTAAGAACCACTCTCAACCCTTAACATGTGAGTCATTTCGATGGCCAACTTTCTTCAACAGCTACTGCTGTGGGTTTGTACAGGAGACGATGTTATTTTGTCAGCATATGGACCTCTTAAGCTAAAGCTGTTCCTCCTGCCTCTCCCTGTGAAAGGGCTGGTTGCCTCTCTGTTTACCCTGCCATAGGCACAACCCTATCTTTAGGAGACCTTAATTTCCCCTAAGTAAAATACGTGTCTTTCAGTCAACCTTAGATAGTTGGATTTTGAAATGTTTGCATTTTGAAATGATGAATTTAAGGATACCAAAGTATTTCACAAATGGACTAAACACTAAATGAAAAGAGATTGTCGAAGTAAAAGTTTTTAAGAAGAAAGATGTAACTATGTATTGTTTACAAGAAATGGATTAAAGACACTACCAAGTTGGAAAAAGACAAAGGGTGTAAACACCAAGAACAAGAAATGTTGATATGGCTATATTAAGGTAGACTTCAAAGTAAAAAAAAAAAATGAAGAAAGACATTTTATAATGACAAAATCATCAATTTATCAAGTAAAAGCACCTCAAAAGAACCCATTAGTAAAGAAATTAAAGAAAAGAAAGTCAAAAGGAAAAATGTTGAAGATTCCAAAAAAGTCAAACAAAGAAAGACAGAAGAACTTAAAATGTAAGGATCAAATAAAAAGCAAATAACACGATGGTAGTTATGAATCCAATTTGTCAATAATCACATTAGATACAATTAGACTAATTTCTAAGATTACAAATCTAAGATTATAACAACAGATTTTTTAAAACCCCACTAAATGTTATGACTCCCCTAAAACATTAAGAAATAGGTTAGAAGTAAAAAGGGTTAAGTTATACAACGTAAACCCCAACAACAACAAAAAAGTTTCTATAGTTATATTAATGTCAGATAAGACCGATTTTACATCACGAATTATTGCTAGAGATTAATGTGGACTATTTATAGTGAAAAATTCTCAAGAAGAACATGACAATATTAAATCATACGGCATCATGTAACCTTAAAAGTATAAAAGGGTATGGAGATATCTGTTTCAAGATGATGGGTTAAAGCACGTAATAGTGCATAAGATGGTACTTAGTGTCATTTGCTCATTCACTTAAAATCAGAAAATAGAATTCAGAAGAAAACTGGGTTGTAACTCCTAATTGGCAATGAGCTAGGAGTTAATGCTTTGGTCTTTCAATTTCCTCAGCCAAAAATCAAGTGATTATATCTTGTATAAAGAAGGAAAAGTAATGGTAATGTTACAGAGTAGTTTTTAGAAAGACACTTTTGATTGCTAAGGAGCTACTGCCTCACACACTCAGCCTCACAATCTCTGAAGTCATGTGGGGTCATATGATAACTTGATGTTTGCATTTCTATATGCCTGCCAGCTTCCAAGCATGGGAATGGTGAGCAGCTGGAATTTGTAATGCCAGCTCACAATGGCTATTTTATATATCACAGGCCTGTTAGGTATTCCCACTCTTTGGATGAAAACTTTGAAGCTCAAAGAAATTACCTTATTTCGGGGTGCCTGGGTGGCTTAGTGGATTAAGCCGCTGCTTTCCACTCAGGTCATGATCTCAGGGTCCTGGGATTGAGCCCCGCTTCAGGCTCTCTGCTCCTCAGGAAGCCTGCTTCCTCCCCTCTCTCTGCCTGCCTCTCTGCCTACTTGTGATCTCTCTCTCTGTCAAATAAATAAATAAATCTTTTTAAAAAAAAAATTACCTTATTTCCCCAAGCCCTGGAATCTACTAGGGGTTCTGAATTCTCAATTCCTTAAGGAAATTGTCTCAAAGTTTAATTCACATTTCAGAAAAACTTAATGAATCAGTTAAGTGGTTAGAATGATTCTTAAATTTGGGGGCACCAGTGTGGCTCAGTGGGTTAAAGCCTCTGCCTTCGGCTCGGGTCATGATTCCAGGGTCTTGGGATCGAGCCACACATCGGGCTCTCTGCTCAGCAGGGAGCCTGCTTCCCCCTCTCTCTCTGCCTGCCTCTCTGCCTACTTGTGATCTCTGTCTGTCAAAGAAATGAATAAAATCTTAAAAAAAAAAGAATGATTCTTAATTTTGTTTCACAGAGAAAGAGGATTTTAGAGTTCAAAAGTTCAGTACATAACGTGTCTATCCAATCTCATTTTATAGATGTTGACATTGATTGACTGGCTTAGAGTGGTTGCTAATAAATATTTGTTGACTGCATTAATGCAGTCATACTGAATAGCACTGCACAGAGAGTTCAAATTTTGCCACCAATTATCTATGTGATTTCTGATTTCCATTTCTCTAATTATAATTAGTTCAAATTTACCGGCATCAAATACTCTTTTCAAATGTCTACGATTTTCTAAATCTAAAGGACTTGGCTGAGGTCATGTACCCAACAGGAGATAGACGATACTGGAACCTGCTGTTGAAACGAGTTTTCTCCTAAAATAGTTATTGTTTATACCAACTGCATTTTTAAATTCGAGAATCTCTGCTTAAGAGATCTGTTTAAAGTAGGGCACATGAGGTGAGGAGCATTGGGTATTATACACAACTGATAAAGGATGGAATGCTACATCTGAAACGAATGATGTCCTATATATTGGCTAATCACATTTCAATAAAAAATGTAAAAAGAGCGAGATCTGTTTTATTGTATTGGCTACTATTGACTTATCAAACCAATTTCAGTAACAACAGCCTGCACTATCTTTAGATTAAATACCGCATACGGCACTCCAACTGATCCGTAACGCCTAACAGAAGCCTCCATTGACTATGCTCTTACTGTGTGCCAGGCAATACTCTGAGAGTTTCACTTTAACTCACTGAATCCACATGATAACCCTGCGAGGTAGGTTCTATCACTCTCTCTGTTATATAGGAAGAAACCTTAGGCATACACACAAGGCACCTACGTGCTCTTAACTTGCTCTAAGTTATCTAAGTTATATGGATAGGAAATGGCAAGGTGAGAATTTCAGTTATCATAGTGCCTTTAGTTATCTGTGTTAGAATCAGGGTAAAAATAATACCTGTTTTCCTTAGCAGGAAAGAAGATACAGCTCATAGTAGAAAAGTTTTTAAAATACAGGATTTGACAAACATGAAACAGCTAAAGAATTAACAACCTACCTATGTCAGACCGAAGTTGTGGAGTCCTGAATGGTGGTTTTTTGATTAGTGAGAGCCATTGGAGATTTCTAATATTTCTGCTGTACTTGTACTTGCAAATAAATGTGGAGAAAGAACACGTCTAGATGAACACAAATCTATTTTTTTTCTCCTTCTCAACCCCCAAAATAGAGAAGACATTTTTCAAGAATGAGAAGAAATGAAGCTTTTAGGCTTAATGAAATCAAATGTATTCAGAAATCAAATGTAATGCATTGTTTTAACCATCCACGAAACTAGTGGTTCTTTCCTCAATTGCACCTGACATTCTTTTCAAAATATCACTAAATGCTGACATGCCATCATTTGACAGAGATTGCTTGTCAAAAACAAAATATATTCTTAGAGTGTCTTTCACTAATAACAGTACTCACAGCTGTGAGAACAAGGAAAAACTCCCCCCCCCAACTTCTTCCTTTATTATCCATCCTTTTGGGAAATGTCAACTTGCAGAAATCTTTACTATGTAGAGAATGACTCTATCAAACCATAAACACCCCCGAAGTCATATCATGACTCTGCCCACTGAAATATCAATAAATTAAGCATAAGGTGTGGAGTTCATGGTGCTAGTAGGAGTCTATTTATATTTTCAAAAGCCTACCAGCTAGCCTCTTTTCAGTTTGCAATATTTTTGTTCACAGAGGACTTTGCAAGCTCAACTTTGAAACAAGCCATTAAATCATATGGGGATTATTGCATAAATAATGAATGAACAGAGAAAAATGGGGTCATTTAATTTTCTTTTAAAAGGAATGGACTCTGGATTAATCTTTGAAAGTTCTTTGGGGAGTAAAATTCATTACTTTGTCATATAATGTTCAGAGCCTTTCTATTTATGATTTTACAAAGAACCTGTATGCATCTAGGTATGCAGTCATATTTTACGCATAATTAAGTAAATTTAATGCAATCAACAACATACACTTCAAGAACATTAGACTTTTAAAGACACAATTTTACCAAATAAAGAAATATACTTATTGTTATAAATAGTATTTTATCATGTTATAAAGCATATATTATAAAGCGATTACATTTAACTATAAAAGTTTTTATCTCAGAAAATACTGTATTTCTTAAGTGTTTTGTCATGAGATGTCAGTGCAGTTGGCTGAAAATATATGTCTAAATGTGACAAACTCACACAAACACCCATAAACACAAAAGTTCAAGTCAACACTATTTATAATATTGAAGGAGGAAATAAGCCAAATCAATCAAATAATAATGATTTCCATATAGCAAAAAGAAACATAACCACTAAAACGATGCTATGGATCTATATTTGTTGAATAGTCATTTTTATGACATACTATAGACTATTTAGATCAAACGTATGCATCCGTTGGTTATGTAGATATACAGATTCCCAGCTATAGACTTATATCCATGATCTTACCACTTTTTACCTCCTGTATTAAGATTCAACCAGACCAGCACAACTAGTAGAAGGTGCATATGTATATGTGTATATGTATAAATATACACATATATCATATATACACATGTAAGTGTGTGCGTATATATATGTGCATGTGATAAGAGAAAGAGAGATGCCAAGGAAGTAAGGACGCAGCTTCCACGACTGTGGGGACTGTACAAGCCTGTGTGAAATCTGTAGTGCAGGCTGTCTGGAAAAGAAGACGATAAGCAGGCTGGAATTCATGTGCTTAGCCAAAGCTGTTGTCTACAAGAGAACTTTCCCTACATCTACAAGGAAAATTCAGGCCTGGCTTTTAATACTTTCCAATTGATTAAGTCAAGCCTATCCAAATTATCCAAGATAACATCCCTCCTTACAGTCAACTGATGGGAATTTTTATTACATCTGCAAAATCCCATCACAGTAGCACCTAGACAGATGATCAACTGAATAACTGACAACTCAAAAAAGCCATCAAAACTCTCAAAACTATCATCTTTCTCTTGGATCACTATAATAATCTTCTAACCAGGCTACTTGTTTCTGCCTTTAGCCTCACTGACTCTGATCTTAACAGAGTAGCTGTAGCCACCCTGTAACAAAGGACAGATCATTACGTTGCACTGCACAAAACACTCCCAACAGCTTTCCTTTATACTTAGAGTGAAACTGAAAATCTTTACTATTACAAACAACTTTCGTGACCTCTTATTCCTTCTCTGACCACATTTCTTAGGTCTAACTACCCCATTCCTACCCATGCCCATTCACTGTTGCAGTCACACTGGCTCCTCACTATTTTGTAAAAACAGCACAATGCCTACAATGCTCTTTCCCCATGTGGACAGGTATTGGACGATTTCTTTACAGGCTCATCAGTAAACTTGTTATAGTGGAGGAAATAATTAATCAAAATAGGGCAATAAAAATTACTCAAATTTAAGTATGCAATGAAAGAAAAGTGTGTGTGTTGGGTGGGAGTGAGAAACAGAATGAAGCAGCCAAGAATGTAGAAAATAAATTATCTAGCACATGAGATAAGAGAAAACAAATGGAGTACAAGAAACATTCACAAAGATAATGCCAAGTAATTTTCCAAACACGTCATATTCAAATTGAAAAAAAAAAAAAAGAGATAAACAGCAAAAGCTTGAAGTCAACAAGAAAATAAGAACATATTACATCGGAAAAAACAAAGATAAAAATTAGAACAAATTCCTTATCTGAAAATATACAAGCCTGATGACAATCGAGAAATCTTTCAAGTGTTGAAAGAAAAAGTGTTGAAAGAAAGAAAAGTCAACTCAAAATTCTATGTCTTCTAAAAATACCTTTCCAAAAAATCATGTCTAAGTAAGAAAGTGTGCGTACAAGCAAAACTAAGAGAATTTATTAAAATAATTTTTTAGTATTGTCGGCGAAGCATTTGTTAAATACCACTGCCATATATATGCCTTATAAGCATTCTTCAATCTCTCTTGTTTCTTCCTTATGCCCTTCCTTTCCCTCACTTCAATCAACAGTGTAGTTGGAAAAAATTGGAGAGAAAATATTTAGGTACTTGACTTAGCCAAGAATCTAGGTCACTTCATATTGTTGTAAAGCAAGAAAATTGGGGGTTGAAAACCCAGTCACCACACACTTCACTAAACATGCAAAATATGTAAATCTGTCTTTCATTAACCACTGTCTTGGAGGAAATATGGTGTTTTTGGTAGCTTTTTCTTTAAAGAGAATCCAGAAAATAATTTTCATTTTAAATAATTATGTAAATAGTAGGTGAAATGTTTAAATTAGCAGGTCCTTCTGTAGTAATTCATGCAATTATGAATAGCATCCTTTATTTCATGCTCATAATAACTTATACTACCACTGCCATTTTTAAATAAAAAATGTCCATACATAATTCTTTTTCATATCCTTCTTTTCATTTTTTTTCTGTCTAAAAACAACAAATAGCAGAATCCCCCCCCCCCCCGAATTCATTAAAGAACCTCTCTCTGTTTCTCAGTGGAAAGCAGAGATTCACAACAGAGTGTGGCAATTCTTTCATTAAACTATAAGCTATGTCTCTTCTTTTTTTATTAAGAGATGCCTTTGGCATGAAATAGAACAGGATTTGGCTATATCAAAGCAAGGTAAAAGGAGCAGCAAGCACATACCTGTGCCTGTCACTGCCTACTGAAAGAAATCTTGATAGAAAAAATATACCAGGGTAGATCATTGTATATGCATAAGGAAATGACTTAATTCTGGAAAAGATAAAAATAAAGGAAAATATAAAAGACATTTTTGGGGTGATTGGGTGGCTCAGTGGGTTAAACCTCTGCCTTCGGCTCAGGTCATGATCCCGGGTCCTGGGATGGAGCCCTGCATCGGGCTTTCTGCTCAGCAGGGAGCCTGCTTCTCCATCTCTACCTGCCTGCTTCTCTGCCTACATCTGCCTATTTGTGATTTCTCTCTCTGTCAAATAAATAAATAAAAAACTTTAAAAAGACAACTTTTTTTCTTATTTTAGATGTTTTAAAAGATAATTGTATAATGCAAATATGGTAACAATGTCTTCCAGGTTTATAGCATAAGAAAAAGAAAATTTATGAAAGTGATAGCAAAAAACAAAAAGATTAGAAGAAAGAATTGGAAGTATATTGTAAGAATTTTACACTGCAAATAAAGTCATATATTATTATTCGAAGATAGACTGGGATTAACGAAAGATGTATATTTTAAACTCTAGCACAACCATAAAACTAACACTAAAATGAATTAAAAATAATACTAAATATAAATAACTACCAAATACAAAAATAAGTTAGATGCCAATAGTAGAGATAACATAGAATTTAAGTACTGAACTAGTAGAAATCACGTAATAAGACAGGATCAAAGAACAAATGAAACAGGGTAAAGAAGTAGAAATATGGTAAATTTTAATCTAACATGCCAATAGTCATAAAAATGTAAATGGTCTAAACACACTATTTGAAAACTGTCAGACATTCAGATTGGATTAAAAATCAGGACACAGCTGTATGCTGTCTATAGAAACCTGTTTTAACTATCAAGACACAAATAGGTTGAAAGTAACAAGATAGAAAAAGATACATGATATAATCCCTATGCAAAAGGATGCTGGAGTAACTATAAAAATATACAAGTCAAATGTTAGCGCATGAAATATTACCAAGCATAGGAGTCATTATACAATGATAAAGAAGACTATATCATGATTTTCTTCTCTTATAGCAATACTTACTGTTAGCATTAATATCCAAAGTTAGAAACTTAGTAATAAGTAAACAAAAACAAAACAATCTCCTTGTATCTAAGTTTTAAATCAAAAATGTAAATATGTAAAAATGTAAATGGCATGTCATATGATATACATAAATTTAAGGTAGACTTCTGTTTTTCTTTTCCACACAAAGAACTATCATCTTGTAAGAAAAAAGAAATTGACAAATTAGCTGACAAAAATAAGATCTAGATTTAAAAATTAAAATTTGTGTATAGTTTGTTGTTGTTGTTGAATTTTTCTTAAATCTATCTATAATTGTTGATTTTTCAACTTGAATGATCCACTGGGTACCCAGATGTTTGGTCATACATTATTATGTGTGTTTCCATGAAAGTGTTATTAAATAAGATAAACTGAGTAAAACAGACTGCTTTACATAATGTGACTGGGTCTCATCCAATCAGTTGAGACCTAAATAGAACAACAAGTTGACCTCCTGAATAAGAGAAAATTCTCCTGCCTGATGGCTTTTGAACTGAGATATTGTATCTCCCTTGTTCTTGTTCTGCAGCAGCTTCCAGCATTTGAACTCAAACTGGGACATTGGCTCTGGAGATTTTGGACTTGCCAGCCTCCCTAATTGTATGAGTTAAATCTTATAATGAATAAATGAATGAATGAATGAACAAATAAATAAACAAATCTTATTGGTTCTGTTTCTCTAAAGAAAGTGACTAAAACACCATCCCACACAACCTTGTCTTTTTTTCCTAAGGACTGTAGTCCCCATATTTTCACATAATGCATATTAAAGTACCACTTGGATTTCCAATTCTCACGTTGAAAATTTATTATACAAGAGAAATTTGAAACTGATTAGAGACTTATTAAAATAGTAGCATGAAAATAATGATTATATAGCCTGTGGTAGAAGTCAGGGCTTAGGCAATGAAATGAATAATTTAAGTAAAAATTCATGTCACACTCAGTAATAATGGAGTCAATCAACTTCTGTTCTTTCAGCCTCTTTTTCTATTTTTATCCCTATAATCTTGCAAATTGTTTTTTCTTTTGTTATTTTAATGAATGCTGACATAAAGGTTCCACTTTAATACGAGTTTAATAAGGAATCCATTTTATTTAACGGCCAGTAAGATAGCATCATTCCATAGTTGCAAAGTTTATACTTCCAAACTCTGATGGTTCTAAGTTATGTAAATTAGTTCATGAACTAATTTATGTAAATTAGTTAAGGAAATATTAACACAAAACTGCTGCTAACTTGTGTCACTTGGATTCTACCTGGTCTCTTAACTTGTCTCAGTATATTCTGTCTAGTTGCACTCCAACTAGCCTTTCATAGTATGAGCAAAGTGCACTTTTCCAAAGGCTAGTGTGGTCCTGTCACCCCTTTGACAAAGGCATCTTCCCGTTTTCAGGATATTCCAGGCATTCTTCACACAGCCTTCAAATCAGCTTGTTTCCTCAGTTTCGTTTTCCAGCTCTCACTCTGGCTGCAGTTCTTTGATTTTTCTCATGGCAATGTTTAACTTCCCAAGCTCCTCAATTTTTACCTTCTATCCCTCTCACTTCTCCCCAAATCGTTCAACCTCAGGCCTTTCCTCAGTTTCCCTTCCCAACTGCCCGCTTTCCTACCACCCTGAGTCATGCTCCCACAGCATGGCGTACTTCATCTAGCATGGTTTTGATTTTACACTTCTTTGAGAGAAGTATACTTTTTGTACTTCTCTCTCTCTCTCTCTCTCTCTCTCTGTCTCACTGCATTATAAACTCTTCGAGGGTACTGACACATTTTTGTTATTTTTTTATCTTGTTTTGACTTCCAAGTGCTCACACAATGTTTGGCCTGTACTAAATGCTCAATAAACAAGTGTTAAGGTAGTAAATAAGTAAATCATACCGGTGTACAATCCACTCGAATAATTTGCCTAGTTTCTCTTAGCGGTATCAACAATTCTAGAGAGAAGCAGCATATACAGTGAGGGTCTGATGTGGAAAACAAAACAAAACAGCAACTCTCTTTTTAAGTACCCAACTGAAATATTTGGTTTAGCTTACATGTGAAAGGATGTGGCATTTAAATTTTAAATAGATCCTTCTGGTTATTGTGTAATTCAAATAATTTCTGTGCTAAGTAACCTTTTTCTTAGTAGACTTACTCTCATAATTTCCCCTTTCTTATGTCATTTTTTTTTCTCTTTTTGCTTACTCCCAAATATAATCAAACAAACCTAAGAAAAATCATAAATACAAGGAAAACTGTGCACTCAAATGACTATGGAAAAAAGCCTAACTTTGAAAGGAATCATAGATATTGACAGATGTAAAAAGTAAATATTTTCACTAGAAGTTCATAACCGATAGGCAATTAAACCATAGACATGAAAAAGAAATCTATGAGAGCAATATATTTCAAAGCCATTGTGTTTTAAGTTTGGGGGGGGGGGGTTCTGATTGTGGATGACACACACATGGGATAAGGGTTTTATTTTGCAGGGTGGGTAAAATAACTTACCTGAATACAAATATGAGTTATATGAGCATGCTTCATATAGAGAAATACGGTATGTGTACATACCTTTTTCCCTACTCTCTTCCATTTGTTGGCAATTAAAATTACATTGGCTAATAATTCCTGCTCATTTACCAGGTACTTCATGTACAATAGACAGTTTTAAAGAGTGAAGACAAAAGCAAAGAGAAAACTATGTTGTAGCAGTCAGAAAGTGGGGAAACCAGGGGCGCCTGGGTGGCTCAGTGGGTTAAAGCCTCTGCCTTGGGCTCAGGTCATGATCTCAGGGTCCTGGGATCGAGTCCTGCTCAGCAGGGAACCTGCTTCCTCCTCTCTCTTTCCCTACCTCTCCGCCTACTTGTGGTCTCTCTCTGTCAAATAAATAAATAAAATCTTTAAAAAAAAAAGGTGGGGAAATCAAATTGGAGTTTTCTAGTGGAGAATTCTGGAACTCTATGGTAACCTGTACTGTCCAAAAGCAACAGGTTCCTTTTTAGTAGATACTTCCCATCTGCCTATTGCTGGAACATATCTTTCTACCGGTGAGCCTGCTTCATTGGTTGGCTACCATTTGTTCAGAATTTGGTGTGTCTCATGGGCAAATTCACAATAGCTTCCATTAGGTTCAAAGAGCTATGGGCCTCTTCCATATCACAGAAACTCCTTGCGTCTGCACCTTCATATTAATCATGTATAGCTTTGACTCCTTTTCTCTTCTTGTTTTGTTTTGCTTTATTTTGATTCAGCCATGGTAAGTGTTCTTCCCAGCTGCCACGTCACAACAGTGATAACCAGGATTTGGGAAGTGTTCTGGTAAATTGTTATTTATAGGAGCTGCTCACTTAGCTGTGCCTTACTGATTCTCAGAATTGGCTGCACATTTTAACTTCCTGAGGACTTTAAAAATCCTAATATCAGGTTTCCATCACTATAGACTCCCATTATTTGCCTATGGTGTGACCTGGAAATCAGGATCTAAAACTATCTCCATTTACTGCGTATTAGTATCATTACCAAGAATCTCTCTCTCCATTCCCTCAACAAAATGTATCCCTAATTTGGATATTTTTGAGTTAGAAATAAAGAAGAATTTGATATTTACTTATTGAAGCCAATATCATGTTACTAATGTGCTTCTAAAATTGCATAACTTTTGGAAATGGAATATTGGAATTTGTGACATGAATCATCGTTAATTAGGAAAATTATAGATTATGGGAAATGTTTAATGTTTCTAAAGCTATTATAAAAATGTAGGACTGAGAGTTCACTGCATGGGGAACCAGAAATAAAACAATGTCTTGCTTAATAGATGGCAAACAATCTGGAGAATTCATTCAATAACTACTAGGGTTAACATCTAAACCACCATAAATATTTTATGGTAAAATGTACAGATTATTTCAACCAGCAATAGCTACCCTTTCTGTTAATTACTTATGATGGTTGTTTCACTTACCTTTGTCTGGTTTATGCCTGTACACTTTCGTAAATTTCTTTTACACAGGAGAAGACAAAGGTATTAGAATTTCATAGTTCATTCCAAAAGGAAATGTTAAATTTGCACTTATATAGGACCAAAGGGTTTAATCAGTTAAAGAATGAATGTTGTAAAATATGCTAAAAATTTTATATCATTGAAGAGTGGAGATATTTCTTATAAATAGAATGCCCTTGACTATGAATGCTTACGCAGAAACACTATCAGCATTCAGCATAAGATTAGTAAGACTGGCCTGGACAAGTCTGTCCGGCTTACAGTCTACAGAATAGATACAATGAAAAACAAAATTTTAATCTATACATAAGAAAATGATGAAGTTTTGTAATTATAAAGGTATAAGTAACATATAAGAATAAATTTTAATTTCTGATTACTTTATTTACTATTGAGTGAAAAGGTAGCCATTCATAATTTTCAGTACAATCTTAAACTTTGACAAAAGTGAGAGAGGGGCGCCTGGGTGGCTCTGTGGGTTAAGCCTCTGCCATCATGATCAGGTCATGATCTCGGGGTCCTGGGATCGAGCCCCACATCGGGCTCTCTGCCTGTCTCTCTGCCTACTTGTGATCTGTCTGTCAAATAAATGGATAAAATCTTTAAAAAAAAGAAGTGAGAGAAGCTATGTAAGCAATGCCACTTTATATTTTAGTAGATTCAGACATGCTATAACTATTCTTATTGCTCTGGCTCCTTATGACAAGTTCATTTATCTTTACGTATTATTTACCCCCAGATTTTTCACAGACCTTTTAAACATATTTTCCATCTATTCTGTCCTTTGTTAAATAATTGAAAATAATTGTAGAAATTGAATATATCCTACAACAACAGTCCTTCACCAATTTATCAGAAGCTATGTTGAGTGCGCTCTTTAATTTTTTTATTAAAATATATTAATTTTTAATGGAAAGAAGTTATTAGAGGTAATCAAAAGTGAACTGAAGCCTGGAAATAACATTTCACAGCTGGCTCAGGTAAATCCCCAAGGCTTTCTGATTTTAATTTCCTCATCTGTGAATAAAGGATAAGTCTACCTACATTTCAGGTTGATGAAGAGTAATTTAGAAATGTAAGTTAAGAGTGTAGTGGTGCATGGTATGCAGCAGATCATAACAAATATGTCTGCCACCACCATTCAGTACCACTATTGCTGTGCTATTATTTATTGCAATTATTTTGTTTTAGTCAAATATTCTCATTTATTTTTACAACAGCCATATGAACTAGGCCATATTAATCACTCTCATTTCACAGGGAACTGACACTTAGAGAATGTTGGTTGCTGCCCACAGAAATATTTGAGCTAACAGTGTTTGGCTGTAAGACACCTGTCTGAAGAATCCGGCATCACTATATGCTTCCATCTGTTATATTGTTGCTTGCCTGAGTTGTTACTCTTGGGACCATCACCCTAGGCGTACCTTTCTTTCCTTTCCTGTGTTGACTCACATTCTGTACCCAGTTTTCCTCTCTTCCCATTCTACACCCATATTTGGAGAAACACATCTTCCCTGAGAAAAGGGTGATATACACTTGAACTTTTTGAAACCTTTTTTATTACAGAAATTTAAAACATGTGCAAAAGGAAAGAATATCATGTAATGAAATCCCGTATATTTATCACCCAAATTTGATAATTTTCAACATATGACCAAACACCACCATGGGTTACAAAACATCGTTAGCCTAGTCCATCTTTAATACGTGAGCATATATCTCTAAGCTATGACGTTTTAATATTATTATAGTAACATACATTATATAATGCTTTAGCAGCCATTGCTAATCATTGTTTGGAAGAGGTAATATTTGAAACCTTGCATGACTAAACTGTCCATTTTAAGAACGCAGTTACTGTATAGTCTTTCTGATATAAAACTCCAGAAAAAGAATTCTTTCATATTCTTATTATTAAAGATCTTTACTGATTTATTAATTTCTGGCTTCCACGATGGCTCTTGAGAAGTCAAATGCAATTCGCATTCTAGATCCTTTCTATGGACCAGGTTTTTGATTTGTAGCATATTTTCAGATCTTACTTTTATTCATGGTCTGCTGAAATAGCACAACTTTGTGCCTTGCTGGGTGCTTTTTTAATTGTGCTAGGGCTGCCACATATGACCCTCATTATGTTCAGTATTCATTTTCATCCTCTTGGGTATTTTTTAAATTACTTTTAGTCTATCTTTTTGACTCACTGATATTTAAAAGTGTGTTTAATGTCTTCTATTTTAGCCAGCAAAGGACAGCCCTGGCTTACATGTGAGGGCTCTGGTTCCAAGGACAAGTTCATTTTCAGTGCTATTCTGGTCTTCGTTATATACCTGGTCCACCAGGACAGCTTGCTGGATTTGTGCTGATGTCACCCATGGGATAGAGTGCACTTCTCTGGATCCTGGTTCAGCTAGGTGGAAATCCAGGCCCACAGAATGGTGAGCATTTCTACACCTCTCCCCCAAAATCCAAACAGAGGGGCACCTGCTTTGATGTCCCCATGACGTAGAGTCTTTCCTTGAGCCAACAAGTGCAGTTAGGTTGGGTATAGGAGACTCTGGGGTCAAAGAACAGTATTTCCCCACATCTGTTCTCTAGCCAAGCAGTTCTTCTAATAAGCATTCCTCCAGAGAGGGATTTGCCTGCTAGGCACACCTGGAGGAGAGCTGAGAAGCTTGGCCTACTAGAAAGCAGAATAGTAGGCAGGGAACAGAGCACCCACCTGGTCTGCACCTAGGCCATCTATGTAAGGAAAACGGCTCCCCGCAGCAGCTGGTTGGGAGGGTGGTGATGGGTTTCCCAGCCCTGTCTTCCCTGATGACCCTATTGTGGGTGGCAAGCAGCCTCACTTGCAGCCATTTGGAGAGATAAGGGGTGCTCATGTGTTTTTATTTGTTTATTTCTGTTTTGCTCTGTTGTGTTCTATTTTCTGTTTGTGAGTTTCCTTAACTTTATCTTCCAACTCTATTGGAATTTTAAAATTCTAATTTAAAATTTTAAAATTCTAAAGTTTAGTATCTTTAATTTATGAAAATTCTTATTCTTTAAAACTTCTTTGAAACAACTGTTATATTATTGCTTTGTGTCAATAAAATCCTTTTTTTATCTTTAAGGTGTTGATTTATTTGACAATTTCTTCTTTCCTCTTAGCACTGAGACTTTTTATTTCTACTTTGCTGCTTGCTTATTTTGTTTTTAGTTTTTCATATTTCAGACTTTCCTCAAATGTCTGGAGACCTTGGTTCACTATTGACATTTGTTACTGAGGAACTAAAATGACAATAAGAATTTCTGTGCACCCTCTAGCTTATTGTTAATGGATTTACCTGGAAGGTATTTTTTTTTTTTTAAGGGACTACGGAATAGCATGAAAGATAAAATCCACATGGTACTAGTTAGCATGATTCTCAAAATTTCTTTTTCTCTTTCTTTCTTTCTTTCTTTCATTTTTAAGAGGGAGAGGTTGAAGAAGGACAGGGAGCCAGGGAGAGTGAGAATCCTAAGCAGGCTCTATGTCCCAATGCAGAGCCCAATGTGATCTCAACTCTGTGATCATGACCTAAGCCTAAATCAAGAGTCAGTTACTTAACTGACTGAGCCACCCAGGGACCCCTGATTCTCAAGATTTCTAAGAAAAAAATGGTTTCATTCTATTGAAGGGAGCATACTTGGGGGAGAGTCTGAGGGTGATGGGTGGGAATGGTTTTTTTTTCTGGATATACAGAGCCTTGAACCATTCTATGTAGCATTCATGCCAAAGAGTTAACAGGTATATTCATCCCGATGAGATGGTCTCTTTCTACCTGTTGAAATGGGACAGAGTTTAGAGAGAGATGGATATGTTTACTGAAGTTCTGACATAAAACTCACTCACTCATACGTTATTATTGGCATCTGTGCACCTTTTGCGAGGCATTTGGAAGATGATTGTGGCTCTCTGCCATGTATGCTAAAGGGCTAACTTTCTTTCACATTTTCTCATCAATAAAAGCTTTGATTTACCACGAAGCCAAGTTTTGCTCTCTTCATCAATCTTTAACTTTCTATTTATTATTTGTAAGTACACTAATCTACATTTGTAGAACTACTCAGTTCTTCTGCAAAAGGATTTTCCAATCTCCTTCTGGGTCTAAAAGCCTACCTGCTATTGTTCGGGGAGCCAGGGGTAAGCTCCTCTGGGAGCCAAGGGGAAAATTCATTTTTTAGTGTGCAAACTTTGGGACCTGTTCTTGCCCTCAAACAATCCTGGTGTCTCCTCAGGCAGAGCATCAGTCATGCAGTTACTAGGGAACATCTCTTGTTTTGCTGAGGTGGCAGAGGATTAACTATGTAGTCTGTTAACTGGGAGGTGTCTGGGCATCCCAATACTCCTTATATAGACTTCATCCAGTCCTACTATTAAACATCTGGAGAGACACTTGTGTCTCCAGACCCTAAGGCTTATTTAGAGTCCATGGCATGAATCACCTTGGCTTTTAAAAATTTTTCTCTAATCTGCTAAATCTGCTACCATCATATATCTATTTTCTAGCTTCCCAAATTTTATTGATATGTCTTGCCTTATGTGGTTCCTCTTGTATTGTCATCAGTTTGAGGCCTACAATTTTAAAATTATTTTACTGTCCTTTTATGGGAATTTCATGAGGAATGGAGACAAATGTGTGTCCAGTCTGTCATGTTTAATTGGAAGTATATGCTTATTTTCTGCATGAATTTGGATCTCACTTCAGTAAATATGATCTGTACTATACACTTCCTAAGGCTTATTATTGTGTTAATATTACATATTTATACATAAATAGATGGACATGCTTCAAACGAGCCTCATAGAAAATTCAAATTTTACTAATCCAAAGTAAGAAGAATGGAATAATGTTGAGATTTAATTATTAAATTATTTCAAGAAAAATTGTCATCAAAGTAATCAATAAGGAAAGTCTATGATGTAATCCAAATAACTGATTCCTTTAGTTCCGTGCTGTTTACAACAGAATACATAGATTACTTTTCATCTGTTGTCAATCAAATAGAAAAATCTTTATTCCAATGCCAATAAAGATGGCAGAAAAGTCTTATTTTATAATATTTAAAGGGAAACTGAGTCTAGTCTAAGATATTATTATTAATCTACAAAGTTTAAAAAAATTTCTAGAAATGTAGATGGTATGAATGTTCATAATTTTGATGGCTTTTTTTGTTTGTTTTGTTTTTCATAAGGTTTGATGGTTTTTGCTGCGAATCTAGCTGTGCTGGTTAAGTATAAAGGAGGTATATAAGTTGAGTTAATCAGATCTTGTCAATTTTAATGCAGCTACTCTTAAAGAAATATGACTTAATAAATAACTGCAGCTCTCATCCTTATGGACGTTTTGTGAATCCCATTAATTATAGTCACATGATGGGTGCCTGGGTGGCTCAGTCATTAAGCATCTGCCTTCAGCTCAGGTCATGATCCCAGGGTCCTCTGATCGAGCCCCACATCGGCTCCCTGCTCAGCAGGGAGCCTGTTTCCTCCTCCTCTCTCTGCCTGCCTCTCTGACTACTTGTGATCTTTATCTGTCAAATAAATAAATAAAATCTTTACATATATATATATATATGTATATATTACAGTCACATGATTCAGACAAGAAGACCTAATATTACACATGTTTGTAGTCCCTGAGCAGTTATTTCATGCTTTAGGCAGGATAGCCAACAAGAAAGTATGGCTAGGATGGTAAAATTAGATTATTATCTCACCAACACCACATTTTATCAATAACTGAAGAAAAATAAAGTCATATACAACTATTTTCCAAGTCTTATATCTAAAAGAAACAGGGGTAATTTTTAGTTTCAGTATACTCCATGTTTTGCAAGCAAGTATTTTTAAATTTAATTTCTAGTTTGGACTCTACCCACTTACCAAAAAGCACACCTGAATAATACCTGCAATAAAGAGAAATGGATCAGCCCACATAGCTAAATAGCAGAAAGCCCAAAGATGATTGAAAACACATTTGAATGTTGCAGAAATCTTTTTCTCTCTTTTCTTCTTTTTGTAGCTCTCCAACAACTTGATAGGCTTTCTCTGAGGGAGGATGTAGTTTAAACAGATACAAAATTACATCCTCCTAGCCTTGGAACAATGAGGGGTTTGGTTTGTTGTTGTTGTTGTTGTTTTTAAGATCTTATTTATTTATTTGAGAGAGAGAGAGAGAGCACGAGTGGGTGGAGGAGTAGAGGGAAAAGGAGAAGCAGGCTCCCCGCTGAGCAGGGAGCCTGAAGTAGGGCTCAATCCCAGGACCCTGGGATCATGACCTGAGCAGAAGGCAGACGCTTAACCTTCTGAGCCACCCAGGCGCCCCAGAACAATGAGTTTTAAAGTTCTGACCTCCAGCTTGAGCTCAAAAGTACTGGGAATGAACTTTCATGGAGCTAGGGGTCATGGGTACCCTTGGGAGATGAATTCTGTCCCCTTTAAATTCATATGTTGAAGCCCTAATCACTGGTACCTTAGAATGTGACAGCATTTGGAATTAGTGCCTTTAAAGAAATGACTAAGTTAAAATCAGGCCACTAGTTTGGGCCCAATCTATCATGAATGATGTCCTTTTAGGAGAGGAAATTTGGATACACAGAGAGACACCACGGGTGCACATACACACAGGAAAGGCCATCTGAGGACATAGTGGGAAAATGGTCATTTGCAAGCCCAAGCCTCTTATAAAACCAAACTCGCCAATACCTTGATCATGGACTTCCTAGCTTCTGAAACTGTGAGAAAATAATTTCTGTTGCTTAAGTCACCTAACCTGTGGCACTTTGTTATGACAGCACTAACAAACTAATCTAAGTGCCATGGTTGGTTGTGATCCCCAACAACTCCTGTGACCATGAGAACAAAACGTCATAACTGTGAGTTCCTACTGGAGATGCCTGGGTATAGAGGTGGTAAGAATAAACAGTTCCACAAATAAAAATGGGGAGGGGGCACATTTCTAGAAGGAGAGGGGAATCCTCAAGAGACAAAACAATGGTGTCAGCAAATCCTCTAGTAATATTAAGCTGTATATGGTATTATATTTATATATTTGAATTATAAAATAAACATGAATAAAATAAGGAATTCCAAGTGAATCCATTCGGAAGGATATTATAATGAACAACCATGAACTTACCATCAAGTTAAAGAAATCAAATATTCAAATATTCTGAACCTCACTATGTGACTTCTATCCTTTCCCCTTTACCCTAACCATCCCCTCAAGTAGTCAGTATCTGGAATATTTTGCTTTTTATTCTCTTTGTTTTGGTCATAGTTTTAGCAAGTAGATATTACCTAAAATAAATTCTTACATTTTTTCTTAGTTTTGCATCTTTTGAGATTTTACATAAATGGAGCCAAACTCCAACCATTCTTCTGCAATGTTCTTATAGTCTCAATATTGTATGAGCTGCATACATGTTATTGCCTTTTTTTACTATTACACAATAGTGAAATTATACACTATTTAATTATATTATGATATACTCACAAATCTCCTAGAATTATATCTATTTTTCTGATTTATAAACAATGCTACTCTGATTCATATACATGCCTCCTAACGCAAATATACAAGAGATCTTTGCCATAAACATCTAGGAGCAGAATTGCTGAATATAGAGAAGTAGTTTTCAACCAGTGATGATTTTTCCCTCCCCAAGACATTTGGCAATGCCTGGAGACATTTTGGAAGGAGGAATAAGGACTGCTGCCATCATTTAGTGGATGGAAGCCAGAGACGCTGTTGAACATCCTACAAAACACAGGGCACCCCCTCAAACAGCGATCCAGCTCCAAGTATCAGTATTGCCATGGTGGAGAAAACCCAGAGTAAAGGATGTGCACCTTCAAATTTATGGTCCTGCTGTTTTACCATCAGCTACAACTGAGAAGATCTCCTTTTGCTCCCTATCTTACTTTCTATTGACAGACTTCTTAACTTTAAACATTGTCTTCATTCTCTGAAGTCATTGACAGTCTGACTATGGTGTAATTTTCCTGATGACCCTCTGTGAATTTCTTCTTCTTTGGTTTTGTAACTTTTAGAACGGAGCTTATGGATGGTATTTTTTTAAAAACACAACTTCCCATCTTTCCTAGGTCCTCTTTTCATCTTTTGTCTTATGTGGAGGACCTGAAGCTGAGGGCCTGCAGGAGTAGTAATGGTTACCAAGAGAACCAGTCACTGGCTTTGGTGTTTGTTATCTGTTCCAGATTTAAGCTTGCTTTCTTTTTTCTTTCCCCTTTCTTTTCTTTCTTTTTCTTACTTCTCACTTCCTTTTTTTTTTTTTTTCTTTCTTTCTTTTTTCTCCCCATCTCCCCTGGTAATTTATTTTATTTTCCAGGCTGTGAATTTTTAAGTATTTTTTTAATAAGTATTTTAAAGTATACTTTGTTGGGGCGCCTGGGTGACTCAGTAGGTTAAGCATCTGCCTAAGACTCAGGTCATGATTCCAGGGACCTGGGATTGAGCCCCACATCAGGGATCCTCCCTCTACTTCTGCCTGCTGCTCCCCTTGCTTACAGTCTCTCTGTGTCAAATAAAAAATTTAATTTAAAAAATATATACTTTATCTTGTGTTTTTTTTATATTTTATGCAGAGCAGATTGATGTAGCCTACAATAACTGTAACTGATGTTTGGAATCATATTTTAAACTTATATTTGCATTTTATAAAACTCAAAGGGATATACATTAATTGAATTTTTATTAATTCCTTTTTTCCCCCAAAATCCTATGGTACTTACTAAAGGTAAATGTTTTAGTGTGTAATTACATGTTTATAAGGCAAAATTGAAATTGTATGAATATATTATTTGCTAAATGTTAAGAAAATTTCCTTTACCAACTCCGCACAAGCTACCACTGAATCTTAAAAAATATGTGACATGTTTCTTATACCAATCTTCTCTCCTCATTCATTCTACAAACCTTGATGAAGGTTACCCCTATACCCTCTCTCCCTTTGATTGGGGAAGCAGTTGCCAGAGAAAGCAGTTGCCAGAAGCTGCTTTCTCATTTCCTCCAACTAACAGCCATCTTCACACTATTGTCAGACTTAGATTCCTCTGAATATGTTAGTCACCTGCATGATAGACCTTGGTGGAGTCTGTTGTGTACCAAATAAAAGAGCTTTTTCTTTGTCATCTGGCAGTCACAGTTTCTCTGGTTTTAGCTCTCCACCCTTTTTACCATGCACCACATATAAATGAACTTAATGTTCTTGTGCTTGACTTTGGGGGATGTACCCATATTGTATATGCTGTGTTTCATCTGCCTAAAATTTGGATCTCCCCAGGTTTTTTTTAATCATCACTACTGTTCTATCTACACTAAGCTAAAATCTACCTTCTCTATGAAAGTGCTTTTAATCTTATGGCAGAATTGGTGATTCCCTTCAGTGGGTCCTGTGACATTTTGACAGTTTATTTAATAGCTCTGAAACAGCATTTATCCTTTGTTTCTATGCTGGTATTTGATAAGATTAATAAATCTTTGTCCTCCTCCTCCCACATTTTCAAAGTTCGACATCTACCGAAGGAAGACAGAGGAAATAGCCTTGTGGAAATGAAAATGTCAGCTTGATTACCAATAGAGTTGTTGGAGAAAGTGGCATCCTGGTTTTGTCCTCCACGTTCCACGGACTTACCCATCCAGTGACAGCATTGGAACATAGCAGCCTTGACACAGTGTCTAGGCTGAAAACATATCAGAGTGCATGCCTTCATTTAGGTGACCAAGTCTCAGAAGAAGAGGGGAGGCTAAGCCATGTATCCTCTCTCTCAAAACTTACTTACTCAACTTGAATTGGAGAAAAAAATTAAGAGCATTATGTCACTGAAACACAAAGCATCAGAAAGACACTGTGTACTACCCATATTTGTTTGTCTTTTCCCCAGTAGCATGTTGATTTCCAAGACTGCATTGTTTGAAGTAAGAGACATCTATGCATCATTGTAACTTCTATATCAACTATTTATATAATAATTTGGCTACTATGAGATTTGGAGCTAAACTGACAGATTTCAAACCCTAGTTTCTTCATATGTAATATGAGCATAATATCATCTAAAATTTTTATAAAGTATACTTTAATATAAATAATACCCCATTGAATGGAATACTTTTAAGCCTCATTTAATGTTAGTTACTATAAAATATATTTAATGGTTTTCTGTGACTGATATGTAAAATTTTCCTTTTCCAACACTTTGATCCATTCAAAATTTTCAATTAGCCAGTCTCAAATGTTTTGTTTTGAAGGTTGCTAGTAATCAAAGGATTGGGAAGACAAAGGACAAAAGCAAAAGAACCTGAGAAATGTGAAGAAAATAGTCCAATATAAACATAAAAAGGAATAGAAAATCTTCCTCACTTTTCTGACTTTAGGAAATGAGGTATGCTCCTTAAGTAAATTTCCAAGATAACTGAAGTTTAACTGATGGTCTCAAAGGCTATTGAGGGGCTTTGCAAGCTTCCAGGATCCTGTCCTTTGCCACCCTCGGAAAACACCGATCTCTGAAATTCTCAGTGCAATTGACCCAGAGCTACAAAGCAATCACTGACAGTTAATTGGAATTCAAATCTCTTAATAGTTCTTTCTTCCTTTAGCAATTTATGCTATTATTTTAAAATACCACTCATATCAAAGGGAGACCTTAAGGTAGGCAGTCAATTATTTGGTTATGTGTGCATTTTTATGAATCAGAAAAGGGATGATTTAAGATAGCCTGAAAGGTGTGTTTGTATTTTGGTGTTGGTTTAAATTTCAATTCTGTGTGTGAAGGCTGAGGGTCTTAGGGGAGGCGACACAGGGTGGAGAAAGAGATTCAAGAACACTACACCTCAATCCTCAGCGTGTGGTGGGACAGAGTGTCCTCTTAACACTGAGGAAAGAGAGACAGGTAGGTATGCAAAGAAAGAGATGAAAGGCTATGACAATGAATTAGAGAAGGGAGTCCTGCCTATTAGTCTTTCCTTATTGAGTCCAAGATGTACAACAAACTGTGTCTTTAATTTCCCGCTGGTTCCCTTTGGCAAGTACCAAAAATACTCGCTTGAGACAAGAGTGGAAGCAATTTCTGTTTGCCAGTAGCAGGAAAAGAAAGGTGTTTGTGCCACACAATCACACAGTAAAATACATTACAGGTTTCTTCACCAAATAGGATGTGAGTATTATTACAGGTTTCTTCACCAAATAGGATGTGTACACCTGATAGAGAAAAATGTGTAAGCAAAATTTAATATAAATTAATTGGTGGATTTTATAAGTTTTTGCTGTTTATATCACACTAATGTCATTTTAATCCTAGCACGCATGTCCGTAAGAATAATTCACATCAAATCCTTACCATATCAGGGTCAAGGTCTAATGACTGTCAAGAGAAGTTGCTTGTGTTGAGGGGGGATCAGGAAGGAATTCACCTTCCCATGAGGATTTGGTAATTTGATGTTAGATAATGAATATTTTACCAGCGTGGGGGTTGGAGGAAATAAGTATAAAGAAAAAGGACTTTTCTGCCCCCTGTGAGGCCAGTTGGAGGACCTGGAGCTTGGGCTTCCAATTGTCTCACTGATCAAAAAGACTGCATAGAAATATAGTAGCTGCCATGTGCTCAAAGCTCTGACCGGTGAGTGGCCCCCCAAGGTCAGTGAGGTTAACCCATAAGCTGGTTAAATATTGGTAAAGGAAAATTTTGTTATAAGATTAATTTTAGAGCATTATAAATGAGGGTGCATTTTCTTAAGCAAATGCTTAAATTAATACCAAAAGCGTAGTTACTGCAGTTTGAGTTAAGATCTGTATTGCATGGAATACATAATTCTTTATATTTAAATATTAATATACTGTAGATAACTTCCAAGTCTTATTCTAAAACCTAATAAAACCCAAAAAGTTTTGTCTTAAATCAAAAAGTTGCTGTAAATTATTTCAGGTTTGATGCCTTTTTCAAGCATATTTCAAAGAGAGCCCATTTCCCTCTACATTTCTATAGCAGTGGGTTTTAAATGATGCAAAGAGTATGGGAAATATCCAAATGGAAATTCAGCCATCTTATGTGAAAATTAAATCTTTTTGTGTAAAATATGAATTAGAAAGGCAACATTTCACAGCATTAGTTTCAGTGTTTAATTCGAGTGGAAGAACCAGAAAGGACTCATTGTCTTCAAGGGGAAGTGACCTGTCGGGGTTGGCCAAAAGGGCAACAGAACTTAGAGAGAAAGAGAAAAGCGATTACATTAATTTTAATGGCACAATAGCAGTTTTCAATAAGCTTTATGACAGCAGAAAAGATTGATTTTTTGCACTTTGTGCAAAAACGTGCACTGTCCTAAACTGCATTTTGCCAGAAATCTAATACCTGTAATTTATTGTATCCCATATTCTCAACGTTAAAAAAGGAAAGAAGGCAAAAGTCTGAAGGCTTAAAATATAATGGACTGTAGATTCATTGCTAAAACTCAATAGGAGTCCTAAAGATTTCCTTTTAATTTTAAAATGCACTTAACAAAAATTAAAAAGTACAAGAATAGCTGTAAAATGGTGTCAGAACACTGTGTATTTCCATATTCTTGCTCTAAGAAATGATATGAATTTCCAGAATCTGAAAATGAGAGCAAAGGGCCTGTAGGCTTATAGTTTAAATAGAAGACATGCTGTTCTAAAGAAAGACTCCACAGTGTATTTGCAACATTTTTCTGGAATGAGAGGCCAGGAAGAATGTTTCTCTTCAGTAGACTTACTTTTCAGACTAGATGTCAACATCACCTTACTGCTTCTTGGTCCTTTTTTGTACCCTGCAGTCAGAGTGATGATACCAAGGTCTTCACTGCTAGTCAACATTGCTTGGGATACTACAAAATGTAGTTTTCTTTAGGAAATCTTTTCCACACACCAATCTATGGTCTTGATAACAATAGTAGTGATTTCAGTGAAGACTTTTTTTTTAATTTAATTTCATTTTTTCAGTGTTCCAGGATTCATTTTTATGCACCATACCCAGTGCTCCATGTAATACTTTCCCTCCTTAATACCCACCCCCTGGCTCACCCATCCCTCCACCACCCTCCTTTCCAAAATCCTCAGTTTGTTTCTCAGCGTCCACAGTCTCTCATGGTTTATCACACCCTCCGATTTCCCAATTCACTTTTCCTTTCTTTCTCCTAATGTCCTCCATATTTTTCCTTATGCTCCACAAGTAAGTGAAACCATATGACTTTAAAAAATGGAGAGAAGTCTAAGAATTGTGTCCAGATTGCCATCAAATTAAAATGACCGAGAGCTTTGGGTTTTCCTCAAGCTCAAGATAAGCCATCCACATAAAGCAAGTCCTGAAAAGTATTAAAATAAGATAATCAGTAGAAATTACTGTCCAGCTAAGAAGTAATATTTTGTTCAATGTAAATGGGACAGTGAAAAATTAGAGTACCTTTAAAGGGAGAAATCTAAGATGATGAACCTTTGGTAGCCACATCTCTTAGGAACTCCTTTAGAAATCTGAAAGTACATTTTCTCAAGAATAAAAGGATTTTCGAGGAAGGAGAGGGGTATCTGGCTTCAGATATATGGCCAACTTTCATCCAGGAAAAGAATTAGAATTCTGGTTAGCTTCTTAGGCAGGTCTAGGACAAAGAGGTGGAAGTTATGAAGAAGTAGATGGTTGTTCATTGTTGAAAAGGACTATAGGACAATTGAGGCTGTTTTGTACTTGGGGTGGTGTCGAAAAATAGTGATCTCCCCATTACTTCAGGGAGAAGCTAGATGTTCTAAGGAAGTAAAATGATCCCAATAATGACAGCACCGACGGTATTGGGCTCATCGTGTATCACTAGTACATAGCCATGATTACTTATTTCAGACTTATCAAAAGAAGAAATCATCCCTCAGTTTTACCTTATAAAAATGTGTCTAATTATAATACATGCCCCACTTGTTTGTCACATAGGGCACCAAATATATATTAAATCTTTAACAAATGGTTGTCCAATATCCACTATGTCCCAGGTATTTTGCTAGGTGATAGGAATAAAACAGGAAACAAGATAAACAAAGTTCCCGGCCTGATGAAGATTCTCTTTTGCTGGTGGTGAGCTCCAGTGTGGTAAGTGCTAAGCGAGGACAGAGTATCTGTTGTGACTGAAGCACAAGACAAGCGTGTGAATACAGAGCGTTTGTGTTGGTAGAGGTGGCGTGGGAAGGGGGAAGGGGTCTGGGAAGTATTTCTTCTGAAGATCTAAAATTCATACAGAGTCATAAAGGCCAAATAGTACTTACTGAGATGAAACGGGTTGAAGGGTTAGCAGAAGGCTAGAGCAAAAGTGTTCCGGGCAGAAGAAAAGGCATTTGTGAAGCCTCGAGACGTGAAGAGGGTAAAGAGAGATATGAATACTCCACATGTTTGAGAAATTCAGTAACTATATTGCAAGATACTTGTTAAACTTTAAACTCGCTGGACCAACTTTCTTTTTAACCTCTTATCACAGTGCCTGTCATATGAGCTATTAAATAAAAGATTTGTTGTATAAAAACACATTAATATGTAGTTTGAGTAAGGAGTTGTCATTACCAGAAGTTAAATTCTTATCAGGTTAGGCAGGGCAGATCACATGAGGCCGAATAAGATCTTAAAAGTTTTTGATTGACCTTAGGAAAGATTAGGATCCAGGAAATAGTTTTAATCATATAGCCAATCAAGAGCTATTGCTTTTTTTTTTTTTTTTTATTTGACAGACAGAGATCACAAGCAGGCAGAGGGGCAGGCAGAGAGAGAGGAGGAAGCAGGCTCCCCGCGGAGCAGAGAGCCCGATGCGGGGCTCGATCCCAGGGCCCTGAGATCATGACCTGAACCGAAGGCAGAGGCTTTAACCCACTGAGCCACCCAGGCACCCCAAGAGCTATTGCTTTTTTAAAGGACCCTATATGGCACAGGGAGAGAGCCTTTATTATATTATTATCAGCTATAATACATCAATCCAAACTTTTAAAAAGGATTTTATATCAATCATACTTTGTCACAGGCTTCTTAGTAAAAATATTCCTGGTATCAGATCACCATATGTGGGCTGGTATATAGTTATCTCTAATTCATAGAATTGGTTTTACTTCTTTGATTAAATAAAAATACAAAGAGCTTTTTATTTTTAATTGGGTTTTTAAAAATATTTAATTTAATTTTGAATGTTAAAATGCAATATGAGTATTTTAGAGTGGTTTATTTTAAAGTATTAAATAAAAATAAACACACTTATTTCAGGACTATTTTTAAAAACTAAAGTTTAGTTAAAAGAAGAAAGTGAAGAGATACCTCACTGTACATATTTCATAGCATGGAGATGAGCGAGCATTTAAAGGACATGAGATATCATTTCACGCACAAAACACACCATTTACTAAATGATACTTTAGTGCCCTAGAAGAGTTAATTTACCTAACATGGGTGAACAATTCCTCACAGAGAGTAGTTCTCTCTTTTCAGACCCATGATAATATTTGAATTTTAAAAAGGGTGAAAGAAATGGACAGATGTAATCTGTCGTTTGTATATTGATTATAATTAGTATTAATCTTGGTGATTGCTACTGATGAAGACAGATTTATTCCCGCTAAAATGGAGAAGTCTTTGCTTTCAGAAGTTGTTTTTTTTTTACTTTTATTTTTACATATTTATTAGTCTTTCACAAAGTACTCAATTAATCTTCAGACTCCAATTAGCAAACTCCATCAAACATTTGTCTCATTAAATATAGACCCTGGCAATTCTAGAATAAAGTGATGCTTCACCAAATTCATTCTCAAGTCACAACCATTGCTCATGTCAATTCAGTAATCCAGAAAACTCTATGGCTGATAGACTTATCCTTTATATTTCACCCACTTCTAAGAGAGATTTGATTTGTTCATAGTAAATAATTTACCCACCCCTAGAATCTTGGCTTTAATCTCCCAGTAAAACTGTCGCTGAGGAAAACAGCTCAGTGCAGTGGGGTGACGCTGGCAGAAGCATCTAACAGTCCAACAGCCTGAGAGGTAACAAAACGAATTCTTCAATGAAAGCACAAGAACACTTAGAAGTCTCAACACTATGAGCAAGTATCATTGGGGTACACTAGAATATGGATGACTTAGAAAAGAGGCACAGTTAAATTTATATTTTGAGCTGACCACTTGGCAGTTGAATGTAAAATAGAATAATAATTACCTTTGAAATTTTAAGGGACTTTTCTCATATGAAATAGGTAATACAAGTCCAGTCTGCTGATTTTCACTTACACAGACTCAAGATCCAAGACTGGGTGCAAGGTCTGTCTTTACCCTTAGGCAGTATTTTCTTTGTTGTTTAAGTAGTCCCATTTTTCCTTTTGCCAACTTCAACTGTCATTGTGAAAGCTTAGTTCCCTTACATTTTGCTTAATTCACCCTTATGACCATAATGAGGTGTTATGGACCCAACCAAATTCATATGTTGAAGTCATAACCCCAGTAGCTAAGATTGTGACCATATTTGGAGATAGATCTTTAAAGAAGTAAAATTCAGGCAAAATGAGGTCTTTAGAGTGGACCTGAATCCAATATGACTTGTGTTTTTATAAGATGAGATAAGACACAGACACAAAGAGAAAACCACGTAAAGATACCAGAATATGAAGACCACCTACATACCAAAGAGAGGCCTTGTGAAGAAATTGAGCCTGCCAACTCCTTGACCATGGACTTTAGACTCTGCAACTGTGAGGGGAAAAAATTCTGTTGCTTAAGCCACCCGGTCTGTGATACTTTGTTATAACAAAAACCAAAAATAGAAAACTAATGCATAGGGGATTAAGAGAAATTCTAGAAAAAGTTATCTCCTGCTAGAAAGAGGTCATAATGCTAAGAGTTATTGGTGCTTAGAAAAACACCATACTATAGGAAAATGATGTGCCTCAGACAAATTTCTTTACATTTGGAATTTTATCTTTAGTAGCCTAAGACAGGCATGAAATTCGGTGATATTCAATATCTTTAGCCTTGTGGTTGTATATAGTTCATTGTACCAACAACTTTTGACATAAAATATTACATTTTGAACTCAATTCTAATTTTTTAAAGAAATATAAGATTTAGGAAGTACAGGTCTGAATTGATTCTTATAAGCAATCATGCCTTTTACCTGCAGTTCCAACTCAACTCACCATACTGCCAATTAATTTTATTCTGTAAAAAACTTAGATATCATAAAAGTAGGGGGAATAATTAAATTTTTAGTTAGTTAAATGAGCCCCAATAAAGACATTGCCAAAATTCAACATTTTTAAATCAAAATTTGCCACATTTTCTCTATAACTATTTATCTATGCATCTAATTTTAAGGAACTATTTCGAAGACTTATTTATTCATTCATTTATTTGAGAGAGAAAGAGAGAGAGCACAAGCAGGGGGGATGGCAGAAGGAGAGGGAGAAGCAGGCTCCCCACTGAGCAGGGAGACCAACATGAGCCTTCATCCCAGGACCCTGAGATCATGAACTGAGCCAAAGGCAGATGCTTAAACTGACTGAACCACCCAGGTGCCCTTTAATGAACTGTTTTACAATAAATCCCAAACATTATGTCATTTCACTTTTGTTATGTATCTCTAAAAATATAGATTTTTTAAAATATAACTGTTTCATTATTGCATCTAACTAAATTAAAATCATTCTAGTATCATCTTAGGTCGGTCCACAATCAAATTTCCATGGTTGTTTCAGAAGTGCCTTTCAGCAATTAACTATAGGCTCAAATAAGGATGTGAAACAGATTCTATTTGGTTACTAGTCTCCTAAGTCCTTTGACCTACAGCAACGCATTCCAGCCTTCTCCTTGCCCTTATTTTTTTCTCTTCATTGTAGAAACTGTGCACGCCATCCTGTAGAAAGCATCATATTCTGATTTTTTAAAATATTTATTTTCTTTTGGGGTCATTTAATTTGTTTCTTTAACATCCTCATTCCCATTTCCTGTAACTTTAGATTAGCTCTAGATTCAGACTCCATTTTGGGGGGGGCGGGGATGAATAGTGTCATGAGTAGTGTTATCAGCATTACATTGCATCACATCAGGAGGCAAGTAATAATGTCTCTGGTCCCCCTTCTATTTCTTGACTGGTGACTTTACATTCTACCATGTGATCCTCCCACTGCAAGCTTTACATCAACCTTTCATCTAATGGTTTAATCAGCTGATGATTATTGCTTGAATCAGTTATTTAATTAGGTATGGCAAATGATTATTTTCTAATTTTACCATTTCTTTAGCAACCCAGCCTGAATTTATTTGTAAAGAAAATAAATTTTCAGTTGAAACTATTTGGTTTCCTCAAATATAGTTAGTATGAGAGGGATAGAATTAGTCGTAGGTGCTCTAAGTACTTCCAGTAGATTCCAAAGATTTATTTGCTTGTCATTCAGCTTTCTCTCATTTATTTGATAATCATCATGAACTTACAGAGGTTTATAGATTCAGGATATATTATCCTTTTCGATGCTCAGATAATCACATCATTGGCAAGTGCTCGCTAGCCCTTTCAAGTTGGCGCCTCTGTCCTTGACAAAAGCTATCATTTTCTTGCTTTTAAGCATAGGTTTTCCTAGGCTCATCTTCAAATTTCCTAGCTGGGACCTAAAATTAGCCATTCATCAAAGAAGCCATTATTCCCTTTAGGGGGGATGGTACTTGGAAGCTATAATTTAAGCACAAAAATCAGGAATGATTTGTGAATGTGCCTACCATATCTGCTAAGGGACATGCCGATATTCTTTGTGCTACTCAAAAGCATTTATTATAAGTACTACAAAAGCAAGAACTTTTTATTCCTTTTAAGTCATTGTTCTTAATCCAGGACTGTCTTTATCATCTAATGTTTTTCAGTATCATCACCTTAGACATCAACAATAGAAGCATACTATAGAAGTCTAGTGCACAATGTAGAAGTACATTTTCAAAGTTGCCCTACTTTAGAGTAAAAATTCAGGTAACATATTATTCATGAAAGTTCGCAGATGTGCAACAGAATCACAAATAAGAAAATGTATGGAAAGAGAGAGATTGTAAAAGCAAATTTTGAGTGTGAATTGGTCATGTGTACCCTCTGGAAGATGGCAGAAATGACCCTTTATGCCCCTGTTCCTACTGTTTGCCGGGGCAGTGGCAGGGATGGTGGGAGTAACACATGTGATTCTGGTCTGGAGTCCTGCGTTTCTTTTGTTTTTTTTTCTTTTTAAGATTTCATTTATTTATTTGACAGACGAGATCACAAGTAGGCAGAGAGGCAGGCAGAGAGAGAGGAGAAAACAGGCTCCCTGCTGAGCAGAGAGCCCCATGCGGCCCGATCCCAG
Organism: Meles meles; assembly: GCF_922984935.1. Classification (NCBI taxonomy): domain Eukaryota; kingdom Metazoa; phylum Chordata; class Mammalia; order Carnivora; family Mustelidae; genus Meles; species Meles meles. Next base: position 16,569,975 of record NC_060082.1, on the reverse strand, counting down.
GACCCTGAGACCAAGACCCAAGCTGAAGGCAGAGGACCAACCCACTGAGCCACCCAGGCGCCCTGGAATCCTGTTTTCTTTACAAAAGGAAACATAGTTTCTATAATTTACTGACAGGAAGAACTATTTATAAAGAAAGCACTTTTTTTTTCTTGCTATCCCAAGGGGACACAAATAAAAAGATGACCAGGGAAGCCCAGATAGTTTAAAACTTGAGGAGCTCTTAAACATCTGAAGGGAAACTTCTTTATGTAAGAGAAAGCTAGTGGTCAAATGCCCTGTCACAATCACAAAATACACACATCCAGCAATATGGAGAATGCAGTTCATGGGTCTCTACTCTTACATGTGGCTCTCTAGTAAAGAAATCTACCTACTTACTATGTCCTCTCATGAGAATTGGACTTAATATTTTTTCAGGTATTTTTAACAACTATAATGTTCTCTTTATATTTTCATGTCATTTTCCAAAAGGTTTTACATATGTATATTTACATATGTATATACATATACATATATACATATGTACATATACATATATACATATGTATATGTATACATACATACATATGTATGTATACATATGTATACATACATACATATATGTATGTATATGTACATATGTATATATGTATATATATACATATGTAAATACATATGTAAATATACATATGTAAAACCTTTTGGAAAATGTATATACATATTTACATATGTATATACATATATATGTATATATATATATACATGTGTGTAAGTACCTCTGTATATAAGTGTGTATACGTATATATGTATATCCATGTACCTGTGTTTGTGTGTCTGTGTGTGTCTGTGTGTGTAGTGAAAAACAATGATCAAATGATTCAATAGAACTCATCCTAAAAATAGGGTCTTACCCTACTTTGTTATATGTGGAATTTCCATAATATGTAAATATGTAATTATTTGACCAGGATGTTTTTCCTTCATAAGACATCTCCAGAATTCTGTGAATCATCATTTGCTTTATTGCAGGAGATATGAGTAATCACATTTTGTGTTGTCTTATTAAACAATTTGGAAAACTGACTCAAATTTGATCACTGACTTACCAAAAGAAAATTACTTTTAAGATAGCAGTCTGACTTTCATCCTTCAAAGAGCACTTTGACATTAGATGTTGATAGTTTAGCAGAAATTCCGGGGCCCAAGGCTGTTTTAAAGCAACTGCTTTATTGATCCAAACCACGTTCAGTTATTTGTCATGGTCTTTTCTAAAAATCTAACTTGCTTGTGTTCCGAGGTAGAAGAAAAGAGCAACAAATGCTTGGTGTTGCCTTCCAGCAAAATAAAGTGAAAATTCTGCCATTATTCAGTGGTGGGAGATTTTCACCGTCTTTAAGTCAAATATTTCAGAAAATTACAGATTTCAAAATTACTAAGTGGATAAGCACTACAGAAAATGGTACATCGGAGTTATTGATATGGGCTCCAGATTCGTATAGACAGAGTATCTTATTAGCTATGTGAACTTGGGCTCCCTCCTTAGGTTTATTAATTTAAGCTTTAATTTACTCACTTGGAAGTCAGGATAATGATAGGAGCTCCACAATAATATTGTTCTGAGGTGATGTATGTACCATGCTGTTCATAAAAAGTTTTCAATAAACATTAGCTATGATTATTCACATTATTAATATAAGTAAAGTTATATTACTAATAAGAATAATAGTAGCTGGTTCCCATAGAAACTCAGTTCATTGGCTTACACTAAGTTTCAGAAGAATGAGGTTTTTTAAATTTTACTTTTATTAGTTGGTAATGAAAACTGAAAATAAATAAACGGAACTTAAAATGTGTTTGATGTAATAAATGTTGTCTTAGCAAGTTTTCTACTTATCTAATTTAATGAGCCCCAAAACTTTGTGAGGTAGCTCTCAGTTGCTCAAGGTCACAGATCAGATTCCCTGTCGTAGTCAAGTTCATAGTAGTTGGTTGAAAGGAAATTATGCACTTAGAAGAGAGCCATGTATATTTTCTGCCTTGTGGTTACCTTGTGCATGTAATTAGTATAAATGGCAAAAAGAAGTCCCAACTTCCACAAATTTCCTTAGTGAAAATTCTCTGAAGTAGATTACATTGTTTCTTTCTAAGCAACAGATACTTGTTTTATCTCTAACAGAATACTTGTAAGACCATTCTAACTCCACTTTATTGTAAGTTAATACATTATAGACACACACACACACACACACACACACACACACACAAACACACACACACACACGTGTGCATACAATGTGTATGTGTTTTTTGAATGCAAATACTTCTGCGCTGGAAATTTTTACTGAGTGCCTGCAAGAGCCCCAGGCATTGGATAGACAAATGTAAACGATCTTCTAACTCTAGAAAGGGTTACAGTGAGAAGATGACCAGTGACATTCAGAGATATCTCAGAGCTAAAATTCTCTAAGATCCATAGCATAAACCTGAATTGAAGTCATTTAGATGCTATATTAAACTAAGCTCTCAAATGTATAAGTGTTTTAGAAATTTGGAACTTAGTATCTAGTGTGAAAGATAGTACACTTTGGAGAAGCCAGAAAAATTGGAAGCAAGTGACAGGCAAGAAAAGGAAATCTTTTTGTTTTGTAAAGACTTTCTTCAAATCCCTGCCAGGTAATGAGTTAAAGATTGCTTTTGTGGTTCTAAGGTTTTTCCCTGTACATATGCATATTGTGTTGCAATTGTTTCTTTTGTGATTAATCCTTTGAAAATGCACACACACACACACACACACACACACACACACACACACTCTTCTCTTTCCCAAGGATACATATAGAATATTTATTCTTAGACATTTTGTAGGTTATAGGTCCTCAGGGTTGGAGGTCTTTAATGAAAAACCATAAACAGTTGCTTAAACTAGACTGAAAGTTTATTCTGCTTTTTCTTCAAGCTTGTAGCACAGGGTGCTCTGACAAGCAGTCAAGTGTCTGCCTTTGGCTCAGTTCATGATCCTAGCATCCTGGGATTGAGACACCCGCCCAGCTCCCTGCTCTGCGGAGGGCAGTCCTCTCTGCTGCCCTTCCCCCTCGCTCATGCTCTCTCTCTCAAAAAAATAAATAAAATCTTAAAAAAAAAAAAAAGCAGGGAGGGCAGGATGGGTTAAAGGGTGTTTGTACCCTACTCCATGAAGCAATCTTGAAACCCAGATTTCATCTCTTTTTAAATCCTGATGTCTTTGACTATGACCTTTCTCTTTACGTTCAGGGTCAGTTGACTCACTGTATCCACCTTTCAGCCAGTGAGAAGAGGGAAAGAAGAGGTGGTACACAGGCTGCTTCCTTTTAAGCTTTCATGACAGACTACTTATGCCCCTCCATACACAGAGCCCACTGGGCAAAACTTCATTACATGGCTATAACCTAGCTGCTCGGTAGGTGGGCAAAGGCACTCTTTAGCTAAGCAGCCATGTGCCCTGGTAAATATAGGGGCTATTGTAATCAAATTAAGAAGGGAAAAGGGACATGACAGTCTTGATTAGCAGTCCCTGCCACATCATATAGAAGGAAAAAGAGGCATCTCTCTAAAGACAACATAATCCTGAAAGAATCACCACGAAAAATTACAATGGCTTTTATATTATTACACAGAACAGTTTTGGGGTCCTGAAAATGAGGCAACTGCGTGCTCTTGTCCTCCAAATCCATCTGCCTGCTTTGAGTCTGTCTTAGGTAACAAAGAAGTGTGCGCCAAGGGACATACCAGAATAAAACATATACAAACCCTGCCCTCAAAGAGGCAGGTCCTACCATTGCTCTCCCGACACCATGGTCATGCACGTCTGCCTCACACGTATCAAAATTATCCAAGAAGTTAAGCCCTGGATACTGAGACTGGTACCTGGGCAAATAAGGTACGGGGGAAAGGAGGTTATATTAGAATAGTCCTTATGAGATGAAACCAAGGATCATATCTGTCATTTCACTATTATGGTTCTCATTTTCTTTAAAATGCATGTGATTAGATTCATTGATTTCTAAAATTTCTTTCAGCTCTTCTATCCTATTAAATAATACTTTGATGTCTTTAAGGAGTTAGTGTATTGCAAAAGAGGTCAATTGCTCAAATCCAACAATTTCTATTTTCTTTAATTTTGCTATTTTGCTAAAGCTTTCAAATATCCACAGTCTAATTCAGATTCCGTAAGTTAAAACTAATGCTCGCGTGAATCATTAAATTCAGTGGTATTAAGATGACATAGATAAACACACTTCTATTTTTTAACTGAATCTTTATGCTAGATTTAATTCCTTTTTGTTGTATTCTCCAAAGTAAAAGGTGGTAAAAATAATTATATTGTCCACATATAATAACTCCATAATTTGGTTTCCACTCAGAGACTGTTAGAATACCTGATCTCCAAGATGCTGTTAATGCAGTTTTGAAGTTTAATTTTGATGTATTGATTTTTTCCTAAGGGATGAGAACTATTCCAAATGGAAAATATGATTTGTAATTTATTTTTTACTAGTAAGGTAAAGCCTAAAGGAAATGTTAGTAAAATAAGATTTAGTTATGAAGTAAAATGAAAATCAGAATTAACTTTTGTTTATAATTATGTCAATTGTTAAAAAAAACAGTTAAGGGCATTTTTGGCAGTCAGTTAATGCTGGAAGAGGGGAGCTAAGGGTCTGGTTTTTTTGTGAGATGCTGTTTAAGAAAATTATTTGACTCCATAAAATGAATCACCTCATCCACCAAATAGAGTGGACCTACAGTATCGTTTCAAAAACCTACAGTATCAATAGATAAGTAAAGGGGATTTGTAAATATGCTCTCTTTTATAAACCAACATACTAATCTGTTATTTTCTATAAGTTATTTTAGTTCAAATGAACAAGATTAGGAAGAAAATTTCCAAACACTGAGAGATCAAAGTCATCTCTTTTGTCTTAATACTCAGCATTTCGATGGATTACTGTTAGAGCACGGCCACATGGGAATCCTTCAGAACCACACACAGTACACTAAACACAGCGGGCATGCCTGCAGTATACAAAACACAGTAAGGCATGCAACAAGCTTGTGTGGGCTTAATTTGGATTGCCTCTTGAAAGACTAGATATAGTTTGAAGGGTGCCTGGGTGGCTCAGTGGGTTAAAGCCTCTGCCTTTGGCTCAGGTCATGATCTCAGGGTCCTGGGATCAAGCCCCACACTGGGCTCTCTGCTCAGCAGGGAGCCTAATTCCTTCTCTCCCTCCACCTGCCTCTCTGCCTACTTGTGATCTCTCTCTCTGTGTGTCAAATAAATAATTAAACTCTTAAAAAAAGAAAGAAAAACTAGATACATTTTGAAATAGAGTTCTACATTATATTTACTAAAGCATAATTTGAAATTGTACCTCTTTTTTATTGTGTATATCTTGCATGAATACAGCTTGCCTCTATATTTCTTTAGTTTTATGATGACCTAGGACTCACTTATCTTATAAGCCAAGAACAAATCGCTTTATTAAAGTGTTGTTTAGCAATGCTGAACTGTTATATTATTATTCATGCTACTCGTTCTTTTTTTTTTTTTTTTTTTTTTCCCTTTTCTCTCAGGTTTTCTGCTGAAACCTCTGCTTTGCTACACAGGGAGGGCCCCTCTGTTTTCTGGCTTCTCAGTATCATCATCTTTTTCACTATATACTTGTAGTTTCTTATTTAATGTATGCCATCCCTATAGTCCTGTCTGGAGGGCAGCAACAATCTCTAGTCTCAGGACCTGGCAGCTAATAGGTGCACTTAATGATAGTTCTTAAAATTACAATAATTATAAGTTACAAAATTATCTTACATAATAGCTCAAGCAATACTTACCATTGAATTACAGGACAGCTAAGGGAGATAAGAATATAATGCAGAGGGAGAAAAACCTATCCTTCTGAGACTGACCACAGAAGCGGAATTCCAAACTCACCTTGATGATGTTATCACTGGGGATTTAAATCTGAAAGTATACACAGTGCTTATTCTGCTGTTTTCCATCTGTGTTGCTCCCAGGAGTGGAGCACACCTGCGCTGAGGACGACATACAATTTTGTGACTTTATTAAAGCCTTCCCAGTGCCCTTGAGCCCTTCTGGGAGCCAGAGAAAGCTGCACACAGCACTCTTTTCTTAAAAGACCGACAACAAAATGAAGAAACTTTGCATTTCTGATTTTTATGGCCAGAGAATGAACTTTCCTAAATTCATTATTTATAAAATGTAAATATGACATTTATGTGCAAAAGGTCAGAAACAATCATCTACACATATTCCAAGCATATTAACCTTAAAATGTAATTTTTTTTGCAAGTAAAAAAAAAACGCATTGAATTTTGATTCAGTATAAAGTTTTAATTTGCTTAATTTATGTAAAATGTTGTATCTGTTTTTCCTGTCTTGAAATACAAATAATATAAAGCATCCTGTTAAGAGTTGAGTGGTCCTCATTTTATTATATTAAATTACATTACATTAGGTTACCACATTCAAATGAAACTTACATTTTTCTCTTATCAATTATATCCAGACTTCATCACTCCAGTCTTTTTAATTATTCAATTGACTCAGTGTATAGGATGGAAACTATTCCTATTTCTGAATTTCACATCTGAAGACATTTCATTACATTTCCTTGATAGTGATTTCCTTCACACAAAATCAACCAACTGATAAAACACTTTAAAGAATCCTTTGTTATTCTGGCAACTGGCCTGCTTGTAAAAATTGCAGTTAATCTTTATTTATAGCTTTGTTCCTAATAGCGTCTTCCTCTTGTGAGAAATCCCTTTTATTTCCTGTCTAAAATATTTCCACAAACATTATCGACACAAACTATGACTTGAAAAGCAGCTAGGTCTTTAGAAATTAATCAGAATGTGCAAATTATATTTCAAAAATAGTTTCTTCAAATTCTAGCGTGTTAATTGCTGTGTAAAAACAGAATTATTTGGTCAAAAAGTGCAAAACAACACAGATGCCGTAAATCATGGAGAAATACGGTGGGTAAAGGGAGATCATAATCGTTATGTACATCTTAATTCCAAACATCCATGTGAGATGAGTAGTTGTCTATAATGCAGCTCTCAGTCATGACTCAGAGTCTTACCTCGTACTTTCTCTCTGCTGGATTTCCCTACCAAAGCCTTTCTTCCAGTCAGTATTTATAACTTCCCTCAAGCGACAGCCCTTCCAGAAAGCATGCCTGGCAGGCCTGTACTATACGCTAATGTCCCTAAATCAAACAGTGAACTATCAGCAAGGGAGGCTGACCAAAAGGAATAAAAACAATCATGCCAATACCCATCTCAGTGTGTAGGAGACATCAGAGAGTGTGGGGATCCTATCAAACCAAAATCTCCTGGCTCAATCAAGGAGAACATCTGCTATTTAGCTCTAAGTACAACCACATATCTCCCTCTACCTAAATTGTGGATACCAAAGCAAAATGAAAATGCAGTCTCTTATTCAAAAAACAAGAAATATTTTCCTTTTTCCTGCAATTTCTCTCTTACTTATTATGGTGTTTTTAAAATGCTATTTGCTGCTTCACTTCTTGGGATGCAGAAATACTTGAAAGGAGTGAGCCAACCTTCCTAATCTCCCAGGACCCTGCATAGTGACTTGCTATCTAGTGTGGGTACCTGACCCTGAACTTCTCTGTGCTCCAGGTCCTGCCCACTGAAGGGAATGGTTGCTGGGTGGGGTCAGGGAAGTGGACAGCTAAGAACCCATCTGGAGGAGGCAAGGTGGCAATGGGAGGGAAGACCACACTTGAGGTGAAACTCCAAGAACCTGGCACATGCTCATTTCACTGACTTCACTTAAAAAACACAAATTCAAGGGATGCCTGTGTGGCTCAGCTCATTAGGCATCTGACTTAGGTTCAGGTCACAATGTCAGTATCCTGGGATTGAGTCCCAAGTCAGGCTCACAGCCCAGCAGCGAGTTTGCTTGTCCCTCTGCCCTTCTCCCCACTCATGCTTGTACTCTCTCTCTCTATAAATAAATAAATACTTTAAAAAATAATTTTAAAAAGTTTTTAAACCCACAAATTCAGAAATAAAGTTAGTAAGAATTTCAAAGTAGCATTAAACCCAAGCACTGGACCCAGTTTCCAGCACAGAGCCCCAGGCTACTGTTCTGTGCTTATAGTCAAGTCAAAAACTCCAGCTGTAGGTGTTACTTGTGGGAGCTTTGTGAGGAAGAGTTGGGAGAATGGTGAGTAGGAGAAAGTACAAAAGAAGGCTCTCCTTGAAATTCAGTCTTTTCTGTGTTTGAGCTAGGTCTTAAGAAAAAACCCTAGGGGCGCCTGGGTGGCTCAGTGGATTAAGCCGCTGCCTTAGGCTCAGGTCATGATCTCAGGGTCCTGGGATCGAGCCCCGCATCAGGCTCTCTGCTCCGTGGGGAGCCTGCTTCCTCCTCTCTCTCTGCCTGCCTCTCTGCCTACTTGTGATCTCTGTCTGTCAAATAAATAAATAAAATCTTAAAAAAAAAAAAAGAAAAAACCCTATTCACCATTACATCCTATTGCATAACAACAAGCAACAGCTGTGATTTTCTCAACCACAGAAAGACTAGAAATTAAAGAATGGAATCACAGGATGCCCGAGTAGATAGTTGAGCCAAGTGAGTCCATCAGGTTCAGCCTGAGCACCAGTAACCCTTGGGAGCTGTAAAGCTCAAAGCTGCCAACTGGAACCAGAAATTATCACTCTCTTACCATTATCTTGTCTGGGGGGTTTTCTCCCGGTTCCTGGGCTGCTATAACCTCTGGACTTGGGTTTTTCTCCTTTGTATGTTTTAAATAAAGTGTATATTAGCACTGGACATACTAGGAAGTGCTGTCTTTCCATAAAAAGCTTGTAGAGGTGGCTGCTTCCAATGACTTCTTTTTTCCCCAAGACGGAGATGATCTCATCCTCTTCAGTTTAAAAGGCTTAGCTGTTTCACATTGTCCTTAAAATAAAGTCCATTTGCACTTTGTAAATGGCTTTCCCCAGCAATCTCCTATGACTTCTCTATGACATTTAAGAATCTCTTATGAACTTCCATTGTTTGCCAATATCATAGCTTTCAGTTATGGAATATGGCTTTTAACTTACATACTGTCTTCCCCATTAGGCTTAATGTCCTTGAAAGGAAAAATATCCTATTTATTATTGAATCTCTAGAGTCTCACAGTGCCTGCCACATGAGAAGCTCAAAATGTATTAGTCAAATGAATGAATATTGATCTTCGAACTTTGTCTATGGGGGAGCAAATGGGGGAGAAAAGAGCTGATGAGATTTTGGAGTATGAAAATACCAGGAATATTCATTACAGAATGAAGGCCATCATAATCCCAAGAGTAGCAGCTGGTATAGCTCCTTCTCCCTGTTCTTTGCACCTGGCATGACGGTAGAGAGGAGATAGTGACTGCATTTCCAACAGCCTAACTTCACGAGCTTTTGGATCCAGTTTGATTCCTCAACAGGCTTCATCACTGGAAGATCTGCTACAGCCACAGCTGTGGCCCCTCCCACTCTGAATGCTGCTTTCCATTGCACTGAGCTGTATCATGTAGAAAGCACTTTAAAGTGTGAGAGCAGATGCTCTAACATCTGCCACAACCTCAGAGTGGATCTTTCCCAAGGACATTCATCAATTTTAAAGTACTCTCACAGCAAAATGCAGAACAAAATTCAGAATCTGATGAGAAGGGTAGCTGTAGCTATATTTCCAAGATCTTCAAAATCTGGAACTTGTTTGCCATTAAAGCAGCCACTAGTTAAAAAGTGCTTTCAAAAGAAGCATCAGTGATCATATTTTCAGCTATCATGGACCTCGTTTTAACTCTACTAGTTCAAATCCATGGGGGAATAGCATGACACCATATTAAATGCAGATCGTTCTTACCTGTCAGAGCAGTATTTGTGAAATTTTGGTTTTCCAGGTCCTGACTTCACAATTTTTAGGGTGTCTCTATACAGCCTGTCCCATAACTCATTGCATAAAGTCGGTAAATTAATTCATACTTGTATTTTAAAAAATTAAAAATAAATTTTTAATATTACTGAAACAAATGAGAAAGTAAAATTGTGGTAAATAGAAACTAGAAAAATAAATAAATTAAAACAAAAGTATTCAACTAAAAATAAGCGTGGATTATAAAATGTAAAATAAAGAAAATAAAAATCAAAATAATCTGTTTTGATGTCTCTTAATTTAAGGCAAATAACATATACTATATCAACAATAAAACTCTGTGTGTGTGTGGTTGTGTGTGTGTGTGTGTGGTTGTGTGCGTATGTGTCTGTGTATGTGTGTGTGTTAACCAGATCTGAGGACTGGATCTCATTCATGTATCCTTTTGGAAAAGGTAATGTATTTGACCATCTCCTTGGATAGAGCTACGGGAAAGAGAAACATCATTGCCACACTCCTCCGGTTTAAGAAAGGGAGGTTTCCCATAAACATGTTCCAATCTCTCTCCACTTTACAACTTATTCAACATAAGGAAGGTGAAGAAACTTCTCTAGGTGAGAGCTTGTCAGAAAGAGCCAGCCATGTGGCCATGCGGCTCTTTGTGGTAGCTCTTTTTTCCTCGAAAGAGCCAGTTACATCAAGGGAGGAACAATGCAGGTCTGCTAGTCTGGAGAACCTTCCCTCCTTCAGTGTTGCCTTTATTTACTCTCAGGAGAGAACAGGGGAAGCCTGCCTAATTTTAAGGCCCAACATAAGCTCGATAAATTAGTTAATATTGTCTTAAATCATCTCCTCTGATATAGAGTAATAAAAACAATGTATGGCTTTCCCACCTATGCTCTTTTATTTCTCAAATTGTGCAGAACCAGGACAAGGAAGAGGGTCATTATTTTGAGTGGGGGCCCTCTGTGACTCTCAACTTATTGGACAGTAAGAATTCCTAACCAGATGAGATTTTATTGAATTTCTTTATTCCAAGAAACACCCGAAAAAGATTTCTTGAATTTTTTCTTATTCTGAATGTGTTAATTTATTTGATCATATCTGCAAGGTAATGGAAGAGAGATTTCTTATCTACTCCCTTCCAATTTAGGAACATATGTAAGAATAATTTATTAATGCTTCTTTATAATGTTAAACTATTCTCTGGGAATTTTCAGACAAGTTAATAATAAAGCAATTTAAAAAGTAAAAATGTTTTTAAAAATTTTGGTTGATTGTCTATATGAATAAAGTTAGAGGACTTCCTTCAAGAGTCCTGGGTATATAGTGTCTGAGACAGTAATGATAATTACAGCACTTCCTAGGTATTAGTAGTAGTCTGAGGCCTAGAGTATCTCTTTAAATTTTGACAACAATCCATGAGATACTCATATTCCTTTCTTTCAGCAGATTAAACCAAAGTTCAGAAACATGGAGTTGTATAAATCATAAATCATACAGATCTTAAGTGAAAGAATCAATTCAAGTCCTGTTCAGACCTGCCTGAATCTAGGCCAACCATTGATTGGTGTATTTTCTTTCTCCATTCCAGATTTGGAATCTGAGACAACAGTCTTGTCTTCTAAGAGGGCATGGGGCAGGCAGAAGTCTTAGTCAGATCTTGTTATCTGTGATAAGGCATAATAGAGGACCAGTAGGATGAAGGTAGACAGAGGGTTCTCCAGGTAGTAAGGGCAGAATGGGCAAAGGCTTCAGGAAGAACATGGAATGAACTATGGGACAGGCAAAAAATCCTTTTCATTTCACTAATGAAAGTGATAAGTGAATAGGTTAATTGAGATGAGGTGTGTAAAATCCAGATATAAGAGCTTAACCTGTTGTGGTAGACAACGGAAGACTATTCAAGAAAATCGACTTTAAGTGAAATTCTTCCTTGAGCCAGGCAGAGAGTAAGTCACATTACAAATGAGGATTCCTTTAATGTCCATGGCACCTTATCAGGAAGACATTTTAATTTCTATTTTATAGATGGAATAATAGAGTTATTAAGTTGCTGTCAATCACACAAGCGGTAATTAACAGATCTTATGTTTAAAATATATGCCACAGTGACCCTAAAGCAAAGTAGAGCAGTTAGGAAGAGGAAGGAGAGGGGGATTTTAAGGGGCAATGGTGTGGATGAGTTGGTAAACAGAGTATTTTTTTTTAATGTTTTATTTTATTTTATTTTATTTATTTGACAGAGAGAAATCACAATTAGGCAGAGAGAGAGGAGGAAGCAGGCTCCCCGCAGAGCAGAGAGCCCAATGCGGGGCTCGATCCCAGGACTCTGGGATCATGACCTGAGCCAGAGGCAGAGGCTTTAACCCACTGAGCCACCCAGGCGCCCTAAACAGAGTATTGTTAAAGTTTATGAAGAATACTTGAGAATTACAGCACAATAGACCGTTAATCCCTATCCCACCCCTACCACACTTCAAGTATTCATTCCTCCTTCCCTTCACTACTGAACAATCAAGAGGTTTGGAGAAATTAACCCTACCCTTCACCCCAGAGTGTCCCCTGCTTTGGATGTATATCATGGAAACTTTATAAACTTTATCTTCATTACCAAAGTGACTGTTCAGGGAAAAACTCTTGCCTGGAGGAGCTCTGGCCATGAGCTTTGATTCAAGGGCACTCCAATCAGTGTAAAACTTGGGATTTTTATTTTATTTATTTTATTAAGTAGTTGTGAAAAGACTCCCTCTATTTCTCTCTCTGAATCTGAACATAGCCTTATGGCTGTTAAAACAACCTTCCTCTCATGGGGGAGGTCAGTCAGGGAATGAAGCTAACACATAGAAGAGGGCAAGTTTACTAAGCGTGAAACAGCCTATCTTGGGGAGTTCGAGCTGCTCGAATCTTTATGTTTCTCAATCCATTCATTGTTTAAACAAATTTAGTTTGAGTTTTCTTCATTGCAATAAAGAACTATGTTGCAGAATTTGAAATAATTTTGAAATTTGAATAATTTGATTGTACACTTATAAGAAACAGACCCTAAAATGTGAGCCAGGTTGGGAGGTAGGATGAGAGTAAAATACCATTTTACCCAGTGTCCAAGGGGGCCTTTATACTTTCCTCATCTTGACTAAACTTTAGACAGGCTTCTTCCTGGTTTCCCTTTTTGAGAAGATTCCCTCTAGAAAACTTAAAATTATAAATCCTTTCTCTGCCCTCTTCAGGTGTAAATCTTTTGAAAAGCCTCTTTGCAGCTTTATAACTCAGGAGTGTCTTTCTCAAGGACAGAGAGCCCTCTCTGACATATAGTCATTGAAGGAGACAGAGTCCCTATCTCTGGATCCCTGGGAAAGGTAGGGACATGACTCTGGTCAGCCTCTTGCTCTAAGTTGTAATACCGCCTCTTATCATGAAGATACAAGAAAGTTTGCCTTTCTTTTGGGTAAAGCCAGTTGGCAAATGCAGGTGACCTATGACACACCTCCCCTTCCTCAGTTCTTTTTTTTCCCCTCCTTCCTCAGTTCTTAAAAACTCTCCTTTGCTTTGGCCAGGTTGAGCTCAGACCTAGTTCCAGTCTTCCTCCTTCCTTCCCCATTGCAATAGCTTTGAATAAAATCTTTCTATTCTGTTCAACTTTATCTGATGCAATTTTTCCTTCAACACCAGACCTTGAAAGTCAGCAAGCCTTGTTAAATAGCCACAAAATTTCCATGAAAACTGTAGCCTTTTATAATGTGGGATTCAGTGGGTAGCACTGGAGGATTGGATAGCAATGTTTTAAGGATAATTCAGTGTGTTAGCTATTTTGTATATATTTTAGGAAGGTTTGATGAGAAGACAATACTATTTGCTTTGAAACTAAAAATAGAGAAATAGGGAAATATGGAATTGCTAAGAGAAAAACTTTGTGCCTGAGGGCTGCCATTCAAGGTTATATTTGGTCCATTAATTTGAAGACCCAGATAGAAAAGCAAACTTCTCTAAACAAAACTTAGATTTGTGGGAGATCGGTGGTGGGAGATTTAACAAAAGATAAGATTGGAACCAACAAAACTGACCCTGTAGGCCCTTTTCAAGCTTTTAAAGTATTATTTGGCTGACAAAAGAAATAATCACTCCCCGCTGCAGTGCAGCCTGAGGGCAAAGGACTAGTTACCTGTGTCTCTCCAACCTACAGCCTTATTTCCAAGGCAGAAAACTGTGTGTTAAGAACCAGAAATAGACACTCAGTTGTTGTTCTAAAGAAGTTAAATCTCTGATTATTTGAACTTCAAACGTCTTTGTATGTGATGCTTTATCATGATATCAAAATATTATTCGGTTTGCATATTCAAAGTACTATTTCTATTTTTAATTCATATAATTGCAACTAAATTGTGCTATATTAATTATATGCTATAAAATTCATCCCCATTCCTCAATGAAGGATATGAGTATTAAAATATTAAGTGTTCTGCATATTTAATTATAAAATACCCAAGTCATTTATTCAGCTATAATCTATTATGGTAGAAAGTATATAATCTGCTTGATGATTTGCTTGATAAATGTATTTGTCTTTTTAATGAGCTTCTTTGTTAAGGTGGTTAGAATGATTAATGTGCCAGAGCACATCATCAGTAACCTTGAAAACCAAAAGTCAATATTTGGGAAAAATCCTTACACAGTGAAATGCAGTGCTTAAAACTGCAGAAATCTCCATGGGGATGCCAGCCAGTTGATTAGCAGACGTGTTTGACATGTTGCTATTTAAACAGGATTAAGTGTACTGGGTAAGTGATGGGCAAAAAAGCAAGCAGGGGGAGGGGTCTTGGAAAAGCAATTATAACGCAAGAATTGTTAAGCTCCATTATCTCCAAACAGATTTGATAGTTCAGATTACTAATTGCCCTGTCACTAGGCACAGAAAATATAGCAAAAGAGCTATACTTTGCTCAAAGGAAAAATACTTAAAAGCAAATATGCGTTCCATAGCATATCCATAATTACCTTTCATTCTAATCAATTGCTTGACCCTAAGGATTGCAAAATACATTTTGTGTTTTCTGTGGATGAAAGATATTTGTTCTAGAATATACTCATTTTGTATCATAAGAACTTACAGGAAGTAAAATTCATAAAATGTAAGGTAATGAAACAGAATGAGAAATTCATAATAAAAATAAAGATTAAACACTTTTTGTCAGTTTTTTTGTTTTTTTGTTTTTTTTTTTTGCGGATTTCTCCTAAGCCCACAGTAATTCTGTGTAGCCAAAAAACATTGACCTGACACCATTCGGATTTACTTTTGCCAACCTCTTATTTCCTTTTTCACCTTTTCTGTTCTCCTGTTACTAAGTTAGAATATAAATTCTTCCATAAATAACATATCCCTGTGAAGATAAAAGAGAAAAGCATTATAAAGATAAAACATGTTCACATTTTTGTACAACCGATTTCCTTTACATTTACAATTTTATTTAGACCCTAGGCAATAGAATGAGTTGTAATTTCATGAATAACATATATAATCATAAATGTTTAAATAAATTGCTAGACTCTTTTGAACTAAGGTATGCAGGACCTGTGAGATTATCTATTTTGCACAGGTTTTTGAGTTAAATGTATCAAAGTATTTTGCTTCATGTATTCAGTAGCAACAGCTTGGAAAGAATTATGCTGGCACAGCTTCTCCCCTACATGGTTGTGTGACCCAGGAGAACTTAGTTACCATCTCTGCCTTTGATTCCCCTGTCTTGGGCAGTATTTAGCCCATGTCAAAGCCAAAGACCAATAGGAAGTGCACCTGGGATCAAAAAAAGGTTTATGGGGCACCTGGCTGACTCAGTCTGTAAAACCTACAACTCTTGATCTTGGGGTTGTGAGTTCAAGCCCCAGTTGGGTGGAGAGATGACTTAAAAATAAATTCTTTAAAAAAAAAAAAAAGTTAAGTTTATTAAGTCTTCTGTAACAAGCAAGGCAACATACCACACCAGGTGAAATATTTCAGGTACCTCAGTAAAAAGGATTTAAAAGAGACTTATGACAGGATTTCATTTGAGAAGAGGTCGAAGGAAGCTGCGTTCTGTTCTGGATCAGATGCTGTCAAAAATAACTGCAACTTGCTGTTTGGGTATCTTTTCTCTAGGAGTCAAGAAGAGCTAAGAAGCTGCGATTGTCACTAAAGTAACAATAGCATGACATGGTTTTGGAATATAGGAGAGGTTTGGTGGGGTGAGGTCTGGAGCTGACCACCAAGAAAGAGTTCTAGAGATGTCTTTGGTGCAAAATGGTGTTTTATTAAGGCTCTGTGACAGGACCCATGGGCAGAAAGAGCTGCTGCCCTGGGGTTGTGAGGGCTGGTTGATTATATCTACGGGGTTGAGAGAGGTAAGGAAAAGGGAGGTTTCAAAAGGATTTTCATATGTTAAAGAAGACTTACAGGATACAGGAGGCCTTGTCATTGTCAAGTTAAGGCTTTACATTAGTTGGGAGCTTCCTGGAGAAACATTATGCTCTGCCCACTTCAAGTATCTGTCAATGGGCTACAGGTTATAAGAACATTTAGTTGTATCTACATTTCTTTCTGAAAGCTAGGTTATTTTTATTTTTTTTTTTTCTTCACGTCAGATGGGTAATGTGCCTAGGTCGTAACAAGGTTTAAGGGGTGGCACATATCACACAAAAGCGTGAAGACCCAATCATCATGCTTATGAACTACAAAAGGATCCTGAAAGCTAGGTTATTGATAGAAATGCTTTGTTCTTGTAGATTGCTAAGGCATTGTGATCTCTGTAAGTTACCTAATTTCTTTTCCTTTTCTTAGCTTTAGGGCAGCCAGGAGTGCCTGAGGAATGTCACATATATCCCATGGGGGAGGGGTTGTGGGGTGTCAGTTTCTGCTTTGTCCTCAGCTTACCTTCTGTTCCCTCATCAAGTCTAAACTGGAAACAGGAGATATTTAGTAATATCTTGTGGTTACACAGAGTCTTTGCTTTTATTTATTTATTTTTTCAGGCATAAGAATGGAGTGATTTTCATAGTCATGGAGATTCCTCATTGAATGCTGATGTTATATGAAATTGGTCATGATCATCAGGGAAATACCATTGTTTAGTTGGTAGCAACTGGGTCAGCCACTAGCGTATACCTCTAAAGGCTACTTTTCTTTGTTTTTTGTTTTCTTTCTCCATACTTCTTTTAGCCAAGGGCTGGTAAAGCAGACTGTGGGATATTGCCGAGACTTTACTTATCAGAAAGTTGTTCAGGTAACTTTCTCTTTAATTGAACTAAAGTTAGCCTTTGCTGTTACTGTTGTAGGGTGAGCTATCATCTAATTTGATGATGGCTACACAGTAACTTTTAGGATTCTGGAGAAGATTCATCAGCCAACTTCTGTACAGATATTTACCAGTTGTGGGGGTGGGGGGGAGTCTAGATGACCAAACCCTGACTGCAAAACACATATCCCACAGTCCAGAACAGTTTTTTCATGGACTCAAGTGTCATTCTTTTTTTTTTTTTTTTTAATTGGCCTGGCCATGGACTTTTCCATATAGAATAATGGAATATTCTATTCCATTCCATATTCGATTCCATTCTAACACTAAGAAGTGTTCCCATAGCACACTTTCCCATAGCACACTTTCTCAGCACACTTGAAAAGAAATCAAGGGCTAATGTGTCATCCTTAACAACACTAGATAATATTGTAAACTGGTCTGTTTGATCTTCAGAGAAAAACTGATGTCCATAGAAGAAATAATACTATGAGACCACAGAATGTATCAGAAATATAAGAATCATTTATGGCAACAGGAGTGAGGTCATTTTGGGTACCTCTCAAAGAACAGATTTACTGATTGAAGTTAAACAGGACCTGCAAAGCTACAAGCTAAGTGGGACAGAAGAGGATAGCCCTGATATTTGTTTCCACCCTTATCAAGCTATGTTTGATGAGAGTACTGTACCGATTTCCATTGAAACACTTTGTTGACATGAGGTCAAAATCTACTTGAATGCGAATGAAAGTTGGAATTAATGATGAAAGAAAAATGTAAATACTTAGAGGAATGTGAAGAAGGAAATCAACCTTCTGAAAATTTTAAGAATAATATTTGAATTTTTATCAGCAGGAGCAGGTGAAGGCTGACACATTCAATAATTAGCTAGGATCAGATCATTAGTAATGGTCTGAAAACATCTTCCAAGAGAGGTTTCTCTTTTATTAAATGGCAGTTAAAAGACTGTGAGGGTGGAAGTGGAAAAACTGATGAGAGCATAGTGAGTACACCTACTTGATCACTAGAGAGCATAGAAGTATGATAACAGACAGGATTAGCTTTACAGAAAAAGTACAGAAGTTTTGGAAAAGTAGTATTATTTCAGTTTCTTGTTGAAAATTGTCTCTTTTGTTTTGTCATCTAAACTAAGAGCCTTGAAGTCAGCTATCTACTGTTAAAAATTTCACCAAAGTGAGCAAACAGACACTGATTTTATTCTGATACGATTGCTAGTAACAGTAGAGAGCACAGGCCAAATTTAGATACTTACTTTCATGGAAACAAAGGCCTGGATTAAGGGTATCCTAAGTATTTGTGTTTGCTAATTGTCTTTACCTGAAAGAAAAGTAAACTTTCTCCTATCTTCAGGGCACAAGGTAGTT
Organism: Meles meles; assembly: GCF_922984935.1. NCBI lineage: Eukaryota > Metazoa > Chordata > Mammalia > Carnivora > Mustelidae > Meles > Meles meles. The sequence continues at coordinate 16,551,405 of NC_060082.1, read as the reverse complement.
TTACAATGTGGAGCAAAGAGACTCACCAAAGTTAGGTCCCTCCCTTTCCACGAAGACTGGAAGACAGGTGTTCTTTGTCCTTCAATAACTACATTTCAAAGGGATGACTCCAAGTCCATAATGAGAATGATATTTCTAGGTTGTGCACTAGCAAGAAACATTTTGAATGATTTACATCTCACAGGGGCAGAGAATGGATTTATAATTACAAGTTTTCTAAAATAAATACCTTCAGAAAAATCAGAGGCATAGAGTCAGAATGAAACTTCTCTAAAGTTTATCCAAGCTGAGGGAGATGTTAACATGTTCTTGGTCACCGTCTCCCAGGATTGTCAGCGTCTGGATCATTCTATAGGCTACCCTCAGCTCAAGGTCTCCCCAAAGCATTTAAGTCTAATGAATAAGAGATGTCTTTTTAAATTAGGGAACATAAACCCATAGATCAAAGTTTTTCTTGGAGAGCATTATTAATAGTCTGATAAAAACCATTCCATTAGAGATGGAAGAGTGATTCGATCTTTTTCTCTTACTCTTTCCTCTCTCTCTCTCTCTTTCAGGCCTTGCAGGGGCTATTTATATGACTATCTTGGAAAGGTTGCTTATTCTGGTTTAACATTAAGACTTTGTTTTTATAAGAATTATTTCTATCCATATTTATTTCCTTTAGGGTAGAATCTCTGACTGTATGAGGTTCCAGTGGTGCCTGAAGTAGCTTTTTCTTAACTTATAAGGAGAGATCTTTGTCATCAAGTTTTCCCTAGAAAACAAGGAAGTTCTAGAGCAGTGGTCTCTAATAGGACTTTTTTGTAGGGATGGGTATCTTTTCACCTTTCCTAATTAATGTGGTAGCTACCAGCTACACATAGACACTTGAAATGTGGTTACTGTCACTAAAGAGCTAGATTTTTATTTACTTAAGTTTAATCAATTCAAATTTAAATTTAAATAACTACATAAGGCTAGGGGCTACCATATTGGAGAACACAGCTTTAGAGTTCTTAGAACTTTGTTAATGTTTGGTTTTACTTTTTATGTATTTACTTTTTTTTTTTTTTTTAAGTAGGCTCTATGCCCAGCATGGAGTCCAACGTGGGGCTTGAACTCACAACCTGAGCTGTCAAAAGTCAGTTGCCCAACCGACTGAGCTACCCAGGAACCCCAGCTTGTTTTTGGTGTTAGAATTCCATCTGTACTCTTTACTTTCTTGAGTGAGTGAGTGAGGATAAGAGCAATGAATCTTTTTGAGTGAAAGGTTTTGCAAATTTTTTAAATAAAATTTTCAGTAAAATGTAGCTTACAAGCAAAGAAAATCCTTAGTTCAAACTGAAAAATAAGCAAAGAAAAAAAAATCAAAACATTTTAAAATGTATGCTTGTATAAATGTATGCTTGTATAAATGTATAAAATGTATGCTTGTATAAAATGATGCTTGTATAAATATTTGGGCTTTTTTGTTTGTTTTTGTTTGGTACCTGGCAGGCTCAGTCAAAGTCAATTAACCTAGTCATCTGAATTGATTTAACTCCTGGGAGTTAATATTCCAAAAACAAATTTGAATCTGTGATAATATTGCCTTCTGGACAGTGTCCAGGTTGGGTTTTAAATATGATCTATTAACTAACAAAATTAAACCCAATTATCCCATAGAGTCTCTAAAAGTTCTGCATAAGGTATAAATAATTTCCTAAGAGGTTACAAACGAAAAGAATTTTCATTCCTTAGGCAAGAGAAGGAGATTGCTAGTTTCAGGTTGTTATAGTGATAGATATTGATATGTGAAGGGGAAAGAATCATGAGGGTATAAATCAGATCTTTTAATTTATTCCATGAGGTGTGTTAGGGGCTCCTTGGTGCTCAGTCAGCTAAGTATCGGACTCTTGATTTCAGTGCAGGTCATGATCTCAGGGTTTTGAGATCAAGCCCCATGTCAGACTCAGCAGTGAGTGTGGGGCCTGCTTGAGATTCTCTCTCTGGGCACCCCCCCCCCAACCTCTGCTTGAGCACACATATGCACTCTCTCCAAGAAAAAAAAGTATTAGGATAGACTCTGATTGACAACAGTGTATAAACATAGATATCTAGAAACAAAGGTTTTGTAGAAAATTACTTTACAATATTTGTTCTTAAAAATGATAATGTTTCTTTAACTTGAAAGTAAAGTGCTTGTATGTGTGTCTGTGTTAACTTGCAAACAGTGTAGAAAAAAATGGTTTTCTCAATACTTTTTAAGTCATTGAAATTTAAGGAACACCCAAAACACCTGATTATGTACATTTTTCCTTCCATCCCACCCACCTGACCTTCCTTTAAAAAAAAATAAGATGAAGAAAAAAAGCTTTGTTTTATTGATAGCCATTCATTCTGAAAAGCCAAAATACAATTTAAGCATAAAAAGAGATCTTAACAATTTTAGTATTCTGAATCTGAACTTGAATTTGGAAAAGGCAAAGCCATAAGTTGCCAGAGAAGACAAGATGGGAACATAAGGCATTAGTAAATTATCATAAGCAATATTTTGAAATTATACTACATTAAAAAAAAACAATGATTAGTAGGAATGTTTTATTGTCTTGCAAAATTAAGAAGTTAGTAGACTTTTAAGAGAAATCTCTTATGTGGACACAAGATAACTTAGTCCTTTAACAAAAAAATATTTGCAATAATTTTCAGACAACAGATTTACTAATATCTTATTATGAACATTACATAGAAATACACAGTTGGATAAATATATATCTCTCTTATCACTCTACCATCCCTGGATATTGACCTTCATTCCTCCAAATGGAAAAGGCTTGCTTAGCCTTCCCACCACCATGTTCCAGATCAAGGGAATGAGCAAGGGAAAGTGGAGAAGGAATTTGCTCCCTTTATAAAGGTGAAAGCTACAAGTTGCCTCTATTAAGTCCATGCACATGTCATTGGCCAGAACTTGGTCGAATAACCACTTTAAGTTACAGAGAATTTTGAGAAATGTACTCTCTAGCCAGGTTTCATCTGCCCTTTTAAAACAAGCCGCGGAAGTGGGAAGGAGGATGATGGTGGGATTCTACTGGACGCCAGTAGTTTGCTGTATTGCATTAAGAAGCATTGCTTAGTACTATGGTGAGTGCTGTGAAGTGTGTAAACCTGGCGATTCACAGACCTGTACCCCTGGGGCTACTAATGCCTTATGTGTTTATAAAAAAAAAAAATTTAAAAAAAAAGAAGCATTGCTAAATAATCAGACAATGTCTATGAACTGTAGGGGTAGAAAAATTTTCCCTTTTTCCTTTCTAGATTCTTTGGCTGGTCTAATAATTAAATGGATATAAAACAGATTAACGGCAAAAAAATGTTTAATAACATGTATAACTCCTGTATGTATGAGAGAGACCCAGGAATAGTTAACTCCCTGAAATGACTGAAGCCATCACCTTAAATAAATAGCTTGGTCTTCAGCTAAAGACCAGGGAAGATGTTGGGGGTGGGGAGTTACCAGGAAAATTATGGTAAACAGAGGTAAGGTTTGTGCAGATTTAAATTAAGGCCTTCTTTACTGATAACAGTTTCTAGAATCATCCCCCTCTTCCTGGTAAAGTAAGGGAGACAAATTTTCTTTTTTTTTTTTTTTAAACATTTTATTTTATTTTTTCCACAGAGTGAGAAAGAGAGAGAGAGAGGGAGACAGAGCAAACATAAGGAGGTTTGGAGGGAAGGGCAATGAGAGGAGAAGAAGGCTCCCCACTGAGCCAGGAACCAGCATTGGGGAGCTCTTTTCCCAGGACCCTGGGATCCTGACCTGAGCCAAAGGCAGATGCATAACCAATTGAGGCACCCAGGCTCCCTGAGGGACACAAACTTCCAAATGGAGATTTCTTTACAGATGTAAATATATCTTACAAAAGGGTTACTTCTATTCAGTTTTTGGAGCTTCATCTCTGTCTGCTGCTTCTTAAAAATAATCAGCTTAAAATAGTCAATATACCAAAGAAGTGTATTTTGGGGTGATATATTTTGCTCCCTTTCAATATCTTTATTTTTTTTAAGATTTTATTTATTTATTTAACAGACAGAGATCACAAGCAGGCAGAGAGGCAGACAGAGAGAGAGGAGGAAGCAGGCTCCCTGCCAAGCAGAGAGCCCAATGCAGGACTGGATCCAAGGACCCCGAGATCCTGACCTGAGCCAAAGGTAGAGGCTTTAACTCACTGAGCCACTCAGGCGCCCCTCAATATCTTTATATGTAGATGTACACAAATCCACCTCACTTCTTGGTGAGTGAAATTTCCCTTTTAAGGGAATTAACTTTTTTTCTTATGTGCCATGCTCTTACCTAGTTCCTCTGCTCATAAAAAAGAGGATTAAAGTGTAGGTTTAGCCATAAAATGATTCATACGTCATAGGTTCTTCACACACAGTAAATGCTCAGCCATACGCACAACTGAAGTAATTAAGGAAGTAGCGGCAAACATCCTGTGTTACTGGGGAGCAGCTTGGCTCTCCGTGGTATCATAACATCTCCTGCTGAGCTAAATAGACTCTGAGAAAACAAATGTGTTGGTGGGCAACGTGAGAATTCAAAGCCAGCTGACTATTTAGTGTTCCAGTACCCAAGCCAACAGTCTGTCTAAGTACCTCTTTGGGAAAGCAGAACTCCACCTTGGGAGAAAAGTTACGTATTTTGCAAGTGAATTTCCAAAAATGAAAACTATGGAAATATTGCCTTAGAATCTGTTATTTTTCATTGTTACTGACAGAGAATTTCCTCCTGGAGGGGATAATTTTGCAAAGAAACTTGATAGTTGACTCGAGAAAACAAATCTCTTCTAAGTAGTTTTCTGTTTCTAGGATTCTTAACAATCTTGTCACAAGCCATTTTCATACACTTGTTCTAAACCTCACCTATTGTGAGGAAGACAGGAAGGTTCTTTCCTTTTATTCCTATTTGTTTTCCTGTGAAATACATTCCCAGAGGACTATATAATAATGAAGTTCTGTATGAATCTAAAATTACATAAGCAACAAGTAAAAAATATACCTTGAATTATAAACTCCATAAGGTTAGAGGCCCCGCCCTCACTATTTATTACAGCTCTTGAAATATTGTATGGCCCATGGTGGTCATTCAAATATTGTTGAATGTGTACTGGAGACTTTTAATATAAAACTTAGCTCCTGAATGGATATGGTTGGATACACTCTTTCTTCGCCTTAACAATTTCTCATGAAACATACTTTCTTTCTTTTCTTTTCTTTTCTTTTTTTTTTTTAAAGATTTTATTCATTCACTTGACAGACAGAGATCACAGGCAGGCAGAGGGGCAGGCAGAGAGAGAGAGGGAGAGGGAAGCAGGCTCCCCACTGAACAAAGAGCCCAACGTGGGGCTCGATCCCAGGACCCCGAGACCATGACCTGAGCCGAAGGCAGAGGCTTTAACCCTGAGCCACCCAGAGGCTTTAACTGAGCCACCCAGGTGCCCCTACTTTTTTAAGAAACTGAAAGTCATAGGAGTGGAGGTTCAGAAGTGGGATGGGAGGGTATAAACAGAAAAACATGATATTGGGTACATTCATGAAAAATGAACGTACATAGGAATGCTATGCACTCTATAGTGAACTATGAAAAACTTCTAGCGTTTGAATAGAAGAAAGTGATATTGTCATTATATTCACACCTATGTCTATAAGATGAATTGTGGGAGGCAGCGATAAGGCTTGAGACGAGGACCAAACCAGGCCCTGACTTGTGTCTCCTTTAAAGTCCGAATAGCCTAACAAAAGGTTTAGGATGGAAAAGTTGAGTAACACTGAGAAAGGGTCTGTGCTATGCGTTGTGTGCTCGCCTACGCAATTTCCCACGTTTACTTGTTAGATGAGAGCAATTTGGTTGGGGTTGTAAATTCATAACTGGTCCTTGCTGTTCCAGCACAGCTTATGAATCACTCTCAGGTTTGTTGTTACTTCTCGAATGTTTTGAGTTACTTTGGAGTCAGTGCAGCTGGTTAAGGAATTATCTGAAGACAGAGACCACTGGCCTTGGAGAGTCTGCATTTAGACGGTGAGAAGTAGATAATGGGGAAGTCTGGAGGGTTTTTTGTGCATGTAGTAAATTCTTTTGTAATCAGTTAAAAATAATTATTGTTGGCTATATAATACCGTGCTGCCTTGAATAAACTTGGCATTGGTGGAAATCATCCCCTATGCTCCTCCTGCCCCCATCTCTTGTCTCTTTAATTTCTTTTCACCATCCTCTTACCCTCGCACTTCCTGGTCGATTTTTCATGCGGGCCGTGGCAATGAATAACATACGCAGCTGGGGTATTTCAGGAGCTGTGTAAGTATTAGTCTCTTCCATTATCTGAATCACTAGTATGGTAATATATTACTAATAAAAAGATTTTAAAAAATCATCAACAGGTTTTTAAATGTGGTATATTTAATTGCTTATGTTGAGAAAATAACATACTTCATAAATACACATGCAAGCTTACACACAGGTTTCTGGTAAATTGGCCTCATTTGAAGATAAATCAAAGTTTACATCTGGGTTCTGTCTTGAATATATGGCACAGGCCAAATGGTCCTTTGGCTCCTCTTTAGATAAAGTGGCAAACTCCTAACTCTGACTTTTCCTTCTTTCTGAAGTTTTTCCTGATGCTTTTGGCAAATTTGGGTGCACTTTTAAATCTGTTCTTTGTCTTTTTATTTTTAGGTTTGTCTGCATCACATCCAAATCATTTTGTTTGTTTCTGTGGCTGTGCTGCTTCTGATTGAGAAATCATTGAGCACTGCTAGAGATTGAACATTTATATCTTCTCCAAAATTTGTAAATTAAACACCTACTTGTCAGTGTGAGTATTTGGAGGTGGGGCCTCTGGGAGGTGATTAGGTCATGAGGGTAGAAGCCTCAGGAATGGGATTAGTGCCTTATCAAAGAGGTACCAGAGAGTTCCCTTGCTGCTTCTGCCAACTGAGCCCCAGGCAGAAGATGGCCGTCTGAAACCTGGAAGAGGATTCTCCCCAGAACTTGAGCACGGTGGTACCCTGATGTTGGACTTCCAGCCTCTCCAGCTCTGAGAAATACGTTTCTGTTGCCTTTTTTTTTTTTTTTAAAGATTTCACTTATTTATTTATTTGAGAGAGAGAGAAAAATAACGTGAGCATGAGCAGGGCAGAGGGAAAGGGAGATGAAGACCTTGCTGAAGGGGGAGCCCAAGGCGGGGTTCGATCCCAGGGCTCTAGAATAGTAACATGAGCTGACGGCATATGCTTAACATACTGAGCCACCCAGGCACCCAGATTTCTGTTGTTTGTAAGCTGCTGACTCTATGATACATTATTACAGCAGTCTGAACAGACTGAGACAAGCATAGAAACAATATATAAAGACAATATATAAAACATTCCTTCTTCACAAAAAGAAAAAAAAAAGAAAACAGAAACATATCCAATGAATGAATGAATGATGCATAAATGAATCTTGGTCTTCTGTTGTCTCTCCTCTTCATCTTGTTCAATTCCATGTACATTTCCAAAGAAAAATAATGCATACAGTTAGGTCTTTCAAAATAGACTTTTCTACTTAAAAGCCTGCTTTTATCTAAATATTTACTAATTTGATCAGAACCATTTTAGTTTCATCCTGCGAGTTGAATTTTGGGAAAATATTTTTATCATATTTACCTAATTGGTCAGAATAGTGCTTTAGCAAAATTAACTAATCCCAGAAATAATGTCATTCAATATAGTAAAATGGTTTAAGATGTGAACAAAGTTTAAAACTGAAATGAAATTTTTCTGAGTATATGTTCATAATGATACACGTGCACTAATTCAAGAAATGATATATTATGTCCCTCACAGGAATTCCACAAAAATGTCATGGAGGTTCTGCCCCATTGTGGGATGTGAGTAGACGGAACATTTCCCCTACAGCCAATGGTATACCTTCCTTCCTCTTTCCTTTCTTGATGTTTGAGGCTACCCACTTCCATATGCTTTTGAATCAAAACTCATTCGTATTCTGGAGAGTATTTTACTGTGATTCATTTGGGCTTTTTATACATTCCTATATTTAGGAGTGGTCTAACAGAAACACTGGTTTTGTTCTCATTAATCTATCCCTGACTAAACTATAGTTTGATTACATTGGATTTTTGTATTCTCTCATCTCTTCTCTATTCTCTGAATTTTGTTCTACACTTTTTCTTTTTCACAACCCTCATTTATAGTACAACTGAGTACTGCATAGCAGAAAAGAAAATTTATATGGCTTTCATGAGGAACCTATCTTTTTCAATACACCAGAAGGCTAGTGCATACTTTAATAGGTACACCAATTACCTACTCTTTGTTTTCTATGTTGAAACGGGATTTTCTTTTCCTACCCATGAAAGGAACAGAAATCTAAAAATCTAAAAAGGCTCCAATTCAATTCAAAACCCCAGATCTAACCAGTTTGAATGGGTATTAAATGGAACAAAAAGTCTTCCCTCATTTTTCTTGAATTTGTTTTTATTTTTATTCTAGTAAAAAAGTACGATCGATCTATCCTCTGTACCACGATAATCAAATATTGCTTCAGTCAGCAGGTAAAGAGAGAACAGTTTTTACAAAATGCCTTTATGACCAGTCCTATAAACACTTATAGTTTATCTTCTTTAAAACTGTGTAATGTCCAACTGCCTGGCAAATGGCGACTCAGGCCAGTATCTGGATCTCAGCATATGTACCTATATTAACTACTTGTTGGGGCTTATTCCCATGATGTTTGCAAATTAAGCTGAGTTACACATTTTGTCTCTTTACTATGCCCTTCACTATATGAGGTAATGAGAAATAAGTGGGACATAGATAATATGAGGCAAATAGTACTTTAAAATTCATTGTAACTTTTATTTTTCTTTATTTTTTTTTAAGATTTTATCTATTCATTTGACAGACAGATCACAAGTAGGCAGAGAGGCAGGCAGAGAGAGGGGAGGAAGCAGGCTCCCCACTGAGCACAGAGCCCGAGGCTGGCCAGGCCAGATCCCAGTACCCTGGGACCAGGACCCGAGCCAAAGGCAGAGGCTTTAACCCACTGAGCCACCCAGGCGCCCCTCATTGTAACTTTTACAATAAATGTACTTTTCAAGACTAATAGAATGTTTTGTTTGCATCTTTATTATACACACCAACTGATCAGGAATGCAGGGAGGAAGGGAAGAACTTTCAAGTATGTCATCCGGCAAAAGAAAGACACATTAGTATTTAGCATTTGCTTTGGGTCATAGTCTTGTGCTGCAGCCTGGATTCCCCTAGGAAAACAGTCTCTGAGATGAAGAGTAGAAGGAAGGAGGTGTACTGTGAAGGGCTCCAGGAAACAACATGTGTAGAAGGGGAGAACAGAATTGGGCAGAGGGAGAAGTCGAGGTGTAATGTAATCTCCATAAAGCTTCAGTTAACCATACATAGAGTTTATTTTGTCTTGGGGAGAATAAGCTCAACTTGGTCATGTTGATCAGTTGTTATGGAGAAGGCTTGTCCAGGAGTGTGGTGTTGCACACAGTGGATCTCTGCAGTTGAAGCAGTCCCTGAAAGTGACAGCTGAGGGCTGCCTGCCATCAGGTGTCCCAGAAACTGGAGAACAAGTCCTTCATTCCTGAAGGGGGATCCGGGCAGCACAGCATTCACTGCAGATGGGCTTGCCATATGCCATGAATCAGTCATGTCAATTGTCGCCATTTAGATTCAAAAAGAAAAATGTAATAGAAAATTATGTTAGTAGTTTAAAATTCATGAAGCGGCATAAGCAAAGTTACTCTAGTCAACAATATACCTATTGTGCTAATTGTATCTTCTCTGGGATATTTTTGAATGAGAAGTAATTGTGTTATTTATGGAACAAGCATGTTAGAAATTAAGGAACTAGAAAGATGAATAAGATAGTAACATAACTCTTTTTCTAACAGGATTTTCCACCAACTCTCACAGAGTTTAGAAGAGACAAAATGGTGACACAAAAAGGGTTCTATGATGATGAATACCATTATGTAGAGTCAGATAGCGTGCTTGGAGTTGGAATAGTTCAGATAGTTCACTGAAAGTGAGATACTTCATACATAAGGTTCATTTGGACTGGGCTTTGAAGCTGTAAGAGGATTTCATTATTAATAACAGATATTGGCTGGAAGAGACAAGGGATTGGGACTTAAGTAAAATGAGCATCTAAGTGAGTTTAGAAAGCCCTGGCTATATATGGTAAACAAGAAAATAAATCAATACAGCAATAGTAAAATGTGTGTGATGGGGAAAAGAGGGCAATAACATGATCAAATCAGAATGAGAACAAATAGACAAGCCCTAGCTTTCAGATATAAGAACTTCAGTTTTTCCACTTGTGTTAAACGAAAATTTTTAAAAATGTGTTAAAACTGTCAACATAGACTTCTATACCCTGTAAAAATATCATTCAAAAATCAAGATGTTTTCAAATTCACAAAAGCGAAGAGATTTTCTCTCCAGCAAATTCTTATTACAAGGAGTGTTAAAGGAGGTTCTTCAGGTTAAAGAGAAGTCATTCCAGAGAACGAAACAGGATGTATCTGCCAGAGAGAATCAAGTGCACTGGCCAAAATGAAATGTGGGGAAATGTAAAGATTCTTTTTCCCCTCTACATTTTTCCATGAAATTACTGGAAATCAGAACAAATATTATAATATACCGTGAGTTTCACTGTTATGCTGCCTATGGAGATAAAGTAAATGACAACAACACAGAGAATGGGAGGGACAATGGAGTTATTATGCAGCTGTAAAGTTTTACACTGTGAAAGAAGCAGTATAATGATAATTCAAATTAGAATGTTTTTAAGTTAGGATACATTCTCTCTCTCTTTTTAATCTTAATTAAAAAAAAAATTTAAGTAGGCTTTGGGCTTGAACTCATGACCTTGACATCAAGGGTCACATGCTCTACTGACTGGGCCAGCCAGGCATTCCAAGGATGCATTTTCTAATCCCTAACACAGTGGCTGACAAAGTATGGTGTGCTGATATGCAACATTACATTACCTGGGAACTTGCCAGTAGTACAAATAGCTAGGATTTATCCACACTTCCAAAGCTAGACCCCTTGGAGGTAGGTAGCACCCAGGTAGGTATATTTCAATAAGTCATTCAGTTTATTTGGATGCATGTTAAAGTTTGCCAATATGGATATGGGTGCAGACACTACACTTTGCGCCTTTTGGGGTGTCTCTATTGGTTTAAATATTTTGGAAAGTCGTGTAGAAATGTACACGTTTGTACCAGTTTATTCGATATATCCTTTTTCATAACTTTAAATTGAAATTTGCAAAGTGAACAATAACAGATTCACAGACTTATGCATTGCACATAATTAATAATATCAAATAAATGGAAGCTATCTATATTCTGAGGAGAAAGGAAAATGTTTGATCAAGTACGACACAGTCAAGTCATTCTTCCATTAAAGTTGATGTCAGACCTATTTGTGTGGACATGGAAAACTGCCCAAAATATGCAATTCAATTAAAACACAGATTTCAGGACCCCTGGGTAGCTCAGTAGGCTAAGTGCTCAGGGTATGATCTGAGGGTCGTGAGATCCAGCCCCAAGCCCTGAGTCAGGCTCCAAGTTAAGTGGGGAGTTGGCTTGTAATTTTCTCCCTCTCCCTCTGCCCCTCTGCACTGCTCATGCAGACTCTCTCTCTTTCTCTAAAATAAATAAGTAAATCTTTAAAAAAAAAATAAATAAAATAAAACAAAATATAGAGTTCAAAACAGAATTTATAGTGGTATTCTATTAATGTAAATATGCATTTATATATAGCTTGGACAAATCTATTACTATGTTTAAAATTATGGTTATAAAACATGAGTTTAACACACGGTTAAAAGAAAAAAAAGGCAAACAATTGAAAATAACAAACAATGAAATTTCTCACTGTATCACTGACTCAGATTTCCCTATGCCAAAGCCAAGTATTTTTATTGCTTCTCTTATTAAATCTAAAGTCACTGTTTATAAAGTCTAATATGCTTATATCCCTATTTCTTGGTTAATCAAATTTAGACAATAAATACTGAATCTCTACTTCAAAAATAAAGCATTTGCTCACTTATATTTTCCTTAATACATTCTTCCTTCCTCTAAATTCATAAACATAATATAATTGTTTTATCTCATATCAAGTATTTAAAAATTTTTAATTATATACTTAATCTTTTCGTACTTGACCAGTTAATTTTAGATAACATTCCCTAATTCCCCAGTATATAAAACAAAAAATTAACAATTTAGACTCCCCTTTATTTCCCTTTTCACATGCCAATTTGTGTGAGCTATAGCATTATTTTCATACTGAAAAGATTTAGAATATTTACATTCTATTCTTAAACTGTAATTAAGTTTTTATGGCTATAGGTTGATTTTAAAATTTGAAAAATTTCAATAAATGACATCTAATCTATTGTGATCATATAAATAAAGTGCAATTTACAAGCAAAAATGGGATAAGCATATGAGAAAGGAAGTATTGCTCTCTCACCCTATGACACTTACCTTCTGCCATTTAAAAAATAATATTCTAAGAGTAATTCAATAGATCAAAGTTATGACACATTTTTAAATGCTTCATATTTTAGCCACAATTTTCTTGAATAGCACTTTGTATTGGGGGAGGAGGGCTTGTCATTACCCTGCAAGCACCCACCTTTAATATATCCTTAATATTGTCATTCTTTTTAATTTTTTGTGAAAGATTTTATTTATTTCTCAGAGAGAGAGACAAAGAGAGAGAGTGTGCACAAACAGGGAGAGTAGCAGGCAGAGGGAGAAGCAGAATCCCTACTGAGCAGGGAATCTATTCCAGGACCCTGAGATCATGATCTGAGCCAAAGGCAGATGCTTAACTGACGAGTCACCCAGGTACCCCTTGTCATTTCTTTTAATTAAGCTATTTGTTTCATGGTGTCCACATTTTTCAAAAAGATATCTCTGTAAGAGGCCTATATCTTCCTGCTAAAGCATGAAATATTTGCCTGTATGGGATGACTACACAGTTAGCTGTTAACCTAGAATTTCTGTTTCTGTTTCTACTGTTTCTTTGATTTTAGTAATTCTTTTTCCTAGATTACTGTTTCCATTTCATTATTACACACAGTTTTTTTCCACAAAAATTTCATAAAAGGTATGTTTTCTGAGACTAAATACGTATGAAAATTTATATTTGAAATTATGCTGACTTAATATAAATTTTTATAATGATTTTTATAATGATTTACAGTCATTTTCCCCAAGTTTACTGAAAATTCATTTGCATTGTCTTCTATACCTAGTGTTCCTGATGGAAACTTGAATGCCATCTCAATTTTATTCCAATACAGGTAGAGTTATCAGAAGTTACACTGTGCCTGGGATAGTCTTGGGTCATTCTTATTGTTCTAGAGCAGTTTTAGTGACACCCCTTTCACTGTAAAATTGTCCAGGATTAGATTACAAATTATATAGGAAATTATTTTTGTATGTCTAAAAATTTATGAAAAATGTCTGAGTCACTTTTCATTTATTGAATTTGGTACTTAAAGACCCTATCACTTGAAGATTTATCTTTAACTCTTGAATATATTCTTCTATTTCTTCTTCTTACTATTCTTACTATTATTATTATTATTTTACTCCATGTTCTCTCATCTTTTTATTTCTAATTTCTTGTAAATGGACCTCTTAAATTGATCATATTTGTCAGCTTTTTTTTTCTTTTTACTGTTTTCTTCCTCTTGCATATTTTCTGACTTATTGCCTTTAAGCTAAATGTTCTGGAAAATATCTTGATTTTTACCTTCAGATTTTCAATGGAGCTTTAATTTTTTTTTAAGAAATCACCTTTTAATTTTAAAAGATTCTTTTCTCTGTTTCTTTTTTCATGATAGATTTCTAGGTTTTCATTGAATTATACATTTATACCTGTAAAAGAAGACTACTTATATTTTTTTGACATTCTTCTTTCAACTCTGAATTACTGTCTCAGCTTAGCCAAATTGTTTATTCATTTAGATCCTTCAGCTTTTGCACTAGTTTTCTCAAATATCTGTTGTAACGTTAGATTTCCATTCTTATTTTTAAATGAAGATTAAATTGACCCATATGCACAGTTGGCTTAGGTTTTTTCATTGCTGGGTGGGTAAGCTTTCTTCTTCTGTAACGCCCTGAACCCTCCTCCTAGGAGAGTTTACTAAAAGGTCTGCTTACACAAACTTCAACTGATAATCTTTGCTAGGCTAGAGAACAGACAGATGAATACAATCATCTCAAATGCTAGAAAGTTAGTATCAAAAGCCCAGTTCTTCCCCAAATGTAATAGAATGAATTCAGTATTCTCATTTTTGTCTGGGGATAATGGCTGAACTGTGAGCAACTCAGCACGTAAGGACAGGAAACACTGCAAGCCAACAAGGCTTTTTGTAGACTCCTTGAGTAATCAGCCTTTTCTGGTCAGTCCTATATATCTTCTGTAATCCCTATCAAAGAATTCTGTGTATTGGCTCTCGATGGCTTTGAAAAGAAAACAAACCCATTTCCATTGTGTCTTTCTCAGGAACATCTGTGTTTTTCTTCCTCTGTTCTAATTAAATGTTAACACCCTTCCATCTACTTTCCATTTTCCACAAATCCAATTACAACCTGGATAAACTGATGGCATCCCCCTAATTCTCCTCAGTATTATGCCTTTGAACCTTTTTTCACCTTTCATTGACATTTCAACAGGATTTCAGGCTAGAGGAAAAGGAGCATTCCATCTTGAGCTATTCCTTTTTAATGAAGAATGATATTAATATTTGGGGGGGAACCCATATGTAAGGAAAAAGTTTTATGTTAAAAATTAGTGAAATTCTGTGTTAAATAAATTTAGGAAGCTGCTTTACTGCAAGATTTCTCAGAGTCTTTACAATTTTATTTATTTATTTGGGAGAGAGAGAGAGAGCGAACACACTACAGGGAGAAGGGCAGTGGGAGAGGGAGAAGCTGACTTCCTGATGAGATTGGAGCCCCATGTGGGGCTTGATCCTAGGACACTGAGATCATGATCTGAGCTGAAGGCAGACACTTAACCGACTGAGCCACCCAGGTGCCCCTCTCAGAGTTTTAAAAGGACATTTTAAGGTCAGTTTCCAAGAGCAAGATATTCTAGAAAGCTTTTGAATAAAGCTTTATTTCTCATATGCAATGTTTATAGGAAAAAAAAAAAAAACTTGGGTAAGGAACCAAAGATATTAGATTAACAAACTAAAATGCAGCATGAGCTCTTAAAGAATAAGAAATCTCAGGGTGCCTGGGTGGTTCCATTGCTGTCTGCCTTCAGCTCAGATCCTGATGCGGGTCCTGGGATTGAGCCCCACATCGGGCTCCCTGCTCAGTAGGAAGCCTGCTTCTCCCTTTCCCACTCCTCCTGCTGTGCTCCCTCTCTCACTGTCTCTGTGTCAAATAAATAAATAAAATCTTGATGGGAAAAAAAAGAAATCTCAAATTTAAAAATATAGAACTAGGGATGCCTGGCTTAATTGGTTAAGCCTCTGCCTTCAGCTCAGTTCATGATCTCAGGGTCCTGGGATGGAGCCACAGATGGGGCTCCTTACTCAGACGAGAGCCTGCTTCTCCCTTTCCCTTTGCTGCTGCCCTTGCTTGTGCTTTCTCTCTCTCTTTGTCAAATAAATAAGTAAAATCTTTTAAAAACTGTATATACAAATAAATGATTACTAAACAAAGAACTTTGAGAATCTTGACATTTTTAACTAAATTCCAATTCAATTAACTTTTACAAAGACTTGTACTGGTACTACAAATGTATTATGATTTACAAAATTGTATTTTACTAACTTCATACAGTTACGAAAATGTAGTATATTCAATCCCTTTTGTACCATAAAAAAAGGACTAAATGATAATATGGATAACCTTGGGTGACTTGGGGATTGTTTTAAATAATAATCCAAACTTTGGGATTCTATTTAAACTCCCCACACTTTTTTGAGATACTGTGAAAGTAGTTTCCTTACGAGATTTCTGTTTAGATTGGAAATTCAATGAGAAAACCTGGTTGACAGTATTTCAACATTTCTAGCTCCCGCTTCGCTTATTATCTGAAAGCACTGAGGGATCAACAATAAAAAAAAGTAGTGAAAATGGAATTTTGCTTTAACTTTTTTAAAGTTCTAAAAGGTTTTGACTGAAGACAAAATTTGGAGAAAAAGTGAAACCTACTTCAGCATATGTATTTATCTCTTATTGATCTATTGGATCAAAAACAAGCAACATAGCAATAAATGCATAAAGTTGCTTATTTTTAAAGTTAGTAGTTTAAATAGAATGCATAAATGATATTTAAGTGTGGCAATAGAATCTTAAGATATATTACATCCCAAATCTTTTGAATACAACATAGTTGAAGGTTTGTATGTATTTATTTGAAACCTGATCATTACTGGATTTAATTTATTCTGCTGTTTAAATGACAAACTTCTCTGTACCTAAAATTACTGGCAGCATCATTATTTCTGGTGCTTTAAGTTTCTCTGTGTGTAATATTATTAGAAAAACAACACTATTTCTTTGCAGTTATGGAATGAATAAATCATGGTACAGCATAGGGAATATAGTCAATGATATTGTAATAGTGCTGTATGGTGACAGATGGTAGCTAGACTTGTGGTGAGCAGAGCATAACATACAGAAAAAACGATAACACTATTTTTAACAACATATTAAAAATATTGGGAAAGAGATGCTATTTAGAGTAATTTTACCACTCACTCCCCCACAAATGCACACACACAAAATACATTTTAAAAACTTTCTTCAACCTGGATATGGAAAATTTAAGACTAACCTGGAAAGAATTTAAAAACAAGATCAACAGCAACATTGTGAACAAAAAAACCCCCACAACCGAAATGAAAACACACAGGGCAGTGTAACTGTTTTGACTTTGCTCCCATCTGCTAAACTTTCAAAATATATCATAGTTCCCCAGACCAGTTCATTTTTTAACCATTGAAGAGTATTTTGCTGTTTTTGTTGTTGCTAATAGAATTTTTATAGTACTTTTGATTTCTTAAAATGCTTTAATATATTTTATATATTTAAAGAATGTTGGACAAGCATCTGACTTCTGTATTACAGATGCCTCTCTTATGGCATAAACATTTTTGGCGTCAGAAAAACCATCATGCATTAGTGGTAAAACCAGGTTTTGCACAGAGATGCCTGGACCATTCCCCTCTTCCCATGACTTCACTGTTTTGAATAGCGATGGTATGCAAATCTTAATGTATTCTTAATATATTGATTCCCTATTTCCCTTTTTGAAATGCTGTCTGATTTACTGAATATGCTTCCTTAAAGACTTTGGGGAGAAAAGTGTCTTGTTTTATTTACATTAAACCACACAGTATTTTGGGACACAGTTTCCAAGGAAAGGAATAGTCTATTAGGAAGGTCAGTCACATGACAGGGATACACAAGTAAAGCATGAAAAGCCTCGAATACAATGTTGAGCATATAAGAAATCAGCAAATGGTAACTGTTATCATTATTTATGTAGGGTCTTTCCACATTTACTCCTCATAATAAACCAGTAAGATAAATATATCAATCTTAAACATGAACAAACTGATAAATCGTTTAATTACAAAGATGAGGATTCTCAGGTTAAACATTTTAGAATTTGGACTTTAAAATGCAAAGGCCAAGCTCTTTCTGTAATGGAGGAGGGTTCCATGGGCAGCAAGTTTCCAAACTCTCTGTGATTAAGAATCATCTGGAGAACTATAATTTTTTTTTTTTTTAATTTCCAGATTTCAGCATTGAAATAGGGCGTGGTCAAAATATCTGCTTATACTTTGTTTTCGGACTTCTGGCTTTCAGAACTGTTACAGAACACATTTGTGATAATTTGCTATAGAATTCCTATGAAATTAATACACCCTGTCATGTGGCCTGGATATAGTAAGTGAATAAGTGAAAAATAATATTACATACTCTCAATTATCTTTAGGATGCTAGAACAGAGATGAGCTATATGTGAATAATGAGGAAATTCTTTGACTTAAATTTACTCTCACAGGAGTTACTACATTCTGCCTTTTAATTGAAAAGTTGTTTCTGTTAAAGAATTATGTATAGTAGAGTTATAATGTGTAAAGTATCATGCAGAGTGCTGAGAACACAAAGATAGATACAGTACTTCCTGCCCCCATAGACTTCTGTGGAGAATAGACACAAATTAGACACAAAAACATTTACAGCTTATAGAAAAAAAACTATGGTAATTTTAACTGCAGAGACAGGCACAAAATGCCTTGGGAGCAAAAAGGAAGAACACCTGACCCAACTTGAGAGAAAAAGAGGATTAGAAAGAGGGTACAAGAAGGATATAATAAGAGATCTTATCAGAGCTGAGGCTAATACTTTGTCCTTGAAAAGGTAGATCACAGGAATGAGTGTCAAAAGGGCTCTCTTGAAGTATCTATAAATAAGATTTTTATATAACATTGATTTTTTTTTTTTGTCCATACATTTCTAACTACCTATTCTATTCTAAGGGTATATTTAAATGTTGATTTCATTCCAAAAAAACTAATTGCAGTTTTGGCTTTAGCTATGTGTTTTTGGCACTGTTCCTTCTTTTTTAAATCTTCACAGTCCAAATTCCTACAATATACCAAACTTATGAATATTTATGAGCTAGATTAATGGCTTTTTGATAAGGATCATGAACACATTTCCCTCTATGAGCTGAGTCCATTCATTCATTCAAAATTATTTATTGAGCCCTACTATGTTTCAGCCATAATTACCTCAAAAGATACTGACTTTTAGCACACATTATGAGGACTAAATAACTAAAGATATTTTATTTTTCTTAGGTGAGGGTGTTAAATAAGTATTTCATTCTCTGATTAAGATTATGGGAGCTAGAATATTAGAAAAAATTATGAAACTAATTATAGAATACTGTACATAAATAAATTTGAAATTTAGGGGCACCTGGGTGGCTCAATGGGTTAAGCCTCTGTCTTTGGCTCAGAAATGATCTCAGGGTCCTGGGATGGAGCCCCACATCGGGCTCTCTGCTCCACAGGGAGCCTGCTTCCCCTTCTCTCTCTCTCTCTGTCTCTCTGCCTACTTGTGATCTCTCCCTCTCTCTCTCTCTGTCTGTCAAATAAACAAATAAAATCTTAAAAAAGAAAAAAAATTTGAAATTTAATGCCCTGGATTTCTTCCTTTAACATGACAGACTTAGTTTGGACAGAAAATGGTAGGTAGGTACAAGAAATGAGAAAGATAAAAATGTGTTAGCAAAACATAATACAGCTATTTTAAGAACTGCAGAGACAGCTGGATGTCTAGTATATGATAGGGAGGCATTAAGAGTTTATTCCAGAACACCCGGCTCACTCTGTAATTCTCTCTGAAATATTAAGTGAGGTATAAAATAAACTGAAAGGTTGAATTAGCTCAAGAAAAGTCATGAGCCTACAATGCTGAAAATATTTATATTTCTATATTTAACAAGGAAAATACTTCTAGGAATAAAAGAAAATGTGTTTTCATGCATCCTATGGACATGGCCACTTTCTGCAGATGCTTTATAATGTACACAGAAAGAACAATCAACACCAATGACAAGTCAAAATCTCAGGTAGTGGATGGGAAGACTAAAGTTAACCCAACCAAGGTAAGCTCAACCAGTAAAATGTACTTGGACTAACCTCAATCTGATTCTTACCTGCAAACCTATATGAGTCTTAATTCCAAGATGATCAAATATTTAAATTTAAAATAATTAAAACACAAAGATGTTAACACAAGTAAATTTAAAGAAAAAGGTCTTTAGATTTTTTTTTTAAGTCTTTAGAGTTTTGTTTTTTTTTCCCATTTTATTTATTTTTTCAGCGTAACAGTATTCATTCTTTTTGCACAACACCTAGTGCTCCATGCAAAACGTGCCCTCCCCATTACCCACCACCTGTTCCCCCAACCTCCCACCCCTGACCCTTCAAAACCCTCAGGTTGCCCCAACCTCCCACCCCTGACCCTTCAAAACCCTCAGGTTGTTTTTCAGAGTCCATAGTCTCTTATGGTTCGCCTCCCCTCCCCAATGTCCATAGCCCGCTCCCCCTCTCCCAATCCCACCTCCCCCCAGCAACCCCCAGTTTGTTTTGTGAGATTAAGAGTCATTTATGGTTTGTCTCCCTCCCAATCCCATCTTGTTTCATTTATTCTTCTCCTATCCCCCTAACCCCCCATTTTGCTTCTCCATGTCCTCATATCAGGGAGATCATATGATAGTTGTCTTTCTCCGATTGCCTTATTTCACTAAGCATGATACGCTCTAGTTCCATCCACGTCGTCGCAAATGGCAAGATTTCATTTCTTTTGATGGCTGCATAGTATTCCATTATGGATATATACCACATCTTCTTTATCCATTCATCTGTTGATGGACATCTAGGTTCTTTCCATAGTTTGGCTATTGTAGACATTGCTGCTATAAACATTCGGGTACACGTGCCCCTTCGGATCACTATGTTTGTATCTTTAGGGTAAATACCCAGTAGTGCAATTGCTGGGTCATAGGGTAGTTCTATTTTCAACATTTTGAGGAACCTCCATGCTGTTTTCCAGAGTGGTTGCACCAGCTTGCATTCCCACCAACAGTGGAGGAGGGTTCCCCTTTCTCCACATCCTCGCCAGCATCTGTCATTTCCTGACTTGTTAATTTTAGCCATTCTGACTGGTGTGAGGTGATATCTCATTGTGGTTTTGATTTTGATTTCCCTGATGCCGAGTGACGTGGAGCACTTTTTCATGTGTCTGTTGGCCATCTGGATGTCTTCTTTGCAGAAATGTCTGTTCATGTCCTCTGCCCATTTATTGATTGGATTGTTTGTTCTTTGGGTGTTGAGTTTGCTAAGTTCCTTATAGATTTTGGATACTAGCCCTTTATCTGATATGTTGTTTGCAAATATCTTCTCCCATTCTGTCAGTTGTCTTTTGGTTTTGTTAACTGTTTCCTTTGCTGTGCAAAAGCTTTTGATCTTGATGAAATCCTAATAGTTCATTTTTGCCCTTGCTTCCCTTGCCTTTGCCGTTGTTCCTAGGAAGATGTTGCTACGGCTGAGGTCGAAGAGGTTGCTGCCTGCATTCTCCTCAAGGATTTTGATGGATTCCTTTCTCACATTGAGGTCCTTCATCCATTTGGAGTCTATTTTCGTGTGTGGTGTAAGGAAGTGGTCCAATTTCATTTTTCTGCATGTGGCTGTCCAATTTTCCCAGCACCATTTATTGAAGAGGCTGTCTTTTTTCCATTGGATATTCTTTCCTGCTTTGTCGAAGATTAGTTGACCATAGAGTTGAGGGTCGATTTCTGGGCTCTCTATTCTGTTCCACTGATCTATGTGTCTGTTTTTGTGCCAGTACCATGCTGTCTTGATGATGACAGCTTTGTAATAGAGCTTGAAGTCCGGAATTGTGATGCCACCAACTTTGGCTTTGTTCTTCAATATTCCTTTGGCTATTCGAGGTCTTTTCTGGTTCCATAGAAATTTTAGGATTATTTGTTCCATTTCTTTGAAAAAAACGGATGGTATTTTGATAGGGATTGCATTAAATGTGTAGATTGCTTTAGGTAGCATAGACATTTTCACAATATTTATTCTTCCAATCCAGGAGCATGGAACATTTTTCCATTTTTTTGTGTCTTCCTCAATTTCTTTGATGAGTACTTTATAATTTTCTGTGTATAGATTCTTAGTCTCTTTGGTTAGGTTTATTCCTAGGTATCTTACAGTTTTGGGTACAATTGTAAATGGGATTGACTCCTTAATTTCTCTTTCTTCAGTCTTGTTGTTGGTGTACAGAAATGCAACTGATTTCTGTGCATTGATTTTATATCCTGACACTTTACTGAATTCCTGTACAAGTTCTAGCAGTTTTGGAGTGGAGTCTTTTGGGTTTTCCACATATAGTATCATATCATCTGTGAAGAGTGATAGTTTGACTTCTTCTTTACCAATTTGGATGCCTTTAATTTCTTTTTGTTGTCTGATTGCTGAGGCTAGGACTTCTAGTACTATGTTGAATAGCAGTGGTGATAATGGACATCCCTGCCGTGTTCCTGACCTTAACGGAAAAGCTTTCAGTTTTTCTCCATTGAGAATGATATTTGCGGTGGGTTTTTCATAGATGGCTTTGACAATATTGAGGTATGTGCCCTCTATCCCTACACTTTGAAGAGTTTTGATCAGGAAGGGATGCTGTACTTTGTCAAATGCTTTTTCAGCATCTATTGAGAGTATCATATGGTTCTTGTTCTTTCTTTTATTAATGTGTTCTATCACATTGATTGATTTGCGGATGTTGAACCAACCCTGCAGCCCTGGAATAAATCCCACTTGATCGTGGTGAATAATCCTTTTAATGTACTGTTGAATCCTATTGGCTAGTATTTTGGCGAGAATTTTTGCGTCTGTGTTCATCAAGGATATTGGTCTGTAGTTCTCTTTTTTGGTGGGATCCTTGTCTGGTTTTGGGATCAAGGTGATGCTGGCCTCATAAAATGAGTTTGGAAGTTTTCCTTCCATTTCTATTTTTTGGAACAGTTTCAGGAGAATAGGAATTAGTTCTTCTTTAAATGTTTGGTATGATTCCCCTGGGAAGCCGTCTGGCCCTGGGCTTTTGTTTGTTTGGAGATTTTGGTGACTGTTTCAATCTCCTTACTGGTTATGGGCCTGTTCAGGTTTTCTATTTCTTCCTGGTTCAGTTGTGGTAGTTTATATGTCTCTAGGAATGCATCCATTTCTTCCAGATTGTCCAATTTGTTGGCGTAGAGTTGCTCATAGTATGTTCTTATAATTGTCTGTATTTCTTTGGTGTTAGTTGTGATCTCTCCTCCTTCATTCATGATTTTATTGATTTGGGTCCTTTCTCTTTTCTTTTTGATGAGTCTGGCCAGGGGTTTATTGATTCTTATTGATTCTTATTGATCTTATTGATTCTTTCAAAGAACCAGCTCCTAGTTTCATGATTTTTTCTATTGTTTTTTTGGTTTCTATTTCATTGATTTCTGCTCTGATCTTTATGATTTCTCTTCTCCTGCTGGGTTTAGGGTTTCCTTCTTGTTCTTTCTCCAGCTCCTTTATGCGTAGGGTTAGGTTGTGTACTTGAGACCTTTCTTGTTTCTTGAGAAAGGCTTGTATCACTATATATTTTCCTCTCAGGACTGCCTTTGCTGTGTCCCACAGATTTTGAACTGTTGTGTTTTCATTATCATTTGTTTCCATGAATTTTTTCAATTCTTCTTTAATTTCCTGGTTAACCCATTCATTCTTCAGAAGGATGCTGTCTAGTCTCCATGTATTTGGGTTCTTTCCAGCTTTCCTCTTGTGATTGAGTTCTAGCTTCAGAGCATTGTGGTCTGAAAATATGCAGGGAATGATCCTAATCTTTTGATACCGGTTGAGACCTGATTTGTGACCCAGGATGTGATCTATTCTGGAGAAGGTTCCGTGTGCACTAGAGAAGAATGTGTATTCTGTTGCTTTGGGATGAAATGTTCTGAATATATCTGTGATGTCCATCTGGTCCAGTGTGTCATTTAAGGCCTTTATTTCCTTGTTGATCTTTTGCTTGGATGATCTGTCCATTTCAGTGAGGGGAGTGTTCAAGTCCCCTACTATTATTGTATTATTATTGATGTGTTTCTTTGATTTTGTTATTAATTGGTTGATATAGTTGGCTGCTCCCACGTTAGAGGCATAGATATTTAAAATTGTTAGATCTTCTTGTTGGACAGACCCTTTGAGTAGGATATAGTGTCCTTCCTCATCTCTTATTATAATCTTTGGCTTAAAATCTAATTGATCTGATATAAGGATTGCCACCCCAGCTTTCTTCTGATGCCCATTAGCATGGTAAAGTGTTTTCCACCCCCTCACTTTAAATCTGGAGGTGTCTTCGCGTCTAAAATGAGTTTCTTGTAGGCAACATACTGATGGGTTTTGTTTTTTTATCCATTCTGATACCCTGTGTCTTTTGATTGGGGCATTTAGCCCGTTAACATTCAGGGTAACTATTGAGACATATGAATTTAGTGCCATTATTAGCCTGTAAGGTGACTGTTACTGTATATTGTCTCTGTACCTTTCTGATCTACTACTTTTAGGTTCTCTCTTTGCTTAGAGGACCCCTTTCAATATTTCCTGTAGAGCTGGTTTGGTGTTTGCAAATTCTTTCAGTTTTTGTTTGTCCTGGAAGCTTTTGATCTCTCCTTCTATTTTCAATGATAGCCTAGCTGGACAGAGTATTCTTGGCTGCATGTTTTTCTCATTGAGTGCTCTGAATATATCATGCCAGCTCTTTCTGGCCTGCCAGGTCTCTGTGGATAAGTCTGCCGCCAATCTAATATTTTTACCATTGTATGTTACAGACTTCTTTTCTCGGGCTGCTTTCAGGATTTTCTCTTTGTCACTAAGACTTGTCAATTTTACTATTAGGTGACGGGGTGTGGACCTATTCTTGTTGACTTTGAGGGGGGTTCTCTGCATCTCCTGGATTTTGATGCTTGTTCCCTTTGCCATATTAGGGAAATTCTCTCCAATAATTCTCTCCAATAGACCTTCTGCTCCCCTCTCTGTTTCTTCTTCTTCTGGAATCCCAATTATTCTAATGTTGTTTCGTCTTATGGTGTCACTTATCTCTTGAATTCTCCCCTCATGGTCCAGTAGCTGTTTGTCCCTCTTTTGCTCGGCTTCCTTATTCTCTGTCATTTGGTCTTCTATATCACTAATTCTTTCTTCTGCCTCATTTATCCTAGCAGTGAGAGCCTCCATTTTTGATTGCACCTCATTAATAGCTTTTTTGATTTCAACTTGGTTAGATTTTAGTTCTTTAATTTCTCCAGAAAGGGCTTTAATATCTCCAGAGAGGGTTTCTCTAATATCTTCCATGCCTTTTTCGAGCCCGGCTAGAATGTTCAGAATCGTCATTCTGAACTCTTGATCTGACATATTACCCATGTCTGTGTTGATTAGGTCCCTAGCCTTCGGTACTGTCTCTTGTTCTTTTGTTTGTGGTGATTTTTTCCGCCTTGTCATTTTGTCCAGATAAGAGGATATGAAG
This sequence comes from Meles meles, assembly GCF_922984935.1. Taxonomy (NCBI): domain Eukaryota; kingdom Metazoa; phylum Chordata; class Mammalia; order Carnivora; family Mustelidae; genus Meles; species Meles meles. The sequence continues at coordinate 16,526,239 of NC_060082.1, read as the reverse complement.
GAGCAAATAAACTACTAAAAGGGTGGCAAAGACCCCGGAAAAATGCGCTGTAACCTAATCAGAAGAGACCCCAAATTGTGGGGGGGAGAAAGGGGATAAAAACAGGTTCTGAAAAAAAAAGAAAAAAAAAATTTTTTAAAATAAAACAAATAAAAAAATATAAAAAAGAAAGAAAAAATATATATATTTAGATGAACTAGTCAAAAAACATTAAAAAAAGGGTAAAAGTTTTAAAAATTTTAGCAGAAGAAGAAAAAAGAAAAAAGAAAAAAAATTGAAAAAAGAAAAAAAAATTGAAAAAAGAAAAAAGAATTGAAGTAACTGCAAGACTAAAGAATCATGGGGAGAAAGCCATGAGTTCCGTGCTTTGCTTTCTCCTCCTCTGGAATTGCTCTGCTGTCTTAGGAATTGAATCTGCTTTCTCCTTGATAGATGAACTTCGTCCTGGCTGGATATTTTGTTGATCTTCTGGGGAAGGGGCCTGTTGTAGTGACTCTCAAGTGTCTTTGCCCGAGGCGGGATTGCACCGCCCTTACCGGCGGCCGGACTAAGTAATCGGCTCGGGTTCGCTTTTGGGAGCTTCTGTTCCCTGAACGCTTTCCGTAGAGTTCCGGAGGACGGGAATGAAAATGGTGGCCTCCCAGTCTCCGGCCCCGAGGAGCCGAGAGCCTGGGCCCCACTCCTCAGTGCGCCCCCAGAGAACAGCACCCAATCACTCCCGTATCCCCAGCCTCTAGCCGCGCTCCGAGCTCACCCAGCCCGCGGCCAATTCAAGGTAACCCCAAGCTGAGAGTTCAGTCCTTGGCTCTGTCTCTCCAGCCGGCTTCTCCATTCTAATACCTGCGAGCTCTCTGACACTCCGACACCCCCGATCCTTCTGTGACCCTGCGGGGCCTGGGGCCACGCTTGCCCCGCGTGGGCTTCACCCCGGTTTAGCCCCTGGAGCAATGTCCCTCAGTGGAACAGACTTTTAAAAGTCCTGATTTTGTGCTCCGTTCCTCCGCCGCTTGCTGGGAGCCGGCCCCTTCCCCCGCGGTCTATCTTCCCGTCGTTTTAGATTCACTTCTCCGCCAGTCCTACCTTTCAGAAAGTGGTTGATTTTCTGTTTCTAGAGTTGCTGTTCTTCTTCTCTTCGCTCTCCCGTTGGATTTGTAGGTGTTTGCAATGTTTAGATAAGCTATCGAGCTGATCTCCTGTTACCTGATGTAGTCTCAGGCTGCTACTTCTCCGCCATCTTGACTCCTCCTTTTTTTTTTTAAGATTTATTTATTTGACAGAGAGAGATCATGAGTAAGCCTAGAGGCCGGCAGAGAGAGAGGAGGAAGCAGGCTCCCCACTGAGCAGAGAGCCCGATGTGGGGCTCGATCGCGGGGCTTGATCCCAGGACCCTGAGATCATGACCCGAGCTGAAGGCAGAGGCTTAAACCACTGAGCCACCCAGGCGCCCCTAGAGTTTTTTTTTTAAAAAGTCTTTAGAGTTCATGCAATAGCATGGACGAATTTGATAAATATGATATTGACCAAAAGAAATCTGACACAAACAAACACTGTATCATTTACTTATTTAAAGTTCACAACAGGGAAGGGACACCTGGGTGGCTCAGTCAGTTAAATGTCTGCCTTCAGCTTGGGTCATGATCCCAGGATCCTAGGATCAAGTCCTGCATCAGGCTCCTTGCTCAGCGAAGAGCCTGCTTCTCCTTCTGCCTGCAGCTCTCCCTGCTTGTGTTCTCTCCTGCGCGCGCGCTCTCTCTCTCTCAGACAAATACATTTAAAAAATAATAATAAAATAAAATTAAAAAATAAAGTTCACAACAGGGGAGAAGGAAGGAATTGTGTTTAGGAAGAGGAATAAGAGAGGTGGGAGTTTCTATGGTGCTAGTCATTCTATTTCCTGACCTGAGTATTGGTTACATAGGTCCAGTCACTTTCTGATAATTTATTGAATTGCACACTTGTGATTTGTGAACTCTTATTTATGTATGTTAAGTGTACGTTAAAATGTTAAAAAAAAAAAAAAACTTCCTTAATGCAAAAAGATCACAGGGAATAAGATGGTTAGTAAAAATGACTGTTCTGTACTGAATTGGGTCCCCACCCGTCCCCAAACCTGTGTATTGAAACAGTAACTCTGCGACTGTATGTGGAGAGGACTGTTTAATGAGGTAATTAAGGTAAAATGAAGTTGTAAGGGTAGGTTTCTAATCCAACACAAGAAGAGAAAGAGAGATCAGGAATGTGCAGGCCAAGAGAAAAAGCCTGGTGAGGACACAGACAGTGAGTAATGGTGCGAGTCAAGGAAAGAAGCCTCAGGAGAACTCAAACCTGCCAATACCTTGGTCTTGGACTTCTGGCCTCCAGAACTGGGAGAAAATAAATTTCTGTTAAGTCACCCTGTCTGTGGTACTTTATTATGGCAGCCCTAGCAAACTAGGACAGTGACCAAGGGGGGGGGGGGATATCAGTATGGTATAAAAAAGCATGTATATTCTAATACTTTAAATAGATTACATACATAGATAGACAGGGGAGCCTAGCTGGCTCAATCAGTTGAATGCCCCACTCTTGATTTCGGCTCGGGTCATGATCTCAGGGTTACGGAATCCAGGGCCACATCAGGTTCTGTGCTGAGGACAGAGTCTCCTTGTCCCTCTCCCTCTGCTCCTCCTGCTTAGGCTCTCTCTCTTTCTGAAATAAATAATTTTTTTAAAATTTATTCATTTGAGAGAGACAGAGAGAGACAGAGACAGAGTACAAGCAGGGGGAGATATAAGAGAGGGAGAGGGAGACTCTGTTCTGAGCTGAGACCCCTATGTGTGGCATGATCCCAGGACCTGGAAATCATGACCTATGCCAAAGTCAGATCCTCAACCATCTGAGCCAGCTAAACATCCCCATAAATAAAATCTTAAAAAAAAAAAAAAGATAGATGATCGTATACACAGAAACACACACACAAAAATGAAAACTTAAATAGCATTAGCTAAGGATATTATTTCTAAGAGAAAAAATATATTTAATATTAAAATAATAATAATACATAAACAACTTGAAAAAAAACGCTTAACCATATGTCAGGCATTGTTCAAAGCTGTAAACATGCATAACTTCCTTGAATCTCATGAGGTAGAGTATGTATCATTTTCAACCTTATTTTATGGGTGACAAAGCTGAGACTCAGAGGGGCTAACTAAGGCTCCATACGTATTGATTGGTGAAGCAGGGATTCCAGCCTAGGCAGCTCGAGTCCAAAGTCCATGCTGCTGACCACTTGTGTTGCACTGCATGTGTTAGTATTAGCAATGAAATGCCATTTTTCACCTATCAGCTATACAAAGATTAAAACACCCAGATAATGCCCAATGTTGGCATCTAATGCACTCTCAGCAGGAATATAAATTGATCTGAGCTTTTTAGAGGGCAATTTTACAATTTATATCAAGTCCTTTTTTTAATCACAAAGGCAAGAAACAATGTAAGGACAAGGATATTTATCACAGTGCTATTAATAACAACAACAATGTGATACAGTATAAATATTCATCAAAGGAAAATTTGTGAGATAAATTACCACATGTACATTCAAAGGGATCCTTTGTATCTATTAAACATGATGTAATTGAGCTATAGTTATTGACTAGAAAATATATCTATGACTTACTGTTTCATGTAATATTTGCTTTTTCAAATTTTTCTTCTACTGCAGGCATTGTGCCTCTTTCTTCTTTTTTTTCATTCTATTTTTTCCCTTTTTTACAAAATCACTAAGGAAGCTTTAAAAAAGACAAAAAGTTAGCCTTGCTTCAGAAAGCAATTAGTTTTTCATTCACTAATTCAAGAAAGGTTTGCTGAATCCTCACCATCTGCAAACCCTTTTCAAGGTTTTATGGACACAGTACCAAGGAAAAAAATTTCCTTATGGAACTTTCATCACCAAAGATACTCAAATAGTCGCTAAATAACAATTTGGAACAGGTGGTTCTTTATGTAGAGTAAATTCATTTTTACTTGATTAGGCAAAAAGATCTTTGAAGTTCTTTTCATCCCCAAGTGTCCCTAAATTTATAATTTAAAGAACACAGTTTCAAGTGTTAAATGTTCTTTTGCTGCTCCTTGAAATTTCTAATGCAATTTATCTGTCAGGAAAAGAAATTGAGCTATGGTTTAACTGTGGAGTTACAGCTTAAAAATATATTTTTAAAATAATCAAAGCTTGATAACTAACCCAACCATTAAAATGATAGATATGCAACTGTGAGTATATAAATATATATATATATATTTACATATATATAATATAAGTGATATTCTTTTTTCCAAAATGAGTCAGAAGGAGAAAATTGCTAGGTAATAAGAAAAAATAGGTCCTGGGACATAATTTTGGAGTCATTCATCTTTTAGGAAGGGCTATGTAAATCTTAGTTTATAATTCTAATAAATAATAGGGTACCTGGAGTATCAGGAAATTAACCAGTATTCATAAGGTTCTTTGGTGTTAATTTATCACCTTAACCTTAGCTATTTCTTTCATCTTTTTCTTTTACTTTTTTAAAGATTTGCTTTGTTAATGAAAGAACAAGTCTGAATGCTTGTTAATAGGTTAAATAATAGCCAATCTTCTGAGTTCCTTAAAATCTTCAGTATTGTTTTAAAGGATATATTTCAATGAAAATACCAATACCCCAAATCAATATTTAACTAAATGCAATTATTTGACGTTTTAACTAAGATATATATACATATATACATACATGTATATATATATATATGTGTGTATATATATATATATATATGGATTTTTTTTTCCTACTTTACTTTCATTCATTCATCTATACAAAAACATTTTTTGAATGCCTTCCATGCGCCAAGTATTTATCTGGGCATATAGAGATGAACAAAACAAACAGTGTCGGCCATCATGTAGCTTTTGTTCTAATGGGAGAAACATATGAACAAATAGAATTGTTTGATAGGATATAATTTGAACAACCTAAATATAATAATTTCTATTGATTTGAACATCTGTTATAAGGTGAGCACATTAAATCTGTTATTTCACAATTCCTTATAAAACTTTGAAGCAGGTGTTATTAGGATAAGTTTTTTTGGCACCCAGAGGTAAGCGACTGATCCAAAGTCCGCTGGCAGAACTCGTACTAACCCAGTTTGTCACACTACTCTCCATCTCACATGCTTTGCACTATGCTGTTCTGCCTTTTATTTTAAAGATCAACCACAATTTGTTTACCTACAATGTTACTTTTTAAACATGATGCTTCCTTAGCTCAGACTGTGATAAGAATATACCATAGATTAAGGGGCTTAAATAATACAAATTTATTTCTCATAATTTGGGAAGTTAGAAGTACAAAATCAGGGTGCTAGTTCTGGGGATGGCCCTCTTCCTGATTATAGATGGCTGCTTTTTCACTGTGTATGTTATATGGCAAAGAGACAGAAAAATCTCCAGTCTCTTCTGCTTATAAAGAGACTAATCTTATCAAGGAGGTACCATCCTCATGACATCACCTGAACGTAGTTACCTCCCAAAGGCCTTACCTCCAAATATATCACATTGGAGATTAGGGCTTCAACATAAGAATTTTGGGAGAACACAAACATTCAGTCAATAATAGATGCTATCCCTTAAGATATTGTAAAAATAAAGAAAAACTACCATTATTACTTTCTTTATTCTAAAAAAACATGAATCATATTCATTTTAGAAAAACACAGATATTGAAAATCAAGATAAAATTTGCATGTAATTTCATATCCCAGATATGGCTATTAATAATAGTTTGGAGGATGGAAAGATAGATGATAAAGAGAGATAGGTAATAGATGATAGATACACAGATAGATTGATTGATTGATTTGTTAAAGGAATCAGTTCTCACAATTATGGATGTTGAGCAGTTCTAAGACCTGTGGTTGGCAAGATAGAGGCCAGAATAATCAATGTACCTTTCTAGTCTGAGTATGAAGACCTGTGATCTGGAGAGATGATGATGTAAGCTCTAGTCTGAAAGTCAACAGAGTTGAGACCCAAGAAGAAATAATAATTCAATTTGAGCTGAAGTCCAGAAAAGACCCTCTCCCACCTCTCAGAAGTCAGGCAGAAGGAGTTACCCCTCACTCATGGAAGCATCAGCTTTTTTGTTCTATTCAGGCCTTCACCTGGTTCGGTGACATCCCTCCACAATGGGGAGAGCAATCTGCTTTACTCAGTCTACTGAGTTCAGTATTAATCTCATACAAAAAAACCTCATAGAAACAACCAGAATAATTTTAACCAAATATCTGGGCACTCAATGGCCCAATGACACATAGAATTAATCATCACAGCAACTATTCTTAGTTTATTAGTTGAGTGAAAAGCTATGATGAAAGATCAAGGCTAACTCTTATTTTATCAAAAAGACATGGATCTTGGCACTATGAATACAGAAACTAGATCTCAGGAATTTAGAGTTAATCAGTAAGACAAGAAAATGGAGATAGTGTATGTTGACAACTCAAGAACTTGTCAGTCGAAGAGAGGGAAGAAACGGGTAGAAATCAGAGAATATGGAATCAAAAACGAGGTTGTCTATGATTGCCTGTTTTGTTCTGTCTTGTTTTCAAAATGGAATAAAACTCACACATGCTGTTGGTAAGTACCAAGTAAACATGAAAAGAGGTTGAATATTTTGGAATAGAGAAGATAATAGATCTAATGAAGATTTTGGTAAATGTCAAAGGGGATGGGATTCAAATCAATGGGGAAGGTACTTTCCTGAAACAGGAGAGTGAACACCAATTTCATGTTGCTGCGATGGAAAAAATAAAGATAATACATAAGCAGGCACATTTCTACCCTTTTTGTTTGGAAACTGAGACAATTTCTATTCAGTGGCTTTGACTCCGTGAACCAAGATGTGGAGTCATGCACTGAAAATAAATTCCCCGTGGCTCTCCAGGGTTGTAAGTATCAGAGTTACAAACAAAAATGCCACATATAAATAAGCATGTAAACAAATATTCATTCAACATTGTTATGGTAACTGAAATATTGGGATTATAGTGACTGTATTTTAAAAAGCTTAAATAAGTTATAAACATTATGTCAAGAATATTACACAGCTACTATAAAGAATGAGCTAGAGCTATAATAGTTGATTTGGAAAGACTTTGAGGTTGAAAAGAAAGGTACACAGCCTACTTTATGGAGACCTTACTTTTTAATTAAGCAAACAATGGCAAAGAACTATGTATATACAGGCGTGTGTGTGTGTGTGTGTGTGTGTGTGTGTATTATAATATGAGACTGGGGAAAGAAAATAGAGAAAAAAGAAATAAACATGAGTTATTAACAATGATTAACTTGCAGATATGAGCTGAGGGAAGAGGGAAAAATGGAGTGGTGGAGAAGTAGGGGGTGGGGTGCAGGAAAATGGGAAAAAAACAAAAAGTGCTTTAAGGGAAAAATATGTGATAATAACCCACTTCTGCTAAAGAAATTTCTCCTTGGCAAAAAGCCAAAAACCAAAAACTTATTGTTCAGAAAATGTATTATTACATGTTTTATGGAAGATTAAGCACAAAATAAAATGAGTTCTAGTATTAAGTTTCCATGTTAATATCTCCTTGCTTACTAGAATGAGGGGGAAAATCAGTGTTTGTAGGATATAAAATTCAATCATAAATATTTCTCTTTTTGAGTGACTGAATTGCATTTAAATTACTTCTATCCTCTTAAGCACAAAGAATATGCCTTTTCTTCCATTCAGAAAAAAATTGCCTGATCTCATAAAGAAACTGGATGGACTGATTCATGATATCAAGTGATACTTGATATACTGGAGAAACAATCTATGAACCCATTCTATTGTGGAAAATGCAAATAAATGCTTGTTCCCCGTATATGAAGGCCATTGGTTGATGTAACACACCCATTACTTCTAAGAGTTATAATATTAACCTGTTGATTTACTTGGGTTTTCTAGTTTCTTGCAACAATCATAGGGCCTGAAAGTAATAATAACAATTTGATTTGCTGCTTTCCTCTGTTATTTCTATGCTTTCTCTTACTGTAAGTGTTAGAACACGCAACACCAACTGCTGAGTGATAATGGAGATAACAGTCATGCTTAACTTGTCCAACACTAATGGGGAAGCTATATAAGCACATAATTGTTAAATGCTTCAATGGTAGCTTGAGATAAATCTCTTTATCATGTTTAGGAAGTAGTTTTCTATTACCAGTATAGGAAGAATTATCCAGAATGAATGTGCATTTTAACCATTATCAGATTTTTTTGCTTTGGCCTAACAATGTATTAATAGGTCTCCAAATATTAAATATTTGCAACATTTCCAGAACAAAACAATGTTAACCTGAATCATTTCTTAAATTTACTGCCGAACTGTCCTTGTTTGTATTTGATTCAGGATTTATGCAAAAGTGAGATTGATTAATTTATTACAACCTTTGGCATCTTAAAAACATCAGTATTTTGGGAGTTACTCTATACAAGGGGAAGCAAATAAATTGCATAATCCCTTTCCGAATTGCCTGATCTCATAAAGAAACTGGATGGACTGATTCATGATTTTGTTCCTATGAATGCATGACTCTGGAGTTGTTAGTGACCTTTGACATTGTTGTATTTTCCTTGACCTTTCAGTAATGTGATGTAGATTAATGCTACTGTTTATGTTGAAAAGACATCATTTGTGAAAGCATTAAGATGCAGGGTGTTTTCTTTTGTTTTTTAAGTTTTAACATTTCTAAGTCATTTAAAGGTTTTCAACTTCCCACAGAATTTAATAGAATGACAACAACAAAAATATCCTATGAGTTCAACAGAGTGGAAAAGGTAGAAACTGTAGGTTGAGTAATAAATAAATGGTAGTCAAATAGCCCTCGAAAAGAGCAAGTATTGCCAATAAGGCAGACTTCAGAAAGAGTACCTTATCATTCTTTTTTCAGTTCAATCCAAAGGTGTTTTTTTGAAAGTTTACTCTATATAATTCTCAACAATCAGCAGAAGTCTGAAGTATAACATTTGCAGGGGTTCTCTTTACGGAGAAAAGAGATCATTTAAAATAGCTTTCATCAGAACACCTTGGTGGCTCAGTCAGTTAAGCATCTCCCTTCAGCTCAGGTAAGTCATGATCCCAGGGTCCTGGGATCAAGCCCTGCATTGGGCCTCCTGATAAGCAGGGAGCCTGCTTCACCAGATTCCTCCTTTATTTTATCTCATTTGTAACTTTGGTTAAATAAGAAATTACATCTAAAAGAACTGCAGGTAAAATATAACAGGTTACAGTCATATTCACTACAAACTTCTGTATTTTCTTCTTTATAGAATGAAATATTAAGTATTCAAGTACTGGAAAATCACATAAAGATTAAAAAAAAAGACTAAATCTCACGTGTTTAACTCTATGAATTTTCACAAGGTAAAATTACAAAGCAAAAATTTTTTAAAGTAGCATATTACTGAGAATCTGGGTTGCTCAGCTGGTTCAGTGTCTGCCTTCCATTCAGGTCATGATCCCAGGGTCCTGGAATGGAGCCCCACATCAGGCTCCCTGCTCAGGGGGAGTCTGCTTCTTCTTTTCCTTTTTCCTTTCCCCACTGCTCTTATTCTCTTTCTCTCTCTCTTTCTCTCTCTCTCTACCCCTGCTCTCTCTCTCTCAAATAAATAAGTCTTAAAAAAAATAAAAATAAAAAAATAAAGTAGCGTATCATTAGCAGATAGGAAGCTTTATATACTTCCATCCACTAACTCCCTTCCAAAGATAAACATTAACTTTACTTATATATCACGATTAATTAGTTTTACCTGTTTTTGAAATTATATAAATGGGTTCATCCAGAATGATCTATATTGCATCCAGCTACTTCCTCTTAGTATTACGTTTGTGAAATCTATCCATGTTTTTTGTAGCTTCAGCATCTTAATTTTTATCACTGCATTATATTACATTATATAAATATACCACACATTATTTATGCATTCCGTTCCTGATGGACATGTGAATAGCTCCATCTTTTGTCTCTTATAAATAGTGGTGCTGTGGACATTCTCGGGCACTATTTTATATATATATATATATATAATATATATGTATATATTTATATATATCTGTGTGTATATATATATATATTATGGTAGGATTTCTATTGATGATGCATTTAGAAGTGGCATCATAGGTTTAAAAGGTCCATCAGTGTTCAACTTTAGAAGATACTGCCAGTTTTCAAAATTGGATGCATCTGCTTACATTGTGATTGTAACTGTACTAAAGTTCCAATTGTTCCATTTGATATTATAAGTCTTGTTAGAATCATCATTCTAGAGGCTGGGTAGTAACCATAATGATTTTAATTGGCAATTTCTCTATCCCCGATTAGTAATAGCTAGTAAAAGTTACTAGTGGTAAAATTTAAGGTGGCTACTGGCCATTTGGTCTTCCTAAGAACATTATGAAATGTTTGTTTAAGTCTTTTATATTTTTTTATATTTGTTTATCTTTTATTGACTTGTAAGAGTTTTTAAAATATATGCTTTTGGGTGGATATATGTATTTCAAATATCTTCACTTTATGGTTTGCCTTTTTTCTCTCCTAATTGTATCCATTGAAGAAGAGAAGTTTGTTTGTTTGTTTTTCTTAACATTTAATTCCAGTATAACATACATGAAATGAAGAGCACTATCCTAAAAATAAAGATCTATATATTTTCACAAACTGAACACATTCATGTCACAATCACTCAGATCAAGAAATAAAAATGGTCAACATGTTAGAAGGCTCCCTTCTGTCTCCTTACAGTCACAAATCCCAGACCCTACCATCCCAATTTATAACAACATAGATTAGTTTTGTCTGATTTTATGATAATTTTTAAAATTTTAATGAAGCTTAATGGATCAGCTTTTTGCTTTACGGGTAGCACATTTGTGCTCTGCGTAAGAAATCTCTGCCAGCTTCCAGGTTATGAAAATATTATCCTACAATTTCTTCTGAACAGCTGGTTATGGTTCCTTACATGGATTTTCTAGTTATCTTTTCATATTCAATTTCTAAATTAACTCTTGTGCAGTCAGAGAATATACTGAATGATTTCAATCATTTGAAATTTCTTCAGTCTTGTTTTGTGGTCCAGCAAGGGTCTAAGAACATCTGAAAAGAATGTGTTTTCTATCATTGTTGGGTATGGTGCCCTATATTTTTCAAATCAGTTAGGCATGTTCATCATCGAGTTCAGACTTTGCATTATTTACTTTTTTTTTCTGCCCATCAGTTACTGAGAGAGGTGGGTTAAGTCTCTCGTATGGATTATAAGTTTCTCTATTTCTCCTTTTCATTTTGTTTTTGCTTTATATATATTAAAACTATATTCTTAAGTACATATGAATTCAGAATGATTATTTCTTCTTGTAGGAATATTACTTTTTACCTACTACTAAAAACAATGTCTTTGCAAAAAGTCTACTTCGTCTGATGTACATTAGCTTTTGTGCTTTAATTAGTATCGTGTGACATATTTTTTCTAAATTGTTAATGTCAATTTTTATGTATCCTCATATATAAAGTGATTTTTCTTATAAGCAGCATACACTTGGGTTTAATTTATCCAATATTAATCAGATCACTTCGCTATTAACATTTAATGTAATCGCTGATATATTTGTGTTTACATCTACATTTTGCTCTGTTTTTTATTTTCAAATACTAGTGTTACTTCCTTTTTTCCCTCATTATTTGGTTTCTTTTTAATCGAGAATTTTTATTATTCTATCTTTCCTATTTTTGAGGTTGTTAGCTATACCCTTATTTTACTTTAATTCTTTAATTGGCTTTACTTATTCTTTAATTGGCTATTACCCTGGAAGGGCTAAGCCACTGTAATGTTAAATATTAAATTATTTTATTTCCTTTTTTTTTCAGCGTTCACCCTATTATTTTATCATGTTTATTTACTGAACTATAGGAATTCCTCAGCGAACATATGTTTTCTCTCAATATTTCCAACAACTGCACTTCTGTCAGATAATTTAAATTCATCTTTGGACTTTCATGATCAAATCTGAGACTTCTTTCCCTGCTAAAAATGCATGCATATTCATGTAATAAGATAAGATTAATAAGAAATGTTTTTAAAATAGTGTTTATATAACAAATCATGGCTTTTCCATATCTTAATAACCGTTCCATATTATCACTTTTGTTTAATAGAGTGAAATAAAACATGACATAGGAAAACTCAAAATAAAGTTATTATAAGCTCATTGACAATATGAACATATCTCATATGCATCATTTCATAATATTTGCTGTTATCATTCTTAAGGGCATTAAGTAATCAATGATTTTGGAGCTCTGAGGAAAAGTAAGGGCTGGAGATTATAATTTTAAATGGTCTTTTTTTTAAATAAAGGTTTTATTTATTTATTTGACAGATCACAAGTCAGCAGAGCAGCAGGCAGAGAGAAAGAGAGGGAAGCAGGCTCCCTACTGAGCAGAGAGCCACGGGGCTCTATCCCAGGACCCTGAGACCATGACATAAGCCGAAGGCAGAGGCTCAATCCACTGAGCCATCCGGGCCCCCCTGGAGATTATAATTTTAAAGTCATCTCTACATTATCTAAAATATTGTGGATGGGTGAGCTACTTTAGGTAGAAAATACAATGTCAAATAAATGCAGAATGCTGAGGACCATGGTGGCACTTTTCTTTGTTCAGAGTAGGTAAGAGCTGATAAGGTTAAAACTGCATGTATACGAATAAATACTTACCTTAAAAATAGCTCATTCTAGGGCACCTGGGTGGCTCAGTGGGTTGGGCCTCTGCCTTCGGCTCAGGTCGTCATCTCAGGGTCCTGGGATCGAGTCCCGCATCGGGCTCTCTGCTCTGCGGGGAGCCTGCTTCCTCCTCTCTCTCTCTCTCTCTCTCTGTCTGCCTCTCTGCCTACTTGTGATCTCTGTCTGTCAAATCAATAAATAAAGTCTTTAAAAAAAATAGCTCATTCTATTTTATCCTGGTAAGTAAATATGTGGAACTATTATTAAGATTAACTCAGGGGCATCTGGGGGTCTCAGTTGGTTATGTGCCCAACTCATGATCTTGGCTCAAGTCTTGATCCAGGGTCATGCATTCAAGCCCTGCATTGGGATCAATGCTGGTTGCAATCAACCTAAAAAATAGACAAACAAACAAAACAAAAAAACAAAACCCAAAAAAACCCAAAACTAAAAAATTTACAGAAAATTTGTTGACCATCTTTCAAATTCTTGCTTAACTACTAGTTAACATTTTTATTAAAAGATTTTATTATATCACCTGATGCATGAATGACTGTATAAGTTAGGATAAAGTTCAGTTGCTAAGTGACCAAATAAGGGACCTAAGTAATGTAGCACTTTTTTCCCCTTTCTTACATAAAATAAGTCTGGAGATGACTCCAAGATCATTAGGCACCCTCCTTCTATCTTTCTGCTTCAACATTTTCAAGATCACCTATGATCCAAGTAGACGCCAGAACTTAAGAATTCCTAAGAGAAAAAGAATAGAAAGAAGATAAAGTCTTAAGAAGCAACACTTGAAAATTTTCCTACCAACTTCTTACATTTCAGTGTTGACCCCTGACTGCAAAGAGTAGTGGGGAACATAATCCTCTAGTTAAGAATTTTGCTACCTCAAAATAACAACAATAATAATAACAACAATAACTACAAACTAGGGTTCTAAAAAAAAAAAAACTTGAAAAGAGAGGCACCTGGGTGGTTCAGTCAGCTTAGCCCCTGACTCTTGATTTTTGGCTCAGGTCATGATCTCAAGGTCATGACATCAATGGGCTCTGTGCTCAGCATGGAGCCTGCTTGAGATTCTCTCACTCCCTCTGCCTCTCCCCCCACTCGTGCTCTCTCTCAAATAAATTAATAAATCCTAAAAAAACAAACAAACAACAACAACAATAGCAAAAACTAAGAAGAATAGAATAGAGGACGGGAAAATAATCTTGTGCACATAAGTCCTAATGATTTTGAATGATGTCACTTTAGAAGTATTTATATATAACACCATCCATATGGTAAAAGAGGAATATGTCTTTAGATAGTGAGAGCTAAAGATATTGTTTTTTAAAGGAAATCAATTGTTTTATTTAGGTAATTTATTACTGAATTACTGTAATTTAGCATGGTTTTGAAGTTAAGTGTGTATTATTTAAACACTGAACTATTGTTCAGTAATTTTAAATGATTTTAAAACATTTATGTGAAGTGAAAAATTTGTTCTGTTTATTTGTGATCTTATAGTTGTTAATCATTGTATATTTAAATTTATTTTATTCTTATCATTAAATTTATTTTACTCTTACTTTGATTTGATGTGATTCTACCTAATGGCACTGGAAAAATATTTACATTTCAAATAATTTCTCCATTTAGCAATGTTTAAGGATCTAACACTTCATGCTCTGTTTTAGAAGATCATTATAATAGACTCAGTAAAGTATGTACTTAGAGTGGTTTATTTGGCATCACTGGGTACCAAGTAGTACATTTATTTAACTTCTCAGCAGTTCATTGGCATTTTGGTGAAAGAGGTGATGAAGGTTATTTAATTAACCTCAAATATTTCACTGGCATAAGAAACTGGATCATCTGCCAGAATCATTAGCAATTTATAAGCTGAGTTCAGCAGCAAATGGTCATAAATTCAATCACATGTAACCTTTCCAGTAAATGACACCAGTCAATTGAAATTTATTATGGGGGAAATCACAGACTTTGACATTCACACTAAATATCCAGAGCATTAAGATTCTGCTTGCCAGAATCCTAGATATCACTTTGTAGATAATGCACAGAATTTTAAAATGCAGAAATGATGGATAAGAACTGAGTAGTTCCTCTGAGAGTTACCAAGAAATATGAGAGGTTCAATATTTGATAATGCTTCATTTTCTTCAATAGGACAAACTCATACTGTGGGACCTAGAATGATAACTGTGATTACTGAATAGTAAGTGTCATAAAACATTGGTGAGTACCTTTAGTATGGTGTATAGATAGTCTGGTGAGAGGCTTTCTTGGCGAGTTTCCATTAGGTACTCATGATAGATAACCTGAGAAAGCAATCAAATTTCATTCTCTGAATCTTTAGTGGTAATGTGAGGTTATACTTATACAGAGTGGAATGTAATTGATTTTAGAAACTTGATTAAATTATCAATAGCATGGCATAAATATAGTCTTAATGATTTTAAATTGAGAGTACATTTGTTTCATAGTTTGGGGAATTTTGGAAAAGCGAGGAAGGAGAATAACCAGATCATCACATCTATAGGACATTAAAGGAATTCAATATTTGTTACTCGATGCAAACACTAATATGTTCATTTTGATTTGTTAAATTCAGCAGATAGCCAGGATGCATCATCAAGCATAACCCTTCCAGTAAATGACACAAGCTAATCACGGTTTACAAAGTGGGATAAAGTACCTTGACGATTATATTTTTCGAACTTGAGGTTTCACTTAGTAGAGTGTGCAATCAGTATTTGTGGGCAGAGTAAGTATGAATAGAGTTTTGGAATGACTCTTACAAATATAATATGGAAAGATTTAAAATGCTTTTGGAATTAATGCTTGCATCCTAATATAATAGCTAATGTCCCACTGAAATAGTTTGACTTTAAAAAATCTGTACATAAATATAGGTCATAATAGAGCTGGTTCAAACTTATTTTAAATGTCAGTTCACAGTGAATTTCCACTAATAGTAAATCTATGGGTAGAATTATAGCTCATTTATATATGTACATTCAATTAAGTTGTGGGAGTCTATATACAGAAGAGTTATTTTAGTTAAGAGTTAGTTCGTTTCCTTGGTACAGCCAATTCTTCTGGTCTTGGACAGCAGAGGTTGACCTACGCTGGCTCTTTTATGCTTGTGTAGTGTGGCTGTTGGGTTTGACCATCAGGTCAGCCAGCAGATGGATGATCTGGCCAGCCTCATTCACATCTCGCATATTTGGCCACCGAGTGTCAGTTGGGTGTATCACTTCTTCTGCACATGGCAGAAGACCATCTTGGATTTATCTGCATAAGAGAGAGGGTTCTAAGTAAACTCCAGTGTGCAAGTAATTTTTAAGTGTCTGCCTGTGTCATTTGATAAAGCAATTTACCTTACAAGAGTATATGAAGCAGGTAGGGGAGGTCTGCCTTTTTTTTTTTTTTAAGATTTTGTTTATTTATTTGACGGACAGAGATCACAAGTGGGCAGAAAGGCAGGCAGAGACAGAAAGGTTGGAAGCAGACTCCCTGCCAAGCAGAAAGCCCGATGTGGGGTTCGATCCCAGGATGCTGGGATCATGACCTGGGCCAAAGTCAGAGGCTTTAACCCACTGAGCCATCAGGCAGCCCCTGCCTGTTTTTTTAAATGTGCTCCATGTCTCACAATTTATTCTCTGAGATACATGGACTCTCAGAAAAAGGGATTGAAACTCTTCTATCCTTCCTGAACATTTACATTAAAAGGACCATAAATAATATCATAAAAATTATCTTCTTGATTTATTTCTTTAGAATTAAATATTTACCAATGACACAACTTATTGGTATCTTTTATCAAATAAAAAAATAGGATACTTCATATAAATGTAATTTGCGTCATAGTTCTTGATCCAGACTTTCACAATTTTCAATTGAAATACATATTGGCCTGAAAGGGAAAACACCAGAAACCTGAAATATAGGTTAACCTGGAAAGAAACCAGAATATGTAAAGAATGATCATTTAAGCCTAAGATTAAATGAGCTAAATAAAAAATCAAATTCAGTGAACAATGTGTGATATACACTCAGAATTAAAATAAAATTATTTACATTTAAAAAGCCTAAAGAACCTCTATCCCCTCCTGAAACTTTGCTCCCTGTCCTCACACAAGAGTCTGAATGAGTCTAAAAATCAGATAGCATACATTTGTTTGGGTGCTAACTTGGAGTTAATAGAACACCCTTTTTTCATTTAAGATTTCTTTTCCCCCTAATTTACCTCTTGTTTGAGAATTATTTGAGAACTGAAAAACTCAGGGAAAAACTAAGCCACAAGTAAGTAGGAAGGAGGGGTATGAGGGAGCCTTCCCTGCTTCCAGGGAAGAATGAAAAGTCAGCCTGTAATGTGGATTGTGTTTATTCAGATGGTGATACGTTTCTCAGTTTTCGTTTTGGTACAGAAGACCTTACAGGGATATACTTCATGAAATTTAGATTTAAACAAATAGATATTCATAACCAACTATTAGTTGAAAAATTTGCTTGGTCATCAACCAAGTGGGAATAAGAGTGACAAACACTTCTTGTTAGTAAGCACCAACACTCGGAAGCTGTCTCCTCAATGGATATTGAGTTAACTGTCAAAAACGTGGCTTATAATGAAGGAATTATCACAAATTAATCCATCAAATACACTACACTCATGTTCGGCAGATGGATCTAACACACAACTATGACCACTTAATAGCCTTTAGTGGTATTCAGTCACCAAGCTCTTAAACCTAGTATCCAATGTTCTCCATGATCTGGCTTCATCTATTATTTCTAGCCTGAGATTTTACTGTTTCTTCCATGTGATGAAACATGAAAGTGATGAAACATCATTTTCCAAGGACACCAAACAATTATTATAGCTTTTTTTTTTTTTAAGATTTATTTTAGAGAGAGAGAGAGAGAGAGGCAGAAGGAAAGGGAGAGAGAATCTCAAGCAAAATGCCCACTGAGCTCAAACCCTGATGCAGGGCTTTGATCCCAGGACCCTGAAATCAGGACCTGAGCAAAAACCAAGAGTCAGACACTCAACCAACTAAGCCACCCAAGTGCCCTGCCATGTTTATTTTTAATACCACTGTCCTATATCATTTATACCAGAGTTAACTCGTTAACCGTGCACCATATTACAGTATTAGAACTCTGAATTTGACTGTATGCTGTAGTCTCCTCTTCCCTCACCTGTGGGCTTGCTTCCCAGGGTTTCAGTTTCCTGTGGTCCATCATAACCTAGAAATAGATGATCCTCCTTCTGATGTATTTATTGTGAGAAGGTTAATAGCAGCCTAATATTACATCACAACGTCTACATCATCCACCTCATTTCATCTCATCAGGTAGGTGTCTTATCACCTCATATCATTAAAGAAGAAGGGTGAATGCAGTACAAAAAGCTATTTTGAGAGAGAGAAAGAGACCACATTCACATAACTTTTCTTATTGTATATTGTTATAATTGTTTCGTTCTATTATTAGTTATTGCTGTTAACCACTTACTCTGCCTAATTTATAAATCGAACTTTATCATAGATATGTACAGGAAAAAACATAGTATTGAGAGGGTTCATTACTCCCTAGTTTCAGGTATCCACTGGGAGTTTCAGAATATATCCCCCATATATAAGGGGGATGGCAGTATGTACCTTTACCAGTACATTGCTTATTTTCATGTTACTAATTGGCATCTTTTCATTTCAGCTTGAAGGACTCCTTTAATCATTTCTTGTAAAGCAGTTCCAATGGTGATGAATTCCCTCAGCTTTTGTTTGGGAAAGTTTCATTCTCCTTCATTTCTGAAGAATGCTTTGCCTCATAAAATTTTCTTATATTTAATATTATATTATATTAATTAAATTAATGAAAGAAAAAATATCCTCCTGTGATCACATCTAAAGCTTTCTACATATAATTAACTATGTAACATTGTGTCAAAAACTAAAGTATAATAGCTAGAATATCTAACCTAATTTCATGATTGAAATTCTAGACAATGCTTAGAGAACAGTGACTATAAACTGAGTCCTTGATCAGAATGCCCTTGTTTTAAAGATTTAAATACTTCAAATGACACAAATTTCATTTGAGATATTTAATTTCTTTTTTTCTTAAGTAATAAAATATTCATAAGTAATGTGAAAGAGGGAATGGTGGATGTCTTGAAAGAGATAATTCTTTTGAGAATAAGAATAGTTTATAATATTAATGCTATAAGCAGGGAAGACCAAAGAAAGGTAAGAAATATAGCTTGTGTCTTGTGACTTTCTTGCTGTTTATTAATATAAACTTGATAGCTGTTCTCAGGGTTTGAAATGATTTTGATGATTGGCTGTCAGTCATATATGAAGAACTATATTTCACACTGATGGTTACTAAGTAAAGCTGTATATTAGGAGGTTTTGAAATCCAGATTCTTTTGTTATAACTAGTAGTCGAATATGCAGCCTTATTCTGCATAAGACTTAGAAATACCTAGTTTTTTCCCCAAGTTTCCAGGTACTTTTGTGATAAATCTTAACCTCTGTACCCTCAGCTCCCACACAATCCCTAGAATTAGAAATGATAGTAATTGTTGAATGAATTAACAAAATATAGGAATCATATTTTTATGTATCTCATCTTTTAAGTACTGGAATAACTAGACACAGAGTAACCTCGGCAATCGGTATACATTGTTGCATGCTATACTGGACTATTTTAAATGCTATCTTTAAATGGTACTTTTGAGTTTACTTACTGATTTTCTCCTTGTCTCTCTCTCTCTCTTTTTTTTTTTTTTCCTGAAGTGAGATGTTCTACATTTCGTACTTTATCTGGAGAGAGCACCAGTTTTTCACCAAATGATAGGTAACTCAATCACTTTGGGAGTTTCTTCTCTCAAGCATTAGCAAAATTCATTTCTGGAAGTTATAGGAATACAGTCTGTGGCCAGAAAATATGTTATGTCTTGTGTGCTAAAAGAATAGCATTAAGGGATGCCTGGGTGGGTCAGTCAATTAAGCATCCAACTCTTGATTTCAGCTCAGGTCATTATTTCAGGGTCATGAAATTGAGCCAAATGTTGGGTTCCATGTTGATCATGGAACCTGCTTAAGATTTTCTCTCTGTGTCTCCTTCTGGTCTTCTCCCTAAAAAAGAGAGAGAAAAAAGGAAAGAGAAGGAAAAATAAATAACATTAAGATGTTCCTTGACCAGGAAATACAGCAGCACCCAATTATCTGTCATTCATCAGCCACCATTCCAGAAATAACTTTTCAAGGGTACATGTATACACAAACGGTAGCAGATAATTGGACAGTTTAATGTATTATTTGTAAAATTATTTTTCTAAAACCCCTGAAGATTACCAATGAATGAGGCTATGGCATGTAAATGCTGTAATAGGTATAATATATATGATATGATATGATATGATATGATATGATATAATATAATATAATATAATAGTAGAATAGAATAGAATAGAGTAAGAGTAGAACTAACATTGACCATCCTCTTTTCTCCGACTTTCCCCTAAACTACTACTGAGGAGAGGCAAGATGAAGAGCAGCATAGTTGATGACGGCAAGTACTTCCTCCATCTCACAGTCCTGAGGAGTTGCCTAGTGTTGAGGTATGAGAGGCAGCTCTTACAATGCTCTCATCCCATCCCTAATGTGAGGAATATTCAGCATTTCTTTTTCTTCCTCCCTAATCTAGTCAAATTGGTCTCCCTAAAGACCACCACAATAGCTTCCCAGCCTCATTCTGTTTTCTCTCTTAACCTAACTTTAATACAATAGTTCATACCCCCTCTTCAAAATATACAACCGTGAATTATGTCATTTCCTTGGTCATTCTCTTTTGATAGTTACTCATAATAATCAAAATAAAATCTAAGTTGTTAGTGTTCTCTGTGTGGTGTGACTGTAGGCAACCTCTAAATACATTGCCTACTCCCATTCCTCCACTGTTCCCTTCTGCTCATACTAGTATTTGTTCTACTTCTTAGATAGCCCAGTCATGCTCCTGCCTCAGAGTCTTTGAATCATTTGTCTCAGTCTGGATTGCTCAGTTCATTCACATGTACATATGCGCATGTCCACTCTCTTTAGGTCTCTGCTCAAAGGTCACATCCTCAGGGAAGCTCCTCTGACTACCTTTACAACTAACTCCCCCATCGATCTCCATTCATTCCCTTGTAGTTTAGATAATACTCATTACTATGTAGAATTATATTATTTATTCACTGGTTTATTTGCCTATGGTTTATTTATTCTGCAAAAATTTGAATTCTGTAAAAACACAATGTTTCATTTTCAGTGTTTACTATAATTATTATTTATAGATTTTTGTTCACTCTAATATTCTCAGCGACTCAAACAAACCTTGCAAATATTTCTTTCTTTCTTTTTTTATAAATATTTTATTTATTTATTTTAGAGACAGACAGAGCATGGGAGAAGGTCAGAGGGGGATACAAAGTCTCAAGCAGACTTCACACTGAGCACAGAGTCTGACATGGGGCTTGGGGCTCGATTCCAGGACCCTGTGATCATGACCAGATCAGAAACTGACTAAGCCACTCAGGGGCCCCCTCACAAATATTTCAACCTAAAATACTTGTGGAATTACAAACCTAGTCACCTAGAAAGACCAGGATACCAAGAGAATTTGGTGCCAACATTAGGGCACAGATGCTATATTTAGGTCTCACAAGAAAGATTATTTACTTATTTTGGCTCAAAATGACAGTGGCATTTTAATTTTAAGTAATCTGTTTCAAGGTAATTTAGGTCATTTGAAATTTTTCTGTTTCAGCAATAATTTATATTAGAGGATTTTAATGTAGATTGCAAAGAAAGTTATTTCTAAAAATGGAGACATATTTTGCTTTAATTATCCTTCTTATTAGAATCAACTAAATATTTGAAATCAATTAGTAATATCCAAGCAATATGACTAAGTTGTAAATTCTTTTTTATATTTACTTAAAAAAACTTATATGGCTCACGTGTTACTCTGTATCTACACACTTGATAGCCATATGCAAAGAAACCACAGATTAAATTAAATTATTTCTAGCATACATCTATGTTTAAATTCTCTGACAGAAACTATTAAATTTAAATTATTGTTTTAAACCTCAGTCTTGAAATATAGGAATTGATTGCCAGGTGTTTTTAGAATATTTTAACTTAAGAGCATTATTCAAAAACTTTGCTTTGTTAAACTATGATAATATACAGACTAGAGAGGAATATTTAAGTATGAGTATGTGCACTGTGTGTATATTCATGGAAAATGTTTTTCTGCATATTTTATTGTACAATATTTTAGAACAATTACCATTGTTCATTTTTAGCGTAAGGGTTGATTTTAGAAAATTTCTTCCTACTTCTAGTAGTGATTTATTTGGAGGGTTTAAGGACAATAAATACAGGGCAATGTGTGTTTATGTGTGCATATGAATGTGTGTGTGTGTGTGTGTGTGTGTGCACATGCACCTGTTGGTAGGACAGCAAAGAGGTCCTGGGGAAAATGTACTAAACTAGAAATTGCATTGTTGCAGTGGGTACTATATCGCTAGGCCACTGGGAATGGTTGTGAAGGTTGTAGTCTGCAAAACTCCAGGAGGCACCATTTTCATCAAGTTTATAGCCGACATGGCTCTATGTGGTGTTGCTGTAGTAGGCATCCATGCTTATTGCCAGGACTACCACTGAGTCAAAGGCAGTAACTGGATTTCTCTGAATCATCTTTGTTTGCTTATGCTCTATAAGAAACGGTGTTAGTAAAACATGATTACCTTATTTAGAAGTTTTTGGAAAGCTAAAGGGGCACCTGGGTAGCTCAGTCAGTTAAGCCACTGACTCCTGATTTCTGCTCAGGTCATGATCTCAGAGTCCTGGGATCAAGCCCCATGTGGGACTCCATGACTTAGTGGGGAGTCTGCTTGAGGATTCTCTCTCTCCCTCTCCCTCTGCCCCTCCTCCCCTGCTCCTGCACACACACACACACACTCTCTCTTTCTTTCTCTAAAAATAAATATTTTTTTAAAAGAGGTTTTTGGAAAGCTAAAATAAAATTTAAAGTAGTTCAAAATATTCTGAAGCAACATTGAAATTAATATCAAAGTTAATATATAAATGTCAATCACTTTCCTATGTAAGAGCAATTAACAAATGGACTTTGAAATTAAAAACTCAACATCATTTGCTTTAGCATACTTAAAAAAAGAAATATGTAGGTATAAATCTAACAAAATATGTACAAGATCTATATGAAGGGAAGCTACAAAACTCTTATGAACAAAATCAAAGACCTAAATAATTGGAGAGACAGTTTATGTTCAGACAGGAATATTGTCAAGATGACCATTCTTCTTAACTTGATTCATAGATTCAAGGCAATCTCAATGAAGCCCCAACAAGTTATTTTGTGGATATTGACCAGTCGATTCTATAGAATCAATAACTCTATATGGAGAAGAAGAAAAAACGAGAATAGCTAACACAATGATGGATAAGAATAAAGTTGGAGGACTCACACTACCCAATTTCTTCTACCCAGTGTTGGACGAAGAAGCAAAAGCAATAAAGTAAGTGAAGATAATCCTTTCAACAAACGGTACTGAAAAAATTGAGGATCTACCTGTAAAAACTACAAAAATTAAAAATAAATATAAATATATACTTACATATACTTTATTATATATTTATATTAAACATAAATATAAAAAATAAAAAAGATATTACAATCTTCACAAAAATTAACTCAAAATGAATCATCAACCTAAATGTAAAATGCAAAACTATAAAACTCACAGAATATAAGAGAAAATCCAGATTACTGTGGATACGGCAAAGACTTTTTAGATATGACACCGAAGGTACTAACCATGAAATAAATAATTGATAAGAGCACTTCATTAAAATTAAAAACTTCTGCTCTGCAAAGGAAAATGCTAAGTGAATGAGAAGACAAACCACACACCAGGAAAAAATATTTGCCAAAGACCCATCTGATAAAGCACTGTCATCAAAAATATGCAAAGAACCATTAAACTCAACAAGAAAACAAACAACCCAATTTTAAAAATTGGCCACTGACTTAACAGACATCTCACCAAAGAAGGTATGCAGATGGTAAATAAGCATGTGAGAAGATGCTCCACAGCATAGGCTAGTAGGGGTCTGCAAATTAAAACAACAATGAAATACCATTATACACCTATTAAAATGGCCCAAATCTGACAAAATGACAGCAAATGCTAGCAAGGATGTGGAGCAACAAGAACTCTTATTCTTTGCTGGCAGGAATGTAAAATGGTACAGCCACTTTAGAGGACAGTTTGGTGGTTTCTTACAAAACTAAACATATTATACAGTCCAGCAATCATGCCCCTTAGTATTTCCCCAAAGAAGTTGAAAACATGTTCACACAAAAACCTACACATAGATGTTTATAGCACCTTTTTTCATAACTGTCAATCTTGGAAGTAACCAATGTGTCCAGTAGGTAAATGGATAAACAAATTGTACAATGGAATATTATTTAGTGCTAGAAGGAAATGAAACATCAACCCATGAAAAGACATGGAGGAAACGTAAATGCATATTATGAAGTGAAAGCCAGTCTAAAAAGGCAGCGTACTGTATGATGCCAAATATATAATATTCTGTAAAAATAAACCTACTGAGATAGTACAATAACAGTGGTTGGCAGGATTGGGGATGCGTCGATGAATAGGCAGAACACAGGGGATTTTTTTAGAGCAGTTAAAATACTCTGCTTGCAACTACAGTGATGGATGTATGCCATTATACATTTGTCATAGAATGTACAACACCAGGAGTGAACCCTAATGTAAACTGTGGACTTTCGGTAATTATTATGTGTCCATTTAGAGCCATCAATTATAAGAAATGTACCACTTTGGTGGGGGATGTTGCTAATAGGAGAGTCTGTGCATATGTCCCAGCAGGGAGGATACAGAAAATCTCTGTGCCTCCTTCTGAATTTTGTTGTAGACCCAAAACCACTCTAGAAGAATAATGTGTTTGGCTCTTTTTTTTTTTTTTTTAAGCAATACAATAATCATTGAATATTTTAAATTGGATAAGTTTGGATAGGTAGCTGGTGAGGCAAGCATTGAATGACATGGTAAGTTTTCACTTGAAAAGATTACTGTGGGGGCGCCTGAGTGGCTCAGTGGGTTAAGCCTCTGCCTTCAGCTCAGGTCATGATCCCAGTGTCCTGGGATCAAGCCCCGTATCGGGCTTTCAGCTCAGCGGAGAGCCTGCTTCCCTTCCTCTCTCTCTGCCTGCCTCTCTGCCTAATTGTGATCTCTATCTGTCAAGTAAATAAATAAAAAATCTTTTTTTTTTTTTTTAAATAAATAAAAAATCTTAAAAAAAAAAGATTACTGTGATAAAGGACTGCACTGGAAAAAAATAATATATTGGATAGAGGCAAACTGATTAGGTGGCCATTACAAAGACAGTAACTTGGTCATGGGATATGGTGATAGGTTATTAATGTTAGAATGCAAGATATATGAAGAGGTAATAAGGAAAAGAATTGGCACTGGGTCACTACGTGAGATTTAAGGGAAAAACAAGGTATGTGTAGGTAGAAGTTTGGTGATTCTGTTTTCTAATATATGAATCACTGGGCAATGACCAGGTTTGCGGTAGGAGAGGAGGGGACGGATATTAGGATATTTTTGGACATGTTGAGATTAAGGAATGGAAATGGAATGGGAAATGTTGATGTGAATCTGAGCACAAAGAAAATTTGTTTGTTTGTTTAAAGATTTTATTTGTTTATTTGAGAAAGAGAGACAGAGAGAGAGAGAGTAAGAAAGAGAGAGATCACAAGCGGAGGGAAGGTAGAGGGAGAAGCAGACCTCCCGACTGAGTGGGTGGGTAGCCCAATGCAGGACTCGATTCCAGGGCTCTGAGATCATGACTTGAGCCAAAGGCAGATGCTTAACTGACTGAACCACCCAGGCACCCACAAAGAAAGGTTTTGACAAAAGATGCAAATTTGCTAATTATTGGTATGTTGAGGGTTAGTCAAGCACTGTTTTGAATAGAATGTCTACAAAGAGGGAGGAGATACCTGGAAGAGAACCTCACAGAAACCTAGCTTTTAATGGCTAATTAATGGTGAAGAAGGAAATGGCCATAATGGTGAATGAAGGGAGAGCTAGAAATAAAAACTGGAAAGAGCCAAGTGAGGTTCTGTTAGGAGTTAAGAGCATGGCTGTCAAACAGTATTCAAAGCCCTTTTATGATGAGGACTGACACGTGTTCCTGGGCCATGCTCTGGCCCAGCTCTTAGGAAAACACTGCATCCTACTTGTGGTAAAAGTCTGTTACCAGTCAAATGTAACATGCCACTTAGAACTGGAATATGCAGTTAAACAGATATGGATTACCTGTTTTTAAGAAAATCAGAAAGAATTACATTGTACGTGAAGTTGTATCATTTCAACAGTTCACTTACACAAACTTAGTACCTGTAGTAGGCACACAGATTCATATATTTAGCATTACATCTAGCTTTCACATTTTCCTTAAAATGTAAATTCATTGGAAGAGGTATTAACTTATTATTAATAAAAACGGTAATTAGTAATCAGAAGATTTTCATGGAAATGACAACAGATGCATATTAGGTTAAAAAACAGATGAGATCTGCCAAAGCAAATCAGTTTGGGTGGATTTGTCCCTCATCGCTGTATGTTTCTAATGCAGAGTTTACATCTTTGTCTTCTCAGAAACAGACTAAAATGCTAAAACCTAAAAGAGAATTGTAAGAGAAGTAGGAAAGAGAGTAGATTATAGATTATTCCCAGTGTATACCTTCTCCACCTTTGTAAGTCAAATATAAAACCACAGTGGAATTGTTCAGGAGATAAGAAGACTTCCTGTATACTTAGCATCTTTGTATCAATATTTGAGGAACATAAAATATCCTGTTATTATAAAACTGAATAGGAAACAATCCTCTATGTAATATATCACTGCCATCTTTATATTACTAATTCATTACAAGAAAAATATATTACATTTGTTCTCGTAAACACAATAATTTTAATATGATAGCAAATTGGAATTCTGCAGAACATAAAAAGATACACAATTTCAGAGATTTGCTTCCATATCTTTGATGAATTTTGAGATCAAAGCTTAAAATAACTATATTAGAAGTTTTGTCTTGTTTATGAACCAAAGTTGTTTGGATGATCTAGCCAAAATGTTTCATTGAGTTATATATTATGTTTATACAAGACAAAATAATAAAAATAAATTAAAATAAAATAAATCACAAGAGGTAAGCAACATAAAGATTCACGATAGCATGGCTTTTCCTATTATCAAGGAGAGAAATACAAAAATGCTTACGTTTTCACCAGTGGGCCCTCTTTGAGTTCACCTCGGTTTGAATCTGAATTTTTATCCTCAGGTCTTACCTCCTTGTCTCCAAGGTGACTTTTCTTTTAATATTCAAAGCTTCACTTCCCTTTTATATATAAAAAGCCCCCCAGTCTCACACCTCTATCACATGCTCTAGAATATATTCCTTAAATCTAACAGTTGAGAAAAAAGAGTGTGTTTCCCAGGACCATTAATGACCCCTCACAGCTCCCTAAGTCCAGCAACATGTTCCCAGGCAGTCCTGACAGAGTTTCTCTGCTGTGGTTTCAAGCGTCTTCGTTTTCACATCCTGACTGGAATTTTTTTATCTTTTGAGTGTTTCTCTTTACTCTGTATGTTGCAAGTGTGTATGCAATTGTAATGGTTTCTTCTCTGTCATATACAAATTGTATTGCTGCACTTGTTCAATAGAAAACATTAATTTTCAGAAGCAGTGCGATCCAAACCCACACAAGGAAGTAAGGAAATGGTTTTCTGGCTATCTCACACCATGAGGAATCAAAATACACCTGCAGTGGTACCAAAAGATAAGTGGTTCACATGGTTCTGTATTTATTGTCCATTCACTTCCTTTATCAAATGAGGCATTTTTAGAATCTGTTAAAAATAAGAATGAGGCACATTGCTGGGGCATAAGTGGCTATTACTCTGGCTGCCCAGGCAATGATTTCTATCAATGCTACACCCAATTCTTAGGGCCCCACGTCAAGTTCAGGTTCTAAAGAGAGAGCAGGTTTTACCCTTCTAGTTACACATGGCTTCTTCACACATAAGTAAAAATGAGGCTCCACGTTCTTCAACATTTGGACATGTTTTCTAGGCTCTGTAGGGCAGACTGATGTTTGGTAAGGAGCATGAAAGATAACTGGGAGCTTAAGTTGGAATCCTTAATGGCTCATGGGGGCATCACATATCCATACAGTTGATTCACTCATTCCTTAATCATTAACTGACTCACTCAAATTGCTATTTTGCTCATTCAAAAAACAAATTGCCTACCCTTAGTAGGTTGCTTATTTATAAATGAGTTGCTTGGAGTAGAGTGTCTGTGAGTTCTCTTCTTTCACTTTCTCTGTACGTGATTGGTACAGATTAATGTACACACCTACTTCACGGCTTACCACACAGGTTGAGGCTCTGAATTTCATTAATTACCCTTGTTTTACCTCCTAATGACAATAATGCTTCCCAGTTTAACAAATCAAGCCCTAGAGGTCCCAGGAGTAGTCCTTCTCTAGTCAAATAATTCCAATTCTCTTTGGAAGTTGATAGAATAGCAAATAACAGCAGCAAGAATACATTTCCAAGCACTTTCCGCTCGCATTGTGTACCGGCACAAATGAGAAAGCTTAGTGTTCAGTGATTCACACACAATTTTGCTTAAGCAGATGTCAGGCTGACTGCATATAAATTACCCATGACGGTTTTTAAAATTCCACTTCTCGGTATCTCAGTAGATCTGGGGTATAATCCAAAACTCTGTATTTTTTAAAGCTCTTCTGATGCCACGCCAAATTTGTGAACCCTCACTCAACTCTGTCTGCCAGTAGAAGATCATACTGTTACAAGTGGCTTCGACATATCGTATATATGCAATGAATTCCGAGGTTTGCTGCCCACTATCCCTGTCATTTGGGTCAAGTAATTTAACATCTCAGTGCTTTCCTTTCTTCCTTAATAGGTGTTTTGTGACTATTAAATGAGTTAAATACATGTAAGATGCTGAAACTTGTACCCAACATAGGAAGATCTTATTATTTTCATTTTTATTGTTAATTATTCATTTATTTTGTAGTCACCTAACATTTATTAACAACTTATAAAATATCGGGCATAGTGTTTCATTCTTGGGGAATATGTAAGTAGAGAATATTTTGTTGTTAACACTAAGAATGTACCGTAGAGAATAGATTTAGAAATAAATAATTAAAATAGATTTATTTGTAAATAAGTAATTAAAATAGACTCTATTCATAAGAGTCAAAACTATAAAAGTTTTAGAAGGAAACAGAGGAGAATATTCATGATATTGAATTTGGCATTGAGGAGAATCTTCATGGCATTGGATTTGGAAACATTTTCCTGGATGTAATATCAAAAGCGCAGTCATCAAAGAAAAAAACAGATCAATTGGACTACATCAAAATTAAAAACTTGTTCCCATCCTCTAACTGGCTATTCCCCTGCAATGCTCTTAACCACACTCTGTCTGGCAAATTCCTTCACTTCTCTCAAATCTTTGTCCAGACCATGCTTTGTAACCACTCTTCTCTGCAAACTGTCCTGCTCACCACTTTTTTTCATAGCACTTTTTTTTTTAACCTCTAACATATATAATTCACTGAATTAAGGTATTACTTACCGTCTGCCCCATCTCAGTAATCTGTGGTCTCCAAGAAACAGGAATCTTTGTTTGCAAGCCTATCCCAAGCATCTAGACAGGTGGATGGCACATAGATAGTCATGTGGAATAAAAATATGTTTAGCTAATGACTGTAAACGTGGAAGAAAAGAAATGGTGACAGACACCTGGTTGATTTCCTATGGAAAATGAATAGTTCAAGAGAGATTTGGGTATAGATAAAACCTGAGCCAGAATCCAGAAGCCTTCATTCTAGATGCAAGAGAGATTGGTGTTCAACAGATGCCGGTACTGAGAAAATAGAAGCCTATATAAAGACCAAATTAGCAGTCAAGTCACATCATAATAAGGAAATATATTCTCTGTACTGCTTACCTTCTGCCTCATCTGGGTGTCTTACACATATAATATCAAATTGCCAGTCTGCATGGATTTCATATGATAGGATGCCATATGAATATGATATCTTGCCTCATTTAACTTCCTTCACAGGACATTTGAATAAACTTTATCATCGAAAAGATAAATTAACACAAATAAACTCTCAGAAGAAAGGAAACAAAAGTCATTCAGGAAATCTTGGCTGTAAAATAATTATTAGATTAATCGAACTGTCTGTTTTCCCATGTGTGAATGGCCATAATATTCTGAATGAGAACAATGATTCTGGCTAAAGTGAAAATTCATAACAATCCAGACAGGATTGTTTCTGGCTAAAGTGAAAATTCATAACAATCCAGACAGGAAAACAATCTTCTGATTGTCCTACAAAGGAATGAATTATACATTACAAAATGATTGCTTTTACATTTTCCAGGGCAACATTATTCCATTGCAAGTCTGTGTTATTCAATTCTTTCGTATTCTTTAATAATAAAACCTGCGAGTTTGTAAAGTTAAGTAAAGAATATATCACTATCATTTCAGGCAATGTGGTATTACAAGTTATCAGAAATGCCTGGAAGCATCCCATGTGGTCCTCTTCAGAGACCGCTTATTTTCCATCTTAAAGGCTATAAAATAGAAAATGAACATAAAAAATATTTCTGTTTGTTCCCCAGACATAGTTTAAAGAAAAGGCAATACATAACCGTAAGATAAAACATGGCTGGCAATCCTTTTCTTAAGGTGTTCATATCTAGCAATATCTTTGAAGTTCCATTCATTAGGTAAATGAGAAAACCAGTCTATTATTTCTCTTATAAATTAATTTTATTCAAGCCTATAACAGTACAAATTTACATCATGTGCTCTTATGTCCTGTAAATATTTCACTTCCTTTGGCTAGAAGACCATTAACTAAAGTCATGAATTTACCCAATGTTTCAATGTAATGAAGGGCATATTTCTCTCAGAATTTTTCTTTGTTCCCCAAATTTTTGCTTTCTAATATAACATGCTTTAATCTGAATTTTCCTAATGACAAAAGATGTTGAGAATCTTTTTGTATACTTATTTGCCATCTGTATATCTTCCATGGTGAGGTGCCTGTACAAATCTTTTGTCCATTTTAATTGGGTGATTTGTTTTCATGTTGTTTAATTTTAAGTGCTCTTTGCATATTTTGGATACAAGCTCTTTATCAAATATGTTTTACAAATATTTTCTCCCAGTCTGTGGCTCATCTTTCCCTTTCCATTTTATTAAACTGTGTTTAATAAAACTTCTGTGAGCAGAAGTTTTTAATAAAAATCAAATTTATCATTTTTTTCCTTTTGTATATCATACTTTTGGTGCTACATCTGAAAATTCATTACCAAACCAAGGTCATGTAGATTGTTTACACTTAGGTGTATGATACATTTTGAGTTCATTTTAAAATAGGTTGTAAAGTCTGCTTCTAGGTTCAGCTTTTTGCATATGTGCCTCCAAGTGTTCTAACACAATTTGTTGAGAAGACAAATGTTTCTCCTCTGAATTACCTTGGCATTGTCAAAAGTCATCTAGCCATATTTATGTGAGTCTATTTCTGGGCTCCCTGTTCTTGTTCTATTGTTTTTTTTTTGTTTTGTTTTGTTTTGTTTTGTTTTTGTTTTTTGGTCAATGTCATAATATCTTAATTAGTGTCTTAATTAGCTTTATTTTTATTTTTTCTTTTCTTTAATTTTTTTAACTATTTGAAGTCTTTTTTAACATGCAAAGAAACAATCAATACCTTTAATTTCATAATCTTAGAAAGGAATTTTCCATAGGCATGTCATAGGTAATTTTAAAAAGAATATAATTTTGACTTGTCCCATGACTAAACTACACAACAGAAAAAAATTAAACACTATCTGTAAGTGGGAATATTGGATATGACAAATACGTAAGATTCTGGAAGTCTTAATTAAAATGCATGCTAGAAGCTATATTCACTTTCCTATTTTTTTTTTGTTACTAATGACTTAAAACTGAGATAAAATCATCTGACAGTTCCTATTGTGGTCTTTATTGAATGCTCTTGATCATTTGCTCATTTTTGTATGAAAGTAGAAAATGTAGAGAGGCCTTATGAAGTTCTTTTGCAAAATCATCATATTTGAAAGTAGATCAGTAAGATAATCAATATAACTGTAACTTCCAAATGAAATTAATTTCTTTAAAAATGATATTTTAAGACACTTCATCAACATACTTCAATGAAATTATCCACAGATTCTAATTTAAATGCAACAATAGTTTTTCAATCACAAGCAAAGTTTCAGAAACAGCCCCTGAAAATGCTTGTAATATATTTTTAAATTCATATCAATGATATAAAAATATGTAAAGTAAAAATCCACTGATCTCATAAACACATTTCTTTATCTGAAGAAAATCACAGACCAGTGCATATATATTTTCAAAGTAGTGACCTTATTATTTTAAAAAAATATTCAATGTCCATCACTCCATAAACTAAAGAAAACCAAAAAGGTTAGAAGTAAAAATCAATACAATAGTTAAAAACCTACTATCCAGGGGTTCCTGGAAGCCTCAGTCAGTTAAGCCTCTTGATTTCTGTTTAGGTCATGATCTCAGGGTTGAGAGATCCAGTCCCACGTAAGGCCCCATACTCAGCAGGGAGTCTGCATCTCTCTCTCTCTCTGTCCCTCCCCACCACTTGCATGTGCATTCTCTCTCTCTCTATCTCTCTCTCAAAAATAAATAAATAGATCTTAAAAAACAAAACCTAATATCCAGAAATAAGCAGTATAATATCTCTCTGTGCCAAAATGTTAATCAAAAGATGGATAAATACATCTACAGACAGAACAAATTTTTCAATCAGAGATTAATTCTATAAATGATATGCTCTAAGTTAAAACATTAATTATAATTTTCTTGAATTTAACAAAAAAAAACCTGAAGAAATTCCATAATTTAAAACACATATTGTTTTTACTCTAAGTTCTAAATCATCAAAGAGAGCTCTAGTTTGAAGAACATGTGTTATGAAACAATTATGACTTGAAAGGTATCTTTTAAGTGCATGTTGAAATGTTACATATTATGGGATGCTTTGATTTTCCTATGAATGATGAACTGATTAACTTGTTTACAACACTTTTCCCTTCTTTCCTTTCTCATCTCCTATTCTTTGTTTTGTAATGATTTCATTTTCTCAGAGTTTGTACTACTTACATTTTTTCAAGTATTTAATTTACTTTATGTATTTAAATTGTGTCATTGTTCATCAGTCCATATGCCAAAATTTTTCTCATTTTCACTAATTTATTTTGATTACAATGTCTGAGTTAGGTGGATGTAATCACCCATGTGTTTTGTTCTAAAATACAGTTAAGGATACTCTATTCCCAGAGTATTCTGTGTTTGAGAAAAAACTGTTTTTTTTTTTTGTTGTTGTTGTTTAGTTTTAGAGAGAGAGAGAGAGCGAGCAAGACTGAATGAGTGGGGGTGGAGGTGGAGAAAAGGGAAAAGGAGAGAGAGAGTCTTAAGCAGGTTCCACTCAGTGCAGAGTCCATCGTGGGGCTCTCATCCATGACCCTAAGATCATGACCTGATTCAAAATGAGAGTTGGATGCACTACTGACTGAGCCACCAAGGCACCCCAAAGCTGTTTTTTAACGAAAACAACAATTTTCTGGAATGTAAAATATCCTAGCTATACTTCTTCTTTCTCAGAAGAGAGAGATTGCTGCCCTGTCTTCTGATCCTGACTGCTGCTGGGAAAAAGTCTGATACCAGCCAGACTTGCTTTCTCTGGCTGCGTGAGAATAGTTCTTGGTTTTCATTCTCAACATTTAATTGCTTAACGAGTATCTGTCTCAGTCTTAATTATTCTGTGTCAGATTTTCTAGGCATTTCAGTTCATCTTTGATGTACAGATTTAATTCTCCCATTATCTTAAGAATATCATCCTATTTTATGC
Source organism: Meles meles (assembly GCF_922984935.1). Lineage (NCBI taxonomy): Eukaryota > Metazoa > Chordata > Mammalia > Carnivora > Mustelidae > Meles > Meles meles. The sequence continues at coordinate 16,492,272 of NC_060082.1, read as the reverse complement.
TTCTAAATATATGTTTTCACCATTAAGGATTCGCTACTGAGGGACACCAGTCCTGCGTTAAGTCAAGTAAGTTTGCCCTCTTTGTCTCCCATCTTCCTGCCAATTCCTTTAGTTTATTTGTCTATTATTTGTCTATTTCCTTTAAAGTGATTGCTGGGTTTATCTTAAGTCAGTCATTACATTTTTAGCACAATTTATTCCATCCTACTATGTGTCTCACTTTCAATTAGTTTGTAATAGTTCGGTTTTGCTTTGCTGCTTTAACTGCTGTCTCTATAATGCTCTCAACGTGCTATTTTATTATCATAACAACTTAAAGTGGTATTTATTGAACTCAGGTAATATGCTTTCTTCCTAATGATATTCAGTGGGTTTGACCTACAAAAATTTCAATGTTATGTAGTTTAGCCTATTGAATTACGTCCCATCTTTTGGTTGTTGAAGTTGGGTTAAGTATCGATTTTTACAATTCTTCAACATGGGTTGACTTTGCAAGTCTTGTGGCCTCTGTAGTCGGAGATAATCCATAGAGGTTTGCCTTATTTTCTCAGAGGGCTTTCTACTCCCCACCTTGGGCTGCTTCTCTCCACATTGGAATATGCTACTGAGAATCTTTTTTTTTTTTTTAATTGTCCTTCTTGTAATAATTTTCTCCTAGGAAATCAGCACTGTGGTTTGTACCTTTTCTATTTAGCTCTTCCTGGTAATTTTTTTTTTTTATACTTTTTAAAAAACTTGTTTTGATTCTCTTCCTCTGAATGAGGAAAAAAGTCTTTGAATCTTCTTCTTTTACCATATTTCTTCTTGTTGGACGGCTATATGCTCCTCTGAATCAATCTCTTCCCAGAAACATCTTCTAACACCCCCTAAGCCATTCATTATTTGTATCTCCCTGTAAGTTAAATATGTGATAGTTTCATCAAACTTTTTAGAGTGTATTTTTGTATCCTAAAGTATATGTTTGTTTTGAAATTATTTTATATATGAATGGGATATAAAATGTATTTTGCTATTTCTTGCCAAAATCTTTTCAAGATTGTTGATATAACATAAGCACATATATTTTAACTATTTTTCAGATCTTTTTAAAAGATAAGCTTCCTCTTAAAAAAATTCATTTTTTCCAGAGATTGTATTCTCTATCGTTTTCATGAGTTTTTAGAAATATATAATTCTTTTTAATTTTTTTGTGATACTGCAGATAAAAGTCATCACATGCTTGCCATTTAGAGTTTCTGCCTGTTTCTTTTTGAGTTTAAAGATAGCCACCTTAAGCACTGAAATAAATTCCTAGAAGGTCTCAATTTTCTAGCCCAAAGAGTTGTTGCAAAGTTCTCATTTTTATTCTGTGAACATTTGAACATGGAAAATTGCTCTAAGTTTGTGAAGTTCAACAATATGGCTATAATGAGTAACCTTTTCTTTTCTCCTGAGATATTCACCATTCATAAGCCAATGGAATTTAATGTTTAAGGCATATGGGTATAAATGTAGAAATTAATAGATGTAGTTGTGCATGTAGGTATAGGTGTAGGTAGAGGTGGAGATTGAGGATATGTGTTTTCCAAACCTACTTTTTCAGTTATACCCAAAAGTCACATGAATTCAGAGCACAGCATTTCACATTTTCTTTACCTAAACTGATTCCATATTTTCTTTATCTAACAGTCCTATAGGAGTCATTTGAGAAATCAGGATGCTAAAGAATGTGGCTTTGATATTAGTTCAAAAATAATGAGGGAAAAAATTACTATGGGATGGGGCATAGTACAAGAGTTGACAAGAAATAACCTGAAATTAGGGTATCCAGTAATTCAATCAGATTTATTTTAACTAAACACAGATTTTTAAGGTCACTCTGCTTGTTTTTATGTATGTAAAGACACATACATGTTTAAATAAGTATCAATGCTTTCATCATTCAACAAATGGTATTTAATATTAATATTGTGTTCTTAAAACTGCATCATTTTTTTCATCCACCTTATAAGTGAAGATGAAAATACGTGAGTATATTTAAAAGTGGTTCCTAGTGAGTTTTCTCGTTGCGGGTCTTATAACTTCTAATTATAACTGTGAAACAGAAAATCATAGTAACCATTTATCTTTTAAAAAAAATAAGTGCCACGAAGGTTCAAGAGATGGAAAGAGACACTTTCATTTCTTTTCTTTGGAGTGTACTGTCTTTCATGTTTCCTTCTAAAGGTCCAACTTTCATGTAAATTTCAGTGAACATATTCCTTGATTTAGAATTTTAAAACTTTCTCCCCATATAGATAATGATCTTTGAAAAACTGCTTTTTGGTATGTTTTACTTCTGAAGTTGAATCAATATAGAATTCTACAGTTATAAATTAACGATTTTGCTTAATATCTGTCAGTTTTATTCTTTTATTTTCTATCACACAGCTGTTTAAATTATACTTTAGACAAAAGAAATTTGATTAAAAAATAAGTAATTAAAATTTGACCCAGTAATTGTCTTTCTGCATCAATCAAAAATATTTTTAACAAGTCAGTGTACACCGCACTGGTGCCTGATATCAAAAGACTCAAATGCCTAATAATTAAAGGTAATTCAAGTACAACAGGAATATAATTTAAAAGTAATTTGATAAATTGATGAGAAATTTGATGTGGAAATTATGATACTAAGGAAGACTTAGAGATGAAAAACATATTAGTTGGGGATTGCTTCTTGAAGGGAGCTATCCTTTGAATTAAGCACTAATTATTGATAGATTCTGATGGCAGAAAAGGGGGAAGGATTCCAAGGGATTTACAATGTAATATCCTAAGGATCTATAGGATTTCTAAAGATAGTTCTGCAACATTTTAAGCACCAAGAAAGTTAACATTTTTTCCAAATAAATGAATCCCCTGAAGACAGTTTTGTTCTTAACAGTTGCTAAGGCCATATATTATTGGAAATTTGATTAGCAATCAGATCATTTAACTGCCAGATTTAAGATGTTAATTTTGAGGTTCAGTATTCTGGATTTATATCTCTGTTGGTATTCATGTATTCATTCGCCTGTGAAATATCTATTGAGTGCTTAGTATATGCTAGGTACTCTTCTTGATGCCAGGAACACAGCTGTGAATAAATACTTTCCCTTATGTCACTTGAATTCTCATATTAGAATTAGAGGGAGATAAATTCTATGAAGGAAGTGTTTGCTATTAGTAAAATGAAACAGAAAAGCATTGTAAGGAGTCAGGGTTGGGGCTTATGGTGGAGTGGGGGAGGGTGGACTGGCAATTTTAAATAGAGATTCTGGAGAAGGTCTTCCTAAGGTAACATTTTAAGCCAAAACCTGAAAGAATTAAGGAGTAAGCCAAATAGACACTTGAGGAAGGGCATTCTCAGCAGAGAGAACAGCTGGTTCAAAATCTCTGAGGAGAAAAAAATGCCTGTTCTGTTTAAGACACAGCAAGAGGGGCCAGTGTGAGTAGACCAAAGTGAGACTAGGGTCCTGGTGGTAGAAAGGGGGGGATTAGCAGAAAATCAGATCTGAAAGACATTACGGATCAGATGGTGTAGGGCCCTGTGGGAAGTTGTAATGGTTTAGGCTTTGCCTTTCAATGACATGACAGCTCTTGGAAGGTTCAGTGTTGATGAGTGACATATTCTGACTTCTGCTTTTTAAGTATCGCACTGGCTGCTGCTATGTTAAAAAAAGATGATCCTGGGTCGTGTGGGATAGAAACTGGCAAACCCGTTAAAGCGATTATTCCAATAATCCAGTCAGGAGATGATAAGGGTTTGAACCAGCCTGGAAGCAGCAAAGACAAGAAAAGCAATATAATCTTCAGATATGAATAATGACAGGGGCAAAAATATGACCTTGGAGCAAGGTCATATATTGACCTTATACTGACAGCCTACTCGATAATGGAAAAATAACAAATATGGCAATGCAGGGAAGGCAAAACTTTACCCATCTTGGGTTTTCAGCTGGAACTCTAACAGATTCACAAGAGAAAAACATTTTATTAACACATGCAGCACTTTTAGTGCAGGAGAAATCAAACCAGAGTAACTCAAAACAGCAGCTTGTAATTCAAACTTAGATAAACCTCTCTGAAAAGAAACAATGAATTTGTAGAGAAATGACAAGACAAAAGGAAGTAGTTTTTGTCTTGCACGGGTGTCAAAGTATGGGAAAGTACCGACAGAAGAGGGAACTAACGGAGGAAGGTTTATTTATATTTTCCTCTGGTGACCTCTTTGGGCTGATGAGTTTGTCTCCCATTAGAGTAGGGTTCATATCCAGCCTTTAGGCAGAAAAGGGGTCTTGTGGGAATAAGTTTGTAACCTGTGGGATCTGATGTTATTACCAGGTACATAATGTCAGAGTTGTGTTAAATTGTAGCACACCCAGTCGGTGTCCAAAAAAATCAGAGAATTGCTTGGTGTGGGAAAAACACCCACATATTTGATGACCAGACTACGGAAATGGTCTGCGTGTCTGTGTGAGTGTGTAGAGAAAAACAGGTTTTTCCTCACCACCAACTTCACTACTAAAGCAAACAACCCTGTAGTTTTCTCTCTCATCAGGACGAAGAGAATTTAAATGCTCATGGCTAGTTTAATGCTTTGGTTCTTTAGGTCAAAACATAGCATCTGGATCAAGGATTGTTTCAGAGCAAAATTTAGGAAGTTTAAAGCATGGTGCTTTTTTATTTATATACCTAATAACTTCTGCATGGAAATCTGTCTCCTACTTCTTTGTTAACTCACTCAAACATCAATAGATTTTTGTGCAGAATTTTTTCACTTCAGAAAAAATTTTGGTATTTTAAAAATATTGTTTATATTGGTTAGATATATTTTTGTGCATTGTTGCTTCTGTAGCAATTAGGATATGACCATGAATACTTCAGGTCCTGGTCCATACTGATATATGAGCTCCTGCCCTGATAAAGGGAGCTTTTTTACTGACAGTGGCAAAAGCCGAGCCCTGGAAGATCATCTTACTCATCAACATGAGGACCCTGTCATTCCCTAACAACAAGAGACTTTTGCCTTTGCAATGGCGGGTGGACATCAGCTCTAGAGTACCAACTCCTATAAACATATACCTCAACTAAATTTGCACTTTATTTGTTCATCTCCCTGTGCTTGGAAAAATTGTGTGATTTGGATCTACTACTACTACTGATTTGGAGTATGTTATTTCTTTATAGGTTTTTTAAGAGGCACTATCCCGTATACTATTTGCTGTTATCCTGTATACTATATACTATTCCCACAGTGAGCCTATGTTAACTAAATTGTTGGCAAAGACAAGCTGAGTCCCTGAAAATCATTTGCCTTTCAAAACAAAAGTTTTGTATTAATATAGTACTGTTTTGAAAAGACTCCAAGTTGCACGATTTTATTTGTTTTTCTTATTTGTTTTTCTCACAGTACCCATGGAAGTGAGGGGTAAAAAAAAAGCTTATGGGCAGGTTATCATTGGTGGCAGAGCTGTGTCAGTATCTCCGAGCCCTCGGACCCACCAAATAATGTCGACTATTGTCAAGACAACATTTTAAAGGTTATTAGTAGAGATACTTATGAAAAGCCTGAATGAGGTGTCTTCTAATTTACATTTATGTAAATGTTTCCGTAGTCTCAAACATTAATTTATTGGCTTATTCATTCCAAAATATTTAGTGAGTCTCTACTAAGCATTATGTCTAGGCAGTATGTACAGATAAATGTTTAACAATTGGTATTCTGAAAGGAGAGAAGCCCTCATCTGAGGTACTTGCAGTTTTCTGTGTTACAAATGCTTTCAGTTTGATTGATTTTAAGCTATCAACTTCATATTCACTGAATGCCAAGTTTAAGAGGGATGGGCATAGTTAACTCTGGAAAGCTGGTACAAGATTTGGCTCCAGCACACCCTTGGAAGAATGACAATCCATAAGGAGAGATAAGATATTGAGAAGAAACAACACTGCCAAAACCCCACAAAGGAGCATGTAATAAATGAAGATTGCGGAAAGCGATTTAAGCATTTCAAAAAAAAAAAAAAAAGTGCTTAAATTCATTATCTGACTTTCTAACTTTGAAACAGGTGAAGAGTAGTATTTTACTATTCTTGGCTTAAATTACTCTTCTAATTTCTAGCATGTTGCTGACTTGCCACAACTTAGGGATTTTTCTTTTCCTTGGACAATCTTTTCACTTTAAAATTGCTTTTTCTCATGCAGTAGCTTTTCTTATTTTTATTTCCACTTAGCCATAGAGAGTTATAAATTGGCACTTTACTATTTGTCAATAAGAGTGCTATAAACCAGTCTACTACTAGGAAAGATATGGGACTGAGGCCTGAGATTGATTCTAGTTAGTATTTAGTTAGAATGATCACAGAAAATATTTCTTGACAAAAAGCCCATTTTGAAACCTTAAAAAAAAAAAAAAGTGAAATACTTCCAAGTCTTTTCTACCTAAAAGTATCTGCCAATTTTCAAAGAGCATCTACAATGTAGCTCTATGGTTTTTCTATTTTCTGTAGCAGAAGAGAAGCCATAATATTTATCCTGTCTAACATGACCCAGTTTGATCCACATGCTTCCCTGTCTAAATCTCTTTCAGAAACTCTCTGTAGAATTTACTGCTACCTTGGGTTCTCATTGAATTATACATAAGAATATTTTCCCTTTACATGTCTGCTCTGTGTGGTGAGAGTAAAAAAAAAAAAAAAAATGTTTCCAGCAATGTATATGTAGGTTTAATGTTCAGCCAATTTTATTTTAGATCTTCTAAACATTTTATTGCTTACACTTAAATATGGAGGGTTATTTGAGCTCTTTTTCATGGCTTTCTTGATTGTAGTTATTTAAAATATGTTTACACAGCTGAACCTCACAAAAGAAAGAAAATAAATGGTATTTTTTTTCACATTGTAGTCTGTTCTGGCTTGAAAAACAGACAATATATTTTTAAATTTGGTGTCTGCCACTATACATTATCAGAGATGAATGTCTGTGCATGACCAAGTTTTCATATCCTATTTGGTATGCTGATAATTCAGGTTGTCTGCTTTATCATCACTTTACCTTGTCTAGGCCACCGAAGATCAATGGGAACTTGGAATTAACTGCAGGTAGCTATTCAAAAAGAATATTGCTGCAGATGTAAAAATGTGCATGTGGTTATGAAAAAGAAAAGTCAATTTCACTGTATTATATCATGCATACGTCTCTTAGAATTGCTTTATCGATATATGATATGTGGCAAAAAGAAGTAAAATAAACAAGGAGCATTCTCCTTTTCTCTACTTTCTGTCATTTCCTATTAGTTTTAATGAAAATACTTTGATTCACTACATCCTGTGGAGAATAGGGAAAATATTTCCCGGTAGGTTTTGTTATTCGGTGTTTATTAAAGAGACACTGAATAGATGCATTTTTTTCTAAGACATTGATTTCACTATTATTATACTTCAGTAAGTGGGATTTATACAGCGGTGTTTTCATCTATGTATTTCGAGGGAGGGGATGCTTGATGAAAGATTTAATTATTTATTGGGAAAAACTAAGTGGATATTTTATATTTTGCTACAAAAAACCAACGTCTTAATAAAACAAAATATTATTTATTTCTGAGATACCAATGAGCATGGAAAACATACAATATCTTAATCTTTTAAGAAACGTTCTACAATAGCTCTTATACAAATCAGAATTTGTGTAAGTATATACAAATATATATATATTGTATATATACTTGTATAGTACAGACACGTATAACAAACAAGTAACAGACTTGTTACTTGTTCATATTTGATCACTATGAGTTAAAAAGTTACAACCAACAAGCTAATTTAAACTCCATATAAATTTAAGATTGGAGAAGACATTACTAATATTCAATAGATGTAGAGAGAAATTGCAAAGAACAATCACTCACACCTGAATAGAGTAAAAGAGAAACATATTTGACTTGAATACAGAAAAGAGCCCAAAGGTCCATATTTGGCACCTACTCACAACTACACTTTCTAAAGTCCGCATTACTCAACCTGGTGTATGTATATAACTAGCAATAGCAATAATAATGACTGATCTTACATGTAAAATAAAATGTGTGAATAAAACATCTTTTGTGTATTTTTTTTTTTTTAGGAAAGAAATGGCAAAAGGGATACAGTCACACATGGCACAGTCACATATGGTAATTAAAGAGATAACAAAAATAATTTCAAATCCTTTTTGCAGCTGTATAGGTTAGAGGAAGAAGAAAAAAATATGAGAGGAAGAAGCTTTTTTCCACTCCTCATGCTGAGAAACTGGTGGAAATTCTTTTAATCATATCTCTTCTTGTTCCTTCAAAAGAAACTGGAATAACTTACAGGTTGGATAAATGTTCAAATTCTAGGACACTATTTACTATTGGAAATGGTCTCTCTGGATTAAAAGGTTGTGTGTGTGTGTGTGTGTGTGTGTGTGCGTGTGCTGTACACAGTCTCTTTGTGCATAAGTCCTAGTGTATTCATCAAATTCGGATGTCTGCCTATTCATTTAGGCAAATAATAACAAGCTTCTAAGAACAGGATTTGAGATATTTAAGATCATGTATTATGACCATGTAGACAATGAGTAAAAATTGTGGTCTCTAACCATTACTCACGAGAATTCTGATGGAAAGGTATTGGCAAATAGCTAGATAATCATAAAGAAGAACCTTATTCCTTATTTGTTATAGCTCCCCTAAGGAATTTAGAAGTTGGGATGCAGCTCTGCATGTTTCAGGCATTTTTAAGTCAGCCACCCAATATCCTCAATTTTCACCAACATTCTTCCTTTTCCTACTCCAAGCACTAATTTATTTTTTTTTTAAAGATTTTATTTATTTATTTGAGAGAGAGAGAAATCACAAGATGGGGGAGAGTCAGAGGGAGACACAGACTCCCCGCTGAGTGGGGGAACCCAGTACAGGACTCTACGCAGGGACTCTGGGATCATGACCTGAGCTGAAGGCAGACACTTAACCGACTACACCACCCCGGTGCCTCACCAGGCACTTATTTATACTTGTGTCAGCAAAGACAGTGTGCTAAGTACCATGACTCAAGATTTGGTTGCACTAAATCATTAGGAGCCAGATTTCAGAAAATGTTCTAAGCTTGAGAGGAGTTTAATTCCTCATTTTATCATCTCCCTAGCTTTTACACGAAAGTAGATGGAGGTGGAATGGCTGAAATCTGATATCTCGGTAAAGTGAAGATAAGGACAATGTAAATAACTAATTCCTATTGGAATTTTGTTGGCAATCTGTTAACATCCCATCAGGAAGCCCAAAGCCTTGGTGGTGGTGAAGATTGTGGATAATCTAGAAATCATTTGTGACTGATCTTACATGTAAAACAAAATGTGTGAATAAAATATCTTTTGTGTATTCATTTTTTTTTTTTTTTTTTTAGGAAGGAAATGGCAAAAGGGATAGAGTCACATATGGCACAGTCACATATGGTAAATGGTTGCTGCTTTGATTCAACCTCCTGTGAAAACATATGCAACTGATTGACACAACAGTGTACACAGGGGGTGGGCAGGAGGAAAAGCGAAATTGCCCGTATGTTACCAGCATTCTACACTGGCAGCTACAGTTTGGATTTGGGCTTACGTGGCCAGACCAAGGGGCATAGATTTTTTACTTTCTGTCTACGGGAGGTCAAGCAAAGCAAAGGACTCTGGGATCATGACCTGAGCTGAAGGCAGACATTTAACTGACTACACCACCCCGGTGCCTCACCAAGCACTTATTTATACTTGTGTCAGCAAAGACAGTGTGTTAAGTACCATGACTCAAGATTCAGTTGCACTAAATGATCATTAGGAGCCAGATTTCAGAAAGTGTTCTCAGCTTGAGAGCATACCTTTGCTTTTACAAAGCAAACCAGTCAGCTCAGTTCTGGCAGGCAAGACCGGAGAGAGAAATAGAAAAAATCCCGAAGAATCTCTGAAAGGAAAGTGGTCAATAACTAGCAAATAAACATTTTATTAGAGTTTCATATCTCAGAGTTTTAATAAATATATATTATTTTATTATAATAAAAATGGAATGTCAAAATAGGGCATAGATGTTACATACACATAGAAAATTAGCTGTTGATGGAAAATGTTTACATTTAAATAGCAGTCAAAACTTAAATTTCAATTTTCCTGTGTTCAATTTCTTTAAAAGGCTTTTGTGCTGTGAATTTAGTTTTAACTGTTTTTCTAAAGTTCTAGTCTGCAATAAAGTCAATATATATCTCTACTGAATATATATACACATATACTTGACATACCAGATGAAATACAAGACTGCAAGAATAATTTTACCATATTGGGATTTATTTCAGTCTGATCCACTTTAAACAGGAAAACTATTCATTTCCGTTTATGTCTTGACATCACCTCCATTAACATGTTCTTAATGATTAATAAAAATCAATAAATAATAATAGAGTGGTGTACCTTACATTGCAATGTAGAGTGATCATGTCATCTTTGTATATTTTTTCAGTAGAATATTATTTATCAATAGAAAATAGTCTTCTATAAGACCTTAATATATAAAACATGGAAAAATGCAGCTTTTTAAAGGAAGCTAGCCCAGAACTGCATGCACTCAACCTCTTCCTCTCCATCATATGGAGTTGAAAACCTTGGCTATCCTAGAGAGGTTGAAACTAACAAGTAATATCTCTCTCTACCATTCAAAAATATGGTGTTCTCTTTGTGCTCTCAGTCTCCTCATCAATAAATTAGTGTAAGAGGGTGAAGGGAGGGAGACTCTCAAAATGAGCAAAGAAGAAAATTTGCTGAAAGCATTTTGTAAAATTTTAAGAATATTATTATTACTGCATTTAAAATGTTGTGAACAATCAGAAGTGCTTCCTTTCTTTTGTTACTCTGATAAGTACTTGGAATGCATCATGGAAAGAAAATGTGAGCCAGGCCAGTGTCATTTCTATACCTGATACAGACTTTAAAAATTTGTCCACATAGAGGCAGAGGGTGTTATCACCATATTAATTAGTCATAAGTGTGTTTGTCTCAGGGCATTTTGAAAATGACCAAGAAAAACCAAACAAAACAACGTTAAAAGCAGTTACTGAGGGACAGATGGTATTAGAGAGAAATGGTACACTGGCGAAAACCATATGTGAGGTATGATTCTGTTTCCTCAAAGAGAATATGGGAAATCTGTTCAACATTTTACGTAGTCTTGGTGCTCTGATAATGAGATGAAAAAGAAAACTTTTATTTTGCTTCTTCACATACGGTGAAAAAAGAAAAAAGGAAAACCAAGAAATAGGCTCTTTTTTTTTTTTTAAAGATTTATTTCTTTATTTGACGGAGAGAGATCACGAGTAAGTAGAGAGGCAGGAAGAGAGAGAGGAGGAAACAGGCTCCCCGCTGAGCAGAAAGTCTGAGATGGGGCTCGATCCCGGGACCCTAAGATCATTAAGATCATGACCTGAGCTGAAGGCAGAGGCTTAACCCACTGAGCCACCCAGGTGCCCCAAGAAATAGGCTGTTAACAATAGAGAACATACTGCCGGTTGCCAGAGGGGAGGTGGGGGGGAGGGTAGGGTGGGTGAAACAGGTGATGGGGATAAAGGAGCACACTGATCCTGATGAGTGGCAAGTGTTGCATGCGTGAAATCATTAAATCCTACACCTGTAACTAATACTGCACTATGTGTTAACTCACCAGACTTACAGACTTGAAAAAATAGAAAATTGGCTATTATTACTGATATTGCCTTGAATGCTTACTTCTGCAGATGAGAAAAGTTTCATTTTTAAAATTGTTTCACTGTCATTGCAGCTTGCCTAGGAAACGTATCTAGAGAAAGAGGCATGATACACATTCATAGCACAGAGTGAAACAATATCAGCTCAGCTCTTTGTGCCTGACTAGCATATAGCATTTGCACTCAACTCCAGCATAGGGTCCACTCTTCTGGAAAAAAGGTTAAATCATAAGCATGTGTAATGATGATTAATACAACAGCGGCACTAATGTTTTCCATAGTAATGAAAATATAATGTGCTTGGCTTCTATTCTCTGCCCAACTCCATTCCTAAGTGGTGCAGGCTGGATTTCTTACCCTCTCAAGGAGTTTTTGAGGAGTCGTTAAGAAGTGACTACCTTGACCTAATTTTATTTTTCAATTCTGCGACAGTTGTGTTACTTTCCTTTTCTGTACTCTTGTATTTTTTGTGAGTTACAGATGTTTGAAAAAAAAAATTGTTAATCTTAACATTCCCTCCCATTTTATAAAATTGTCTCTTTTGCAGTCCATAGTTCCTAACTTGTCCTTAACACTATTCATGCTTCCTGCTGAAAATGCAATACCATAGTAACTGTTACCTTTTCCTGTTAGCATCCCATCAGGAAGCCCAAAGCCTTGGTGGTGGTGAACATTGTGGATTCCTGAATTTTAGCAACATGTCACATAGCATTGTGAGTGTTGTGGAACCAGGAGATAGGTGTACTATGGTAATAAACTTAAACTTCATTCTAATGAATGTGGGTTGATATTAGTTTTTATGGGTGTTAACTTTGTATCCTTAAATCTGGGAGGTGAATATTCGTATAAACCTGGCAGACCAAACAGAGGTTGGTAGATTCGAAGAGTTAAGCAAATCCTCGGGAAGAAGCAATATCTGATTCTGTTGACCCTATTGGAAAGAACTTGCTTACTTCATGCTATGAACAACATATTAGATCTTTCTTCTTCTATTTTTCTGTCAGAGTGGCTGACATATTGTCACTGGCTAGCATCTTTTCTTGGGCATTATTAATCATACTTTGTTTGGCCAAAAGATGTCCATCATGAATTTTAACATATCAAGTACTCTAAAATAGCATTTATGAAAATACCCAAGCTTTAAAGTTGACACCTGTTGTCCTACTCACTATCAATATTTTCATGGTGCTATTGGATTACACATTAAAATTAAATACCAGGAAATAGGATAGATGGGGTGGGCTAGAAGTATACTTCTACTAACTCCATGCTTTATCAAGCATCATGGTCTTTTCTTTGGGACACAACAGTTTGTTAGGACAATTTTATAGCCCCACAAACAATCATAAACACAGCTCACTTTGACTAGTCTCCTCTGTTCATTTTGCTTGAAGACAGAATAACAGCATCTTCATCATAACAGGGAAAGCAGAATGGTTGATCAACACCTTCAAACACCCAAAAGCCACCATCTTACTTTGGCCTGGACAATAGCTAATTTTTACTATGTAATAAAACTATTCCAAATCCTTGTAGTTTGACATGACAACTATTTATTTACTTATAGTTCTATGCTTAGCAGTCTGGACTCGGCTCAACTGAAATGGCTCAATTCTGCTGCAAGTGGGGTTGGCTGGGTTCAGTCTCATATTTGCAGTCAACTGGAAATAGAAAAGCCTCACCTGTATGTCTGGTGGTGGAGTGACGGTTAGCAGGGAAATTGGAGCTAAGTGTGTGTCTCCCACTTTTCATGTGGCAGGCTAGCCCAGGCTTATTCCCAGTGTGGTGGTCATAGGATTCTCAAGTAGAGCAAAAGAGGGCAGTTGCTAAGGTATCGGCACTGTTCAACCATCTTCTTGTGTCATGCTTGATAATAACACTAATTAATTAATTAATTTTTAAAAATCTCATTGGCCAAAGCCAGTCATATGGTCAAACCCAGGTTCATAGGGTAGAGAAATGGACTCCACCACTTGATGGGAAAAATCTCCAAGTCTCTCTACAAAAAGGATTTATACAGAGATACAAAACATGGATGCCATTTTTATGATGAAGGACAACTCAGCTTCTAGATTTTTTAATGATAGTGGCCTGGACTGGATCCCAGTGACATCAAGTACTGTCTATCCAGCTGTGAACAAGTTCCTTAACCTCCCTGTATCAAAATTCCCTCAGAGATTAAAAGACATTTTTTAAGGATCTTCACATATGGAGATAAGTAAAGATTAAATAAGGTACTTCTTGTACAAGTACTTTTGAAGAATATGGCACATAGTGAGAGTTCAAAAAGTTCTAGTTATTATTATCTCAGCAACAAAAATAACTAATATGTACTATTCTTAAAGCCTGGGATGCACTTTTTTATCCACAAAGTCTACTTCTCTCCATATGCACACATGCTTGCTGCTAATGGAACTGTTCTTGCATGTTACCTCTTTAGTTTTGACAGATTTTTTTGGTTAATAGCAGGTCATTGTCTTTATCAACTGTTGAAGCATGGAGGTGGTTTTTAATGGAATTTTTGTGTTTTTGGTCCCTGGCTGATCTTTTTTGTCCTTTCTAATTCAGGACTGACACACCTGATCTTCTCTGTCTAGAGCACTTTCATGCTATTCTTCCCATGGTTGGCTCAAACCCAATTCAGGTCCCTCCAAATACCGCCTCCTCACAGAAGACTTCTCTGATCCTCATGCCTCAAAATTCCCTCTTCATGCATTATATTATCTCATTATCACTTGACCAGTTTTTTATAATACCTTGTACATACTACTCTAAAATGTTTATTGACACCTTACCTCACTTGAATGTAAGCACCATTAGCACATGAACCAGGTCTATTGCTTTGCAGGTATCCCTAACACCTAGAAAAGTGCCCTGTATATAACAGCTTTTCAGTAAAAGATTCATAAACCTATTGAAAGTATGTTATATTCTCTTCCTATGTACCCCACTGCCCCTGAGATCACATTTACACCCTGAGATGGCTCTTAGTAAATGTCTGTTCAGTAAAGAAGGCAAAGCTTATTCAGCTTGTCTGTTTATTGGCATTTTATGGAGGTCACTTGTTAAATTAGAGTTTTCGATCCCAAAACAGAGAACTGAAACCTCAAGCTGGAAATTATGTTAAGGACCCAAGGAAACTTGTGTAGCACAAAACAAAAATAATGGATATGCTTGATAGCAGTAATTCAGTTAGGTCTCTATTATCTGTGCTAATGAAGAGGAGCAATGAAGCAGATGATCCATAACAACAGATAATGAAAAACTATTTGCATTTAACTCTGGAATGCATTATCCAGAGTCCATAACTTGTAAACAGGTTATGTTTTGAAAGGTCATTTATAAATAGGTTATTTTGGTCTGAGAATACATTTTTCCAAAAAATAATATAGCCGATTTATAGTGCAAACAATATTTAGGAACTAAAAAGCAGTTAGAACACGCTTTATACAATTTTAGTAGAAAAAGAACAGCTTCCAGTTTCTAAATAGAGAAGGTGGTAGTTTCTCCTCACTTTCGACAGACCTGATTCCTGTCATGCAATCCAGAGAGAGCAAAAACTCTGCCCCGGCTACCTTTACCCCCAAAACAAAGTCACTAGTAGCTATACTCCCAAGAAGGATGTAATGAGTGGTGGGGGTAGAGAGGAAGACGGGGCTCTTTAGTAAAGGTTTGAGGTCCTCCATTGTCCTAACTTTCCCGGCAGCTCTAAGGAGACCCCTTTGTAATGAGCCCAGTGAGGGCACATGGCCTCCTAAAAGTCCAACACAATGGGGGAGAGATCTGTGACAGCTATCTTGACACTGCTCAGTGTATCAAATTTTAGGCTAATTTTAGAACCTACAGATTAAGGATAGGAGATAGAGTGTTGAAATTTCATGAAGAGAGACTGTATACAGAAGGAGACTTAAACAAGAATGGCAATGTTCGTAACAAGAGAATAAAATAACTCAAATTCTCATCACCAGAATGGATGTCTAAACTGTAAAATATAGACCAAAATTAAACATTGTGAACAAATAAACTACAGTGACAGACATTTTAGCACATAACAGTAACAGATTAGATACATCCAAAATTACATGCACTGTGATAGTTAAATACAATGAAAATAACCATAATATGCTTAGTTAAATACGACTAATGTTAAATACAACTAAAATAACCATTAGATAGATAGATAGATAGATGCAATATAATTATATAAAAGGAATCAAGGGAATAATGAATCTTGAAATATGGGTGACAGCTATCTTAGGTGTTGGGAGAATGAAATTAAAAAACCATATGGCTAAACACAGATTATTGTCAAGTACATATTAATAAGGCTTTTTCTTGAATGTTCCTTTTTATCCCCATAATACTTATTATCTTCAAAACAATATCTTATTTATTTTATTATTATATCCCATATATACTAACTTTCCAAGTTATATTGTTCATTTTAGTTCTGATCTGTTAAAGATGCTTCAGACAGAGGAAATTAATTTTAAAAAGAGTAGTCATGATAAATTCATTGATTAGATAATATTTGAGTAAAGTTTAGAGGCAGTTAAAGAACTAGTCTTGAGGATATCCAAAGGATGAGTATCCCAGGAAATGGGAATGACCACTGCAAAGTCCTCAAAGTAAAAGGAAGAAATAGGTAGAGAGAGAGACAGAGAGCAACAGAGAGGAAGAATAAGGGAAAGAGAGATCGGAAAGTTTGAGCACATGAGTGTTGTAGTCTGACTGAGGTAGTAAAGACTCACTCTGGTTATTGTGTTGAACAGACTGTGTTGGAAGGTGGAGGGCAAGTCTGGAAGTAGACCATGGAGAATCCATTAGGAAGCTATCAACAATCTGATTGAGAAATGATAGTAACTTGGAACGTGGTATTAGCAATGGTGATGTTACAAAGTGGTCAAATTCTGTAGGATGTGAAATAAAGAGAAAAATCAAAGGGACCCTAAAGTCTTTGGCCTCAGCAACTAGAGGGATAGAATTGTCATCTGCTGAGATAAGGAAGACTGTTAGAGAAATAGATATTTGAGGGCGACAATCAGGAATTCCACTTGGGCATATGAAATTTAAGATTTTTATCGGATACTCAGTTGACATTTAAAACAGGCAACATAATATAAGAGTCTGAAGTTCAAGAGAGAAAGAGATCTAGGATGAAGAAATAAAATTGAGAATCTTTAGCATTTTAGATGATATTTACAGCCTTGGACTTGGATGTAGTCATATTGTCATCCATTATTTACATTTATGGCTGGAAATTTAAATAAAAATTTAACTTTTATATCCATTATTCATGTTGAAAAAATTTTCACAGTGAATTTTAGTTTAGATAATCCTTGTCTGATCTCCCACATTAATGTGTCAAAAATTAGAACACATAGATAATATCTCCTTACCGGTTTTGGGGCACCTGGGTGGCTCAGTGGATTAAGCCGCTGCCTTCGGCTCGGGTCATGATCTCAGGGTTCTGGGATCGAGCCCCACGTCGGGCTCTCTGCTCCACAGGGAGCCTGCTTCCTCCTCTCTCTCTGCCTGCCTCTCTGCCTACTTGTGCTCTCTCTCTGTGTCAAATAAATAAATAAAATCTTTAAAAAAAAAAAATCTCCTTACCGGTTTTGCTCCGAATAAATGAAATACTTCACTTGAGTTTTTTAAAAAAATTTATTCATATTGCTTATTTATTTGTTCCTATAATTTATATTACTTTTTGAAATCTAAGTTTCATTACCCATGGCCCTTTGAATGCTGCCAGTGATTCACTCTGGTAAAATAAAACTTTATATTTAGAACACACTTCTGTTATCTGTTATTTTGTTGTCTAATTCAAATTCCTTTCTCACTGGGAAGTGAATTGTTTCATCTCTATTTAGAGTTGTAATCTGAACTCTAGAAAGAAACAAATCCTTCAAAGCCATTACGGTGTTGACACATAATCTTACCAGTAAAGAGAAAGGAAGCACAGCCGATTGACTATCTTCTATTTACTTAGTCTATTGACACTGTGTTAGTCTCAGGCAACTGCCATGGCATTTCACTAATCTTATTATCCCACCCACAATCTCCAGGGCATTGAATATTGTTTATCTCCCCTAATATGCATCTACATACACAAAGATGGAGAATTTAAAAAATAGAATAAGAGCTTTTCTTAACAAACTGTAAAGTTCCTGGTAGCTAAATATGTTATGATTCCTTCTATCAAATTTGTAAATTTTGCAAAGATTCCTTTGGCTCAGTAATGTAATTTTCAAATTGATCATTCCCCCTTAGTACGTTTTCAAATTCCTTTTACCAGTAATGTTGCTTCTTGACCTGTTTTCCCTCCTACAGCGCTTTGTATGATTTGAGGGTTTTTTAAAGACACTTTTCAATATTAATGGCAATTTTTGGTCTTTGATATGCTAATATGTCCTGATAAATATGTTTTTGAAGTCATTTATCAAAGTGATGTTGATAAATAAATTTTAAAGAAGTTTGCTTGAGATTTGAAATACACTGTTGGGTGTGTTTGTTACCCAAATCTTCAAAATTAATAATAATAATACTATATTATCAGATTGCCATATAATAAAATTGATTGTCCAGACTACAATTATTTCTGTTTAGCTTTTCAAAATGGATTTCAATCAACTCCTTAATACCCTCTATTTCCTTTAAAGCAGTGAGCTACAAACATGATGACTACCATCGCAATTATCTTGGAAATTTGCCGAAAAGACTAGAATGAAATTCTGGAGAAGTGAATGAACAGGCATAACTGGCAAAGAATCTTTATACTTTTAAAATGTTAATGGAAATTAGATGTAGTTTTAGTGGTAGCGTTGAATATAAAATGTGAGACTTTACGCCAGCCAATAGATTAGAAGTTAAATTTATCATCTGTGTCACTATGAGCAAGTGCCTCATTCCCTGGAGTCTTTTTAAAAAATACATAGAGTTAAGACATTCAAATGCACTTCACAGTAGCATGTAGTAAGGAATGGCTAGATTAGAGAGTGAAAGTGGGGAAGCCGGTGTTAAGTGAAGACCTGGAGTTGGCTAAAGCTAGTGAAGACAGCTGTGAGGGCTCATAAGCAGAATATGAAGACGCTGATCATCTGTCACTCTATCCAGCTGCCTTCAATCAGAACTATAAGCAGGAAGTCAGCCATGTTGGAATCTGGTCATCCTAAGCCAAGGCTCTGATAGCAAAACAGAATGCCAAATTCTTGAAAGAACAGTGCATTACTGACCACCAAGATGCTTTTGGTAATGACTTGGTAAAAGTCAAACTTGACTCCAAGTGCAATGAGAAGGACACACTATCAAAGTTGGTGGAGCCTGCTGAGTTAGCCTGTGTATGTAGTTTTTGTTTGGGTGCTCATTTGAGTCCTACAGCCAAGAGATGAAAGACGTCTCATCTTACTGTTGCTGTTGATCGTCATTCAGTGGTCAGGCTTATAGGAAGAACCTCCTGGGGCTCTTATGTGAGGAACCAGGGACTAATTCTAACATAATGTTCTACTTTTGAAAAATATGCCTTCAAGCGTTTCTGTTGGCCAGTACTAGACTTTACCATATTTATGCACATACTTTTCCTCTTTTCGAATGTACAAGTTACACAATTCTACTGGGTATCTAAGTTATACATGCAAGATATTTATGATATGGATAAAGCTTATATTGTAATGAATACATAAAGAATGATTTTTAGCTTAAAATACATCTTCTGCACTTTGTTTCTCTCTGCCTATATTAATCTTCTCCAATAGCTTCACAGCTGGCATTCCCACCAGATAATTTCTTAAATGTTGCCTTCTTCAAGGCTTTCATTGGCACCCTATTTAAAATTGCCATAACCATCATCATCTGGCACTCCTTATCTGGTGATTTATCTCCATTCCCTGATTTATTTATCTCGATGTAACTTACCATCATCAAATATAATGCACTGTCTATCTTTCACCCTGCTAAAATGAAAGCTCTATAAGAACATTTTATCTGTTTCATTCAGTGCTGTATCCCCAGGACCTAGAACAGTGCCTAGCAGATAACAGGCATTTAATATTTATTTTGCAAAATAAAGAAAATGATACAAGCGTAAAGGCACATCATACAAAGTATTAAATAGAATCATTGAGACTTACTACTCCAAGTGTGGCCAAATGGCATTAACATCAGCATCACTTAAGAAGCTTTTAGAATACAGAGACTCATAGCCTAATCTCAGAGGTACTGAACCAGAATCTTTGTTTTAATAAGGCCCCAAGTGAGTTGCTAGTTAACATTTGAGCAGTAGGTGTAGAATCGGTACTCAATGAATGTTTCCTGAATCTAAATACAATACACTAATGGCTGTGGGATAGTAACATATAGATCATTAATGGTCTTTTAAAATTAATACAGTTTAGATTAATGAGCAAAGAAAATCAATAACAGAAGGGAGCATTGGACTTTAATTATTTAACATTCTATTGTATAACATTTTCATTCACCTGGAAGGTCACATTCCAGTAGAGTTATTTGTTAGACCATAATCCTCTAATGAAGACTCCAGGAGATATGAGGAAGACAGGGCATATTAATAAAAAGGAATAAAGATCATTTACCATAATTAGTGAAGCTAGTCACCCATCAGTCTGTCAATAAACCTAACAGAAAACGATTTAAAAGAGTTGAAGTGATTAAACAGAGTATTAAAATGTCATATTGGCAAAAGCCATATGCTTTTATTTTTTGAACCCTTAGAGCCCTTGGGTTATTTTCTAAATCCTGTACGTGTAAAAGTACAACAGAGGCACATTTAGAAAATAAACAGTTTCTTCTATCCTACTTGTACTGGTGCCTAGTCTTTTTTTTTTTTTTAAGGTTTTATTTATTTATTTGACAGAGAGAGAGATCACAAGTAGGCAGAGAGGCAGGCAGAGATAGAGAGTGGGGGAAGCCGGCTCCCCGCTGATCACAGAACCCGATGCAGGGCTCGATCCCAGGACCCTGGGATCATGACCTGAGCCGAAGGCAGAGGCTTTAACCCACTGAGCCACCCAGGCTCCCCTGGTGCCTAGTCTTTATTTGTTTTGTGTTTGCTCCTTGGAGTACTGAGGGCAGAGAAAATGGTAATAATTACAATGCCCAAAAATGCTTTGAATGAATAAACAAATCAATCAATCAGTCAATGCCTTCGATAATAAGTGGGGGCTTTGGATATTATGATTAACATCAGGTTCTTCTCAGAAAGAGGACCATGGTGACTTGTCAACCTGACATGCCCGAGGGAGAAACTGCATTTGACAAACTAGGTATAACACAGCAAATCTCTTTCCAGGTATACCTACTGTCCATACATACAATAACATGGCTTCCACTCTATACATAGAATAAAATGCTGGATATTAATTAAACCTAAGGACTATAAAGAGTTAGAAAACCGAGCCATATATAAGCTTACTCTTGTATATCTCCATATTGTAAAAATCTTACTTTAACATTTGTACATTTTTATCATTTCCTTTTTTCTCAAACTATTTTAAGCACATTTCAATAATTCAAAAATCACTTGAAAAATATTATGATTTATATTATTTACTGTATAACATGGTAAATAAACATAAAATTTATGTCAAATTTTAATGTTGATTTAATTTCAATGATGAATTGGGTTAGAAAGAAGAATAAATGAGTTGATAGAGTCTAAGTTTTCTTATTTATGCCTTTGAGGTAAATCTTCACATTCTATATTTATATTTTTATTAAACAGCTCTTTCCTCTAAAAAATGTGAATTAAATAAAAATAATTAGTCTTAATGATGCTATTATAGAAGTGATCTATGTATCTGCTAAAAAGGATAGGAACATGCAATAAATTAAAAATTGTGCAATGTGTATTCAAAACTAGAATTTTCTGATCTTAGCAATTAGAAAATTGTTACATCAGTGATTTTTTGTTACTAATTAACAATTAGAAGTTTGAGATAATTAATTTCTAGGCTGAGAAACAGAATTATGATCACATGTGATAATAATTACTTCACAAATATTTTACTCATTTGCAAGTGGCATTTCTTATGTTAAATTGTTAGACAATGACTGTCTTCTTTGTTACTTCAAGAAATCTTCCTGGAAGGACACTGAAAATGAACACAAAGTTTGCAGCCAAATCAACCTGTATTTAGTCATTTCTTTATGTCATATTCAAATTTCCCACAGGTTATAATAATATAAAAGTAGTTATTCTTATAGTAAATGTCACCATATCCTATTTTAGAAAAGAATGGAATATAACTTGTGTTTTGGCAAAGTAGAATTTTCAGTCTTAAACTATGCTTTCCCCAGGGGCACCTGGGTGGCTCAGTGGATTAAGCTGCTGCCTTCAGCTCAGGTCATGATCTCAGGGTCCTGGGATCGAGCCCCGCATCGGGCTCTCTGCTCCGCAGGGAGCCTGCTTCCTCCTCTCTCTGCCTGCCTCTCTGCCTACTTGTGATCTCTCTCTCTGTCAAATAAAAAAAAAAAATCTTAAAAAAAAAACAAAAAAAACCCAAAAAACTATGCTTTCCCCAAGCCAAACTGCTACTTTTAGTAATTAAATATTAAAATATAATTGGAAATAATAAGAATAGTGTTACTACTGGGATGATATTTCAAAAAACCTGTACAGTCCATTCTGTCAATATCTTGTTCGTCTTGTACTCTAAGCAGATAAACTTTAAAGCTGATGGTAGACACTTTGTCTGCCGACCCCAAATTATTTTCCTCACTTTCTTCTTAACCCATTTCATTTAGGTACTGCCATTTTCTGCATGACTACGTACAAGGTAGCCTGGACTCAGCCACAGCTGAGCATTTGGGTTCTGATTGAGCCCAGTCAGTCATTGAAGGTCTCACCTCCATTGCCAATGACTAAGTTGGGTTTATTACAAGATGCAATTCTGGCCACTAAAATGTGAGGGTATCCGTTGAAATGCTTTTGAGAAAGTTTCTTCTTTTTTTAAGAAAAATACAAAGGAAGATGGGGCACAGTCAGTTAAGCACCCAACTCTTGGTGCTGGCTCAGGTTGTGTTTTCAGGTTTGTAGGACCAAGCCCCCTGTCAGGCTTAGCACAGAGTCTGTTTGCGACTCTCTCCTTCTCTCTGCCTCTCCTGCCTGTGCTCTCTCACTCTCTCTAAAATAAATAAATATATCTAAAAAAAGTTCCAAAAGATGAGGCAATCTCTTTTTCCTAAGCACTGGCATCAGTGCCAATTTTTTCCCCTGCTCCCAAGAGTGTGGGATCATCCTCCCTTGAAGAACCAAGGGGGCCAGAACAGAACACGAAATGTCAAGGAACCAGTACTGTCTGTCGACTGCACAGGGTGTCTTTTCACCAGCAGCGCTGGGAGCAGCAGGGATCAAAGCCTCACAGATTTGTCAGAGTTGAGTGCTCTTCCTACTGAGATTTGGAAGTCAGATCCACATCCTCGGATTCTGCCGCAACAGCTCATGCAAAAGGAGTAGCCCAAGATGGGTATATTGGGCTTTCTGCAAAGTGGGTGCGTATTTCTTGAAGGGAAAAGGGGAAAAAAAGAGAGAGAGAGAGACCTGCAATTATTTGCCACCCAAGCATGTAGGGCAAGCCATGCTTATTAAATCTACCACCTATTTCAAATCAAGCCTTTTCCTTTTCAGGTTATACTTTCTTTTAAACCGGAGAGCAGGGTGGGGCGGAAGGCAGGGCATGGACTTCAGAGCAAGACCGGGTTGAGGCTGACTCTACTCTTCCGCTTGCATGAGGCTTAACCTTGCGCATTTTACTCCTCTTAGCTTCAGTTTGCTCATATGTGAAGGGGAGATCATGATACCTATTTTTTGAGGTCATTATAAGGAGTAAGCTAATTTATAAAGTGTCTAGCGTATTAACTGGCATACAGGAAGCAGTTAGGAAATGCTACTTATTATAGTATCGTAAGTCTGGTGATATGTTTCTGTATCATTCTCTGTATCATAAATTTCTATGCTGTTATCCTCAAGGAAAAAATATTTTTAAATTAGGACTTTATTTTAGAGCAGTTTTTGATTCACAATAACATTGAGAGGAAGGTGCAGAGATTTCCCATACACCGCCGTCCCACACATGCACAGCTTCCCCTGGTTCCACATCCTCTACCAGAACGATACATTTGTTACAACGTAACAAATGATGAACCTACACTGACACCATGATCAACCAAAGTCTATCGTTAACGTTAAAATTCATTCTTGATATCGCATATTCTGTGGGTTGGGACAAATATATAATGACATGTAGCCAGCATTACAGTATCAGAGTATTTTCACTGCCCTAAAAGTCCTACATGTTTGCCAACAAATCCTGGCACCACTGATCTTTTTACTCTCTCGATACTTTTCCTTTGCCAGAATGTCATGGAATTGGAATCACACAGTACATAGCCTTTTCAGATGGGCTTCTTCCACTTAATGTGTACGTTAGCTTCCTCCATAGCTTTTCAGGACTTGGTATCTCATTCCTTTCTAGTACTGAATAATATTCCATTGCCTAGATGTGCTACAGTTTACCCATTCATCTTCTTTTTTTTTTTTTTTAAGATTTTATTTATTTGACAGAGAGAGATCACAAGTAGGCAGAGAGGCAGGCAGAGAGAGAGAGGGAGGAAGGAGGCTCACTGCTGAGCAGAGAGCCCCATGCGGGGCTCGATCCCAGGACCCTGGGATCATGACCCGAGCCGAAGGCAGCGGCTTAATCCACTGAGCCACCCAGGCGCCCCTACCCATTCATCTTCTGAAGGGCATCTTGGTTGCTTTCAAATTTTGGCAATTGTGTATAAAGCAGCTGTAAACATCTGTGTGCTGGCTTTTATGTGGATGTAAGTTTTCAACTCCTTTGAATAGTGCCAAGGAGAGTGACTGGTGGATTGTATGATAAGAGTACTGTAAGAAACTGCCAAACTGTCTTCCAATATGGCTTTACCATTTTGCATTCTCACCAGCAATGAATACGAGTTCTTGCTACTCTACATCCTTATTAGTGTTAGGTGCTATCAGCAATTTGGGTTTTGGCCATTCTAACAGGTGTGTAGTGGTATTTGATTGTTGTCCTTATTTACATATTCCTGATCACGTATAACGTGGACCACCTTTTCATATGCTTATTTGCCATCTTTGTATCTTTTTCGGGAAGTGTCTGCTAATGATTGCTTGGCCTATTTTTTTAATCAGGTTATTTTCTTATAGTTGAGGGGTTTTATAAAATTTTTTTCTTATAGTTGAGTTTTAAAGAGTCCACTGTATATTTTGCATTATAGTCCTTTATTAGATATGTCTTTTGCAAATACTTTCTCTTAATCTGTGTCTTATTCTCTTGATATTGTTGTTCAGAGAGTAAAAGTTTGCAATTGAATGAGATCTTTCCTGTCAATTATTTCTTCCATGGATTGTGCCTTTGGTGTTTTATGTAAAAAATTATCCCCATACTCAAAGTGATCTTGGCTTTCTCCTATGTTGTCTTCTAGGAGTTTTATCATATTGTGTCTTAGATCTACATCTCTGATTCTTTCTCAGTTAATTTTGTGAATGGTTTGAGGCCTATATGTAGTTTTTTTTTTTTTTTTTTTTTTTTTTTTTCATGTAGATACTAGTTGTTTCAGCACCAATTGTTCGTCAAGAAGAATTTCTTGAATTAGATTTTTTGGAGGGGGGTGAGGGTCACAGGGAGAGGGAGGGAGGGAGAGAATCCTAAGCAGCCTCCGTATCCAGTGCTGATCCCTGCATGGGGCTCCATCTCATGACTCTGAGATCGTGAGCTGAGCTGAAATCAGGAATGTGCCCCTGAAGTAGATTTTGGAGTGGCTGATGTGAGTCACTGTCAAATCTTTTATATAGTAAAAGGCCCATATTCAATAACTTGAAAAACAAGTAACATTACACAATAGCAACTACAACGATAACTGCAACATATAATGCATTATCGCCTTGGAGATGGAGGAAATCCAAAGTGAAAATAGAGACAGACCTCAGTGGAAGCTTTATACCCAGGATTTCGGTGACGAATCTAAAACATGTGCGAGAAAGCCTCTCTCTGCCTCCCTTGCCTCTCCGGATGGTATGGATATTGTTTCAAGAATAAATCTGAGGACTGTCCCACATTTGAAGGCATTTTAATGTTTTTGATTTAGTCTCACTAGCTCTTTGATTTGCTTTGAAACAGAAATGAGCACCAACATTCACTGGGTCCTTTCATCTGAGGGCATCAGCGCGGTATCTGCAGAGAGCTTTTCATCATTTTGGCATGGGTTTATTCCAGGCCTGCGGGTACGGCTGCTGGAGATACTTCCCTATTTGCATGATATGTTGATCCCGTCAGTCGGGACTTGCCAGTAAGAGGACATATGCTATTGCCCTCTGCCTGAAACAGCCCGTTCCCCACAGTTTACCTAATTAACTCACGTATCCTTCAGACCTCGGTTCCAATGACTCTTTCTCCAGGGAGCCTTTCCTGATACCAGACTAGATTAGGTCCCCTATGCCTTCATAGCTTTCTGAACTCCGTAACATTAACCCACTGTGCAATTGTGGGGGATACAGCATTATATATATTTAATGTTTCTCTTTCTTACTTGAGAGGATAGGACTGGGTCTGTTTGTACTTCAGTGCAACTGGAAAGACAAGTGCCTGCCTAGTAGAGAGTAAGTGCTGAATAAAGATCAAATGAACTAATAAAGAAGTAATGTTAAATGAATAATTGTAAAAAAAAAAAAATGAGTGAATGAATACCATACTTCCATTCACATAAGAACAAAAACCCAGGATCTTTTCCTCACGTTAACATAATGTTCAGGGCCAGGGGCCTATGGAGTTCAGTTCTGGCCTCATGACTTGTCAGCCTAATGGCAAGAGGCAAAGTATTCAATTTCTTGGTGCCTCATGTTTGTGATTCAGACAAAAGAGATAATGAAATGTCTACTGTACAGGGTTGCCGTGAGGATTAAATGAGTGTGTGGTGTGTAGTAAGACTACACACGCATACACCATACCACCATTTTCTCTTTCTAATGGACATTGTATTCAAACTAGTACTTAAATGCATTTACCCTTGGCTTGCATTAGTATAAATATTTTATCTAATCTGTTTTACACAAATGCAGAGTTTAGAACTGCTGTGAAACTTTTGGAAACATGAGGGGAGCTGGCTTCAGGCATAGATCAAAAGAAGGCAAGAAACCTGGAACTTGAATGACAACATCAGGCCATTTAATTAATCAGCAATGGATTCACTTTCTCAATTTCTTGACAAGTGATATGATAAATGCTCCCACATGATAGGCCACTTTATATTAGATGTCCTATAACATTTAGCCAGGAGTTTCCATCCATATACTGGTAACAATTAGGTCATCTACTCTCTGGTCATTTAAGCTATTGCAATCTGATGGATGTAATCATAACATCCGAACTGTCACCTAATTTGTTCTGTCTAATCTCTTTTGGATTCTGCTTCGTTGCCATCTTTTTAGCTTTTCCTCATCCTCCTCCTTCTGGTCTCCTACATGTTTATTGCAATTGTCTATAATTGTCTTCTTTTTTATGATTCTTTTGTGTCTCCCCCACTAGAGTATAAGCTACATGAGAGCAGAGACTGCAAATGCCTTACTTCTTGTTGTACCCCCCAAATGATAACAACACCAAGCAATCAATAAAGCATACTCTATGAATGAACCACTTTCGTGTATACATCAGAAATGACACATTCTCTATATCCCCAGGTAATTAAACTCATTCCATTAGGGTGAAAGTGTGTTTCTTCTTAAACCCATATTCTGGTTCTTAGCATGCTTATAGACATGGAAAACAATTTTTTTAAGCGTAGTTTGGAAATACAATAAAAGCATGAAGAAGTAAATTGTAATTTTGAGAGGAATAAGGCAATCTAAGATTCCTAAATGTGTCATCTCTTCACTAGATTGGGAGACCCGCTACCTCATGTAGTTCTTGGGAGCACGAGGTGAAACTGGACAAGGAAAGCACTTCAAGATGCAGTAAACACTCCGGGATTGTCAGCACTAATTATCGCTTTGCACTGTTAATACACAAGTCCTTCTTCAACAATGCCAAAAAGTGGTAAGGTTATTTCTGTGGTATTGGTGAGGAAATGGAGGCTCGGGAAATGGAGGCTGAGGAAATGGTTACTTGACCGCAAGTAACCAGTGCAGTGGGTATTTACAAGCAAGTCCACACAACTCCACAGTGGATTCAGTTTTTGCCACATCACTGTGTGAATAGACAAGCTATCGCCAAGGTGATACACACAGTGGAAGTGCAATCGTCTCAAAGGGAGGGAGTCTATCCTGCAAATTGAAAACTGAATGAGTGAAACTATGTGTTACGCCGGAAAACTATATGTAACAAAGGCATTAATGTGCATTTTCAAGGAATTAAAATAATTCTGGAAGACTGAAGGAAAATACTTCATTAGTTCTCTCTGATTTGATTATCTTAAGCATACGGTTATTTCTTAGAGACATGCAACCAACTTAATAATTTACTGGGAGCGGTTGTAACTTACAAGCTAGTCTCTTCAGTTTAAACAGCAATCATATGTACCTTTTTATCCACGAAGATAAGTTCTTCATTCTTAAGCTGCGAGTTTGTGTCAGCAATCATTTAGATCACTCAAAGATAAGATTTGCTGATGTGGACAAATTTAAAGCTGGTTAATTGCATCAAATTTTTAAGTGAAAAGCATCTTCTTTACATCCCTCAAATACAATCAAGGAGGGGCTGAGTACAGTTTGAATGCTCTCTTTGCAGTTCTTCCGTGACAAAACTGCTGACCTGGTTGTTCTTTCATCAGCTCATGCTGAACCCAAAATGAAGAAAATAAAATACAAATTCTGAATCTTTATGTAAACATCCAGATGACATATTCTGCAAGGAAGGCAGTTTTGAATAATAAAAACCTTTGTAGAGACTCACATTTCATCATGTACAAAAGCTTACTCCAAACATTATGCAAAAGGAGATTGAATGTTCTTTCCCAGATGTATCAAATTGTTTTGGATGACCCAACCCTGAAATCTGCTATGATCAGTAAATGGAAAATGATTTTTTACGACTTTTCAAGGTTTTTCTTCCTAAGAAACCAAGTCTCCAAATGTATTTATTAATTATTATACCATGTCTATATTTATCTGGCTACCCTAAAATAAGATAACAAAATATTTTTTCTCCATAAATGAGAAAAGTAAACTAATGGATCTATTCAAAGTACTGGTAACAGATTTTTTAAAATCAGAATTTATACATTATGTGAAACTCAATTGTCTTTGCTTCAAATAGAGGATATATCCCATCCAATTTAAACTCCTTCAAGAGCTCTTGTCTATTACACAAAACTTACCATTTCTCTCTTTGAAATAGTAGCAATAAAACAGTATCTCTCACAAGCTAAACATCCTTTTTTTCCTTTGGGTGTTACTCAATTTTTTGGAAACAGTTTCACTTTCTATCATATCCTAAGTCATCCCTTCTCATGCATTTCTCATACCATTACTTTGTCGCTCCCGTATCTATCACTTCACTGAAATTCATCGCCTTAAAGTCACCGAAGTTCTCCAATTTTTAAATCCAAAGGCCTCTCTTTGGTTTTCAGCTTATTTGCCACGATACCATCATTCAGCCAGAAATTTTCTCCTGGATTTCCTGGAAACTTTGGCTATTCATTCTCTTTCTACTACTGCAAACAAAACAAAACATAAAGCACTTAATTGGATGGCTACTCTATCAGTCCTTTACTAGACACCAGAAAAAAATGAGCGAGGAAGGGTTCAGCTGTTTCAGAGTGTAAGTGATGCTAACAATAATTGCTTACAATACAATGGTATAAGTATTATAAAGGCAGTATGTACAATTGTCAATGGAAACAAAGAAAAATCAATTTGTTTCTTTCAGGATTTCTAGATTCTCTTCATTTGCACATCTTCAGTATCCATTCATTTTACAAGGGTTGCAATTTTTTTTTGTCTTCTGCTCAGAAAACTTGTTCTGTAAATATAGTTTTGCAACTAGTACTTAACATTACTACCTAGATACATGGTCAGCTTGAAGGGAACATATCATTCCTGAATTGTTTATTTATCTCATCTTGTTTTATTTTGTTTTGAGATAAAGAGAGAGCATGCATGGGTTGGGGAAGGGGCACAGAAAGAAGGAGAGTAAGAATCTCAAGCAGGTTCTCTGCTCAGCATGAGCGCTATGCAGGACTCAATGTCACAACCCTGAGGTCATGACCTGAGCTGATCAAGAGTCGGATGCTTAACCGACTGAGACACACAGGTGCCCCTCATTCCTGAATTTTTTAAAAAAGAAATACAACTCTTATCATAATAGAAATATAAGGAAATTTCTTCTACTGTATAAAATTCAATCCTGTAAGAAATATCAAACATAATGGAGAAACAGAATATTCCCATTAACATAAGAAACAAAACAAGAACATGCACCTTTACTGTTGCTTTTAAATATCCCTAATTGATCCTAAATATTCCAAAAGAAAAAGAAAAAGTACACAAATTGAATGTGAAGAGATAAAATTCAAAAGTCAATTGAAAAGCTTGGGAGGAAAAAAAAAGAAATCAATAAATTACTAAATTAGACCAACATAAAGACATTATGAGCTCTCATATCTCAAAAATATATTACAAAATTCCAGTCAAAATAATAAAATGCTAAAAAGTAATCCTAAAAAATGGAAATATTAATGTTAAGATTATTTTTTCAATTTTAGTTAAATGTGTAAAATTATGCCTGAATAGTTTCCTAGAAATACTTTGTATTTATGGATTGGAATACTCAATATTATGAACATTTCAGCTCTCCCTAAATTAAGTTATAAATTAAATGAAACCACAATCAAAATTCTAATGGAATCTAAATGAATCTAAAGTTTTATATTAGAAAATGAATGCAAGAGAATAGCCAACATTTTTCTTAAAGAAGAATAGATTATATATCTTGTTAGTTGCGAAAATATACAATAATTCTTAACTAGTCTAGGTACTGTGACATAACAATGCAGATACAAGTGAATTCAAAACAGAGAGCCCACTGCTTGGCAGGGAGCCTGCTTCTTTCTCTCTCTGCCTGCCTCTCTGCCTACTTGTGATCTCTCTATGTCAAATAAATAAATAAAATCTTAAAAAAAAACCCCAAAAAAACAGAGAGCCCAGAAAAGAAAGAAAAGAGGAAAAAAAAAAAAAAGAGGAGGGGGACAATCAAGCAAGATTAAGATAAATATAGACTTTCAAATCAATGGAAAAGTAATTATTTAATAAAGAATATTTACACAACTCTCTATTAATTTGAGAGAAAAAGTAAGGTTAATTTCCATCTCACATCACATATAAAAACATTAGCTATAGATTAGAGTGTCAAATGTACTAGCAGAACCACATTTAATTAGTGGACAATTTTTTATTTTAAATAAAATCTGAGTGGGGAAAACTTTTTGAAGAAAGGAATAAAAGTCAATAGAAG
This sequence comes from Meles meles, assembly GCF_922984935.1. NCBI lineage: Eukaryota > Metazoa > Chordata > Mammalia > Carnivora > Mustelidae > Meles > Meles meles. Next base: position 16,461,023 of record NC_060082.1, on the reverse strand, counting down.
CACACTGAGTTTTTGGATTGATGAAGATACCATAATAAAGTCAAACTATAAGTGACAAATATCCATGAGGTACAAGAATACATTTCATATTATGTAAAAACCTTCCACAAACTACCACAAAAACCAACACCAAGCATAGGGTCAGTAGAATAAAGTGGAAAGGATGTCGGTAGCCAATTCAATGAGGAGGAAACAAGGGGAAAAAAATCCAGTGGCGTGGTCAATGAATATTCAAAAAGATGTTCCATCTCATTAGTATTCAGAGAAATCAAATTAAAACCACAGTAACATATCTAGCATCCACTTTCTATTGGCTGATGTAAATTAATAGTTGTTTACTAATATTGATAATATCAGTTTTATGTAGTTTATAGGGCAAATTCTTACAGGCATATTAGAGGACGAAAGTTAAATTTTGCATACCATTTGAACTTAGAGTTTCACCTCCAGAATCAATCTTAACGCACAACAAATGTGCTATGACAGATATAAAACATCATTTGTCATTTTAACGTGACAGAAAAAAATTAAAAACTCACTCATCAAAAAGGATATAATGATATATAGCCAGTTATTACTAAAGAAAGAGAGAAAGAGATTGTCCACAGAGAGACGCATCATAATTTCCATAGTTAAGTTAAATTTTCTTACCACGATACCCATGGAAAGGAAATTCTGAAGCAAAGGTGTGTGCCTACGATGATATTAGAGAGTGTAACTCCAGGAAGTAGGTGTGTGTGTGGGAAGGAGAAAGGGCCAACCCCAGGATGCAGTGCCCCTAGGTATTAGTTCCTAAGCCACTGCTTGATCTGTAGACACATTATTCCCAAAAAAGTGACTACTTCTCAGAACAAGTCTGTTCATTCACGGAAGAAAGGCAGATTTTATCTATGAACCCTCATCTCCTGCATGGCAAAGTTTTGCTTCACAGGCGTCCTGAGATATATGTGTGGGCACATAGAGAGACCTACATCAAGAGAGGCATTAACAAGGAAGCCCAGAGACAAGGTGAGAGTTGGAGCAGGCAGTAGACAAGTGTTGCTGGGTTCTATCTGCACGGAGTTAGTGGTCATCCACAGAACCGGTTGTTTCAGTGAAGTCTGTCAGGACACCAGGAGCCAATGATCCAGGGAGAAGTGAGGTGAAGAGGACCAGACTGGCACGTAAGATTGCGTAATACATTAACGTGTGTGTTGGATTATCACTTAGGTTCCCGATGTTACCTAACCTAATGGCGTTTGCATCTAAGGATGAGGATAGATTTGGAAAGGTGGCACTCCGTATGCCTTATATGGTTGTCAATTGAGTTGCTTTATTTCTTGCAGCTTTATTTGCAACTACATTTGCAAAAGACAATATGTAAAATTTTACATGTTCAGACACCTGATGGTAGGAATGACTCGGCCAGCTTTAATTATAAGGCTAGTATATGTAAAACTGAATTTCTTATATCACTTAACCACCCTGTTTCTTAGGTTACTGGCATCATCATAGAACCAACTACCAAAAATAAAAACCTTGGTGATTTTCTCAGTTCATCCTTCTCTTTCACTTCCCATGTAGTCAGTAACCATGAACACTGAACCACCAGACAAACCTATCATGGGTCGAGGCAGATATTTGCAATCATGTAAATGAGCCTGGCCAGCTCCCAGTTTCAGCAGAGTGTCACTGGATCATCCCTTTTTATGTATTTAAGGAAATAATGAGCCACGCAGAAAGGAGTGGCAACGATCAAGAACGAGCTAGAAGTTTCTTCTATTCCTCAGTTTTCCCATTGGAAAGTGAAGCCTAACAATAGTATCTGTCTCACAGAAATGGGAGAAACAGAGGTTAACAGTGACAGTGAGCTGCCTACAATATCCAGAAGAAGCTTTGTCGATCAGCCCTCTGTCAGATAGATTTCAATTACAATGGCTACCATCACTACCATTACCCTCCCGATTACAGATTTCTCACCGACTCAGGGCCCGAGAACAAGTACTTTATATGCCACCCCTCCCCAACAAATATACACTTACATCACAAGAATCCAGTAGGCTCGTATTATTTTCGTTTTATAGATAAGGAAAATGAGGGCCTGAGATATGTTGTATCTTGGTCAAGGAAAAGCATTTACTGCAAGGCGAAGCAAGATTCAACCACCATTGTGTCTGACTTCAAACTCTGTCCTTAAATGTGCGTGGCTGTTCCAGGTTAGTTATTATAGCATAACCAATTAACATTATTTAATCCCTGTGCCAAATTACCTCTGTATGGACAAATTATGTTGATTTTCCAAGTCTAGAAAGCTGAGAAACAGATCCTGAAATTGTTGGTCTCAAGGGTGCTCACACCACCCTAGGGTCTGGTGGATGCCAGCTGCTCTCACACATGTAAATTCTGTTTCATTTCCCTTGCAAAAATGATAATTTTAACTGTTCAGGAATAATGGTTGAGTATGCACTTTGCGTCAGACTCCTTGTGATTGAATCCTGTTTTCACCATTTTCTGTTTGCATGGCCTTGGGCAATTTCCTTTACTTCTGTGTTGTTTTAGTTGTCTCATTTCTTTTTTTTTTTTTTTTTTACTTTTTTTTCCCATTTTATTTATTTTTTCAGCATAACAATATTCATTGTTTTTGCACAACACCCAGTGCTCCATGCAAAACGTGCCCTCCCCATTACCCACCACCTGTTCTCCCAACCTCCCACCCCTGACCCTTCAAAACCCTCAGGTTGTTTTTCAGAGTCCATAGTCTCTTATGGTTCACCTCCCCTTCCAAAATTTTTTTTTTTTTTAATAAACATATAATGTATTTTTATCCCCAGGGGTACAGGTCTGTGAATCGCCAGGTTTACACACTTCACAGCACTCATGATAGCACATACCCTCCCCAATGTCCATAGCCCCCTCCCCCTCTCCCAATCCCACCTCCCCCCAGCAACCCCCAGTTTGTTTTGTGAGATTAAGAGTCATTTATGGTTTGTCTCCCTCCCAATCCCATCTTGTTTCATTTATTCTTCTCCTATCCCCCTACCCCCCCATGTTGCTTCTCCATGTCCTCATCTCAGGGAGATCATATGATAGTTGTCTTTCTCCGATTGCCTTATTTCACTAAGCATGATACACTCTAGTTCCATCCACATCGTCGCAAATGGCAAGATTTCATTTCTTTTGATAGCTGCATAGTATTCCATTGTGTATATATACCACCTATTCTTTATCCATTCATCTGTTGATGGACATCTAGGTTCTTTCCATAGTTTGGCTATTGTAGACATTGCTGCTATAAACATTCGGGTACACGTGCCCCTTCGGATCACTATGTTTGTATCTTTAGGGTAAATACCCAGTAGTGCAATTGCTGGGTCACAGGGTAGTTCTATTTTCAACATTTTGAGGAACCTCTGTGCTGTTTTCCAGAGTGGTTGCACCAGCTTGCATTCCCACCAACAGTGGAGGAGGGTTCCCCTTTCTCCGCATCCTCGCCAGCATCTGTCATTTCCTGACTTGTTCATTTTAGCCATTCTGACTGGTGTGAGGTGATATCTCATTGTGGTTTTGATTTGTATTTCCCTGATGCCGAGTGACGTGGAGCACTTTTTCATGTGTCTGTTGGCCATCTGGATGTCTTCTTTGCAGAAATGTCTGTTCATGTCCTCTGCCCATTTCTTGAATGGATTGTTTGTTCTTTGGGTGTTGAGCTTGCTTAGTTCCTTATAGATTTTGGATACTAGCCCTTTATCTGATATGTCGTTTGCAAATATCTTCTCCCATTCTGTCAGTTGTCTTTTGGTTTTGTTAACTGTTTCCTTTGCTGTGCAAAAGCTTTTGATCTTGATGAAATCCCAATAGTTCATTTTTGCCCTTGCTTCCCTTGCCTTTGCCGTTCTTCCTAGGAAGATGTTGCTACGGCTGAGGTCGAAGAGGTTGCTGCCTGCATTCTCCTCAAGGATTTTGATGGATTCCTTTCTCACATTGAGGTCCTTCATCCATTTTGAGTCTATTTTCGTGTGTGGTGTAAGGAAGTGGTCCAATTTCATTTTTCTGCATGTGGCTGTCCAATTTTCCCAGCACCATTTATTGAAGAGGCTGTCTTTTTTCCATTGGATATTCTTTCCTGCTTTGTTGAAGTTTAGTTGACCATAGAGTTGAGGGTCGATTTCTGGGCTCTCTATTCTGTTCCACTGATCTATGTGTCTGTTTTTGTGCCAGTACCATGCTGTCTTGATGATGACAGCTTTGTAATAGAGCTTGAAGTCCGGAATTGTGATGCCACTAACTTTGGCTTTCTTTTTCAATGTTCCTTTGGCTATTCGAGGTCTTTTCTGGTTCCATATAAATTTTAGGATTATTTGTCCCATTTCTTTGAAAAAAAAGGATGGTATTTTGATAGGGATTGCATTAAGTGTGTAGATTGCTTTAGGTAGCATAGACATTTTCACAATATTTATTCTTCCAATCCAGGAGCATGGAACATTTTTCCATTTCTTTGTGTCTTCCTCAATTTCTTTCATGAGTACTTTATAATTTTCTGTATATAGATTCTTAGCCTCTTTGGTTAGGTTTATTCCTAGGTATCTTATAGTTTTGGGTGCAATTGTAAATGGGATTGACTCCTTAATTTCTCTTTCTTCTGTCTTCTTGTTGGTGTACAGAAATGCAACTGATTTCTGTGCATTGATTTTATATCCTGAAACTTTACTGAATTCTTGTACAAGTTCTAGCAGTTTTGGAGTGGAGTCTTTTGGGTTTTCCACATATAGTATCATATCATCTGCGAAGAGTGATAGTTTGACTTCTTCTTTGCCCATTTGGATGCCTTTAATTTCTTTTTGTTGTCTGATTGCTGAGGCTAGGACTTCTAGTACTATGTTGAATAGCAGTGGTGATAATGGACATCCCTGCCGTGTTCCTGACCTTAGCGGAAAAGCTTTCAGTTTTGCTCCATTGAGAATGATATCTGCGGTGGGTTTTTCATAGATGGCTTTGACAATATTGAGGTATGTGCCCTCTATCCCTACACTTTGAAGAGTTTTGATCAGGAAGGGATGCTGTACTTTGTCAAATGCTTTTTCAGCATCTATGGAGAGTATCATATGGTTCTTGTTCTTTTATTAATGTGTTGTATCACATTGATTGATTTGCAGATGTTGAACCAACCCTGCAGCCCTGGAATAAATCCCACTTGATCGTGGTGAATAATCCTTTTAATGTACTGTTGAATCCTATTGGCTAGTATTTTGGCGAGAATTTTTGCGTCTGTGTTCATCAAGGATGTTGGTCTGTAGTTCTCTTTTTTGGTGGGCTCCTTGTCTGGTTTTGGGATCAAGGTGATGCTGGCCTCATAAAATGAGTTTGGAAGTTTTCCTTCCATTTCTATTTTTTGGAACAGTTTCAGGAGAATAGGAATTAGTTCTTCTTTAAATGTTTGGTAGAATTCCCCTGGGAAGCCGTCTGGCCCTGGGCTTTTGTTTGTTTGGAGATTTTGGATGACTGTTTCAATCTCCTTACTGGTTATGGGCCTGTTCAGGTTTTCTATTTCTTCCTGGATCAGTTGTGGTAGTTTATATGTCTCTAGGAATGCATCCATTTCTTCCAGATTGTCCAATTTGTTGGCGTAGAGTTGCTCATAGTATGTTCTTATAATTGTCTGTATTTCTTTGGTGTTAGTTGTGATCTCTCCTCCTTCATTCATGATTTTATTGATTTGGGTCCTTTCTCTTTTCTTTTTGATGAGTCTGGCCAGGGGTTTATCAATCTTATTGATTCTTTCAAAGAACCAGCTCCTAGTTTCATTGATTTTTTCTATTGTTTTTTTGGTTTCTATTTCATTGATTTCTGCTCTGATCTTTATGATTTCTCTTCTCCTGCTGGGTTTAGGGTTTCTTTCTTGTTCTTTCTCCAGCTCCTTTATGTGTAGGGTTAGGTTGTGTACTTGAGACCTTTCTTGTTTCTTGAGAAAGGCTTGTACCGCTATATATTTTCCTCTCAGGACTGCCTTTGCTGTGTCCCACAGATTTTGAACTGTTGTGTTTTCATTATCATTTGTTTCCATGAATTTTTTCAATTCTTCTTTAATTTCCTGGTTAACCCATTCATTCTTTAGAAGGATGCTGTTTAGTCTCCATGTATTTGGGTTCTTTCCAGCTTTCCTCTTGTGATTGAGTTCTAGCTTCAGAGCATTGTGGTCTGAAAATATGCAGGGAATGATCCTAATCTTTTGATACCGGTTGAGACCTGATTTGTGACCCAGGATGTGATCTATTCTGGAGAAGGTTCCGTGTGCACTAGAGAAGAATGTGTATTCTGTTGCTTTGGGATGAAATGTTCTGAATATATCTGTGATGTCCATCTGGTCCAGTGTGTCATTTAAGGCCTTTATTTCCTTGTTGATCTTTTGCTTGGATGATCTGTCCATTTCAGTGAAGGGAGTGTTCAGGTCCCCTACTATTATTGTATTATTATTGATGTGTTTCTTTGATTTTGTTATTAATTGGTTGATATAGTTGGCTGCTCCCACGTTAGGGGCATAGATATTTAAAATTGTTAGATCTTCTTGTTGGACAGACCCTTTGAGTAGGATATAGTGTCCTTCCTCATCTCTTATTCTAGTCTTTGGCTTAAAATCTAATTGATCTGATATAAGGATTGCCACCCGAGCTTTCTTCTGATGCCCATTAGCATGGTAAATTGTTTTCCACCCCCTCACTTTAAATCTGGAGGTGTCTTCGCGTCTAAAATGAGTTTCTTGTAGGCAACATACTGATGGGTTTTGTTTTTTTATCCATTCTGATACCCTGTGTCTTTTGATTGGGGCATTTAGCCCATTAACATTCAGGGTAACTATTGAGAGATATGAATTTAGTGCCATTATTAGCCTGTAAGGTGACTGTTATTGTATATTGTCTCTGTACCTTTCTGATCTACTACTTTTAGGCTCTCTCTTTGCTTAGAGGACCCCTTTCAATATTTCCTGGAGACCTGGTTTGGTGTTTGCAAATTCTTTCAGTTTTTGTTTGTCCTGGAAGCTTTTGATCTCTCCTTCTATTTTCAATGATAGCCTAGCTGGATAGAGTATTCTTGGCTGCAGGTTTTTCTCGTTTAGTGCTCTGAATATATCATGCCAGCTCTTCCTGGCCTGCCAGGTCTCTGTGGATAAGTCTGCTGCCAATCTAATATTTTTACCATTGTATGTTACAGACTTCTTTTCTCGGGCTGCTTTCAGGATTTTCTCTTTGTCACTAAGACTTGTAAATTTTAGTATTAGGTGACGGGGTGTGGACCTATTCTTGTTGACTTTGAGGGAGGTTCTCTGCATCTCCTGGATTTTGATGCTTGTTCCCTTTGCCATATTAGGGAAATTCTCTCCAATGATTCTCTCCAATAGACCTTCTGCTCCCCTCTCTGTTTCTTCTTCTTCTGGAATCCCAATTATTCTAATGTTGTTTCGTCTTATGGTGTCACTTATCTCTCGAATTCTCCCCTCATGGTCCAGTAGCTGTTTGTCCCTCTTTTGCTCGGCTTCCTTATTCTCTGTCATTTGGTCTTCTATATCACTAATTCTTTCTTCTGCCTCATTTATCCTAGCAGTGAGAGCCTCCATTTTTGATTGCACCTCATTAATAGCTTTTTTGATTTCAACTTGGTTAGATTTTAGTTCTTTAATTTCTCCAGAAAGGGCTTTAATATCTCCAGAGAGGGTTTCTCTAATATCGTCCATGCCTTTTTCGAGCCTGGCTAGAATGTTCAGAATTGTCATTCTGAACTCTTTTTTTTTTTTTTTCCATTTTATTTATTCATTCTGAACTCTTGATCTGACATATTACCAATGTCTGTGTTGATTAGGTCCCTAACCTTCGGTACTGTCTCTTGTTCTTTTGTTTGTGGTGATTTTTTCCACCTTGTCATTTTGTCCAGATAAGAGGATATGAAGGAGCAAATAAACTACTAAAAGGGTGGCAAAGACCCCAGAAAAATGCGCTGTAACCAAATCAGAAGAGACCCCAAATTGTGGGGGGGAGAAAGGGGATAAAAACAGGTTCTGAAGAAAAAAGAAAAAAATTTTAAAAATAAAACAAATAAAGAAAAAATATAAAAAAGAAAGAAAAAATATATATATATTTAGATAAACTAGTCAAAAAACGTTAAAAAAGAAAAGGGTAAAAGTTTTAAAAAATTTAGGAGAAGAAGAAAGAAGAAAAAAGAAAAAAAAATTGAAATAAGAAAAAAAAAATTGAAGTAGCCGCAAGACTATAGAACCATGGGGAGAAAGTCATGAGTTCCGTGCTTTGCTTTCTCCTCCTCTGGAATTGCTCTGCTGTCTTAGGAATTGAACCTACTTTCCTTGATAGATGAACTTCGTCCTGGCTGGATATTTTGTTGATCTTCTGGGGGAGGGGCCTGTTGTAGTGACACTCAAGTGTCTTTGCCCGAGGCGGGATTGCACCGCCCTTACCGGCGGCAGGACTAAGTAAGCTGCTCGGGTTCACTTTTGGGAGCTTCTGTTCCCTGAACGCTTTCCGTAGAGTTCCGGAGGACGGGAATGAAAATGGCGGCCTCCTAGTCTCCGGCCCGGAGGAGCCGAGAGCCTGGGGCCCCACTCCTCAGTGTGCCCCCAGAGGACAGCACCCAATCACTCCCATATCCCCAGCCTCTAGCCGCGCTCCGAGCTCACCCAGCCCGCGACCAGTTCAAGGTAACCCCGAGCTGAGAGTTCAGTCCTCGGCTCTGTCTCTGCAGCCGGCTTCTCCGTTCTAATACCTGCGAGCTCTCCAACACTCCGACACCCCCGATCCTTCTGTGACCCTGCGGGACCTGGGGCCATGCTGACCCCGCGTGGGCTTCACCCCGGTTTAGCCCCTGGAGCAATGTCCCTCAGTGGAACAGACTTTTAAAAGTCCTGATTTTGTGCTCCGTTCCTCCGCCACTTGCTGGGAGCCGGCCCCTCCCCCCGCGGTCTATCTTCCCGTCGTTTTAGATTCACTTCTCTGCCAGTCCTACCTTTCAGAAAGTGGTTGATTTTCTGTTTCTAGAATTGCTGTTCTTCTTCTCTTTGCTCTCCCGTTGGATTTGTAGGTGTTTGCAATGCTTAGATAAGCTATCGAGCTGATCTCCTGCTACCTGATGTAGTCTCAGCCTGCTACTTCTCCGCCATCTTGACTCCCTACCTCAGTTTTCTCATTTCTTAATGGGGATGGGGCTCAGCAGTAATCTCTGCCCATAATGTTGATGTGAAGTTTAACGGAGTTAATAATTGGGTTAGAGCAATTACTGACACATAGTAAGCACTTAACATAATCATTAGTTATTATTGTCATCATTTCCTCTGTAACTCATTCTCCAATTTCTTTGTACAGTTATGCACTCTCTTGTAAGGGCAGTGTCCACATCTCTGTCAAGGTTACTTATTATGTGTTGAGGTTTTCTGAAATATCTCTACCTTCCTGGATCATGAGCTCCTCAGAGGCTGGGACTGATACTTTAATTGTGCCTTGAACTCCTGCCACTCAGCACAGTTGCTAGAACATATTAAGTCCTATCTAAACATTGGTGGGATTTTGAGTGGGTGGAATGAGACAGGCTGTTGCCCTTATTTCATCTACCCCCAAACCTACTTAATAAAATCCATTTAAGTTCGTCTCTTCTTGATTACTCCTATGTTGATCACTCAATCACTCAATTGCTTTCCCATCTGGTCTTTAATCATATGTAGTCATGTCATTCTACATTTTCAAATGATTGAAGGCTGCTAATTTTTGTAAAACTGTCTCTAAAAATATGCATGAACCATACTATAAAAATCACTCTTAAATTAATGCTAGCTGATTCCGTCACCATTTTTTCTGGTATGTTGTACTCCTTCAGCTCCAACCCAGGTTAAATGCCCATTCTTTAGAAAGACTTCAGTACCTGCAGGCCACAGTGGGGTGCATATGTTATCTACGCACAGCATGCTATGCTTATTCTAACTGCCATTAAATAATAGTTTGTATAATTATTTGTTCGTGGTTCATCTCATCCTGTGTTACTGTGGGCTTCATGAGAGCATGAGAATCATCTGACTTACTCTTACACTTCTCTCAAGTCCAATATAAAACCAGTACATGGGATGTTCGTATATTGTCATTGAAGAGATGTTACTTGAAGTCGTGTCTTTGACTTCTCCCTTCTTATGAAACATTAAACATAGTAGACACTTAACCATAGTTCCTAAAATGATACCCTGGAAAATAACTTTCAGGGTTGTCTGTTTGTTTATTTGTTTTTCTGTCAGAACCTTGAGTCTAAGAAAAATCTGGATTGGTTATAGTTTTGGGGTCTCTGCCCTACCACTACCTATGTTTGAGATCACGTTTTCTAGTACAGTAAAGCATACTGTGAAAAAGATGACTTCTTTCGTAAGGAAGTATATGTAGTCATTCAGATCAGCAATAAAATATGGCACATTGTAATCTAAAATACTGATATATTTTCTAGGAAACTCAATTTTTTTTCTAAACTGCTAAAATGAACTATAGTAATTAAGACAGGAAGAATATTGTCAGAATTTATTTCATAATCACAAGAATGAGACTGTCCTCTTCATATACTTTTTGTTTATGAATTGAACATTTTACCAAAGGCATAAGACACTTTATGCATGGGGAACCCTTTGTTTATCCATCTATCTATAGAGCTACTGAGAAATCTATCTAAATTTCATTCCAAATAATGTAAAGATGGCTGGAAAAAGATTCATGAGTAGAGTTAAGATTAGTTTATTTCAATTCATTCATCAATTTATTAATGCCCTGTTATTACATAGACAGTAATTCAATTACATCAACAGTTTGATTTATCATTTAGAAATGGAATATTCCAACCAGAGTATATCAATAGTTTTCAAAATCAACTATAAAAATGATTTTAAAAGATAATCAATATAATGAATAAATAAAGCTTAACTTGAGGAAAAATTTCACAAGCTTGCATTAATCTCAGGAAAATATTTTAAAAGCCCAATTAAATGTTCATAGTCAAGTTCTGCAAAGAAGCATGAATAAAGGACTAAAATGGGATTTCATTAAAAACCGTCTTTAAATGACTATTTCTAGGCTAAATAACACATTGTTATTCTGAGACCTGATTATCTTGATTTAGGAATAAACCAAATCATCTCTAGCCAATGACAATAGGGTAGGAACACTGTATTTTCTCACTTTGTGTTTGTCTTACATTTTTGCATTCTACATTTTTACCTAAAGTCATTGGAAATAAATATCAATAAATTAATATTATTCAGGGGAAAAAAGTCTAAGCTTTTGTTTATAAATTGAAGTACTTCTTTTTCTTTCATCAAAATTTGAACATTTCATTTTCTTTGAGCAAATGTGCCAAGTCCCTGCCTAGACTTCACAGGGCTAAGAAAATCCCAGGGCCTGCAATTTTGTAAAAATCTAGTGGACCACTGATTTGGATTTTAAAAGAAATGAATTGTTATGGGAAAGGCTTCCAGGCGGGAAGAAAGACGACTTCAGCTGGAGTAGGAACACACTAGTTAAATTCTTCAAGTGAATGTAAGAAGAGAAAGTCAGAGCCAGATGCTCAGCCCATCTGATGCCAGGTTAATCTCTTTTGTGATTCCAGTTACTCCCAACAGCTCCTCTGGGTGACCTAGTTTTTATAATTTATGGAAAACTGTGCTGGAGGATGGGGGTAGTTGGTGGGATCTGGGAAAGAAGGAAGCTGGAGGAGGAGACTCACAGTGACTCTGGCTGTTTAGTTGGTTCATCTAAACATATGAAACACATCCTCTTTCTGTCAGGGGCAAATAAAACAAGCTGTTGACCAGCAGGACAATCTGAGATCATCTATGACCATTAAAAGCTTGTTTGACTTCTCATACTTCATGAAAACTAGTAACATGCTTCATCCAAATGCGGGAGTAGCCGGTAGAAAACTATCACTGCTCTTTATCTTGTGCTAAGAAAGATACTACCCCAGTATCTTGGCAGAAACTTGGGCAGTTGTTCTGGTTACAAAGGCAGGGACATGGTAGGCATGTCTTTCCATATATTCAAAAGGCATATGTTATACCTTTTATTTTGTACAAATACATGTGAGACTCATTTTGGAAAGATACTTCAGGATGTCCATTATCCACATGTTTTCTATTTTCATTATTTCTTTCACGCGTCACCTACTTTCCTCCTATAGTAAATATTCCCTTTGATCATATGTATCTTAGTTTTAATTTCTAATAACCTCTATTTTAATGTTAGTGATCATGGTTTATTTTTCCATCTTATTGATTGACATCAAACTGTTTCAAGAGCTTTTTAATAACTATAATAATTCACATTTATCCTAACTAATCTTTCAATTATTGCCTTTACAAATTTAGCATTGTGTATATTAATGAAAGAAGGGCAGCATATTAAGGTGACAGATTTGTGGCTTGTCTTTTGTTTCTATGTCATTAATGCAGCAAAGGCCATTATTGACCACCTTTTACAAGTCTGACTTTTTCAGCAACACAAAGAAACACAGCCTCATGATTTTTAAGAAATCTCATACTTTTAACACATCCCATAAAAGTAGTAAAAGAGAAATACATTTGAGATAAGAAACGAAATAAATGTAGAACTGTGATTTAATTTCTTTGATAAGTTTAGACCAGCAGATATGTTGCTTTTATTTTATGCTGATTTTTCCTTTGCTCTTTTCAACTTGAATCCTATTATATTTTTGCTCAGTTAAGTATGATTACATATATTTTAAATTATTTAACTGCAGTAAATCTTCTCCTACATATTCTTAATTGACACAGGCTATATTGAGAAGGTTGTATAGCTTTTTTCTTTATGATTATCAAAACATTTGTTTTAGTACTTGTCATTTTAGCTATACATGATTTTTTTGATGCTTATCTTTTCATTTGATTGTCAGGATGACAGACATCTATACAAAAATGTGTGTTAGATCAAAAATAGCAGAGGATAGATTATGAGGTATCGATGATTTATTTCTAGACTCATAGGGCCACAAGCCTAGAACCAGGACTCAGCTGTACAGTAGGTTAAGTAGTGTAGGGCAGAGTTTGTTGCTGGATCAGCCCACATCACATGTCCAAAATGAAGCCAGTCAGGTGGAGTCTAACACTGTAAGAGAGTAAGCCTGCTACATCGATTCATAAGGATGAAGAAAAGTATTGGAATATGCTGATGGACACAGGCAAGTTAACTAGATGGGTAGGAAAAGTGGAAGATTATATAAACTGGGGTGCATTGTGAGTATGAGAATCATGTGGCCAGAAATGATTTTACAACCAAGGGAACATTGTGGATAAGCAAGACACAGTGTGTACTTGCAAGAAGGTTTTAAGGAAGTAATGGCACAATATTATAATATTATAAGGATTTCCATAGGTAAAGAATTAAAGGATTTCAGTCCAGTATGATCAAAGATATAAGGGTCTACATGTGCATGACCTGTTCACAGAGAAGTCAAAACTACCAAATCTAAAAGAAAAAGTGTCTAGATCATTAGCATCAAGTCATACTAGAAGGGACTATATATAGTACCAGACTCTGTATGCACCTTGGGACCACCAAAAACTTCTGAAAGAATGAATGAATATCACTAGAACATCATAAGAGGCAAAGAAGATACAATAAGAGAGACAGATGCTGGGAGACAATCTTTCATGGGTTTCTTAGGTTCCTCGGTGTCTGAGACAAAGATATTTCCTTTGTCCCTACCTTTCAAGAATGTTCTGATCTTCTACTTTCTTGGAAGATAGAGATGGTGTCTCCTGACAGGGCAAAGGTTTGGTTGCTTTGCTTGAAGATCTCTTATAAAAGATTTGGTCTTTGTAAGGTCAGTGTTCCTCAGTTGTGAAACAAACCCATTGTGGGCACAGCAACCACCTGAGTATCCTCTGCACCACACCCATGGGTCTGAGGAGTCAAAGGGAACTGATGCAAACATAAAGCTCATGCTGTCCATTGTGCCTTTTTGCTCTCTAAAGTCTTTTGTCAGCATCTATCAGATTATCTCAGGCTATCTTCTTAGCTTGTAAGTGTGATAAAGCTCTCAAACCCTTCACAGTGCTTTGCAGAATGGTGGTTTATTTATTGACTATATGGATGAGAAATATAAGAAAGTTTGAATAGTCCTGAAATTTTCTTTCAGGGTTCCTTGAAAGATAGTGTCTTTAACAACCATGTCAGGAAACACACAAATAGGAACATACTTATAGAAAAGACAAAATTTTCTGTACATGTCTAGTTTGGGGGTGATACTAAGATATCTTTGAAATTAGTTTTGATTGAATAGACTGTCCTAGAAAATGTGAAAATATGAGGGACATCACATTTAGAAATATGTATCTAGTAAAAAAAAAAAGACAAAATCACATACATGGCAAAGATCATTCTGAAATACAGATTAAAGAAAAATGATGGCTAATGACAGAATTCTGAAAAACAGTCATTAGTTGAAGCAAGGGCAGCATCTAAACCAGGAGAAATCAGGGAAAATGGAGAAGAGCTAAGACAGTATAGTAATACGGGTGACGAGAGAAACCATTTTACAGAGAAGGATAAGATATTGAAGTCAAATAAGCTAAAAATTTGAGTAAGATGTGGATAGAAGAAATAAATCACATTGGTATTCTGTTTGTCCTTTTCTGGTGCTGTCTGGGGATTATGAATATGGCAGACAGATAATTTAAGACATATCTTTTAAAAAATATATTTATTTTAGAGAAGGGGAGAGTGCAGAGGGAGAAATAGAGAATACTCAAGCAGACTCCCTGCTGAGCAGGGAACCCAATATGAGGCTCAATCCTAGGATCCTGGGGTCATGACCTGAACTGAAATTGATTGACTGTGCCACCCAGGAGCCCCTTTAAGGCATATCCTGATTGAAATAAACAGCACCAGGGATCAAAGTGACACTAGGGAATTTTCCTATATACGTTCAGAATATACTCTTAGGAATCAAAAAGGGTATGTTCTGAATTTAGATAGATTGTAGGCATCTAGGAAATATGTCCACAAACAGAAGCTCTAAACAGCATACTATATTCCTAAGTGATGCTCTTATTCCCATGGAGTCTTACAGCAAACTTTATATAATGTTTCAAGAAAAAAATGTTGGTTCTTTCTACATATATTTATACATGCCTATGATTTCTTAGATACAGTGCAGGTCCCAAGGATATGAAACAGAATGAAACATAATCCCTCTCTCAAGGAGATAAAACCACCATGCCTCATACAATGAAAGGCACTAGATAACTGACTAAAAGAGGAAACTGAAATCACGGAGAAGGTTCTAACTGGAGATGTGAATAGACTTCTCAAAGGAGTTGTTGCTCACATTACATCTTGATTCTCTGAGGATGAATATAGTAGGGAAAGCATTCCAAACCACAGTCACAACACATGAAAAGTGTCACAAGCTATGAGAGGGCTGACATTCAGAAAATTCGCTGAGCAAAGTCAGGACTTTTACTGTGAGTGGGACAAAGGTAGAAGGTGCAAGCTGGGTGGTTGGTAGGAACCCAAACCTGGGAGGTATAGCAGGTCTATTTCTTCGACAGGGGCTGAGAAGCCCTGAATTTTTTAAAGTAGGGAAATAAATAAGAGCAGCATTTTAGAAAGATTACTATGAGAGCACTGTTGAAAGACAGTGAGAAAAACAGCAGGAGGAGGAATTAGGAGGTGATTGTGAGAGTGTAAATGAGAGATTATGGAAGCCCAAGCTAAGCAGCAGCTGTAGAGCCAGAGAGATGGGCAGGTTTGAGAGGTTTTCAAGAGGTAGTACCAGCAGGATGTACAATTGAGGGCACAGAGAGAAGAAGGAGGTCCCAGTAAAGTAGAGATCCAACTTCTGACTTGTCGAAATTAAAGAAATATCTTTTTATTCCTACTTAGCCCACTTAAAAATAGGGAATAAATGTTAACATTTACCAAATCCCTTTCCAATTCGGAGGTGGAGCTATGAGTTTTCTTTTTTGTCTTAGAGACGTCATTAATTGCATTGACAAAGGTACTGATATTGAATTTTACCAGAATAAACCCCACATACTCATGGCTGACTTCAATTTGTCACATATTCATTGTCACAGCCATCACTTAAGGTAAACATCCTTCATGACGACCCCTGCAATGGAATGTTCTCTTCTCTCATTATAGACATTTATTTTCATGATGTTTTGTCAATAATATCACATGAAAAAATATATTACTTACGAAACCATCTTTTATCATCATATTAAAAATGATCAAAAATGTGATGAATAAACTTATGAAGATGTATATACATCTATATAACCCAGATGTGCTATTATATACTGAATTAGAAAACTAATTTCTAATATGTCATAGATGGTATAGAATATAGAGAAAGGGCTTTTAATGTTACATCTGTACTCTTCTCTTTCCAAAACGCCAGTTTTGATGGCCGTACCTATTTTCCAACTCTCAGAAAACATTTGGCTGCGAAGATTGAAATGGACTGAGAAGTGTGTGTGTGTGTGTGTGTGTGTGTGTGTGTGTGTACACACATATGCGTATACTATGCACACGCATATGTAGATATGTATGTGAATATACATCGAGTCTGTGCAATTATAGTTTTACTGCATGCAGCTTCCTTTAAGTCTTTTCCCTGACAGAAAGAGAGAGAATGTTGTCAGACTTCTTATTCCTTAACCAACATAAAAAGACAGTGTGAACATGGAGACAGGTTTTCCTACTTACATTTGACAAAGGAAGGAGTTACTTTGGAAAGTTATAATGTAGCGACCTTTATCCCTCTCTGACTTGTTATAATTTTCAAGTGCCTGTACTCATTACAAACTTGTGGGATCTTCTTCTTATGTGGAGATCTAGATTTCACCCCAGGGGTTAACTACAAAACTGTTGCTCAAAATAAATTGGGCAGGAAATCAACTGTCTACAGGGTCTGAGGCACCACTGAAATGCTCATTCCTAAAGTGGCCGTGCACAAAGTGACTTTGTCAGAAAACAGCAGCTTTCAGAAAATAGCATCAGGAAGTTATTTAATTTGAAGGAGAAGAATCACATCTCTATCTGCAATCGCGCTGTGATGCAAAAAGAAACACCCGCTAAAATAGCGCTGCCCCTCTGAGATGCTGGGTTTCCGTTCCAACGTTTGAAAATTAAATTATGTGTCATGCTGAAGCTTTGTATTCATCAATTACTTCACTAATTCCAACCCCATGGCCTGTTTCAGAATATACATAGTGCACAGAGTAATCTCTGCTGGGCAGTTTCACATGATATTCTTGTGGTTTAAATTACAAAAGATCATTCAGATAGAAAATACACAATGGAACGTTCTCTTATCATTCAGAACACAGACTCCATTCACGCAATGAAATAGGTTTCAAATTCATTTCTTAGCATTTCCAGGTGTATTTCTATTGCTGTATTATACAATTTTTGTCTAGTTTTCTGCCATCACCTCTCACATATAGCTTTATTGATTCCATGACAAATAAGTCACTCAGCTTGTAACTACCATGTTATTTGAAATTTCTATTCAAGGTTTTCTGGACCATTCTCCTTTACAAATAGAGTCACTTTCTTATTATTTATTCTACTGAATATAACAAAAGTGGATACAGAGGAAGTAATATTAGCTTTCCCAGGTGAGGAATAAAACTGACTTATGCTCTATCCCTGGCTCGGTTATGGAAGGAAAGTTTTGCACATTCAAGATTTGTGTATCTTGCAGTCCTTTTTCCTATTTAAAATTTAAAACTACAGCACATTATAGTTGTGAACATGATGAAATCATTAAATTTTGCTACTTAGAATAAGAAAGTAATATTAGCTTGTGCATAACTACCTGAGAGCAAAATTAAAAAAAAAAAAAGGCTTTGTGACAAAGTAACTTACAATGTAATTTTCTAACATTTTCTGGCATTTATTAAATGTTGACCCCTATTACTGACCATGTCTAAAAACTGTCTAAAAATCTGTTTTTAATGGAAAGGACCTTTAATGTTCAATAGAAAGGATTGGAAAGTGAGAAACTAGAATTCAGAGGGGTGTTTGGGTAAGTTAAAGAGAATACACAGAAAGGCCATGAATGAGGAGTATCCAATTGTAACAGGAGGTCTGAATGCTGAACAAGAGCTATGCACTGATGTGTAAAACATTTACTCCACACCTCAAGAAACCAGAAGCAGTAACAGGTACAGGCTGACTAAAGTGCCATTTCTGATCTAAGGAGGTCATGGGTTAGTACACTTGGGCTTGTGGTCAGAGTTGGAGACAAATAATATCTGATGATAATATTTTAGACTGCAATATGATTTAAGCTCCTCAGAATTCAGATGAGCAGGGGAACCCTTTAATATTTTGGAATGCACATATGTGGCAACAGAGACAGGTTCTAGAAGTCAGGATCAACGGCTGAAGAAGTCTTAGCTGTGGAGATAGCCAGGCCAAAAGAGTCCAGAAATTTCACAAAGATGATAGTTTTTATGGTAAATTCAGAAGGAAAATTAGAAATTTACCAAACTGTCAAATGCTAGGCAAGAGGGGAATATGATTAGAAGGCAAAAAAATAAATTTTAATGGAAACAGTGTGGAGGAAGTTATGGATTTAAATAAGGGGTTTGTATATTCTAGGAAAAACGTTTTCTGTGACCTAGGTGGAGCTGTGCTGGTCATGGCAAGCCCAGTAAGGCAATGAGGGGCTCATGAATCTGCCCCCAAGAAATATTAGTTTACAGTTGGCTGGAGCATCTTACTAATCAGCACAAAGTGACAGGTTCAATTTCTATAGACTAGACATCTCTGTTCTATTTTACAGCTGTAACCTAACATGCCTTGATTTGGTTAGCTGTCTTCAAAATTGATGACTCTGGTCAGAAGCATGGCTGAAAGAGGCCAGCTCAATACATCAGTTTAATTCTATCATAAAAAAAATTAAAACAATAGGGCATTGGTGTCCTTTATATAAAAAGGACAGACTACACATACATACAGACTCTTACAACTTGGAAAAAGACCTTAAAAAATTATATAGCCCAACTCATGTATTTTTCCAAATGAAAATGTGAATTAATGCTTATACTATTGAAAATGACTTGCCCACTGTGACACAATATTTGTGACAGAGTGCTCATGAGCTACTTGGATGTTCTCCACCTCTTACCCCAAATTAAATACCATTCTGGGAAGGAATTTAAAATGGACTCATTTTGTTTAAAACTTAACTTGAACAATTAGATCTTTTCTAGTGTTTTTAAGAGAGTTGTTTAGACATTCAGTTTCTTTAATCTTCCTCATACCTACGAGGTATGTTGGGTCAGCATGTCCTTGTGCCTGTGGACCAGAATAATTCTAGAATTTACACAGAGCTCTCTCACTCCTTTAATCCTCATTCAGTACCCTTGTCCTCTTAATCATCACTAAACATGTCTGCAAGGTAGCTGGATCCTTCTGGAGGATGATTTAACTCACAAGGTGACTTGGTTAGCGTCTAGTGGTGATCAGTGTCTGAAATGACCTCATCTTGACGGCTGTTTACACTGTAACCTCTCTGTGTCTCTATAATATCCTCCATTGAGCCTCTTGTCTAGTCAACCATCTACAGAATCACCAACCCTTCAACAAAGAGGGCCACATGGCAGACCTACCCTCTCTCCACTCAGCCACCTTCCAAGTCCCTTCTTAGAACACAAGGTTTTCTCCATGCTGCTCAAAGAGAAGAGTGATTCAGGATACCCAAAGTCAGCCCTCTCTGTGACCATACTGTGCCATTATGGACCCCCTGTCATGACACCTCAAGATGTCATAGGGTCAGCCTCTTGAGGCACATACCCCTCCCAGGGTCCCAAACACTAATCCGGTCAAGAGCCTCCATCTTTGGCATTTTAGATTGTCTTTCTAACACATTTGATTGGAGGGAGGACCCATTTATCTGATTTTCTGCCTCTTTCATCTTTCTCATTCTTTTAAAAAATCCCCTAACGCCCATAAAGAGAGTTACAAACACTCTCTTCATCTTCTCCATCTTCCTCACTCCTTAGCACAGCAAATCTGTCCTAAAGCCTAACGCTTATTGATGGGAGGGGTAATATCTTTACATTAAAGAAGAAACATCTTGATCTGAGATCTCTGGGTTTGGTTCATTCTTTAATGAAATCTTTAACATGTTACCTATTGGAAAATTCTTAGAATGGCAATTCTTTGTCTTTACATTTCTTTATAACAGTCTTAATCTCTTGATCATACTGCTGGAAAGATGAATGCTTCAGGCCCACCAGAAAGAAAATTAGGAGCAATATAATATAAAAGAGATGCACAACCCCTGTGGTATACTGAGAAAATGAATAAATGAATTAATACATAAATTTAAACTGAGAATTGGAACATTCCTGGGATTGCAATCATAACCTGTGCTCTAATTTAAAATGGCACTAAACTATAACTTAATTCATATAAGAAGAATTAATCTTTGTTAGATATTTTGTGTCCTAGGAAAAAGTAATTCCTGCCACCCTTCAATAATGCTCCTCTTGAGTTTCATGGAAAAGCTTTCTTTTTTTTTAAAAATAATTTTTAAATTTTTTTTATAAACACATAATGTATTATTAGCCCCAGGGGTGCAGGTCTGTGAATCGCCAGGTTTACACACTTCACAGCACTCACCATAGCACATACCCTCCCCAATGTCCATAACCCCACCACCACCCGCTCCCCCCTCCTCCACAACACTCAGTTTGTTTTGTGAGATTAAGAGTTTCTTACGGTTTGTCTCCCTCCTGATCCCATCTTGTTTCATTTCTTCTTTTCCTACCCCCTGGAAAAGCTTTCTGATGGGAAAAGCAGGTAGATGTATGAGGACCTGAAAATATAACTTATTTAGGGAGGTTGGAGAGGAGAGAAATGGAATAAAGGTAAAAAGGTAAAAAATATGAGACAAAAAAACCACACACACACACACACACAAAAACAAAAACTGGGTCAAGATTAAGGAGGGAAAATAAGTAGAAAAGCATGAATGATTTTTAAGGAGCTTGAGAAAATTGAACATTTTAGGATATATATATAAAGAAACTGGAAAGACTCCTGAGAATAACAAGAAAACAGCTAGAAATTATTTTCCTATAAAGTAATAACACAATCCACTAGGAAGTTGGATTTGAGAAACTCTATTTTTCATAGAGTCTATATACATTTCTTAAGGGGAATCAATGGTAGTCCAGTTAGGGAATTATGCAAATCTATCAAAGAATAGATCACTTTTATTACTATGTGATTTGAAACAGAACACATATGGCTTATCTAACAAACTTAGTAGAACATATTCTTTGGAGTGTAGTATCCTTGAAATGCAAATGGCATTTGTAATGCAGAGGAGTGAGCTTTGATGTTATTGTTTTACCCTTTGAGATACAGTGTGTTCCAGGCATGATAATCTTTACCTCATTTGGAAACAAGTTAGCACAGCTTCTCACTACCTAAATTCTTTGAAATCTAAATACTTTGTTATCACTCATTTTTGGTATGTCTAAGACTTTATTTTGGTACCTCCTTCCTTTTTCCTGGTGTCCCCTTTCTGAAGAACTATTCACTGAAAGTTTTCCTAAAGCCTAGTGAAAGAGGGTATGTTAAGTTTTTATGTATGAATACTGGATATGTAATCACAGAAAATATTTTGTGCTGATATATTTACTCAAACATATTCATATAGAATCTGCTATTTTCCAGGGCCTATTCTGATCTGCAGTTCATACAAGTGGAATAAAATACATGGCTTCTACCATCACATGGTATATAGTATGTCGGGGAGAGCTATTAATCAAATCAGGTGACTTTATGCCAAAAATACACCAGTGTGATACTTGAGTAAACACAGTGGATTGGAAAATTATCATCTAGCATTTTCCTTCCGCCTAAGCTAAGAAGCTGAGAGATGTTGGTCAACCATAAATTTATATGCACCTTAGAACAAATTTCATAAATATGTTCTCTTTTGAAAGATCAGGGGTTTTTTTTTGTTGTTTATTTGTTTGTTTTGTTTTGTTTTGCTTTGAAGTTTTTTTTTTATTTCTTTTCAGCATAACAGAATTCATTGTTTATGCACCACACCCAGTGCTCCATGCAATACATGCCTTCCATAACACCCACCACCAGGGTCCCCCAACCTCCCACCCCCTGCCCCTTCAAAACCCTCAGGTTGTTTTTCAGAGTCCATAGTCTCTCATGGTTCATCTCCCCTTCCAATTTCCCTCAACTCCCTTCTCCTCTCCATCTCCCTATGTCCCCATGTTATTTGTTATGCTCCACAAAAAAGTGAAACCATATGATAATTGATTCTCTCTGCTTGACTTATTTCACTCAGCACAATCTCTTCCAGTCCCGTCCATGTTGATACAAAAGTTGGGTATTCATCGTTTCTGATGGAGGCATAATACTCCATCATGTATATGGACCACATCTTTCTTAACCATTGTCCATTGAAGGGCATCTTGGTTCTTCCCACAGTTTGGCGACTGTGACCATTGCTGCTATAAACATTGGGGTACAGATGGCCCTTCTTTTCACTATATCTGTATCTTTGGGGTAAATACCCAGTAGTGCAATTGCAAGGTCATAGGGAAGCTCTATTTTTAATTTCTTAAGGAATCTCCACACTGTTCTCCAAAATGGCTGCACCAAGTTGCATTCCCACCAACGGTGCAAGAGGGTTCCCCTTTCTCCACATTTTAAGATTTATTTGAGAGAGAGTGTACACAGTGGGGAGAGGCAGAGAGAGAGAGAATCTCAAGCAGACTGCCCACTGAGTGCAGAGCCTGATGCAGGGCTCAATCTCAAAACCCTGAGATCATGACCTGAGCCAAAATCAAGAGTCAGGTGCTTAACCAACTGCACCACCCAGGTGCCCCTGAAAGATAAGTTTTTGTTTTTTAAATATTTATTTGACAGAGACCACAAGTCGGTTTGGGGGGGGGGGGTTAGGTAAGCAGGCTCCCTGCAGAGCAGAGAGCCCGATGTGGGACCCTGAAATCTTGACTTGAGCCAAAGGCAGAGGCTTAACCCACTGAGCCACCCAGGTGCTCAAGATCAGGTTTTTTGTTTTGTTTTGTTTTGTTTTAAAGAATGTTCTTTCTTTAGGTAGCCCAAGCTGGAGCACATAAATTGGTTGGTCTGGAGCTTTTGTATAGGACACAACATCTGGTGGTCCCAGGCACAGATTCATCTACAAAAGAAGGAAACAGTAGTAAATGATTCTCTGAGATATCTGCATGTTGAAAATACCACTTTGAGGCATCTGGGTGGTGCAGTCAATTAATTTCTTAGTTTCAGCTCAGGTCATGATTTCAGGGTGATGATCATAGGGTCATGTGATTGACCCCCACCTAGGGCTCCAAGATCAGTGCAGAGTCTACTTCAGATTTTCTCTCTCCCTCTCCCTCTGCCCCTCCCCCTTGCACTCTCTTTCTATCTCTGAAATAAGTAAATAAACCTCTTTAAAAAATTGTCAAATTTTCAAGATTTCAGAGTTAATTAAAAATGCCACAGACACATTTAAAGACCAGTGTTCAATAAAAATCATATAGTGCTGCCACCAAGTGGAGATTATTTTTAATTTGGAGAGCATATTTATATTCTACCACACTTTTGGCCTTGGAATATCTGTCTGGTCCCTGTGGAAATTCAAAGTGCTAACCACAAGATAACATTCATTAAGTAGGCAGCCCTTTTGAGCAAAATTCTCCCTGGACATAAATTGTGCTATTTCTACAGACTCTAGTCCCAATGGAATCTTCTTTGATCTTATTTAGAAATGTTCTTTGTTACTCTAAATAGCATACAAACAGGCAAAACGTCTTCCAGTTGAACCATAAAATCTAAAACAGACAAAATCTAATGTTTTGCCTGTACCTGACACTCAGTGTGGTTAGTAGGTTGAATTATATCATCATTGCTTCATCCGGTACTATGGTTCAACAGCCTTTCCCCTCTGATTCCACACTCTCCGTATACCATAGTCTCAAAATCCTCATTGCTGGGCTCTGTCAACCTCTAATGTGCTTTCCCTCTGGATGATTTTCTAAATGAAACAGCAAGGAGCTCTCCATCCTTGCCTCTGACCCATCATTTTCATTACCTTTGGGAAGAACGGTCCTAGAAAGGTGGACATTGGTAGAACATGATTTACCATTCATCTGCCATTGTTTTTGTTAGATCTCACCATCTCTCAAAACTGCTGCATTTTCAAGTCTCAAGTTTAAATTCCTCTTTCTGACCAGAGAGCTCTGCTCTAGACTCCTCTTTCTTCCAGGAGGAATCCTTTTCTTATCCATAGTTTATGTTACTTTGTCGTATCTCTCTCTCCTTCAAATTTTGCTTTAGTCTCTTATCCTAAATAACTCATTAACATACTTTCCCACTCCTAAATTATCAATAGTTGTATTTGATTTGCCAGATCTTTTAAGGGAGGTAGGCACTGGCCAACCTATGAGAGTCACACCCTCAATCCAAGAGGGTCTGGGGAGCATGGAAAATAGCTTGCTACAGACACAGTTATTGAGGGTGGTAGGGTCTTTGGGTGAAATAGATGCCATTAGTTTAATCATAACACCTGGTTTCTCTTCCTTTCTGCTTTCCGCCCCATCTTTAACCCAACAGGCATTTTCCACAAGGCTATTGTGAGAATTTGCAATTTCTTAACCATTTAGGGGCCTCTTAAATTTCTCCCAATGATTAATTTTTGGAAAACTGGAATTAAAACGGTTTGAATAAACCAAAAATAAAAGAAGGTTTTAGTTTTATTGGCCTCTTCTGCAACATACTTCTACAAAAGATGGCACCACAATACATCTATTAGAGAACAGTTAGGTGATCAGTGAGCTCCCATTCATTTATTAAAATTAAATCACTAGGACATATCAGGAAACAATATTGTCAACCTCCAATATTCTACTGTCTGGGTCCAAAATTTATCACCTTTTAGGTTGAATTGGCGGTTTCAATTTGGACTCTTCCCAAAGCTCTCTTGATATGTAGACATTTCATTTGCATACAAAAAGGCACACAGCATGGCTGGATAAACCAACCATCTGGCCCAGGCTATTTATCTGGATTATTACTGAACTGTACAGAACTATGTAAATACATATTCCTAAAAATCCAACTGCTTTCTTTTCCATCTGCCTTACTGCATTTCCCTTCAGTAACCCTGAGCAGACAGGATCATTTGTTTCCCCAACCCCTGACACAACAGAGACACACATATCTTCCTGCTCTATTGACTGTTGCTAGTGAAAGTCAAGTCATAAAGCCAATCCAGTTGGTTCGCTGCCAATGTATGCTATTCAGACTCAGTCAGGCTTTGTAGCTGATTAACATGCCTTTTACTAGTCTCCCGTTGAATCTCCTTCTCATTGTCTCATTTTTCACAATGCCCATTCCAAAACATTTGCATTCTTTTCTAGTCCTGGGTTTCTCATTCTTGAAGATGAGCTATTTTAGGAACTCAAAGCTAAGGATACCAATGAATAAATATCAGTATAAGTGCCCCTGTATGTTATTTTTATTATATATAAATGGTATTGGAATTCCTTATATGATTTGAGTTTCATAATTAAGCCATTGTCATATTTCTATAGTTCTGAATTTAAGGACCTCTTTCGTTATTATTAGGTGAGATTGAATCTAGAAGATTTCAAATAAGATTTAAAACAAATCACTAGTCTATGCCCTATTGGTAAATCCAAGAAATGACACAATACAGCATATTAAGAGCATGGATGAACAGGGACTCTCTAACCAGACTGCTGAGTTTAAATCCTTACTCTTCTACTCACGACAGTGTGACCTCGGGCAACTTACTTTATAATGATTTTTTCTCTTCAAATTCTGAGAACATTTAAATAGTTAACATTTTCAAAGAGTTAAGACAGTATTACATTTGTTATATAAAACAGACATCTTCTAACCCACACACGCCCCAAAGAACCCTCCTGCATGGACCTATTCTGTTGATATGTGACTCTGCCCCACTTCTTTTTTTCCTTTACATGTGCAGCCCCTGAAGTTAATGTGTCCTTCTTTCCCCCTTCATGGACCCAGTTTGGCATGCAGCCCTGCATTTGAAGAGTTTGCCTCATTAACTCAGCGTATTTCAATAGAAAACTACACTGGATTTTAGGATAAAAACTTTAGCAGTAACAGTAAGTAACCATTGGACTATTTTTTGTCTTTTGTGCATATATTCAGCTGCAACATTGGTCGTGGTCAAAGGCAAATTGGGGACCCAGGGCATTCAGTTTCCAGGGTATACGCTCTCGGAGATACAACATCAACATACACCTCCATTTCCTCAACCCCCAACTCCATCCATTACTCTACCCAATATGGGTGGAAATTTGTGTTCCACTCAGAGTGTACACTGAAATCACTCTTCCAAAGTCACTGATGATAACCTCATCACTAAAGCCACCTTTCTTATTCCTCTCACATCATTGCATGTTGCTCACTTGCTCCTTGGATTTCATGACAACACTGCTAATTTTCCAAGTCTTTTTCACCATTTCTTCTTTGTCACCTTTGCAGTCTCTTCTCTCTGGGCCTCCTACATAATTCTCATTTGACTATGCTTCTGAAATCACAAGTTTGTACTGAATTGTCCCATTCACACTCAAGTTTCAGCCATGGCCAAATGGTAATGATACCCTCGTGATCTCTTCCTCAGATTACACCAACAGAATCCTAACCAGGTTGTCTGTGCTTCTAGTCTTGTCCCTTTCAAAGCCCTAAGGTGATCCATCTAAAATAGTGTTGACATGATTCTCCACAACTTACACATTGAGGTCTAAATTCTGTAATGGAGCCCCTGTGGCTTTCAATATTCTAGCATCTTTCCATCCCTCCACTCTTCACAAATATCCCTTGCTGTGCATATTACCTTCTAAGAGCTCTGCATATTCTCACAAATGTGGAGTTTATTTGTTTTGTTTTTAAATCTCGTGCTTTCACAAGCTATCTTCTCTGCCTGGAGTACATTTTCCTAGACCTTACTTCCATCCTGTAAGTAAGATGCAGTTTTAAGTAAGTTTAAGTAAGATACGTATCAATTCCTCCAGCCTATTCCCCAACCTTGGATGAAATGCCCTCTCTCATTGCCCTCAGAGTATCATTTTATGTATGCCCTGGCATATTAATTGCATCTTACTGAAACTATCTTCTTAATACTTTAGATGTCTTTGATGGCAGAAACACTGTAATATTAATATGTATACATATCCCCAGTCCCTTCTAAGGCACTTGTCCTTTAAAAGGCACTCCATGATATTTATTGAATGGATGAATAAGTGATTTGGTGAATGAATAGTTGCATAGGGGCAGCAAAACTCTCAAGAAATTGACCCTTGAAATATGCTCAGTAACCTCTTTCATGAAAGTCTAAAACCTCATTCAGCCCAAAGACACGAAGCTAGTTATGCGGCCCTCGTGTTTCTTTCACACAGAGACAATGAATCATGCCGAATTACAGCTCTTAAGACCTTACAGCAAATGCAAAATGCCCTGTAGGACATTCATCTTTCATACCGCATTATATTTTTAAATGATAATTGTTGTCATAAATGTTCTTACCCACATTTCAGCTAGTTAAAAATTTTGCCTGCCTCAATAAAATGAAAGATGCCAGATTGTTTACAGATGAATTAATCATGACATTATCCCTGGAACTTTTAAATTACATCAATTACATTGCATTTAGCATCACAAATAACCTGCATATTAAACAAATGGAATCTTTTCTCCTATTAATAAAGATTAAATCATTAGCTACCACTGCTTGAATAGTAATGTGTCTGCAGTCAATGGCTCCCAGGACAGATAAGAAATCTTGCTATGTTATGAAATATATGCCATCCTTTCAGGAACATGGTCATCCTTACGGAATTTGGGAGCATTCGTTTTCTTTAGGAGTTCATCTATGAATTGATTATAACATTGAGATTTGGTGGGACTGCTTAAAGCTGAGAGCTCGGGAGTGCTCTGGAAAATAATTCCACATTAAAGAATCCAATGCTTGGGCATGTTTGTGAGACATAAGACAAGCCTGGCTTTTCCGTTTCCAATTTAACTTTTCAGATAGTTAAAGCATTTGGATTTAGTTGATCAATGTCTTTCAAATAGACACTTGCTAATGTGTCTGAATCAAGTCAGGCAGAGCCTGAAAGCCATGAAAGCCATGGTTTCTAATGTCTTTTGTGAATTTGCATGAATGTAAAATAAAGATAAAGATAATTAAATGAAAACTTTGTTTAAACATAGTGGTCTCAGAATGATTGCTGATGTTGCCTTTAATGCATTAAGCTAATTGAGTGGTGTTACCCTTTATATATTACGAAATGTTATTAATGAAATATTATAAACCAAATCAGAATTCTCTTATCTATGATCCATCAATATAATGCTAAACAACTCCAAAGAACCATCACAATATACAGCCAAAGCATCTGTCACCACTAGTTTTCATGGTCATCTCTAGTTTTCACTGACATTTAATAGAGAACCAAAAGTTGTAATCTCAGGGCCTTGGAAGCTACCGCTGCTCACTGAATTGTTCCCTTCAGCTTTCAGCTTCCCTTTGCACAACCTTGGTGGAAGTCCCTCTATGGAAATAGGGAAAAGATGTTCTAGAACTATTGGCAGCCTACAAAACCAAAGCAAAGTAATTAAGAATGTCACAAGATGAGCAAACTCTAATTCATGCCTACTCAGGGGGGAGCCATAGGTGTTAAGAACGTGTCAGTATGGGAGGATGGTTTGGGTAGATTTAGCTCTACATAGTACCTTAATATTTTCTTTTCACTCACTCAGATGGGCTTTTCCTGAGGTTTTTGAGAAAGCAGGCCATAAGCAATCAAGGAAATAAATCTAATATTGCTGAGCAGAGACGCCTGCTATGTAGTAAGGTGACTCAAGTGCCAGTTTGCTCAGGCAATTCTAGTTTTATGAATCTTTTGGATTTTGAGCCATAGGAATCTAATATCTATTCAAAAATTCATTCAAATCATATTAAATTACATTCAAATGGTGTGGAGAAAATCTACGTGTTATAAAGATGGGAATGGTTAAGTACTTATAGTATATTCACATTCTAAATATAACTAAAATGATTTATAAAGATTGTGAAGTGACAAAAGAGCAATTAAGTGAATAAAATAAACTATGAATGTATGTGAATAATATAATTATAACTATATGTTTAAATCTATGCATGGAAAACTGGGAGTATATAAATGGAAAATGAAAATAATTATCTTAGTGAAATCATAGATTTTTTCTGAATTCTGCTTTTCTTCATTTTTGTAATTTTTTTGAATGACACAGAGTTTCCATAATACAAACTTCCAAAAAGAATACTTAAATTCCACTTTGATTATTGCACATTTATTAAATAAAACTCAAAGAAACAATAAGCAGAACACAAAGTTCTCTCAAGACAGTAAAAAAAATTTTTTTTAATAAATAAAAATTTAAAATTCATTTAAAAATGCCTTTCCTTTTAATTATTATCATTATTTATTCTTTTCTTTTTTGAGCAGAGAGAGTGTTCTCTGGATCAAGTCCTTAGCCTAGTTTCTGGCTTGTGGTGGACACTCAGTAGGTGCATGTTGAATATAAGTGAATGGACTCATGGGTAACATAGAAGCTATCAGAAAAAACTCCCTGCAGCCTCATCACAAACTCTACAAGATAACATTAATCCACACCGATTTTCCCTGCTTTGGGCCTGAACTTATGTGTCCCTCTTCTCTTTAAGGTAATCACTCAATATCATGAATTCTATCACTTTTTACTTTTCAAAGTAACTCACTCCATTGACTATACTTCTTCTCTAATTTGAATTCACTCTCTCTTACACTCCTGGATCATTCCGGACTTCATATGCATTTATAATTCTTCCTTCTTAAAACAAATAAATGAACAAAACACTTCCTTGAATCTCTAAATCTGCCTTTGAAGGCCAGCAAGTGTTAATTTGGGTTCCTGTGATAACTGAGTTTGAAGCAGATGCAGACTGAGAGGTGATTTCAGGGAACTGCAGTCAGTGAACAGGAAAGGAAATAAAGTTCAACGGAAGGACACAGTGTCATGGTCACCATTATGGGACTTTCTGAGAAGTAAAGGGAACACTTTTCAGACTTGTGTCTGAAGAATTGCTGCAACATTTTCCCACCAGCTCTTGCATCCCAGAGCTTAAGGGCTCTCCTGGGGGAGGTGACTCCTCTGAAATGCAGAACCATGCTTGTTCATTCAACAGCACAGTGGCCCTCACAGCATGGGTAAAGGCACAAGGCCAGAAAGCTGAACAACTCATAACATGTTCTGCCTAAGTGTATGGCTGTTTGCTTCTATCTGGGTCCAAGGCAAGCCACTCCACTGGCTTTGCTCTTACCACCACCAACTTGTTGGCAGAAATTGAGTAACATCAATGTAGGAGCATGGAACTTCACAGCATCAAGAACAGAGGAGCAATAGTTTAGGAAACAATATGGTGGTCTGGTGTTCTATTCCTCTGGATTTCAGTTGTTTTGGCTCAATTACCCACTTTTTTCTTCTCAAAATAAAATCTATCCCCCCCACCCCGCCATTATTTTCCTAATTTTTTTTCCTGGAATTTATTTGCAGTTTTCTCTGTCCCCTTTGCAGATCCCTCTTTTCTTTTCTTTTGCTTTTTTTCTTTCCTTTTCCTTTTTTTTTTTTTAAGATTTTATTTATTTATTTGACAGAGAGAGATCACAATAGGCAGAGAGGCAGGCAGAGAGAGTGAGAGGGAAGCAGGCTCCCTGCCAAGCAGAGAGCCCGATGCGGGACTTGATCCCAGGACCCTGAGATCATGACCTGAGCCGAAGGCAGCAGCTTAAACCACTGAGCCACCCAGGCGCCCCTCCTTTTCCTTTTTTTAAAAAAAGATTTTATTTACTTATTTGATGGACAGAGATCACAAGTAGGCAGAGAGGCAGGCAGAGAGAGAGAGAGAGTAAGGGAAGCATGCTACCTGCTGAGCAGATAGCCCAATGTGGGGTCCCAGGACACTGGGATCATGACCTGAGCCGAAAGCAGAGGCTTTAACCCACTGAGCCACCCAGGCACCCCAGATCCCTCTTATTCTAAACCCCGGAAATTCTTACAATTCAGTCCTAAGCTCTCTGTTCTTTACATTCCCTTCTTCCATTTCTTATGTTGCCTCATTGCTCTATAGCTCTATTTTCTTTCTATAATTACTTGTTGAAGACCTGCCTATCTTACAAGCTTGTAATTTCCAAAGGCCTTTTTCTTACTTAACCCCATGATAAGGCACACAAGAAGAGCACAGTAAATATGGTTAATCAGGAATCCATAGTTTTTCACTCTCCTATCTTGTGGACCTGCCCAGTTGCCTTTAGGTGTGCAGTCACATGCTGTTGCTGAAAGCAATAGGGCCGGTCTGTGATTCTTCAGCAGTATATACAGCACCATTCTGCATCTGAAGGCTAATGTCAGAATCCTCTTCAAACACTACTATCAGCAATTAATGAAATACAATTAAATAATTGTTGGCTATAGTTTTGATTATGCAAAAGATGGGAAAATTCTATCTTTTACAAAAAAAGAAAATAATAATAAAAGATTAGAAAAATGTGTTCTGAGGGAAAAATGCTTTCTCATGTTTGCCTTTTATAAATCATAAATAGAGAAGGAAAGGGGACTTTATGCCCCACTTACACCAATGGACGGTCTCCTAAGCAGAAAATCAACAAGGAAATAACAACTTCTCTTGACACACTGGACCAGATGGACTTAACAGATATATATTTAGAATATTTCATTCTAAAGTAGCAGAATGCACATTCTTTTTGAGTGAACAGGGACATTCTCCAGAATAGATCACGTATTTGGTTACAAATCAGGCCTTAACAGGTACAAAAATATTAAGATCATACCATTCATATTTTCAGACCACAATACTATGAAACTTGAAGTCAAACACAAGAAAAAAATTGGAAAGATCACAAATACATGGAAGTTGAAGAACATCCTCCTAAAGAATGAATGAGTCAATGAGGAAATTAAAGAAAAAAATTAAAAATACGTCAAAACAAATGATAATAAAAACACTATGGTCCAAAACCTCTGGGATGCAACAAATGCAGTCATTAAGTGGGAAGTATGTGACAATACAGGTCAACGTCAAGAAGCAAGAAAAGTCTCAAATACACAATCTAACCTTACACCTAAAGAAGCTAGAAAAAGAACAACAAATGAAGCTTAAAGCCAGCAGAATAAGGAAAATAATAACAATTAAAGCAGAAATAAATGATATAGAAACAACAAACAAGACAGTAGAACAGATCAATGAAACCAGGAAATGGCTCTTTGAAAGAATTAATAAAATTGGTAAAATCCTAGCCAGACTTATCAAGAAGGAAGGAGAAAGAACCCAAATTAATAAAATCACAAATGAGAGAAGAGAGATCAGAACGAATACCACAGAAATACAAACAATTATAAGAGAATATTACAGAAAATTATATGCCAAAAAATTGGGAATCTGGAAGAAATGGATCTATTTCCAGAAACATATAAATTACCAAAATTGAAACAGAAGAAATAGAGAACTTGAACAGACTGAGAACCAGCAAAGAAATTGAATCAGTAATCAAAAAACTCCCAAAAAACAAAATCCAGGGCCAGATGGCTTCACAGGCAATTCTACCAAACATTTAAAGAAGAATTAATACCTATTCTTCTCAAACTATCCCAAAAAATAGAAATAGAAGGAAAATTTCCAAACTCAAACTCATTCTATGAGACCATCATTACCTTGATTCTAAAACCAGACAAAGACCCCACTAAAGAAGTGAAATCAGACCAATATCCCTGGATGAACATGGATGCGAAAATTCTCAACAAAATACTAGCAAATTGAATCTAACAGTATATTAAAAGAATCATTCACCAGGATTAACTGAGATTTAATACTGGACTGCAAAGAGGGTTCAATATTTGCAAATCAATCAACTTGATATACAACATTAATAAAAGAAAGGATAGGGTTCCTGAGTGGCTCAGTTGGTTAAGTGGCTCAGATCATGATCTCTGGGTCCTGGAATCAAGCCCCACATCAGGCTCTATGCTTAGCAGGGTGGGAAGATTCTCTCCCTTCCTCTACCTTTGCCCCTCCCCGTTCTCACACACACACACTCTCTCTCTTTCTAAAATAAATAAATAAATCTTTTAAAAATTTTTAAATCCTTTAACAAACAAACAAACAAACAAACAAAAGTTAAGAACCATATGATCCTCCCAATAAATGCAGGAAAAATATTTGACAGATTCCAGCATCCATTATTTTTTTTTTAAAAGATTTTATTTATTTACTTGAGAGAGAGAGAGAGAGCAATCACAGGTAGACAGAGATGCAGGCAGAGAGAGAGGGGGAAGCAGGCTCTCTGCCGAGCAGAGAGCCAATGCGGGACTTGATCCCAGCACCCTGGGATCATGACCTGAGCTGAAGGCAGAGGCTTAACCCACTAAGCCACCCAGGTGCCCATCCAGCATCCATTATTGATAAAAACCCTCAACAAAAATAGAGTTGGAAGAAACATACCTCAACATCATAAAGACCATGTATGAAAAACCCACAACTTATATAATCCTCAACAGGGGAAAAAAAGAGCTTTTATTCTATGGTCAGGAACAAGACACGGATATCTACTCTTACCACTGGTACTTAACATAGTACCAGAAGTCCTAGCCTCAGCAATCACACAATAAATAAATAAATAAATAAATAAATAAATAAATAAATGGCATCCAAATCAGTAAGGAAGAATTCACAGATGACATGATATTCTATGTAGAAAACCTGATTCCACCAAAAATTTGCTAGAACTGATACACAAATTCAATAAAGTCACAGGCTATAAAATAAATGTACAGAAATCTGTTGCATATCTATATACCAGGAATGCAGCAGCAGAAAGAGAAATCAAGGAATCAGTCCCATTTACAATTGCACCAAAAATCATGATACCTAGAGATAAACCTAGCCAAAGAGGTAAAAGATCTGTACCTCAAAAACTATCGAATACTGATGAAAGAAATTGAAGATGACACAAAGAAATGGAAAAACATTCCATGCTCATGGATTGGAAGAACATTGTTAAAATGTTTATTTTACCCAAGGCAATCTACACATTCAGTGAAATCCCTATCAAAATACTACCAGAATTTTTTTGACAGAGCTAGAACAAACAATCCTAAAATTTGTATGGAACCACAAAAGACTCTGAATAGCCAAAGCAATCTTGAGCTATTGGGATTTCATCGAGATAAAATTATCTTCTGCACAGTGAAAGTAACAATCAACCAAACTAAAAAGTAACCTATGGAATGGGAGAAGATATTTGCGAATGACATATCTGATAAAGGGTTAGTATCCAAAATCTATAAAGAGCTTAACAAACTCAACACCCAAAAAAACAAATATTCCAGTTAAGTAATGGGCCAAAGACATGAGTAGACATTTTTTCAAGGCAGACATCCAGAGGGTTAATGGACACATGACAAGATCTTCAACATCACTCATCGTCAGGGAAATGCAAACAAAACTACCATGAGATATCACCTCACACCAGTCAGGATAGCAAAAATTAACAGTGCAAGAAGAAAGCAGATTTGGCAAGGATGTGGAAAAAGGAGGAACCCTTCTGTACATTTGGCAGGAATACAAACTGGTGCAGTCACTATGGAAAAAAGCATGGGGGTTTCTCAAAAAGCTAAAAATAGAACTACTCTATGATCCAGCAATTGCACTGCTAGGTATTTATCCAATGGACACAAAAATACTGATTTGAAGGTACACATGCACGATGATTGTAGAAGCAATATCACCAATAGCTAAATTACGGAAAGAGCCTAAATGTCCATCAACTGATGAATGTATAAAGAAGTGGTATATATATTATATACATATATGTATGTAAATATTACTCTATCATAAAAAGGTTGAAATCTTGCAATTTGCAACAACATGGATGGAAGTACAGTGTATTATGCTATGCTAAGTAAGTCAGTCAGAGAAAGACAAATGCCATATGATTTCACTCATGTGTGGAATTTAAGAAGTGAAACAGATGAACATTGGGGGAAAAAAAGAGAGAAAGACAAACCACAGAACAAACTTTTAATTATACGGAACAAACAGAGTTGCTGGCAGGGAGATGGGCAGGGGGTGGGGAGGAATGAGTTCAATGGGTGATGGGCGGTAAGGAGGGCACTTGTGGGGCCCCTGGGTGGCTCAGCGGGTTAAGCCTCTGACTTGGGCTCAGGTCATGATCTCAGGGTCCTGGGATTGAGCCCCGCATCAGGCTCTCTGTTCAGCATGGAGCCTGCTTTCTCCTCTCTCTTTGCCTACCTCTCTGCCTGCTTATGATCTCTCTGTCAAATAAATAAATAAAATCTTTAAAAAGAAAAAAAGGAAGGCACTTGTGATGAGCACTGTTGTATATAAATGATGAAACACTAAATTCTACTTCTGAAACTAATATCACAGTACACTACTAACTAGAATTCAAATAAAAACTTGAAACAAACAAATGAACAAACAAATAAATAAGGAAGGGAAAACTATGATTGGGAAATGCTAGAGAAGCAAAATTGCTGGTCAGTTAGGAAACAATCAGTTCCATCCCAAAGAAAAACATCTCTTTTGACAACTCCCTTTGTTGTGATAAATCATTTTCCTTGGTTATTGGAGAAGTAATACTCACAAGGTAAAAAATGAATTAGATTCCAGTGTGCATGTGTCCTAAATGAATGGACTAAGGTAACATTTTATTTTTTCCTGAACAAATGTAATATTTTGATGATTACATAGAAATACATATACAAAGATAAATTTTAAATATTTTGTGAGACAGTTTTGTTTTAATTCAGAATATTATGTTTAATTACATGTAGAAAGCAGTGAACTCAAAGCCACCAATGGACTATTTGTGTATATGAAAACAGGGTGTAGAATTAGCTAAGCCAACATTAATATTGTTGTCATGATTTATTAATTTAATGTACTAATGATTCATTAAAATTCTTCTAACCAGCCTCTGTCATCAATCAACAAATATTTATAAAACAGCTATTAGGTATGTGCATGCTCCCACTCTGTGATAAAATAACATAGAAATGGAAAGACAAGACCTAATTAATCCTAGATAGGAAGCTAATGCAAAACTTTGAATTATTTGGCTTGGGTATAGGCAATGTATGATGTTAGGAAAAAAAAAAATTGAGACCAATTTGCTTTACAGTTGGTTTACTTCAGATTCCTTCAGAGATATTCACAAAGTTGCTAATCAATGAAATAGCCATACAACAGATAAAGGGAATTGAACAGAGGAGGGAAAAACGGAGTACACACATATTCTCTAATTCACAAGGAATCCTTAGTTTCTCAAGAAATTTATTGTTTTGATTCTATTTTTGCTCTGACTAAAATGATGAAATGTTTTCTTCCTAATTTAGGTTTCATATCTTGACTAGAGACTAACTTAAAGACTGAATTTTGTTTCAAGTGACGTGAGGAGAAACATTTCAAGACATAAAAGGACCCAAGCCTGTAATAAAATTTTCTACCTACAAAATGATTTTAATACTGATTTCTCTTCCAAAAGTGTTTTTAATTGAAATATTCCAACAAAACTTCTATTTTCTTTGTAGACTATATCCTCATATTTAAAACTAAAGAATATTATGATATAATAGTATGTTAGGTGAAAACATTAATTTACTCTCTGCCTTATCTATGTAAAATGTTATAATAATATAAATATCTTCTAAGAAAGCACAGGCCTATGATTTAAAGATGTTTTATATGTACCTGAAATAAATATTTCATTTCCTTAATAATTGTTATATAGAGTATAAAATATCTTAAACCATGACCCTGTACTTTTTATTTTAATCCAAATGACAAAACTGCCAACTAACTTAAACAGCAAAATTTCCAATGTGAATCATTCTGTGACAGGGCCAGAAATTCCTGGCAATGCTTCTTCCATTTGTAAATAAATAGAATTGGCAGAATTGTTGCTAGGGAAGTATAGTAAGACAAGGCTCTGTTATAGTAACAGGGGAAAAACATAAAACATAAAAATGTTCTTAGTATCTTGGTTCTGCACCAACTCATAAGAGCATTTGCCTTTGGGTGCCCCAAAAGAAAAAGGAAAAGCTATAATTATATATCATTGTTGTGATGTGATAGCCTTTAGACGTGTCAATTTGGCTCAACTACAATCTGCAGTTTTGAATCAAATACTAATTCAGGTATTGCTGTGAAGGTATTTTGTGGATATAATTACAGTTCGTAATCAATTGACTTTAAGTGAGATTACCCTAGATAATTCTTTACCTGCTTATGATATACAGGTCAAACATGAGAAAGAGATTACCTTAGATAATCTGGGTGGACCTGATTCAATCCAGGGAAATGCCTGAAAATCATTGCCAAGGCTTTCCTGGTAAAGAAGAGATTTCATCTGCAAATAGCAGCTTCAACCCATATGCCAATTTCAACCTGCCCTATGGATTTTGAACATACCTAGTCAATCCCTACCAATGCTTAAACCAATTCCTTGTAATGAATCTTTTTTTTTTTTTTAGATTTTATTTATTTATTTGACAGAGAGGGAGAGATCACAAGTAGATAGAGAGGCAGGCACAGAGAAAGAGAGGGAAGCAGGCTCCCTGCTGAGCAGAGAGCCCGATGCGGGAGTCGATCCCAGCACCCTGGGATCATGACCTGAGCCGAAGGCAGTGGCTTAACCCACTGAGCCACCCAGGCGCCCCCTTGTAATGAATCTTTTAATATGTATCTCCTACGAGTTCTGCTTCTCTAGCTGAACCTCTGACAATTCTGTTATCTTGGCTGTAGAAGAGGAAGCCAGTCACCTCCAGGAAAAGAAGTAGTCATCTCATGGAAAAAGGCAGGTGGTTTCCAGGGCTTTAACATAGGACAAGCCACCTTTTGCCTCTTAACACGGAATTTCAAGCTTAGCTTGAAACTTAGCTTGAAACTGTTCAAGGAGAAAGAACACTAGAAGAAGACTAAAAAAAATGGTCTCCATAATGTTTAATAATTTTTCAATGTTATCAGAGGAAAAAAAAAAGAGGAATTTTTGAAAAATCTTTCTGACTAATGTCTCTATAGAGTTCTGGACCTTTTACTCATTCATTTATAACAACTAACCTATTCATTTATTTGGGGCCTGGCACGGAGAAAGGCAATTCTCCTGAACTTTGGTCAATAAGTCCTTGAAAATCTTTCCTTCTTATAAAACATAGGTGACCTCACATATTAAAAAGGAATTTATTTTCTACACAGGTTATTTGTATTCAATCATTAAATTTCTTTGAATAAACACTTTCTCTATTGTAATCTTCACTTACACTTTAATTGATTTTTCACACACAGACATGTATCTCTATCTTTGTGAATATACACATAGTTAAGTCTACTTTAGTACATTTATATATTTGAGAAATTATGTTAGGGTTAAGGATTGTGTGCACCCTCATGATAATGTTCTCTATCATAAAGTGCATGACCAAAGTATGGATAATAAACTGATTTATACATATGAAAATATTTGAAATCTCATTGCACCTGTCTTACAATATCCCTTTCTCAGGACTAATGATATAAAAATTCAGGATTAAAGATCAAACCCCATAAATCAAACAAAATGACGCCTGTTTTTCTTCTTATAAATCATTTTTCTGAAACCACAAAGTACAACAGTGCACTCCATCAATCCATCATGCCTGAAGCTAAATACAACATTAGTTTCCAAGGATATTCACAGCGTTAGTATTCCACAGAAGCTCATTAGTTTTCTTCACAGGTATTTGAGAGTTACAACTATCAATGAGGTAATAACTGAAAGGAATTTACTAGAACATCTTGATTTTTATTTTAATGAGGAAAAAAGTAAAGCAGATAGGTAGTCCACTGATCTTTTATAATATAAGTAGTTCCCAAACAGGGGATATTGTTGTTATTAAAAACAAAAACAAACAGGGGTACCTGGGTGGCTCAGTGGATTGAGCCGCTGCCTTTGGCTCAGGTCGTGATCTTGAGGTCCTGGGATCAAGCCCCGCGTCGGGCTCTCTGCTCAGTGGGGAGCCTGCTTCCCCCTCTCTCTCTGCCTGCCTCTCTGACTACTTGTGAGTGATCTCTCCCTCTCTGTCAAATAAATAAATAAAATCTTAAAAAAACAAAACAAAAACAAACAAAACCAGAAACAGTTTATAATGAAGTACATTTCCCAAAGAAACTATTATGATGGGGTCTGAAGTCCCTGAACTACTTTTAACTCTAACATACTTTAAGTATAGAATAAATAATTCCAGCCTGGGTTTGTAGCCTGGGAAAAAAGAATCTTGAAGTTAGAGAGGAGAAACAGGAAGAGGAGGTGTGAGAAAAGGGACAGGAGACAGACAATAAGATGGAGGAAAAATTAATTGCCAGTTCCTAAATGTTGGCCTAACCTTAAGAAGCAATTTAAAATTTCTCTTACTTCTCTCCCCTGCCTTTTTGATCCCTTTGCTCATTTTCTCAGGCATTCAAGTGACTGCCCTGCTCTAATCAACACTGTCCTCGAGCAACTTCCAGGTTTAGTTTTCTAAACTGTACAAATCAAACCCCTCCAAAAGATAAGACCTGCTAAAGTCTTAAAATCAGTGACTTTAAAAGAGCATTGCAGTTATAGGGCCTCCTGGGTGACACAGTCAGTTACATTTCCAACTCTTTATTTTTGCTCAGGTAGTGAACTCAGGGTCATGAGACTGAGCTCCAGGTTGGGCTCCCAGCTCAGTGGGAGTCTGCTTGAGATTCTCTCTCTCCCTCTCCTTTTGTCTTTCCGCCACCAAATAAAGAAATAAATCTTAAAAACAACAAAAAAGTTAAAAAGAGCATTTCAATTGTAAAAAACCGGTAAGTCTTGGGATAGAGGAAGATACCCACAAAATAAGCTGACACAACTCATAAGCCATTTATTTATTCATTGGTTCATTCTGTTTACTCAATACGTCAATATACATTGAAGTGCTTTCCCCTCAAAGGGCACTGTGTTATGTCAGTTTTGCCAACATTTCTCTTCTCCTTTCAGTGTCTTGACTCTGCTATAGAACCTTACAGACTCTAAAAATTTCCCAGTTTTAGTGTTTGCTCTTTTGGCTTATTTGTCTCCACAATGGCTCATATGTTAGTAAGAGCAGGGCCCCCCTCCGGTAGAAAGTGAT
The DNA here is from genome assembly GCF_922984935.1 of Meles meles. Lineage (NCBI taxonomy): Eukaryota > Metazoa > Chordata > Mammalia > Carnivora > Mustelidae > Meles > Meles meles. The sequence continues at coordinate 16,420,701 of NC_060082.1, read as the reverse complement.
GAGGTGCAACGATTTGTACAGACGGGTCAGGAAGAACTTCATCTGTTACTCTCCATTAATGTATGCTCCTGGCAAATTAACTAGGTCAGAAGACTTACATAAAAATTTAATTAACTGGTTAATCAGGTGGACAAAGATCAAGTTGGATATTTAAAAACCTTGAAGGAAAAGCAAATTAATTACTTCAGTGCACTCCCTATCAAAGAGCTACTAATTCCTCTAACCAGATTGAGTTCATTGGGTCCCAATATTTTTGCCACCCAAGAGACAGACTCCAGCCCCCCATGAGCGATGTGTTTGGAAGAGAATTTTTCTTTGAAACAAACTGCATTTATTAAGTAATGATGACTTTATCACTTTTATTAATCAAATACATCTACAACTGCTAATCAGAATTTCTGATGGGTATTTGCAATCAGATCCTACGTAGCCAAGATTACAAGAAATTACCTAGTCCCTGATATGGGTTCTTCTTACAAAAAAACAATTGCACTGATTTTAATATCTAATATTAGAAAGTGTGTATTTATTCAAAAAATGCAAATCATACTGAATTTTGAGAAATTACTTAGGGAGACTTAAAGTTTTACTTTACAATAAATTATTTCATTTTAACCATTAAATAAATTCAATAATTTTTTTTTCAATTGAGAGGAGGAAGGATAAACAAAAAATATAAAACAAATCAGATGTGGCTTTGCAAATATTCTTCCAGGACATCTAATTATACATTATTCCATCTTTATAGTTGTGCAGAAAATTCAAGTGTGGTAAAAATTGCCTCATCAGTTTGTCTGATTAGAAGAACTAATTTAGGCTGAACAGGAATGTGTTCTCAAAAAAGGAGTGATGACCTTGAACAGTATGATATTACATACATATTTTCTCTGAAGAGTTTCTAAGTAATTTTCAATTACAATATGTTCAATTCAATATAAAAATCCTATTTTTATCTTATCTGATCATAGCTATTCACAAAACTTGTATCTTTGGGGGATGAGTAAACTTTATACAAACTTTCAAAACGTGATGGTGTATTATACAAAATGTTTAACAACATGAAAATAAGTAGCTTCATGTATTAGCTTATATTCATTCTATAGATAACTCTGACTGTCTATTGGGTGGCAGAATACATTCTGTGTCTACCACTTGAGTGTCTGCCAGATGACAGACACTGGGAAAATGATAGCAAATAAGACAAACATGTCTGTTCTAGTGGGGCTTAAAGAATTAGCTTAATTACAAAAACTTACAATTAACAATTTAAGTGGTATGTTTCAGATAGTGGCTTGTGGTGATGCCCTTTGTCCACACAATTAAATGTATTAAACTACTGTTAATTTCCTTTTTCAGTAAACAATCCAATAACACCGGCTGATTTCACCTCAAAATTATTTAAGAAGATGAAAAAATTTGTCTTAATGCTATATTTTAAAATGAAGGAAAAAAAATTCTCTCATGTTAGAGATAAGATGCTTATACATAAATATTAGTAACTGAACAAAATTGCTATAATTATGGCTTAAATTTGTTAGAAATTTTTAATACAGAATTAAAAATCAAAATCATCCAAATTAAGAAAGTTTCTTAACTTCAGTGTAGACAATGTGTTGCCCTTTCTGTTTTCCTTTCCATTAGCATGGAATTAATAGCCCTTAGAATTCCCTACCTTTTGTCGGAATTGTTTAGGTAAACAGTCAAATTTTGTTCACATATTTTCCTTTTCAACTGCAATATGTTTCTCCTCAATTTTATCTCGTACTACTCACACTTTATCTTCTAAAAATGTAATCTAATTTTCTGCTAAGAAATATTTGTGGAATTTTTAAAACTATAAGAATAATGACAAAATTTTTATACTGAACTCAAGGTTGTTCACAATCTGACCACAACCTAACTTTTTTACTCTCAGGATTTCCCCTTCTCAGAGATGATGTATAAAAGTGAAAATGTCCTGTCTAAGAGTCAGGGCATCTTTATTTTATTTCTTTGTGCCACTTACTCTTTGAATTAACCCTCTTTCTCCCCCTCCTCTCCTCTTTCTTGTTCTTCAACTTTTAATCAACGTTACTATTTCAAGTAAAATCTAATATTTAACTCCTCAGAGAGAAGCGGTATAAACTAAGCTGTTTTGGATGTTGCTTGGCGAAATATTAGAGTCTCACTAGCTTGTATACCCACTTCCCTTCCTGGTCTTCTCTGAAACACCTTAGGAAAAAAACCTTAGGACTCCACTGAAAATATGAAAACGCTTGGCCCGCATGATCTCTAATATTCTTTCTAACAAAATTTCCTTTCCTCTCTTCTAAAACAAGTTTCCTTAATGATTCTACTAGAGTTTTATTTCCTTCATCAACCTACCTTGAAAGCTATACTCCAAAGATATTTTTCCTTTTTATCAACTCAACACACTCTATCATATTTTGCCAAGAAGCATTTTCCATAATGTGTCTAGTAAACACCAATGTCGTTAGCTATTAATAGTTGTTAGGGAGAATGAGAGACAGAGAAAGAGAAGGCAAGCACACAAACTCGGTTGAAATAAGTTTGGGAACTTTTGGATAAATAAGACCAATTGGGAGTCTTTAGACCGCACAAACATTTTTTATTGTGATTCAGATTTTATATGATGAAGATTCAGAAGTACTACTAACTCTGTCCTGTTCATTAGGCTGCTTCTCATTATCTTTGTTTTGTTTTGCTTTGCTTTTCCTAAATTCTTTTTTTTTAAGTTTTTGTTTAAATTCCAGTTTGTTAACATACAGAATAATACAAGTTTCAGGTGTACAATATAGTGATTCAACACTTCCATACAACACGAGGGGCCCATCACAACAAGTACACTCCTTAATTCCTATCACCTATGTAACCCATCCCCCATCCACCTCTCCTCTGGTAACCATCCATTTGTTCTCATTATCCGAATGTAGATAAGATGTTGTTCTATTATTATTTTTATTATTATTAGCACTATTATTATCATTAAAGTGTGGTAAATATGAGACAGGTTATGCTTCCTTTTAATACTCCTATCCCTAATTGTGCACAGCCTTTCTGTATGTGTTTGGTAGACTAATGAAAATTTGTATTATTAGTATTATTTGTATTTGAATTATATTTGTATAAAATTTGTATTGTATTATTAAGTATTATCTTATGGACATAAGAGCAACACTGAGTATTAAGTATTATCTTATGGAAATAGCAATTGAAAGTATAATATTAGATAACTCTGTTCCTATAGCTCATTAGCCCTGCTTATATCTGGGAATTATCTCAATGGATACTGTGATAGATTCAAGTATATTTTTTGCTATTCCTCCCACTAAGAGTAGAGCCTTATTTTCTTCCTGTGAGATCTGGGTTGGCTTTCATGGTTTCCTTTACCTACAGCAAAATGACAGGATCCCAGTTCTGGGCCTAGCCTTTATAAGAGCCTTGGAAGTTTCCACCATCCATTTCTCTTTGAAGCCTAAGACTCCATGTAAGAATTCAAGCTACCGGGGCACCTAGGTGGCTCAGTTGTTAAGCATCTGCCCTCAGCTCAGGTCATGATCCCAGGGTGCTGGGATCAAACCCCTACATCGGGGTCCCTGCTTGGCTGGTGGGAAGCCTGTTTCTCCCTCTCCCTTTCCCCGTACTTGTGTTCCTTCTCTCACTGTGTATCTCTCTGTTAAAATAAATAAAATCTTAGGAAAAAAAAAAAAAAAGAATACCAGCTACCCAGGTTGTGAGGGCTCCGTTGGAGTCCTATAGAGAGACTTCATGGGAGGTGCTTAGTTGGCAGCTCTAGCTGAACAAGCCATCAGGAATGCCAGTAATCATCTCAGTCTGTCCTTCAGATGACCTTGGTACCAGCTGTTACCTGCCTGCAACTCCTCAAAAGACTTCCAGTGAGAAATTTGGGGCTAAAAGTAGGCAAACCACAGAACCATGAGGAACATTATATTGTTTTTTAAAGCCACTAGTTTCGGGTTGGCTTGTTGCACAAAATGGGATAACTGGAACAGATAATTTTCCTCATTCTCATACTGCCACACTATTATATCAATATTAACAAATATCTTTAAAAACTCTTGTATTTCTATTCAGATTTTTCTGTAGGTGTATCTTTTGATAATCACATAGCAAGGAGAAAGGACTAGCATTCATTTAGAAAGTAGTTGTTTTAAATAAGGACTTCAAGAAAGCCAAATACGTAAGAGGCAAAGTAGACCCATTACAGACTCTATAAATTTAGGGCAGCTAAGCTGTGTACATATACATGACATGAAAAGGCTGCTGTTATTGTGTTTGTAGACTCACATGTGTAGATTACATTGGCTCTCAGTCATGTCACTTTTCCAAAAATCATAATAATACTTTAGGAATGTGAGAAAAATTTTAAATGAGATATGAGGATGGTTATATTGTTACAAAATATTAGAACTCACTTAAGAAGTTAGAAAGAATTTTAACTCAAAATTATTTATCAGAGTTTTTCATAAGCAGATATATAAATATTAGTACAAAATTTCAAAATTGTAGATTAGTACACATGAATTAAAGTTTTAGATCTTTAAAACTTTATAAAAGGGAGAGGTATATAAATTAATTCATTAAAGAATAGTTTATTTCAACTATAAATTTTCTAATCTACTTACTATTAGATGAAATTGTAAACATTTTCCTCTTACATTTTATAAAGCAGAGGGATTCTTAACATTTGTTTTTTGAAACAGCCATGCAGTTTTCAGATAGACATTGTATGTAAGTCCTTAAAATCCTGTGCTTATATATGTATGTGTATTTTCTGGGTAGAGGATCCATGTTTCTTATCAGATTTTCAATGAGAAGAATAAGCCTGGTTGCTTTTCAGATTGTAATTAGGATTTTAAAAAAAAAGACTCACTTTAAAGCAGAAGAGACCTAAAGAACACAAGAGTAAAACAGAGTATATTAGAATAAATTATGGAACAACTTAATTCCTATTGAAACCCTGTCTTTACACATTATGGAAGCCTCTCGTCCAGGACTGGTCATACCGCTCTGATTCCTCCCACCATTCTGGTGGCCTACAGTGTTCATTGCCTATATAGCTCTTCTTTGTCTAATAGGTGAGGCAGAGAAGGAAAAGTGCCATATTTTCTATTATTTTTACAAACTGTAAAAGATAATTTAATATAAATAACATAATAAAATATAAAAAACCAGAAAGCTAATGTAGTGTTGATCAGTTAAAAGATAAAATTAATTCAGTCAAAATGTCATGAATATATATGTGACTTGGAATGGCTGACTTGGTACACTGAGTCAGAAATAGCAACATCAAGTCAAAAATGTAGGTTCAGCAATTGTAACAAACTTACCACTCTGGTAAGAGAGGTAGGTAGCAGGGGAGGCTATTTATGGGTAGGGGAAAGGGGTATAGGAGAAACACCCAAATGTTCCCCTCAACCTTGCTAGGAACCTAAAACTGTTCTAAGAAATTGCAATTGTTTGTTTTTTCAAAAGAAATCACACTGTATACTTTACATATATGCAATTTGGTTTTGTCAATTATACTTGAATGAAACTGGAAAAAATTACCATAAAAGTTTAACTGCAGAGAACTTCCTGATTAAAATATTTTTTCTGCTAAAAATAAGTCTAAAAGTGATTAGAAGTGTTATTATTGAGAGTATTAATTCTGAAAAGAAGACTGATTCCATTTGTTGGGAATTTTATGGATATTATTATATATACATTCAACAGGCAGCAAATCTCTCTTTTTATTCCACACTAATCCTAGGGCAGTTTGTGTATATACTCACATATATAGTCAACTATATTTAACTTATCCATGAAGAACATGAACACATTAAGTAATTAATGCTTGTCAGTTACTTTGAGTGAATACCGTTTTAGTCAAATGCTATATCTGTGGTAAGTAATAATAATAATCAAGATAATGGGTTGTCCAATTATGTAGGTTATTTGCTAGCAGTTTTAAAGCCTACCATATGTTTGCCCAGAATGTATATATTTAATTTTTTTCTTAAAAAAGAAGACAAGCATTCAATTTAAAAGAAAACATTTTTACATGTGAGAGACATGTTGATTTATATAATGATTCTAAAATTGTCTAATACCCTCAGTACAGTCAATCAAACTGCAGTCAGTCTATCAAAGATAAGTGAAAAGTTTACTTCCTTACATTGCGTTCAGTCAGTTCTCCCAGGATTAAAAAACACCTCCTCTTCACTCCCACCCACAAAAGCCATCTTCCTTTCTAGATCACCTGGCTCTTCACAACTTCCTTCATGCCCTGTATCAGTTCGCTATAACTGTAGGACACTTCCTGGACATAAAACTCATTTTATCTCATGTATAATTCAGAATGGTTCTGAAATATTATTAGGGAAAAGGAGTAAGGCAATGCGCCAGCTTTCCAGTCATTCCTGGGTGGGAGACAGGAAAGGTACTGGGAAAAAGAGGCAGATGACATAATTTCCTTGTCAAGTGGACTTTTTCAAGGAAGGAAACTAATGAGATTTGCTCAGAGGAAGACTGATTGTCTTTAAAATGCCCTTAGAAAGATGGTTCTGGCTAAGGATTGTGCAGAGTAAATAAAACTGTGCAGAGTAAATAAAACCCGGGGTTGGTGATATAGGGCTCCCTGGAGAATATTATGAAAGCCATACAACTCTGGGTTGTAACAGAACAGCTGAAAAGTCTCTCCAGTAAGGGGAATCCCCCACATCACACCTACAGACCCTGTCTACACTGGTCAAAAAAGACATGTCCAGTGTGGGAAAGCAGGACCTGGTATGTTGCCCTTGACATGTAACCCCGCTCTGCCCCCTTGACGTGGTGACCCTTCTCTACCTCATGTGCATTTATTGACTGCCTGCAATCTTGGCATCATGGAGTAAAGTCTGACAGTGAGTTAGATCTCCAACCCGACAATTCCAGAATACCTGTTTTTCTTTCCTTTCTGAATTTTCTGCTACCAAAGTCCCCATCACCAAGGTTTCCATTTAAATTATTTTCTCTTATTTTTTTTTAAAGATTTTATTTATTCATTTGATAGAGAGAGATCACAAGTAGGCAGAAAGGAAGGCAGAGAGAGAGAGAGAGAAGCAGGTTCCCCACCGAGCAGAGAGCCAGATGTGGGGCTCGATCCCAGGACCCGAGATCACGACCCGAGCCAAAGGCAGAGGCTTAACCCACTGAGCCATCCAGGTGCCCCTTCTCTTATTTTTATATGTAACTATATCACATTTATACGTGTCTTCTTCCATTCTATCTTTTTAATAAGTTTTGTAAAATATTTTTACAAACTCTGTGTGTATATAATCTGAGCCCAACATATCTTTCTTTAAAAATACCTCTAAAAAAAAAAAAAAACCAAAAAAACGCTTTTGTTCTGGTAGAGAATCAAAGATTAAAATCCTGAGTAAGATGGATATTAAGGAAACACCGCTTGTGGTATTTATTCACCACATAAGTAAAACCTGTGGGTATTTCAGCACTGTCCTCCATAACCCAAGTCCTTAATAATGGACACCGACTCTAGTTTCTTCTATTTTCACTGTAACCTCCTCACTCTGTGAATCATGGCTCTGATTATCTGACTTTATCTTAAAGTCTGTAGTGACTCACCCCTGCTTAATGTATGGAATCCAAACTTCAGATTATAGTCACAAGGTCTTTAACATTGTGATCTCATTCGTCGGGAAGGAGGATGTTATAAATCTTTCCCTGTAACTTAACGCTGTTGTACCAAACTATTTAGCACGTCCAAAGCACTATCCAGGCTGATTTCCAATTTTCATGTCCATGTGGCACCATATTGGTCATAACTGATGCCAGAGTGTTTAGTTGTAAAGGTTGTCACTGCACAAGGGCACCTTATGTAAAGCCTGCACACTGATGATGTAAAACAGATAAGCATCCAACAAAGCTCCAGTTTATAAAGGAAAAGAAAGAGAAACAACATGTAAGGCATCTATTGTACTTCTGGGACACGGAAAGCAAAGACTTCCTGCCAAGGCAGTGAAATGACTTCCTTGGTCAACCAATTTCACTACCCCTGATTCTCTTCACTGGAAAAGTCACCCTTCTATTGACCTCGCCATGTGGAAAGGAAATTGGACAGCTCTTCTGCTTTAGCGCTCTACTTTTGTGGGGCTGGTTTCAAACCTTAGCAATAAACAATAATGAATATTTTCTCAGCTGGCTTGGTGTTTTCCTGGTATATATATACACTAGGAAATATATAAATATAAATATAAATACATATATGTATATATGTGTGTGTGTATGTATGTCACAATAAAAAGCTGGCAAGTTTGCATTCTTTCTACTCCCCAGTCAAGTAACCAAACCTAAAGTGTTATTCAAAGTAGATTAATCTGGATTCAGCAGTTCTGTCTCTTAGCAACAGGCTTTGGTTCTCTATACACAGTCTTGGTCTGTATTTTGATAGCCTCCCTTCAGGCCTCTGCCTCCAAATTAATGGCTAAATGTGTATTCTATCCGATTCCATAAGGCTAAATCCCAGTTGATGAGTCTATACTATATGAATAGCAATTAATTTGATCAGAAAGAGATTATAGTATGGGAAGTTTTCACATAAAGCTAAAGAATCTAGTGTCCTGGGTGCCTGGGTGGCTCAGTGGTTTAAGCCGCTGCCTTCGGCTCAGGTCATGATCCCAGGGTCCTGGGATCGAGTCCCGCATCGGGCTCTCTGCTTGGCAGGGAGCCTGCTTCCCTCTCACTCTCTCTGCCTGCCTCTCTGCCTACTTGTGATCTCTCTCTGTCAAATAAATAAATAAAATCTTTATTAAAAAAAAAAAAGAATCTAGTGTCCTCCTTTCCCAGTGGCATTCCTGAATTTGCTTCCTGCTCCCCACCTTGCCAGGAGCAAAAGATCTTGCTAGTGCAACCTCCCAATATGGGCAATTATCGGACTCTCAGTTATCATCCGTGAATGGCCATCAAAAACGGTTAAGCCAATGAGACCAAAACTTAGTCCTCTCCTCTCTCCACACCCACATACTTTACTCAGGCTGCAGGTATTAGACAATAGTTCTAGATAGTTTTGCAGTAAGAATTTCCACATTTTTGCCCTATTGGGCCAAAAGGCAATCTGTCATAAGAAAAAAATTAACTGGTTGACAGTTCGATTTGACAGTTTGTTGGCTTTATGAACTAGCTGACAGTTTAGTTTCATTTCTCCATTGACTCAGTACTCCTGCTCTTATAGTATATAAAGCTTAGACCTCATTACAGTCCCTACAGGGGAACAGAGGTTGAATTCACATATTCCCTAGGACTTTGGACATGTATGCCAAAAACAAACAACTGTGTAGAAGGCTTTCACAACACAGTACAAAGCTCAGTCACAAGCATGCACCTTTCCAAATATGAGTATTTGGAAACTGATAACTCTCTTAATGAAGGAAGAAATTTCACCAAAAAAGAAAAAGTGGAATGTTAAATGAGGAGACAAATCAATAAGCAAAAAACAAAACAAAAACAAACCCAAAAGCCCAAACAAACAAACAAGCAAAAAAAAGCATGTATAATACTATGAAGCCTGGGAAGACAAGTGCTTAGGTACAATTTGTGAAACACAATCTATTACTCATGCAGTATTGCCATAAATCTACACGCATTTTAAATGTGTTCAAATATTTTTTATTTTGCAATAATCTTTTAATTTCATTATTCATTTTTCATGTTTCATTATGTCCTTTTTAATGAATATCCCCCTTTTTTGTGATTTTATCTTTTATAGCAAAATTATCTGACAGCCAATTAGTTATGCTTCAAAAATGTTTGTGGTAAAAATGCTTGTGGCAAAAACACCAGTCACGTTAGACAAGATAGCTCTCCTTCCTGACATTACTCAACCAAGTGTCTCTTTCTAGACATACAACATGTATCAGCTTAATCAGTCGCTTTGCTCCTCATAAAAAAGATTAACTTCCCAGCTTGAGGGAAAGATACTCCCCCTACCATTCAGCCTATCTTAAATCAACTGATTTCATAGTTGGGGGCTTTCTATTGCAAAAATTTCCTCTCATTACCAATTTTGTTTTCATCACACTTTATTTACAAGTATCACAATACTGACTCAAGCTAGTTTTAGCAGATATGGTGAATTCATTAGTTCACTGGATTAACTGGAAAGATAACAAAAAGATCTGACTGACCACATTAACTGGGGACCCACAGATCTCCCTCTAGCTATGCTCTCAGTGTCCACCTCCATTCTCCCTCTAACTGAGCTCTGCTTTTCTCTATTCTGGCTTCACTTTCAGGCAGTATCTCTTGTTGAAGAATAATGAAAACTTTGTATTGTATTTAGGCTTCCAGATTGCCAGAAGCATGTTTATAACAAACCACAGCAGTAGGCGAGATGGTCGAAAGCGATCGTCAAAACCACTGAACATTTTTACAAGGCGGGGAACAAGGTACCCACAGTAAACAGAGAGGACGAAAAGAAAAATAATCTGTGGCCCTTTTCACATCCTAAATGATTAACCACCAAAGCTTTTTGTGAACTCTCAAGAATTCTCACTTTATTCTTGTATTATGACAAAATTTCAAATATATTAAAGCTTACTCTAACAGTACAGAAAATGTACGTATTTAGAAAAGAAAAATTTCTAGGGCACATTTGAGTGTTCTCTAGATTTTCAGGATATTTAGACAGAAGCAACCTCAGTAACAAGCACCACTCACAGGAAATGAATGTAAGGTTATCTAATAAAATACCATTTAGATAAGAAATGTATAATAGCATAAACAAATTTAGCACAGTAGAATGGTTGTCCTTTATAGACGTATACATGTGAAAGCATTGACTTTACAAAGAGAAAGATGAATTTCCTCTGCAGAAAGGAGGAAACCGGCAGGAGTGAAGACCTCCAAGATAAGAAGTCATGTGAGCTGTGCATTTCAATACAGGGATACGGTATTGAGGAAAATGGAACATGTTTCCAATTACTGTAGCAAACTAATTCTGGAAGACAAGTAATACAAGGACTGAGCACCACTGACAAAACCAGTCAAGATAAAAAAGAACACATTTGGGTTACACTTGATGTGGGAAACAAAGACAAAAGAAAAATTAAATTTCCTTACTTCCCACAGCCCACTGACAAGTCCTTGAAACAGCTAGCATGAACTTCCTCTGGGAGCTCAGCTGCCTCGGTGTTAATACTTTGCTAAGGGCAAAGGGCACTCTTAGCTTAACATTGTTATGCCCCACCCCCGCCCCCACCCCTGGATCCTGTTAAGTCTCCTTTAACATACAAAAATTTCTTTAGAAACTTCCTTTGTCTCTACTCCCCAAGATAACTGTTGGCAAACATTCTCCAAGCGTAAGACCCAACAATATATACATCTGAAGGGTCTCATTGATGGGGTTTTGGAATGTAGGGTAGGTTCAGTGGGGTGGAGTCCAGAGTCAAGGACCAAGAAAGAATTCTTGAGATGTCTTTGGGACAAAATGGTGGTTTATTAAAGTATGGGACAGGACCCATGGGCAGAAAGAGCTGCTGTCCCAGGATTGTGAGGGGTGGCTGATTATATACTATGGGGTGGTGAGAGGTAAGGAAAAGGGAGGTTTCAAAAGGATTTTCATATGTTAAAGAAGACTGACAGTTTACTGGAAGCCTTGCAGTTGTCAAGTTATTTTTCCCTCTAGCAAGGCAATAACATGAAGATAGTTGGGAACTTCCTGGAGGAACATTATACTCTCCCACTTCAAGTATCTGCCAATGGGCTACAGGTTATAAGAACATTTAGTTGTATCTACATTTCCTTCTGGAAGCTAGGTTATCCATCGAAATGCTTTGTTCTTGTAGATTGCTTGCAGGATTGTGATCGCTGTAAGTTACCTAATTGCTTTTGCTTTTCTCAGCTTTAGGGCAGCCGGGAGTGCCTGAAGAATGTCACATATATCCCATGGGGGAGGGGTTGTGGGGTGTCAGCTTCTGCTTTGTCCTCAGCTTGCCTTCTGTTCCCTCATCATCATGACTACGGTTTTTTTTTTTTTTTTAATTTTATTTATTTGACAGAGAGAAATCACAACTAGGCAGAGAGGCAGGCAGAGAGAGAGGAGGAAGCAGGCTCCCCGCGGAGCAGAGAGCCCGATGCGGGGCTCGATCCCAGAACCCTGAGATCATGACCTGAGCCGAAGGCAGAGGCTTAAACCACTGAGCCACTCAGGTGCCCCATCATGACTACGGTTTTATAGGACAGTAATAAATGACCTTTTCCTAACAAAAGTTAGGCCCCTGGAAAGCTTGCTTCCAAAATTCCTTTGAGACTTATGCTATCCCTAACCCTCTCCCAAGTTGAAAATAAATTATCAGTCACTCCTTGCAACCTCAGTGCAGCTCTTTCTGCCCAGAAGTCCTGCCCCTGTGTTTTAATAAAACCACCTTTTTGTACCCAAAGTCTTCTTGAGAATACTTTTTTGGTCATCGGCTCCGAACCCCAGCCATTTCCTACATCACACTTAGCAATTAACAATAATCACAGTTTAAACATCTTTTATAGAATACAACATTATCACAGCAAAAAAAGAAAAATGTGTATGGTTATGAATCAATATATTCACAAGTTCATTTTCCTGGCAAATTCACCAAGCTGAAAACAAGAACTGAAAATGTTGATAGGATTTCCCCAGCATCAAAGATTGGCAACATTTCAAAATGAGAAGTAAGAGCAAAATGATTTTAGAGAATTTATATGATTATGGATTTAGGTGAATGATGTGGGAAACAGAGGCAGAAGAAAAATTATTAAATTTCCTTACCCACTGACAAGACCTTGAAACAGGCAGAGCGAAACTTTCCATCTTAACACTTTCCTAAAGGCAAAGGGCAATCCCAGCCTGACTGACCCCTACCCCCAATCAGGATCCTATAAGTCTACTTAGCAATTCACTTAGAAACTTTATCTCTAAACCCTCCAAAGATATAAGTTGAGAATCACTCCTAAGCATATGGCCCACTGATATACATCTAAAGGGTCTCACAACAAAAGTTATATTACCGGTAATGAATAACCTTTTTCCAACAATATCTAGTCCCTCAAGGTCCTGGAAACCTTGCTTCCAAAATTCCTTAGAGACTTATGCCCTCCCTGACTTCCCTGACTCCCTCCCAACTTGCAAGCATATAATGAATGGAACACTCCTCATGGCCCCGGGGCAGCAGTTCTTTCTGCTCATGGGTCCTGTGCCCGAGCTTTAATAAACTACCATTTTGCACCAAAGATGTCTCAAGAATTCTTTCTTGGTCATCGGCTCCAGACCTCACCCCACTGAAACTCACCTATATTCTGAGACTTCATCATTAGGAAAGGATGCTTCCTTATGAGACCTCACACATCCTCCCATATACAGTTTCACCTGCAAAACATGCTTAGCTCAATTGCTCCTCTTGACACAGAAAGGAATAAATCAGTATGATTTATTCATACTTACATATTTATTACAGAGATGCATGCTTTCTGCTTCACTCTCCCATGCTGTGAGACTTACTAAAGTATGAATTCCCCCTTTGGGAAAGCGGAACAAGGAAGGAGGACAGATTCTGAAGTTTAGGAAAGTAGCAGTTTCAATTCAAGGAAGTGTTAAGATTTGGAAATGGAAATTATAAGATGGACATTTGGGGAGCAAAATAATGAGAACAAAGGCATCTGGCAGTCTTGATCAAGAGGCTTTAAGTGTTGGAGACACTGTATTAACTCAGATTACGTGAAAAGTTTGCAGAGTCCTGGTGATGAGGGATAGGAGGCTGGCTGAGGACAAAGCAAAGCTGGCACCTTGCACCCCCTCTCCATCCGCTCCCCTCGGTAATATGTGTAACATTCCTCAGGCACCCCTGACCACCATAAACGAGAAACAAAGAGTTCCCCTTGGTTTACAAATGTCCTAGAGATCTACATACAAAGAAGTTACCTTGTGCTATTGATAATTTCCAGAGGCAAATAACTCAGTTCCTCAAGCCCTCCCCTCCATACACAAAACTTAAAGAGGCTGAGGTAGAAGGAAATGTAAATATAGTTAAACCTCTTCTGAACCTAAATCTCACTAACAAAGACGCTTGATAGCAGGATTGTGACATCCCACCAGGAATCTCCCAACTATCTTGATGTTAATGGCTTGCCAAAAGACAACATTGATCCAACTGGAAGACCTCTGGGTATCCCTGAAGACCTCCAGGATACTCCAGGCACCTTGTAGGCCCTCTTTAGCATATGAAACCTCCCTTCCCCTCACCTTCCCCTAACCGCAGGGAAAATAACCTGCCATCCCTCACAACCCAGGACAGCAGCTCTTCCTGCCCATGGGTCCTGTCCCCCTGCTTTAATAAACCACCATTTTGCACCAAAGATGTCTCAAGACTTCTTTCTTGGTCGTCGGCTCCGGACCTCAGCCCACCGAACCTCACCTAGGTTCTAGAACTTCATCACTGTGTTTCTGCAATTTGGTTTTAGTTTTATGGTTCTGAATTTGACACCTGAGCCTTAGTTGAATATCTAGGCCACATTGGAGATAACGCTTTCCCAAGTTTAATACTGCTTGTATATAACTAACCCATCCTCAAGCTAATGAGAATGAGTCTCAGAAAATACTTGCAGTCCTGTGTTAAGCCTGGGATCCTCTGAGTCGAGCATGATACCAGGCTTCAGGAAAGACACAGGCCTTACTTACATCTAGAGCTGATGTAATTTGACCTTGACCTTCATAGGGTAAATGTGATATTGTGAATTACATAATAACAGATACAGATTTGGTTTCTTTCTCCTTTTCAGGCACAGAGTTCCCTAAACCCTTGGAATTTCCTAAGTGATGAGATTGACAAAGATGTCCTTGTTATGTTAATGAGGTGACTTAAGCCAATGTATGAAGCTCCCATAAAAAGTAATATGCATATGTTTCCTCCCTGTTTCTTCCTGGTTTTATACTCATTTCTTTTTAGCACTAGATAGTGTCTCATTGTCTAATGTGCCACAGTTTATTTATTCATTTACTTGCTGAAGGATCTCTTGATTCTTTCCAGGTTTTGGCAATTATGAATAAAGCTACTATAAACAACTACATGCAGGGGTTGGTTTTTTTTTTCCGTGTGTGTGTGTGTGTGTGTGTGTGTGTGTGTGTATACATATATATGTATATATACATATATATACACATATATATTTGTATTTAATATAAACTGACTAGAAATGCAAAGAACCTAGACAAGCCAAACACTTGAAAAGAATAAAGTTGAAGACAAACTACATGATTTCACAGTTTACTTGAAACGTGTAATAAAGACAGTACAGTATTGGCATAAATGTACATATACATTAATAAAGCCAGAAAGAGTCCAAAACGAATCCACATATAAGATTGATTCAACAAAAATGCCAGGCTAATTCAAAAGGAAAGGATAGCTTTTCAAGAAATGGTTCTAGGTTGTTTTTCTAGGACTCTGGAAATCCACATGCCAGAGAAAGGAAAGAAAAAAGCCCGAACACTTACTTCACACCAAACACATGCACGTATAACTTGCAATGGATCATAGACCTAAATTTAAGTTCAAAACCATGAAAGTTCTAGAAAAAACATAGAAGATAACCTTTGCAACTTTAGTATAGAAAAGGTTTTCTTGGCTATAACACAAAAGGCATAACCCCTAAAAGAAAATAAAACATAAAACAGATTTCATAAAAATTTAAATCTCTTGCTTTTGCTTTTCAAAAGATACCATAAAACTAAAAAAGACAGGCAACAGAAAGAGCAGAAAGTATTTGCAAAACACATTTCTGATAAAAGACTTGTATCCAGAATATATAATAACTACAACTCAACCATCACCATCAGAGCTCTGAGGACAGACAATATAATACAAAAATGGAAAAAATTTTGAATAGAAACTTCACCTATAAGATATACAAATGACAAATATGCATCTAAAGAAAACTTCAACAACATTCTTCACTAAGGAATTGAAAGCTCAAGCCACGGTGTGATCTCCCTACACAACTATCATAGTAACACTAAAATAGACGTGTCTTTCCATCCCAGATATTGATAAGGATGTAGGGAAATGGGAACCTACCTTGCTACTGAGAACATAAAATGTTATACTACTTTGGAAAAATCGTTCTTTAGTTTCTTAAAAAGTTGTAAGACCCAATAATTCCACTCCTTGGTAGGTTAGGAAAACATGTCCACCCAAAGATCTGAACTTAACTATTCACAGCAGTTATTTAAAATGGCCACAAACTGGAAATAATCCAAATGTCCATCAGCTGGCAAATGGATGAACTAAATGTGGGATATGGTGGAATACTATGCAATAATAGGGATGAACTCCAGACAGGCAGCAAAACGAGTAAACCTCAAAAATGGTAAGTGAAAAAGGCTACAATAAAGGGGAATTACAAGGTTTTGAATAGTGGATGATAAAGAAAAGTAGCCAGTGACAATAACAGATACTGTCCTGGATATCTGATTTAGCTGATTTCTGGGAGATTTCTGCTAATTGCATTTTTTCTTGCTATTTCTTGATACATGATAACTAGATCTCAGTCCCTCCCTCCCCATTTCCCTCAACTACCATTGCATTTCTACTACAGTTATTGGAGAAACTAAGTACAGAGCTAAAGGAATGTTATTCTGATTAGAAAAACTTTCCAGGGAGGGGAGATCATCTGGTTTCCTAAATCTGTTGGCTGGTAAGAGGGTGGAAAGTTTAATATTCGATTATCTTGTAAGTCCTTCCAACCCTTTGGATGCTCTTGGAAATGAGACATATCAGTGATTTCACATTGATCTAGATCTTCTGAGGTCCTGAAAGAATGGTGGCTGTTTCCGTGAAAGACAGCTCATATTGCTACAGGAATCCCTAACTCTACCTGGATGACCATAACCCCTTTAGCTAAGACTGCAAATAAGACATTCTAAATATATTATATTTCATTTGTGCTCACAGAGGGGGAAAATATTTTTGCAATTTACTTTAGATTTTGATGCTGTAAACTTTAAAACTGGTGGAAGGTATTATATTTATGTTTATATATCTTTCCAGGGATTTTGGTGATGGGATATTTATATGCAAATTTGAGAACTTTTTATGTTTGCTTCCTATCACTGGTGAATTTTAATGTTGCCATTTGATCTCCTTGCAGAAATTTGGTAGGCTATACTAAGCAATAAATATGGACACAACTACTGATAGAAAAAGAAAAAGAGGTCAACTCCTGGGTTTGAATACTAGATATCAACTATTGTACTGTTTTTTGTTTTTTTAAGATTTTTTATTTTATTTATTTGACAGAGAGAGATCACAAGTAGACAGAGAGGCAGGCAGAGAGAGAGAGAGAGAGAGAGGGAAGCAGGCTCCCCGCTGAGCAGAGAACCCGATGCGGGACTCGATCCCAGGACCCTGAGATCATGACCTGAGCCGAAGGCAGAGGCTTAACCCACTGAGCCACCCAGGTGCCCCAACTATTGTACTGTTTTTAGGCATTTCAGATTTATAGGGCGAAATCATGACTAGTGGTCACAGGAGAATTTACAAAGGAATAGTCGTTGGCATTATGGACTTGGCCAGGAATTTTTCAAGAGATAAATTAAGGGGGGAAAAATCTAAGAATGTTAAAGGAAAACAGGGGATGAGGACTGATGAAGTTCTAGAACCTAGGTGAGGTTCGGTGGGCTGAGGTCCGGAGCCGACGACCAAGAAAGAAGTCTTGAGACATCTTTGGTGCAAAATGGTGGTTTATTAAAGCAGGGGGACAGGACCCATGGGCAGGAAGAGCTGCTGTCCTGGGTTGTGAGGGATGGCAGGTTATTTTCCCTGCGGTTAGGGGAAGGTGAGGGGAAGGGAGGTTTCATATGCTAAAGAGGGCCTACAAGGTGCCTGGAGTATCCTGGAGGTCTTCAGGGATACCCAGAGGTCTTCCAGTTGGATCAATGTTGTCTTTTGGCAAGCCATTAACATCAAGATAGTTGGGAGATTCCTGGTGGGATGTCACAATCCTGCTATCAAGCGTCTTTGTTAGTGAGATTTAGGTTCAGAAGAGGTTTAACTATATTTACATTTCCTTCTACCTCAGCCTCTTTAAGTTTTGTGTATGGAGGGGAGGGCTTGAGGAACTGAGTTATTTGCCTCTGGAAATTATCAATAGCACAAGGTAACTTCTTTGTATGTAGATCTCTAGGACATTTGTAAACCAAGGGGAACTCTTTGTTTCTCGTTTATGGTGGTCAGGGGTGCCTGAGGAATGTTACACATATTACCGAGGGGAGCGGATGGAGAGGGGGTGCAAGGTGCCAGCTTTGCTTTGTCCTCAGCCAGCCTCCTGCTCCCTCATCAAGACAAGAGGAGAAGCCTGTTGTTGTTTTTGTTTCCACAAAGGAAGCAATTTAGGAGAGTAGTAACGGATTACAACCTGGAAAGAAATATAAGAAATAAGGAGTGCTAGCATCTCACTTAATGACTAGGGGAGCATTTTCTTAAAAAAAAGAAAAAGTGGGAGTTACAGGCAGAGAACAAGAGAAGGAGGTTGGAGGATCGCAAATTACTAAGGCACATTAAGGGAACGGGGAATTGTGGCTAAAATGACCTAATGGGAGTATTGTTAGAGGCAAGTCAGGGTGATCAGATATCACCTGGGGGTGATTTGAGGTGATCAGTTATCAGATGCTGAGGTGATCATTTATCATCAAGGGTGGGGTTCTGACTTAAACTTAGCAGGATTCTTGCTAAAGCTAGATTCTATAAGGAAGAACCCAGGAGGTCAAGGTCAGGCCTAGTCAAAAAGAAAACTCAGAAGAACTTGACCAAAGTTCGGTGAAGGAGAGACTCTTCATGTGTGACCTAATACAAAACTGAAATGTCTCAGACTTAGCAGCCTCTGACCTCATATATTCAATAATTAACATGAACACTCAAAAAGTTTTGCTCCCTCTCAATTTGTACTGGTTCATACAGAATTTTCTTTGTATTATGGATCTTTCTCCCCAGATAATTCCCCTTAACATGGCTTTCTCCAGGAAAGTTCATATAGTTATAGACCTAACAGCTCATGCAACTGCTAAAGGTACCTGGCTTGGGAACAGACCTCCCAGATACCAATTCTATTTTTGAGACAAACAATTCTATTTGGATCTAGAGAGAAAGGAAATCTTTAAAAAATATATATTTTTTAATGCATTTGACAGAGAAAGAAAGAGACAGACACAGAGAAAACACAAGCAGGGGAAGTAACAGAGGGAGAAGGAGAAGCAGACTCCCCACTGAGCAGGGAGCCTGGCATGTGGGTTGATTCCAGGACCCTGGGATTATGACTTGAGCTGAAGGCAGATACTTAACCAACTGAGCCAATCAGGCATCCTGAGGAAATCTTCTCAAATATCAATATATGCACCTGTAAGAATATGGTTGTGTATCTGAAATTGTGAAAATTTGGCTTCCCAAATGTCACCAGTGATCTGCTGAAAAGACAAGGTTAAGTTTATTGCTTACTGCAGTAAGAAGGAGCAAACCATTGGCAGTAAATCAGAGGGGAGACAGAAATATCAGAAATTGTTGAATTAGAAATTGGATTTAAGGAGCGACTGGGTGGCTCAGCCGTTAAGTGTCTGCCTTTGGCTCAGGTCTTGATCCTGGGGTCATGGAATCAAGACCCGCATTGGGCTTCCTGCTCAATGGGGAGCCTGCTTCTCCCTCTCCCACTCCTCTTGCTTGTGTTCCCTCTGTGCTGTGTCTCTCTGTCAAATAAATACATAAAATCTTTAAAAAAAATTGAATTTAAAGCAGTTCTTTCAAAGAGTGGGCTTGTTGAGGATTAGGTAAGAATCAAGATACAACAGTTCAGGATTCAGAGTCCTAAGGCTTGAACTCAAATTGCAGCTTCAATGATTTACTTATTTATTTGAGAGAGAGAGAGAAGAGAGAGAGAACGAGCAGGAGGGGCAGAGAGAAAGGGAGAGAGAACCTCAAGCTGACTAAGCCCTCAGCACAGAGCCCAATGCAAGGTTCAATCTCATGACCTTGAGATCACAACCTGAGCTGGAACCAAGAGTGAGACGCTTAACTAACCATGCCACCCAGGCTTCCCTTAAATTGCAATTTTAAATTAATCTGTCTTTATCTTCAGGGACAACATAGTGAAAGTAATTTTGCAAAAAGTGACCTTTGAAAAGTGAGTCTTTTGAGAAGTCATTACATAAAATGAACAAACCATTTGTCTGGGCAGACAGGTCCCTGAAAATAAAGTGACGCTAATGGAGACAGTGAAATGGCGAAGTCAAACTGTGGGTACAGTTTCAGTTCTCAGTGTCTAGACTGATTCCGGAGATAGTCTTTGTTCTCCAGTTGTGAGCTGCTTCACTAAGCTACGCAGACAAAGTAATTGCTGTTGACTAGCGAGAGTTCATGTGTCCATTTTAGCTTCAGAAGCTGTGTTGCCTCCTGACTTGGTTGGAGCGTCTCCTTTATGATAGGCTCAGAATCCTGGGCTGGTAGCAGCAAAGTCAGCACACAGGAGGCCTTGTGACCCAAGCCAGCAGGAACAACCTGAGAGAAAATGTTGTCTCAAGAGGGTCTTGGGCTAAGAGCACACACGGGAAGTCTGACAGACTTAAATCTTAGAGAAGACTTAGATCTTTTCTAGAAACCCATTTAGTACATGTGTGGTTTGGGTAAATTATTGAACCTCTCTGGGCTTCTGTTTCTACTCTAAAAGAAACAACAGACCAAAGATACTAGCACATAATAAAACCCAGCAGATATTTTTCTCTTCTTCCTGTAAATCTATCTACTATGGAAAAAATTACCTAAAACATGGTATTATAATTTATTTAGTAGCAATTATATATTAAAATGAGATGAAGAGTTCTACTGAGTAATCAGTAAGAGTATTATTTCCACCATAAACACAATTGTATGCCTACTGAAAAAATAGACACTGTGTTTTATGAAAATAATCTGCAATAAACAGGTAATTGTTGTTCAATGAGTATAAAGTTTCACTTATACAAAACAAATAAGTCTACTGTTCTGCTGCACAACATGGTATCCATGGTAATAATGTAGTGTTATACACTTTAAACTCTGCTAATATTACAGATTTCATGTTAAATGTTCTTACCACAAAACCAAAATCAAACAACAGTAACAACAAAACCACAAAAGAACATGAGGAAATTTTTGGAAGTGATGGATATATTTAGTACCTTGATTGTGGTAATGGCATCACAGAGGAGTGCATCTGTCCAAACCCATCAAAAAGTATACATTAAACATATCCAATTATTTGTATGTCAATTATAACTTGATAAAACTTTAAAAATATTCATATTGAATTTCTAACTTTCCATTAAAATTAATTATTTAAATTTACAGCTATCTCAAAAGTATTATATTTTAACTTTATAAAACCTAGCTCCTGTTGGATGTTTACTTAAAATAAAAGACAGACTTAATGACATTTAAGTTAATTTCACTTGTTTAAAATTTTAACTTAAAAAAAAACTTTCTTGTTATTTTTAATCCAGATATATTTGGTGTGAAGATATAATTGCAATTTTAAATTAACTTGTCTTGTACCTTCAGGGACAACATAATGAAAGTAATTTTGCAGAAAACTGACCTTTTCTCTCTAGTCTTCAACAAGACGTGCCCCACCAAAAATGAATCAGTACTCTAGAATCTATTTTGGGGGGGGAGATAATATTCATAACAATTTTATAGCTTTTCTCTTGAGTCTATTTCTAATCTTAATTCAAATATATTTAACTTATTTTTTAAATTATAATAAATTAAGCACCAAAAGTGTTAGTAATACTTTTTCCTAAGCAAAGTGTTAAATTAATCCTTTAACCAAGTCTTGAATGCAAGCATAATCCTGTGACCCTTATTAATAGTGTAAAATGTTATGTTGCTTTACAAGTTATTTTTGGACCACTTCTTTTGATTTTACGTTTCTTTTCTGCTTAGCTCAATATTCTGCATGATTAGAACTTAGTAGGATGATGGTGTTAGAAGTAAAGATTTGGTGTGTGGGTGATGAGAAGAAACAGATACCTGAACAGGACACATCTGTATCTTTCTCTTCCATCAGGGTGATTTTGTCTGCTTATTCCTCTTCTGATTTGTGATTCACCATACTATGGGGTGCTTTAGTATACACTTTTGTTCTGAATAGCACAAAGTTTCTTTGGGTCACTAATAGGCTCAGCTTTTTGAATTTTTTTTTTTTTTATCACCTTCTAATTGTATGCTATAGTCCCCCACTCATTACTGCCATCTATCAGATTTGGAGATACTATCTTTGCCTAGATAGGAGTGTCTCAGCCTGGATGAGTAGCTGAATCGTGCCAAATGATATCAGCACCAATATGAGTACTGGGTCTCCAACTGCCTGGCTGTCTTTGGTGGGAAGGGTTTTTGCACCACCGTTTTTTTACTTTAGTTCCTGCCCTGCACACCAGTGAGGTCACCGTGTGACCCCAGTTTTCTTCCTGTTCCACAGCTGATGGACATGCTCCCACAGTTCCACATGTTCCACAGTTCCGACGTGCTCCCGTAGACACTTATGTACAAGTGCCCAACACAGAGTTTCTTAAATGAAACTGAAAACTGTCTGCATTATGACAATTTTCCCAGTTTATTTTTACCATCTAAAATCCTTCCTATAGTGAAAAACAAGCTCTGTTAAGCAAATCATCTAACCTAGATGATGTCCATCCAGAGTTTTGACTCATACCCAACACTGGGACTCCAGAGGATAAAACACATTTCACTTCACTAAAAATTGGATACGAACTTTGATATGGTTCAAGACCACATAACATTTTAGCAAATAGAACCTTCCTGTGGGATAAAGCAGCACCTGCAGAATCAACAGTACTAGAATACGACAAAAATATATAAGGAATGAAAAGAGAATGTGTGATTTTATTTAGAGACTTAAAAAATATTTTCACAAAATTATACATACCTAATTCATTTACTTATTAGAGTTTTTTTTTAAATTAACTGTAAAAGGAAATGCTTTAACAATTATTGACATTCTTGATAGATAAATTTTGTCAATCTTGTTCAAATAAACTTTGTTAACAGGTTTATTATAGGGTTTAAGGTCATGGATCCTCGAGTCCAAATCCTGAGGTTCAAATCCCTTGGTAGCTGGGCAAGTTTTCTTATTTTTTACACCTCAATCTCACCTATGAAATGGGGATAATAATAGTAATAACTGAAAAGACTGTTATGAAAGCTGAGTTAATATATAGAAATTGCTTGGAATAGCTTGCGGGCCATTAAAAAGTATCATATAAGTGGGAGCTATGAATATTATGTTTAGAATTGGTAGTAATAGTATCATTATTTTTAAAACAATAATGTCTTAAAATGAGATAAGCAAGAATAAAAATATAGGAATGTTTTCCGGGTTGAATAAAAACCAATAACAATTTTTGAAAAAGAGGAAAAAAATTAAAAAGCTAGAGTAATGTAATGGACAGTTTGTTTTTTTTTTTAATTTCTCTGCCTTTAGCCATAACTTAAGATATTAAGTACAATTCACAATTCGTCAATGCTACAATTGAGTGACCTTATTAGCAAAGAAAAAAAAAAGCCACTCACAAGACAGTACAATATGTTTTGCAATTGGCAACAGAAGCACCATGTCAGGAATCTAAATAAGCAAGCAGTGAATTCTGGAAGCATTCTGGTTCCCATGCATCAGCTGAAGTGCTGCAGCGTAATAACAATGATAAATGCTCAATTATATGGCAGTGCATCAATGTAGCATGTCAGTAAAATTAAAAGCATGTATCATTTTCCAGATAAAACACACATATTCTGGGAAAAGCTAAGGAGAAAATGAAACTAATGTTTTAGCAAAAGATTGTAAACGGGGCTTTCTGCATTCAGTGAACATCTCCGCTCATAGTAGAAATTGCCATTAGGTTTCTTTAGCACTGTCCTCTACCTGATGTAACACCTGATGTAACACCTATCTTGTTGCTCCATATGTACTAATTATAGAATGACAGTCATTTAACACATTGAAGAGTCTTGTCAACACAACATTTAGCTTCTGGAAAGATTTGAAACATGTTCTCCAAAACCTTGTGTGTGTGTGTGTGTGTGTATGTATGTGTGTGTGTGAGAGAGAGAATTTAAGAGAGAGAGAGAGAGAATTTAATAGCTCATAGCTCATGATACTTTTATGTGAATTTTGTTTCTCATAGTAGAATTTTCCCTGTTTGGGTAATGACATTTTACAACAGACTTACCTGATAGGAAATCAGACATAAATTCTTGACATGCATTGATTTTTATCATTTGCATAATTACCAGTACACCAAATATTCGAACTGTATTTGAAATCTAAAATGCTGGCATTTTGAATTTATCTGCAAGTCATTTCAGAACTAAGAGATAAATTGTTTTTTTTTTTTTTTTTTCCAAAAGAGAACAGACCTTTATAATTATCTAGAGAAAGCATATGCTAAAAGTTTAACATTCATTTCTGCAAAAAGGATATCACTACCTAGAAAAGTCCATGGTTACAGGCTTAAATGTGATGATATCAGTCATGTAAAAATGGATGTTTTCCATTCAATGACAATGAATGTCAGACAAAATTCACCCCTTTCTTCTGTTTTGTCTTTGAAATAAAAAGAAACAACTTAAGTGACTTAGGTGGATTAGTGTTATATAGACAAGAAAAGGAATTGTAGGCATTCAAAAATGCCCATTCGTTGGGGCACCAGGCTGGCTCAGTGGGTTCAGGCCTCTGCCTTCAGCTCAGGTCATGATCCCAGGGTCCTCGGATGGAGCCCCGCATCGGCCTCTCTGCTTAGCGGGGAGCCTGCTTCCCTTCCTCTCTCTCTGCTTGCCTCTCTGCCTGCCTGTGATCTCTGTCAAATAAATAAATAAAATCTTAAAAAAAAAAATGCCCATTTGTATCTGATGGCACAATTAACCACCGGTGGTCCATTGTATCCGAACCAGGTAGAACTGACAATGGTAGCCAAGAGGGTTTTGGGGATGATTCTAGAAACAACTTTAGGCATTGAAAAATATCTGAGCTCTCACTTCCTGTGTTCCTTTGGGTGGTGGGTACTGGACACTGGTAGCATCAGTTTGTTTTTTCTAAACTGTTTCTTCCTAAGGGAATAATAGAGGGTATTACAGAAAAAGGAAAGAAGGAATAAGAATAAATGAAAAGTTGTAAGTGCACTTCCAAGTCTGTTTTTAACTACCTGTCTCCCCTTGAGGAGGAAGATCAAGTATTAACTGAAAAGGCTCAGGGTAAAGTTCTTCCCAGCAACTTCAGATCATGGGTGGAACCATTTACAACTCCTGGGAAAATCTAACGGATCAGTGTGTCTGTCACTGAAGCTACGTATTCTTCATTTAATGAAAAACAAGGACGTTATTAAAGAGAACATAACTACAACTGAAAAGAGGTGTTTTTCATTTCCCTAAGTTTTGAAGGACTGATGAAACATATGCAAGTAGTTTCTTATTTAAGAAGTTGCAAGTTGGGGCGCCTGGGTGGCTCAGTGGGTAGGAGCCTCTGCCTTCGGCTCAGGTCATGATCCCAGGGTCCGGGGATCGAGCCCCACGTTCGGCTCTCTGCTCTGCAGGGAGCCTGCTTCCTCCTCTCTCTCTGCCTGCCTCTCTGCCTAGTTGTGATTTCTCTCTGTCAAATAAATAAAATATTAAAAAAAAAAAAAAGAAGTTGCAAGTTTTCGGTGACATGGACAGATACATCACTATAAAACTGGGTTAAACACAGCACTTTCGATAAGAATTAGGGTTGAAAGGAGAAAGGCAGTAAGTTTTAAAAACCAGTACTCTTGTAGTAATTTTCTACTGCATCAGAAGGAATTACCACAATCTTGGTGAAATAAACAACACAAATATATTGTGCAAATATATGTAGTTCTGCAGGTGGGAAGTCTGATACAAGTGTCACAAAGCTAACATCAGAATGTCAGCCGGGCTGATTACCCTCTGGAGGCTCTCAGTGAGATCCTGTTTCCTTACTTTTTCCAACTTGCAGAGGCCACCCACATTCTTTGGTGAGCATCCTGCTTCTCAGGACCCACACCACTATAGCTCTCTGAATCTTCTCCCCTTTCCACATCTTTCTTTTTGACCAAAGCTGGGAAAGGTTCTCTGTTTCTCAGGGGCTGCATGAGTAGACTGGACCTACTTGGAGAATCCAGAATCAGTTCCCCAACCACAGGTCCTCATTCTTCATCTCATGGGCAAATTCCCTTTTGCCAAGTAAGGAAATATATTCATAAGTGTGGACATAGAGAGGGTTGTTATTTTGCCTACCACACTGTTTCAAAGAAGTTAATTTGCTTTTTTCCAATACATTTAAATTCTCTTCCAATGAATGAACAAAAGCTTTCTCAGTTGATGTCTACCATGTGCATATATATGCCCAGATTTGTTCACAATTAAAAATAAACATAATAATAAAATAAAGTTTATTTTACAAGTTAATAAGAACTAAACACATTTTGAATTTGGAATATGACTAGTTTTATCAAATCAACCGTGGATGATCATTCTATTTCTTTTTTTTTTCTCCTTTTTTTTTGATCATTTTATTTCTGATAAAATAATAAGCCAGGTTTTCTAGGGAAATCACTAAATGGGAAACCAAATTCAATAACAATTGTCATTTGTTCTATTTGCTTTAGTGTGACATTCTTTTATGAAATAAAGTCAGAGCATAAAACTAATACAACTGACAGATGGCAAAAAAAAAAAAAAAAAAAAAAAAGTATATCCTGGTACAACTACTCCAGCATTTTTAGTGAACAAGACAGTTACATATGGTTGATTCCTAGCAAAAGTTCTCTAAAGCCAAGGGAATAGAGTCTTCTTGCCAGTACTACTGTTCTCATACAATGTCTTTGGGGCACAAGGTACCATTTCACTGGAGCATCACTCTTGAGTCCTAGAAAGTATGGAAGTGTGCTTTCTTAAACAGTATCAGATCATTCCATGGAGTTAGTTTTCATATTTATTCTGTATTTACATAAACTCTGAGTAGGAAGTTAAGATATAACTCATTTCATTTAGGATCAGATACATAATGTTAATCCACTCTAAGATCACCTTCAAATTAATAAATTTCTAGTTGTTAGCAAATTCCATATTTAAAATGTCCAGGCTCTTTACTATTACTTCAAATTATAATAGTTAGTAAGTAACATAAGTGAAATCTTGTGCCAGAGAAAAATTCCAACTGACCAGACACTGTTTCTTGAGCAAGGACAGTTTAGCTTTTGGAAACTGGATAAAATAAGAAAAAGACTCTAGTCCTCAAAATGGTTACCGTTAAATCAAATTAGGGATTGACAGTGCAGAAACTTCCTGTAGTTCAACATTCTTCCCAAACCATCTAATCAATAGCAGCATGATCAACAGAAATAAAATGTAGTTGTCACCTTGGCCTTTTATAAACTGTGGCCAGACAGCACCTTGATGTGAGAGAAATGCTAACAATTGGAAGAAATCGAAGAAAAAAGAGGTAACATTTCAAGAGCAGTAGTAGAAATGTCTGGGTTTTATCTTCAGGACTGCCTTCTGCAGAAACTACTAGTTTTAAGAAAATATATCTTCTGCGCTAAAGTTCAGACTTCATATTACTTTATTCATTTTATCCCTTAAAATTAAGTAGTCAGAATTCTTCCAACCGTTTATCTTATAATTGAAAACCAATAGGAGATTTGGGGGTGAAGGTTTTCAAGAATAGAGTCTTCTTGGGACTTCAAGTAATTTATTCCTTTGTTACAGAAATCCATATTACCTACCTGATGGCTATTACCTAAACCACCACACCAAGGGAATTTCCTAGATCCTAAACTATTTTATTCAAAAGATATTAATCCCAAGAATAAATGATGTCATATTGTTTTCCATGTTCAAATTAACCTTGAATAAGCCATAAAAAAAACCTCAGCAATGGAAAACCCAAACCTAGAATTTGAAAATAATACATGTGATTATGATCATATCTATTTATAGAAATTTTGGGGTATTTCTAAGAGTGAATCTGCCAAAACAGACCTTCTTTATCAGAGCGGGTCCTGAAGAGAGTTTGATAAAGTCACTATATTTCTCTTTGTATCCTTCTCAGTCTGGTTTTCAGAATGACCCTCAATTCCATGTCTGATTTCAAAATATATTTCATGGGGCACCTGGCTGACTCAGTCTTAAGTATCTGCCTTTGGCTCTGGTTATGCTCCTAGAGTCCTGGGATGAAGCCCTGCATCAGGCTCCCTCCTCAGTGGGAAGTTTGCTTCTCCCTCTGCCTCTGCTGTTCCCCTTGCTTGTGCTCTCTCTCTCTCAAATAAATAAATAAATATTTTTAAAAAATAAATAAAGTTCTTTAAAAAAAAACCCACAAAAAAACCCTAAAATATATTTCATGAAATATATTTCATGGATATGAAATCTACATAGACACAGGTGTATATATAGTTGACTCTTGAACAACACAGGTTTAAACTGCACAAGTCTATTATACACAGATTTTTTTTTAAATAAATATATTGGCAAATTTTTGGACATTTGCAACAATTTGGAAAAACTGGCAGAGAAAGTACACAGCCTAGAAATACTGAAAAAAATTAAGAAAAAAAATGGGTATTATTGTAAGAATATATGATAGATACAACATAGAAAACATGTGTTAATTAACTTTATGTTATCAGTAAGGCCTCCAGTCAATAGTAGACAACTGGTAATTTGCTTATCCTGATGTTTAAAATGATTACTTTTTTCATTATACTTTTAGAGACATGATTTGAAATAACTTTCTCTTCAGAATCATACTTTAAAATTCAGCTCCTCTAAAATGTTATTTAAAAAAAAAAAGAACTTCTTTTATTAGTATCTTATGTGTACAGAGTAAAAGTCAGCATTGTTTTTGAAGGTGCTTGACCACATGCCAATACCAGTTTATTTCTATTTTCCTCCACTGAAATCTTAGTTACATGTGAAGAAACATAAATGTTGTGGTAATAATGTGTCCATGTGTTCAATTACCATTGATGTTGAACATCTCATACATACACTGAAAAGCAATAACTCTTATGTTATAGCCCGCTTTAAACTGAATGCTTCATTAAAAGCACATGGTGAAAAAAAGCTGAAATAGGCAGCCAAGGATAATGGCCAAAGGATTTGATCTCTAAAAAAGAATATGAAGAATATGAGACTTAAATGATATATCATACAACACATTACCTAGCCATTTGCTTCTATTTCAATTGGTTTCCATAAGTCAAGTTAGAATCAATAATTTAAAAAAGAAAATTTGGAAATTTAGAAAATACTTTGGCTTTGTTGGTTGATCCATTTCCCCACTCTGGCAATCTTGTGATTAATAAGCATTCATTTTTAGATTTCTTACATGGTAATTAAATAATATTGAGAAAAGTTTATATTTACAACACTTACAAATTTGAAAAGTTACATAAAAAGTATGCTCATAACTAAAATCCCAACTCCTTGTCCAATAAATTAAAGAAGGAATAGGTTGAATTTAAAAAGAAAACTAATTAATGAAAGCATAATAGACTTCTACCCTTCAGTGTAATCCACTGTGTTCTTCAAAACCAATGGTACTAAAATATAAGAATTACATGTCTAAGATTTGATTTATTTGTGTGTACTTCCCATATGTTAACAGCCAAACTAGGCATTAAACTTTCTTTTTATCTTCCTCTTAATGGAAACACTTTTTCTCTGTAAAGCTAGCTTATGTTTTAATAACAACATAATGATACTTAAACTCTCCCTGGTGCCTAAAGATCCATGGAAGTCAATGCATTACTTCTGTCTTCACATACTACACTAAATGTAAGCAACTGAATTTGGGTAGCAAGACATCTTAATCTTACTTTTTCTCTAAAGCACATCCACAACTTAACAGTGCAATTCTTTACTCTGAACAATATCTTCAAATAGCCATTAACTAAACATCTAGGTATAGTTATACACACAAAAGGATAATTTCTCATTTATCAACCCTGATTTTAGAAAATCTATAACATTTTAAGGCAACTGAATATAACTTCTTAAAGAGGTAATGAAATAAAATAAAGGCTATTGATTTCCCATTCCTATATCACTCAGCTCCCACAAAATATCCTTATAGAAAAAATTTATAAGAGTAGTGGAAATGGAGTGTTTACTATAATATGATAGTTTATTGACTTATGGGTGCTCTATGATACCACTACAACAATTTTGACAATTAATGAGAATTCTCAAACAGCTTACCAGACTGACCAGTGTATTGGAGAATACAGTGAAATCTAATGTCCATTGTATAAGTGCCTGCATATCACAGAATATGCAATAAACAATAAGGAAGGAGCAACAAATGTTAATATAAATGTTTGATTGCATCTAAGAAAATAATAAAAAAGAATTTGAAATATTTTAACTCACACCTGGGTTGCAATGAGATGTTGAAGAGATTAGCTAAAAATTAAAATAAACTGCTAATTAGGAAAGACAGTAAACAGAATTTCTGCCCTCATGAGGCATGTCATCTCTGGGTAGACAAATGAGCAATCAACAGAACATAAGAGGAGACAGAATAAAAATAACTATATACATTTTTTATGTTTTATGAACCTATCTTTCATAAAGTTAAATAAGTACAAAAGAAATTCCTTCCTTGCCCATCACAATTATTTTATTACCAACCTCTTCAATATATAAAAAAGTTCAGATTTTTTTAATATCACATAAAAATGAAAAATATAATCCATTCTCATTTTTTTTCTTTGCCCAATATCAGGCCTCAACTCAAACTTATTCTTTAAACACAAACTTAAATAAACAGAATGGTATCAGATATTTTGAGCTGGAATGGACCTTGGTAATCAAGTCCACACAACTCAGTCACAAGATACCTTGAGACGTTTTCCTCGTAAGCCCTTGGAAGACTATACAAATGCTCCTAGAATAGAATATCACCCACCCGAGACCTTGCCCAGATTCAATTTACAGAAATTGGATCACACTAGGGAAAATTTTTAGGGGTACCTGAGCGGCTCAGTCGGTTAAGCCTCTGCCTTTGACTCAGGTTGTGATCCCAGGGTCCTGGGATGGGGTCCCACATCAGGCTCCCTGCTCAGAGGGGGAGTCTGCCTCTCCCTCTCCATCGGCCTCTTCCCCCCACTCATGCTCTCCCTTGCTTTCTGTCAACTTAAAAAAAAAAAAAAACTGGGAAAATTTTTTCACAAGAATTTAGGTTTTCTTAATTAGCTTTTAAATGTTTGTTTACAAATCATTAGCCACTTGATAAAGAGGTTGAATGAATGTATAACTTAACACTAAACATATATTACCCTAAAAGCACAGTCTGATATGAATGTGAAACAGCCCTGATAAAGGCATCAAAAATAAAAGTTAGGGGCACCTGGGTAGCTCAGTAGGTTGAGCCTCTGCCTTCAGCTCTTTTCATGATCTCGGGGTCCTGGGATTGAGCCCCGCATTGGGCTCTCTGCTCAGCGGGGAGCCTGCTTCTCCCTCTCTCTCCACCTGTGTCTGCCTACTTGTGATCTCTCTCTGTCAAATAAATAAATAAAATCTTTAAAAAAATAAAAAATAAAAGTTAGGACGCAAAACTTCAGTTCATGCAGAAGCTTTTCTGAAACAATCACAAAGGAAGTTATACTAATATTATGAGGTATTTATTAAATCTGATATTTGTTTCTTTAAAAAATCTCTTAGTCATGAAATAAAGTGCACATTATTTTAAAAGACTTTAAATGT
Source organism: Meles meles (assembly GCF_922984935.1). Classification (NCBI taxonomy): domain Eukaryota; kingdom Metazoa; phylum Chordata; class Mammalia; order Carnivora; family Mustelidae; genus Meles; species Meles meles. The sequence goes on along the minus strand of NC_060082.1, from coordinate 16,388,878 downwards.
GATACTTTAAGTATCAACTACTAAGCAAGAAAAGTGCTAAAAAGAATTATTGTAATTGTGTTAAGTAATTCAATTTTGTTTGTATATCTCCTTGGTTTTCTCTTCCAAATTATTTCTTCTGTTAAATGGAGTATGGAATCACTCTTGGCCTAATGAAATCCCAAATGATTAAAGAATTCCACCATAATGCAATTACTCAATACTTCAGATATCTCTTGCAAGAGATTCCTACGGATCTCCTTTTCTTTCTTTGAGAAGATGTTTTAATTATGTTTCTTCCAAGAATTTATGAATTGGAATGATAAAATAAGCAAATAATATTCACAATACAACTCTGACTTTATGAATTATAAAAACATTTCTCTGTTGGCAACTCTGTATACCCAGGTTTTATTTCCAGAGATCAGAATTTGTCTCTTGAAAAAAAGATGACAGCAGGACGGAAGAAAGGAAAAAAAGAGTGAAAGAGGGAAGGAACAGAGGAAGAAAAGAGAGGGAGGGAGCATGGAAGGGATAAAAAAGATAAATTTGATAACCATTAACCTTAAGAGTAGGAAAGTCTAATGCAAAAATGTATTATTTAATCCTTAACCAAAGGAAAAACAAAGCCACCACATTAGGTAAACTGATCTATATGAAGTGAATTCCCAATTGTTATTTTGTAGTCGTTTTTAAGGTAGTCATCAATTGTACAATTATTGTGTTGTAATCCTATCAAGGGTTTGGATGAAATTTACCCTGCTGGCCATGTTCTTTAACTAAAAATGCTAATGCAAACCTCAAGTTGAGAATTTTAATATATTGATCTATCAGTGGACAAATTGCAGCCTAGCAGAACTGCACGATGCTGCAAGTCAAATAATTCACAGTATTCAAAGCAATATCCGTGTGGACACAACTACTCTAGATGTAAAGTGTCAGCCTATGGTTTCATTCATTCCATAAATATTTACTGAGCACACTTGTGTGGCAGGGATTGCACAGGAAATTGGAGACTCTGTGGTAAACAAGGCATGGCTTTTGCAGGTAGTATATTTATTCAAGGAAATACTTTGCTTTCTGAAGTAAGGATGATTCTTTAATGGCACAAATAAATACATGTTACAATTAACAACCAAACTCTTTCTAGTAGTTTTCCACAGCATTTTTTTTTAAATTAAAGTTTGCAATCATTAATATCTCTGCCTAATATCTCTTTCCCAGTAACTACCAATGTCTTATTTGGGGTGTAGAGGAAAGGGTTAAAATGAGAATTTCCTAACATCCTGCTAAGAACTCTTAAAATAAAGTATATGATATATACTTTCTAAGGAATAAAGAGAAATGGCATTACTTAATTTCATCCTTCCTCTGAAAAGTCATAAACTTGAACTCTTTTTTTTTTTTGGACTTACCACTTCCATGTAATAAAATCTGTACCTATACCTTCCCTATACATCAGTAAGCATCAAAGAAGTAGCTCAGGTTAAAAAAAAAAAAAAGCAAAAACAACAAACGACTTCGAAATTATTCTTGATTCCTCTCTTCCTCTCATACCTGATCTCTGACTCCTTAGGAGAATCTGTTAGCTTGATCTTAATAATAATAACAATAGCTGTTGCTTTCTACATGCCAGGAATCATCCTCAGTGTTGTACATATATATTAACTTCTTTAACCCTCACATAATCCTGTGGGTTTGGCACTTCATCATGCCCATTTATAAATGAAACATAAAGCAAAGCAAAACAAAACAAAAAACTCGAGGCACAAAGGTGTTAGGTAACCACTCTAAGGTCACAAGTGGAAGTAGAGGAGCCAGAGTTTATCCTAGATGTCTAGTGCCAGAGTCCATGGACTTAACTGGGACCACGATGGCCATATTGTTTCCCTCCACATGACTGAACTTTAGACAGGTTTCTTCCCGACTGCAGGTCTCTCACTTCTCTTTCTGTAGCGCATATTTTAGAAAACTTGTAAATGCAAATTCTTTATTTCCTTGAAATGTAGATAAATCTCCTCCCAGTCTTTTGCCAGTTTTGCCAGGAATCTTCTTCTCTGGGATCAGGGAACCCTCCTTTTGAAATGTAATCATTGAAGGAGATAATGCCTTCATCTCCCAGTCTCTGTGTGAGGCTAACTTTGATAAGTAACAATTAGCAAACACAGATGACCAAATCACCAACTTCCCTTCTTGGACTTTTCCACTAGCTTGTCCCATCACTTACATTTTTTTTTTTTAGCAGAATTTTGTTCAATCTCTCTCTTCTATTGTAATAGTCTTGAATAAAGTCTCCCTTGCTTGTTTATTCTGTCCAGTGCAATTTTTCTTTGACAAATGTCATCCTATAATTTCAAAACTTAACCTGAATACAAACCTTCCTTGCCATCTAATCACCCTGATCTGAGCCACCATCATTAGTTTTCGATTCATCTTCCTCCAAGTTCTTTCCTCCTTCAGTCTCTTTCAACAGTGATAGAGTGATCCTGCTAGAACCATGTCATTCCCTTGCTCAAGTGTCCATCGGAGGTCGAACTATGGGCCATGATAGTCTAGTCAGCCCTTGCATCCATACCCTTTGCCATGTGACTTTACATTTCTTCCACTAGAGGTGGAGGGTATCCTCTTGACTTTGGACTCAACCATGCGACTTGTTTTGGCCAGTGAAATATTAGTGGGAACAACACAAGCAGAACCTTGAACTGTCCTTGTGCATTTGAATTCACTGTCATGTATCTCTAACATCACTATGAAATGAACATTTTTTTCACAGTTCACTGTTTTATTCTCACACTTGGGATGCCCTATGGCTATGGAAGGGAGAATACGGAGAGGGGTAGCCCATGCGTCTGTGAAGCATAAGAGACACAGAGCAGACCTGTGCTCTTTATCTTGGGAAGAAGTTCATTTGAGACCAGCTTAAATCAGTTGACCAGCCCAGCCAAAGATCCTTGAGTGGGATTGGATGATTGTTGCTGAGCTAATAGAGTTAGGAATGATTTGTTACACTGAATTGTTGTGATAGTTGCTGATTGATACGGCTACCCATGCTCCTCTCCTGTCTCATCCAGAGTGAGCTGGCCTCCAGTGTTATCCCACATCTTGGGCTGCTACCTCTCTAACCCCATCTCCTGTTTATGTCTCTTTCACCTGCTTCACTCTATCAACACTGATGCCCTTGCTCCTTCCCAAACAGGAACTGAAACTGCTCCTCCCTCTAGGCTTTGTATGTGTTATTCTCTCTGATTAAAATTCTCTTCCCTCAGATGTCTTCACAATGTTTGCCCTCAACTCTCGTACTTTTACTCAAATGTACGGGGGCCTCTATTGCCCAGCCTAAGATTTTATACCCCAATGACATGCCTGTTTCCCTCTCTCCATGGATTTTATTCCTCACCATTCATTACCATCTAGCATATGTGTTGCTTTGATTCTTGACTGATCTTCCATTAGGATATGTTTCATGAATACAGGTCTATTTTTTTTATTGTTATATTTCCAGAACCTGAAAGAGCAAATGGTCAATAAATACCAGTTATAAGATGAATGTATGTGAACGTCTTTCTTTCTATGCAAGTCAGAGTCTTTCTACTCTTTCTGATTCCCAGCTGCCATAGACACTGTTTCCTCACAACAGTGACCACCTGTCCACTCTTGTAGGCTCAATCCTATGTTGGCTTCTCATAAGAAATCTGGGGAGAAATAAACTAACGAGCCTTAATTCAGCTGGGAATTCAACAATATGGCATTTGGTTTGACTTTTGATCCTGTTTCTTTAAACAGAACTCATTTATGCCATTCTGGCCACTGGGTGCCTGTCTTATTCCCTCAACCGAAGTATCCCTGATAAACTAGCATTTAAGCAAGATATTGTTTCTCTCAACCTTCTCTGACCACTATAACCTCTTTCTCTCACCCATCCAGATAATGGACTTCTGTGAAGATGAAAGGGAGCCAATCAGCATCTGCTTTGCTGCCTCGGAGCACAGAAGCCAGACTCAGCAGTTTCCCAGGACACTCCTATCTGGCCTTAGAGGAGCAGATTGTGAGAGGAGTACCAATTTCGTGTGTTTAACAGGAGTCAAGTACTTTTACATACACTTTCTTGTTAATGTTAATCCTCCTAATGACAAAATGAAAGGCAGTTTTATCTTTGTTTTATTGATGAGATAACTGGCTCAGAGGGATTAAGAACAAGCCCAAAGATCACAGAGCTAGTGAGAAGCTGAGCCAATATTTGAACCTAGAAATTTCTTATCTCAGTCTCTTTTCTTTTTTCACCGGATTGCGATTGTTCTAATCAGCTCACGTCCAGCAATTGTCATTTCTCTTCCTCTGTCCTGTAATTGTATTATTTGACTGATTCTTGGTTTCCTCAATTGACTATAAACACCCTTGAGGATATGGAACTGTCTTCCTTATCTTTCCATTTCCCTTTTTTTAACTACCACCAAGGAATGAACACAGTATTTCATGAAGTAGCCTCAAATAATCATCTCTTACCCAGAAAAAAAAAATGTATCGTATAGCATATGGGTAAATATTTTAAAGATATAATTATATCTTTAAATAATATGTATATATATTTGATATATCTTTAATTACCTTATATTATATTATAGTATGTTATATTTCTTGACTTATCTTGATTGGAACTATTGTCTGAGGCTCCCAAGAATGAAAATTAATAGCAATTGTGGCATCCTTCTTTTATACCCTGGCTTATAGTCATCACAAATGAAATGTATTAATTTTTTTTCCTGCTCTTGCTTTACTACTCTGCTATCATTATTATTACTTTTTTTTCTTAACTTTCTGGATTATTGAGTCAGCAGTTTGGTGGCTCTACTCTCTGCAGGCTATCCCCTTGACAAGCAAATAATTCAACTAATCTATTACTAGGTATTAAAGTCGTCTCGGTTTTGTATTCAATATGACGGTAGCTTTTACAAATGTTCCAAAATGGGAAACTTCCAAATACAAAGAGCATCAGTAAATGCAAATTACTATTCATCACTGACTTCACATAAATTGATAGGATCATTACTAATAATTGGTGGTTTTAATTATCTTATTACTTGACATTTTGAACTTAAAAAAAATACTGCCTCACCTTTAGATTGTTGGATCTGAGTATCTAAAAATGGGCCCTAGAGATTCACTCTCACTGATCTGATTTTCTATTAGTCCCATCAAACATTCGAATTTACTCTGGCATCTTCTGAATGCCTAGAAAGACTTGAACACAAAAATGAATACTTTATCTTGGATAATTCATTTTGGATGTTGGGCTTTGCTTGCTGCAAAGAAGTTTTTGAAGTGTCTTACGTGTCTATCCTGTACAATTTAGTCTGCAGATAACTGTAATATGGGAAAATATCAAAAGTGAATGTTTTAGAGAAATAATACCTTTTTCTGAACAAGTGGAATTGCCTGTCCTTGAGGCTTTTTATCCTTATGGCATGTCAAAACACTTCAAAATTCACTGACCTTTCAAAGTTTGTAGTTCTAGCTCTTTTAAGAAGCTTTTGAAATTATGTAATACTCTGTACTACATTTTACCTTTAGTACTAATAATTCATGTGAATCATGTTCACTGCACCTTATTTTTCTTTCTATCCATTTCCAACTTCTATAAGGAGATATTTCAAAATCTTAACCATTTGAAGAAACAAATTCAAGGTATGTCAGTTATTTGGAAGGAAAAACAATGAGATGTTTAGTTCTTATTTTCTCGAATTTCTCATTTATCTGGTCAGTGGAAGATTGGAGTTTTTATTGAAAGGATGTTATCTGGGCATTCCAGCAGTATAATCTGCAAAAATATTTTATTGCTGAGTAGATGAACTCAGGTGAAGGCTATACTCTGCTACATTTAGGATACGCCAAATTAATTGCACACCAATTAATCTGCGATTTAGAGAAATCATTATTAGTTACAACACATTACTTCTTCAATGAGAAGAATATGTGTGTGACATTTGCTGTCTATATCTCAGTAAGGACATGCATCATAGTACATTTGGCAGCATCTGGGAGAAATGATACATTTTAAAGCAATTCTATAAAGTGGCACTATAAATGTCTGCAGGTGTCTGTCTTTGGAAATGTTACCTCGTTTCAGAAGCTAATTTCTTTGCATATAGCACCCCCTGCCTTCAGTAAATGAAAACCGTATGTACAAAATAGCTTCAAGGCAGCTTTGTTTATGCGATCGTTGTGATGCTTAAAAGACGTTTTATGTCTTCTGTGCAAAACATAAGCTAAACTAAATAAAGAATTAAAGTGTTGAAAATAATGGAGAGAAACAGAGAACACCCAGAGAAAAAAGAAGAGACATAGAATAAGAGTGCTGTGTGAGCTTTGTGCATCTTTCTCTTACTAAACTGGCTGGTATGTAGGTGAATAGGTAGGTCTAATATTTGATCTCTGGAAAAACTGGCTGGATGCAGAGTTCAATTGTGGCATCTCTTTGCATGCCGTCAAATTCACTCACTGAAACAATAGCCTTTCTTCTCCTGTCCACGCCGGAGTGACAGACAGCTGCAATTAGAAGCTGTGGGTAGAATATGGGATTAAAAAATCAATGATTCAAGAAGGAGAGATTGATGCTGACACTTGCTTTAATGTCAGGGGACCTGCAAACATGGAGCAGCATGAGAAGGCGATCTTCTTACTTTTTCTTTAAAGGCATATTTTATAATGATTCTGAAAGGGAGGAAAAGACAAGTGTGCAATGAGGGAGAAGAGTTGAATGTATGGGTGGGTGGGACCTGGGGAGACCGTAGCTTCACCTAAATGGTAAAAATAAAGTTCTATCTCTCTTCTCCCCACTTTCAACCATGTGGTTATTATTAACTGTTCTTTTAGTGTCCTTTGCCCATACTGTGGGACACTAGAGTGCTGGGACAGTAGAGTTGGAGATCGAGTTGGATGTAGCAGAAGGATACAGTATGGCTTTCTGTTCATTGCCCATGATGTCTTTCCTGGAGGCAAGAAACAGGAGGTAAGCAGACACAAAGAGACAGAGTATAACAAAAAAAGAAAAAGACGTAGGAGAAGGAAAAAAAAAATAGGGCTAGACTTGAAAGAAAGAAAGAAAGAAAGAAAGAAAAGAAGGACAAAGAAGGACTAAGTAAGTATTTGATACATGACAGAAATGCAGTTTTGGAGAAAATGCAGGGCTTGAGAAATAAAGCATTAGGGACGAACGCTTTCTGCTGGTGGGGCTTCCCAATGTTACCCAGTCACTGGCCCAGCTTTGCAGCACCCGCCAGCCATTGACAGAACAATCAATCCAAATAGAAACAAATTTTTGTTTGACATTACCTCTAGCAAGAAACAGCCAAATGGAAATCAATAAAAGTGTGTGCCGTTATAATCCCTAAAACCTTTTCGGCAGTGTTGTTTGCTTAACGGTTTCAAAGCAATTCAGAAAGAAAGTTCTTAAAATATATACATCACTGCCACTTAGGTTTTTGACATAGCTTTCTCCCAGATTAGTTTATTTGATTGCTTTCTTAATGGAATTCTTTCAGAATCATTATGAGACCCTCCCCGAATGCTCTGCCTGGAGTGCTCCCTCTTTCATTCCCACCAAGTACCTGGAACTCACCTCTGTTGTTGCACGTGACATCCTGCATCACAACCCTCTCTTTAGCCAAAAGTGAGTTCTTGTGACATTACCAAGGTAATGACGTAGGTTGTTCCTGGCTTCACTCCCCCTCACAAGATGAACAATGAACAATGATTCAAGAACCAGACACCACTGAGAGAATCCAGAACACGGAGGTAAGGCAGCATTCCCTGCACCACAGAGACCAGAACAGATTGTAATACAACATTAAGAAAAGTGGCTACACGTTGACCACGTTATTCCTCCCTCAGGCCAGCATAGCACCTCAAGAAGAATCTCCCCTAAGCCTCAGTTTCCTCCAGTGGGGAAAAAGAACCCGGGTGAGGGGGAGGAGAGGAGGGTGGAGGGGGACTAACCCCAGTGGAATGTGCTGGGCTCAACCATGGGGAATCTGACGGTGAAGAAGGGGGAAGGGGCTCACAGCAACTGTCACACAGACCTTGCTGGACCAAATTTGTATCTGCATTTTTCAAGGATTAATTCTAATTAGAGGTTTTGCTCATCTCTAGAACCACGTTGATGGTGTGCTCTGTTCAGGTAACTCTGCAGAGGGCAGATCTGGCTGACTCAGACCCTCAAACAAGAAGTTTGGCTGACCCTACAGCCCAGTTTTCCAATGCCCAGGCAAGGTGGTAAGTCCAACGCTCACCATGGTGGAAAGTGCCTTTTGGCACCATCTGACCAAAAGGGTTAATAACAACTCCTAGAAGCTGTGCGGCCCAGCTGTGCTTGAGCTGAGAGGCAGATGAGCAGAGCTGATGGTCCCAGAGCAAAGCCATTACCAGGCATGGAGTGGTCCCATGTTATACAGAGGCAGGGAATTAATTCATAGTTAAAGCTGAAGGTCCTCACAACCCTCACAACCAGAAAGCATATTTGGGAAATTGAGACTTGCCTAGAGAGGACTCTCCCCTTCCGGCCTAGACAAGGGATCTGAGACATACACCCACACATGGTAGAGAGAATTTTCCAGCCCCATCTGACCAGTGGGGCTGGAGACAACTCCTAGAATTTGTGCAGCCCAGCAACCCTCAAGCTGAGTGGTGGACAGGCAGAGCTGATAGTTTGCAGAGCAAAACCAGTGGCACAGTGGAGTCAGGAAACCTGGAGTATAAGTCAGCTTGAATTAAGACAACAAACAACTTTACTGCTCTAGAGCTGGGAGAGAAACCTAATTCAAAGCCCTGCTCACTGCTTGATTCAGCTTCAGCCTGTCCAGCTGGGGACCTGAACCAGAGCACATGGAAGCTTCACAGATCATTCAACAGCCCTGTGTACTGTGACACTTGAACAGAGAGTATGGTTCATGGCAAGCTGGTGGATTCACCTGACCTGGGAATTTAGTGTACACTCTGGATTGATTGGGGTTCACAAGCAAGGAGCTGTATAGACGCTCGGTTTTGTCTTTGTGCTCTGCCAGGGCAGGAAAGCTAATTCGCAGTTTCATCTATTTCTGAATATAGTACCCAGTCCATCATCTAGGAAGCCTGACCAAAGAATGCACGTAAGCATGGAGCCCAACTTAGAGCCTCACTTGTATAGGGAACCAAGCCAGTAATCCTACCCAACTGTTTTCAGCCAGTGGCACAATCCCCATACTCAGAACTCAAAGAGTTGCCTTCCTCAAAAATAGACCATAGTAACAGGACCCAACTGACCAAGGACATTATCAGGAGATACACGCAGTAAGAAAAATTAAGCTGATGGATGAACTTTCTCTGCTACAGCAAACCTATAAAACTCTGGAAAAGGGACTTGATTATTCAAATTCACAGATACCAACATAAGGAATCAAGGGTCATGAAAAATTAGATAAATGTGGCACTACCAAAGGGAAGTAATAAAGCTCAAATAAACTGACTCAAAAGGAATAGAGATCTATAAACCATCAAAAAAATAATTCAGAATAGTCCTCAAGGAAGTCTAGTGAACAACAAAAAAGCACAAGGAGACAGATAAAAATATTAGGAAAGCAATGTATGAACAAAATGAGAAGTTCAAAAAGGAAATAGCAACCATCAAAAACAAACAGAAACCATAGAGTTGAAAAATACAATAACTGAATCAAAGAATTCAATAGTTTAAAAAGTTACTGTAAGCATGCAGAAGAAAGAATCTGACCTGGGAATTTAGTGCACATTCTGGATTGATTGGGGTTTACAAGCAGGGAGCTGTATAGGCCCTCGGTTTTGTCTTTGTGACCTGGAGGATATGACATGAGAAATGACCTGGAGGATGAGAGATTATTCAGAACAGCAAAGAAAAGAAATTGAAAAAGAAAGGAAGAAAGCTTATGATAATTATGAGACACAAGGGAAAAAACAATATTTATGATTGGGGAACTCCAGAAGGAGAAGAGAAAAAGAAAGGGACAGAAAGTATATTTAAAATAATAATAGGGGCACCTGGGTGGCTCAGTGGATTAAAACCTCTGCCTTTGGCTCTGGTCCTGATCCCAGAGTCCTGGAATCTAGCCCTGCATGGGGCTCTCTTCTCAGCAGGGAGCCTGCTTCCCCCACCCCACCCACCCCCCACCCAGCCTCCTGCCTCTCTGCCTACTTGTGATCTCTGTCTGTCAAATAAATAAATAAAATCATTAAAAATTTTTTTAATTAAAAAACAAAATAATTATAGCTGCAAACTTCCTGAAGCTAGGAATAGAAACAAACATCCAGGTCCAGGAGATCAAAAAAAGCCTGAATAGGTTGAACCCAAATAGAACTACACTTAGCCATATTGTAATTAAATTGTTAAAATTCAAAAAAAAATATTTTAAGAGCAGTAAGAGAAAAGAGAAAATTTACATGTAATTTAAATGTTAAATGTATGGCTTAAAACTATGCAATCCTAGAATGAAACAAGAGAAAAGTTTCTTCACATGGATCTTGGTAATGAATTTTTTGTACAAGCAACAAAATAAAAAATGAACTAAAAATCTTCCATACAGCAGAAGAAACCATCAACAAAAACACAATCTTTTTGATTTGTGAAAAAAAGGTAATCTTTTTGATTTGTGCAAAAAATATTTGCAAACCATATATACTTTTCTTTCTTTCTTTCTTAAAGATTTTATTTACTTATTTGACAGAGACATAGAGAGAGAGCACAAGTAGGCAGAGTGGCAGGCAGAGGGAGATGAGAAATAGACTCCCCACTGAGCAGGGAGCCCATGTGGGGCTTAATCCCAGGACCCTGGGATCATGACCTGAGCTGAAGGCAGTCATTTAATCAACTAAGCCACCCAGGCGACATATATATAACTTTCTTTATCATATATCTGATAAAGGATTAATATCCAAAATACATAAAGAACTCATACAACCGAATGGCAAAAAAACAGATAACCCAACTAAAAAGTGGGTAAAAGTTCCAAAGAAACATGTCTCTAAAGAACATATATTTTAAAAAAAGGATTTATGAAAGGCCAATAGATACATGAAAAGCTGTTCAACATTATTAGTCATTAGGAAAATGCAAATTAAAACAAGGATGAGATATTACTTCCTGCTTATTAGAGTAGCCATCATCAAAAAGACAGGAGATAACAAATACTGGCATAGATGTAGAAAGAAAGGAACCCTTGTGTACAGTCGGTATGATGGAAAAGTGTATGAAAGATTCTCAAAAAATTAAAAATAGAACTACCATATAATCTAGCAATTCCACATCTGGTAATATATCCAAATGAAAAAAAAAAAAAAAACATTAACTCAAAAAGATATCTGCACCCCATGTCCATAAACAACATTATCTCCTACAGCCAAGACAAAGAAACAACGTAAATGTCCATTGATAGAGGAAGGGATAAAGCGGTCATTGTATGTATATGTGTGTGTGTGTATATATATGGAATATTATTCAGCCTTAAAAAATGAGGAAATCCTCCCATTCATAACAACATGGATGGTCCCTGACGGCATTATGCCTAGTGAAATAGGTAAGACAGAAAAAGACAAATACTGTATGATCTCACTTACTGTAGTATCTTCAACCAATCCATCAACAAACAACCAACTAACCAACTGACCATCTGAACAACTGATTAACCAAGCAAACTCACAGAAAAAGAGATCAGACTTGTGTTATCAGAGGTGGAAGGTAAGGGAGGGGTACTTGAAGGAAGGTGGTCAAAAAGTAACACGCTTCCATTTGTAAGATAAATAAGTAGTAGGAATGGAACATACAACATGAAGACTATAGCTAACACAACTATATGACATAGAAGAAGGTTGTTAAGAGAGCCTAAGAATTCTCATCATAAGAAAAATTTTTTTCTCTCTCTTCTTTTTATTGTATTAAATGAAAAGATGAATTTTGGCTGAATCTATTGTAGTGATCATTTCACAACACATGTAAATCTAGCAATCATGTTGTAGAACTTAAACTCACACAGTCATTTGTGTCAATTATTTTTCAATAAACCTGGAAAAATAGTGGGTTCTGATGGATGAGGTCTCAGTCTTACTATGCTTTTTATCTTCATGAATGAGATACAGTTAAGTGTTCAACCTATGTAGGTTTTTTTTTCTTCCTCCAGATTAGTCAACATTTTCAATTACTTAATAACTAAAAAGCAACATAAGGAAACATTCAGTATCATTTTCTAAGGCACCTACATGTCCCTCTGATTTTTTTTCTCTCCAGTCCGACACTGTGGCTCTCTACTTTATAGCTCTTTATGTTACATTTTCACCATGGGCAAGTAAGAAATGAATTGAATTTTAGCTGTGATGAACTGCTCGTGACAGAATAAAAGGTCATTTTAAGGTTAAATGCTAATATTATCTTTTCTCATTATTGGGCATGTTAGGTTGTCCAAATTTTTGTCTAAGATGTTTATCATTATTAGTTATTCAAAAACAATGCACCGCTATTCACTCTATAACTGATGAGACAGTAAATCTTCTAATGAAAAGGCTTCAAGCCTGACCATTAAAAAGGTACTTAGTTTGAACTCCATTAGCAGTAATGAATGTGTTCTTTGACACATGTAACTTTCAAACCATACTCATATTTCACAAGCCAAACAATTTGACATACTTGGTCATAGAGACTGAAATGTAACATCTACTAGTTTAACTCTGAAGATGAAATAAAAATATTACCTACTATTTGGTGTATTGAAGACATATGGAGGCTATTGGCTTTTAAAAATATTTTATTATAATTATTTCTTAATTTATATTAGCATCTATAAGTGCCAACATTAGATTTTATTAATTGACTATCCACGTTTACTTAGCAAAGAGCTACATGTTTTACTAATATTAATACTAAATCTCAGAACTTCTGCAAGGGGAATTATCATTTCCTGTGTATGGACTGAGAAACTGAGGTTCAGGAGTAGGAAGTGACTGGGGCGCCTGGGTGGCTCAGTGGGTTAAGCCTCTGCCTTCAGCTCAGGTCATGATCTCAGGGTCTCTGGGATCGAGCCCCGTATCGGGCTCTCTGCTTGGCAGGGAGCCTGCTTCCTCCCCTCTCTGGCTGCTGCTCTGCCTACTTGTAATCTCTCTCTCTCTCTCTCTCTCTATCTGTAAAAAAGAAAAAAAAAATTAAAAAAAAAAAAGGAGTAGGAAGTGACTTGATCAAGGGCATTTACTAGTATGCTTCCTTCTGCAGAACAGAGTTAAAAGTTTGACTTCAAAACCAATAATTCTCCCGCTACATCCATGGGCCTGATTTCTTACTAGGCTAAAGAAATGCCCTATGATCTTCTAGGACAAGGGTTCTGGAATTTGGTGGAGTCTTATCTGCAAAACATGAAGGGGCTTGAGACAGAGGGGTTGTGCAGTGGGAGAGGTCAAGAGGAGTGAATTTGCCTTGGTGGTGACAGAAACTGTGACAGGGTAGGTTGTTCATAGTCTGTGTGGAGAGGGGTAAGAGAGTCTGTTAGGAAAAATGGACAAGATAAGGAGGAATATTGAGGCCCTGGAGGGTTGACCAGCATGTATCATTGATGTTGTGACTCAGCAGGAGAGAGGCATGTCCACAGCTCAGGGTTGGATGCAAGTCTCACTGGACCTTCATGCTCCACACCAGTGAGAAGGTGTGGGTTATGGGAGTATTGTAGTAGTGGAAATGCTATTCAATTTAGTTATAATGTTTGGGGATTTTTTTCCTCTTTAAAGTCTTAAGGAAATAAGGTTCTGTAACTTTCCTAAGTCTTCAGAATTAAGAAAGGGCTTTTGTTTCACCTCAAGTATAATTTGGATACAAGTGGACCCATATAGCCTTATAATTGTTCAAATATGTATTATTTAATTCTGGGCAGTGAGAAGCACTTTTTGAGATTAAACCCCAGAGAAAACCATTAGTGAGCATTTACCAGCAAAATTGTTGTTGGCTAGGGTCAGGGGGAGGATCTTGACACTCTCGGCATCAATTATACTCTTTGATTTGCTTATTTCTGCCCCCAGTCACCACCGTCTCTTCTTCCAACGCAAGCCTTTGTCCAGAAAAAGGCAGCATCTGTGGCACAAAGATGCTATGACTTCCTTTTTATTTTCTATCTCTGAAGTTTGAGTAAGTAACAAGGGGAACTGTAACCATGGATACAATGACAAGCAAAGGCAGAGAACTGACTCTGTGAAGTGGAAATGACAGGAACTCTGGGATGTGATGAACATGCACTTGCAGAGTTTATGACCATCAGGTGGAGACCCGGGTCTCACCAGGAATGCACTTTGTGCTTTAGAAAGGCAGATTTCAAAAAGTTCAAAGAAAGGGCTTCTGAATGCAGGTGGTAGATTTAACCATGCATCTGATCTGTTCCCTCCATAAACCCCACTTAAGCAGCAGTAAACAGATTTTTTTTTTTTAACTAGACATAAACCCACTAGGATAGAGGGAATAGAGAAAAATAAACACCAAAAAACTTTTAGGAACTGAAAAGAAATACACAAGTTCTAACTAACCTGACAGGAAAAATAAAACAAACAGAACAAAACTATAAAGCCAAACCCTAAATCAACAATGACTGGGAAGAGGCAGCAAAGCAACAACTCAATTTTTCAGGTGGCTTAGAACCTGGGAACACCAGGTAACATAGGACACCTGGGAAGAAGACTTCAGCTACTGAGGATTGATTGAAAGCTACTTAAGAAATTAGACTCAGAATACTTTTCAGTGCCTATCTGACCATCTGCCCATGTCTTGTCAGAGACAGAAGCTTCATTCTTTGGAGAGGTTAAAACTGAGGTTCTACAGGCTACAGTAGTCCCCCATGGTTGAAGATGGGGATACCATTCCAAAGCAAAAAAACAAAAAACAAAAAACAAGCATATACTAGATGCTGAATATTCAATCTCTTCCACTTTCAGCACCACTTGTCTTTCCCCCTGTTGGGCTCCAAGGTTGACTGGTCATCATCCCTGCAAGCAAAAGATCAGAAAATTCTTTTTCTGTGAGAATCTAAAAAGCTCATGAAGAAATATTAAATCATACTTATCTTAGTGTTTCTCCAACAAATGGCCCACCCACATCAACAAATGACCCCCAGTAATGTCTTCAGTTACAAGCACCACCTATAGGTTCAAAGTTGCCCATTGACTTTTACTCCCTCACTCTTTAAAGGAACAGATAATCAAGGATTACTGGACTTCTGAGAAACATCTACTAACATGAGACACAGAAACCAAAGTAAATGAAAAGATAAAGAATCTTGGAGGAAAACAGATACCATGGAGGAGGAAAACAAATCTTCAAAAATGTGTTATTAATAACCTCAGAGAAGTAAAGATATTTCTTCCAAGAAAAAAGTGGGCATATTAAAGAATCATTTAGAGGGGGGAAAAAAGAGAGAGAGAGAGAATTCTAGGAAATAACAACATAAGAAAAGAAATTGAAAACTGAATACAAAAGTTAGAGAAAAAAATTGAGAAAATCTCCCAGAAAGTAAAGTGAAAAAATGCAGAAAGAAACAAAGGGAAAAAAAAGAAATTAGAAAATCAATTAGGAAGTCCTATTATCCAAAAAGTAGATGTGCTACCAAGACAGAAAAGGAAAACAAAATTGTAAATGACATAATTCAGGAAAATTTCCCTGATGTCAAGGACACAAGTTGCATGATTAAAAGACCCCACTGAGATCCCAGTATAATTAAAGAAAGTCAACTCACATGTCATTTCCATATTTCAGATCAATGGTGTAGCATTGAGTGTGTTAGAAACAGCCAGAGGGGAGATAGTTAAATAAATGGGAAAGGGTTCAAAATAGCTTCATATTTTTTTAGTAGCAAAGGCTGATGAGAGAAGGCAGCTGAAAAATGCATCCAAAATATTGATGGAAAATGGCTTTCATTCTAGAACTTTATGCCCAAAGTGTCAATTAAATGGTATAGAAGAATAAAGACATTTTCAGGTATACAGGATCTCAAGACATTTACTTCCTTTCTTATGAAATTGTTATAAGATAAGCTTCACACACACATACACACACACACACACACACACACACACAAGAGTAAGCCAACACAGAGTAAGATACTAGATAATCCGAAACAGGAGCACAAACCCTGGAGAGAAATTTAAAAATCCTTATCTAACTCTTAATCTCAGGAAACAAACTGACAGTTGCTGGAGGGGAGGGATGTAGGAGGGATAGGTCCGTTGGGAGATGCACATTGGAAAGGGTATGTACTATGTGAGAAAACATAAATAAATAATAAAAAGTAAAAATTCTCCTCTGGGGGATGTATCTCAGACTGCCAGGTGTGCCCTAGGCAAGGACAACCTGGTCTGAAGCCATGTAACTCAAAGTAAAAGAATTGAGGCCATTGATACCATGTTCTTGGCTATTTCACTGCCATCTTACTTTTATGAAACTATAAGAGAATGTGCTTCAATGGGTGGGGGGAGCAGGGAGGACCTAGAAAGGCAAATAAGATGTATCAAATGGGTAAATAGGTATGCCAACCACGGGAAAAGCAGCAGTTTTTAGGAGTGTTCTTAGGAGAGAGAGTTCTTAGGACAGCAGCAGGAAAAGTCCCAGAATGAGAATTATTGGGTCAGACTAGAGGGTAGACAATCCAGATAGAAGAAATCTCTAAAAGAAAAGATTCCAAGAAAACTTGATTATGTTACATGATGTAGTTAATCTTTCATAAAGTACTGTGACACTAATCATAAACATAGTAAAGCAAAACTTAACATGGATTTAAACCAAAACTATCATTCAACAATACCAAAAGGCAGAGGGAAGGAAATCAAGGGCAATGTCAGTGTTAGAGAATTAAATCCTCCTCGATTTTAATAATAAATCAATGTATAGTATCTCAGAGAGATCAAAAGGAACTGTATAACCTTATAAACAAACAAACAAACAAATAAATAAAATATATAGATAGATGCCTAAATGTCAAATGAAATTTTCCATCCCAGGAGAGAGGACTCATAAGGCAGGGGTGGGAAAGGATATTGGCCAAGAAACCAGGGTCAATATAATCAGGGGTATCTTATGGCCCAGAGCTAATTGTTCTCATCTTTTCCGTACTCCCTGTCTAGTAATGTAATGCTGGTTGCTTCAAATTAGCCATGGTGGGAGTGTTTACATTGGGGAACTCAGGGTATGCCTTACATCTTTATTCCCCTCACCCCTCACGTATCCCCTCTCACACACACCCCTCTGCAACACAACTAGTTGTTTTTGTTTTTTAAGATTTTATTTATTTATTTGACAGAGAGAGAGAGTGATCACAAGTAAACAGACAGAGGCAGGCAGAGGGGGAGGGGGAAGCAGGCTCCCTGCTGAGCAGAGAGCCCAATGTGGGGCTCGATCCTGAGATCATCACCTGAGCCAAAGGCAGAGGCTCAACCCACTGAGCCACACAGATGCCCAACAGAACTAGTTGTTAAATATTTACTAGTAGTCCATTAACTGTACGCTTCCTTGATTTTTATTCACAAATTCATAAAACATGTGTAGTTCAGCTAATAATAATTAATAAATAATTTATAATAATAAACATCAAAACATTCCAGAAAATATTTTTATGACCCTATGTTCTAAGAGCCTTGAGAATATTGATAACTCCAGAAGAATTGAAGACTATAAAAGTTATGCTAATATAATCACACATTATTCCAGCGAGGAAGGAAAAAGAAGGCACTTAAGTTAATGCAAATGATAGGGAGTGTTTATGATGAACTCAGAATTTTTAATGATCTATACAAATACAAATGTTGGAAGGAAGGCTATAAGATCATGTAAGATTATGGGAAAAAGCCACAATGCCAAGAGAACAAAGCAAGTTTAAAATAAGCTCAGGCTTCTTGAAAAACTTACATTTAACACAAATCTTTTTCAACCTATTTATGAAGTAGGAAAATACACAGAAGAGTAGGATGTCTTTTTTTTAGAAGATGGTGTTAACATATGATGGAAAAGAGTACAAAACTGTCCAGCTCTGCTGTTACTGAGGTAACCTCCATGGAGGGAAAGGGCACGTTCAGTGTGTCCTGCGGAAGCTAAGATGTGAGTGATACTCGGATATTGTACCTTGTGACCTGGGACGAGGCACAGGCTCCTCCATCCAGACTCTAAAGGGAACATAGTGACTAACACATAGACTGTCAGAGATAATCCTGCCTTTCCACTGATCTGTCCTCTTTACTCAGTTTCCTCCTTATAAATCCCAGATTATCTGGATGTCACTCACTCATGTCAGTCATCTCCCTGAGCAGGCATCGATGTTTGGGCAAGTAGCCCCATATTATGTGATTCAGAGAGCAAACAAACAAACAAAAAAGTAAAACAAAGAGTAAATAAAGGCAATTCTGTTTCTGTTCAGTGGTTAAGCAGAAGATATAGTAGTCTGGGACAATAAAGAGGATTATTGAAAATAAGTCTTATGATTCCATAATTTAAGTGCTCAATGAATGAACCTTAAATATGTCCTTGGTTCTGACTGTGAAACTTTAACAACATTTAACACTTTAGCAAATTTAATTTTCATTTCTTTCCTTTCTGTTTAAGAATCTTCATTTAAAGAGAGAATTTCAGCCTGGTCATTATCGTTAAAAAAAAATAATTAATTTCATAGTGATAGTGTCCTGTTTTTCTCTGGAAAGAATATTTGAAGCAATTACCTTTCCATATCATTAACTCAGTAAAGAAACATGTCCCTGAAACTCATGGAATAGAAAAATTATCCTTTTTCTTTACAGTTTAAGTCAATCATATACTGATTCCAAAATATATTCTGCTGGGACTGTGGATAAGTCATAGGTTCAGTCTTGTGTGTTTCTATGAAGCCACTACTAGGAAATAGCACTGCTTGGGGCACCTGGGTGGCTTAGTGGGTTAAGCCTCTGCCTTTGGCTCAGATCATGATCTCAGGGTCCTGGGATTGAGCCCCACATCGGGCTCTCTGCTCAGCGGGGAGCCTGCTTCCCCTTCTCTTTCTGCCTGCCTCTCTGCCTCTTTGTGATCTCTCTCTCTGTCAAATAAATAAACAAAATCTTTAAAAAAGAAAAAAAAAAGGAAATCGCACTGCTTACAAAGATAAGACACATTCCCATTATAAAAAAAAGAAAATCTTTTTTTGTGGATCTTGCTTTTGCTCACTGAACCATTTATGATTTTTGTCGATTGTACAATAATTTGAAGCTCTTCACAAATACATTTTTTGTTACCATAACTCCCACCTATAAAGGAGTCATTTACCTTGTTGGCCACTTTGTTCACCTTGGGTCTTCTGAAAGCGAGCTGGTGAAGCAGGAAAATGGGTTCAAGGACGGTGAGCTGAGGAAGCCCTGGACTGCAGGTGTGATCCCGCTTTTTAGAACTTCATGAAGCTATTTGTTTGTCTTAGTCCTTTTGGGCTGCTATAACAAAATTACCATAAACTGGGCGTTTATCAACAACAGATATTTGTCCTCACGGTTCTGGAGCCTAGGACATCCAAGATCAAGGCACTGGGACTCTTGGGTCTGACGAGAGTCCACATTCTAGTGCAGAGATGTTGCCTTCTTACTGTGTCCTCACGGGGAGGAAGAGGCCACGCTGTCCTCTGCCTTTTCAATGAAGGCACCAATCCCATTCTGAGGGCTGCACCTCATGACCTAATCACCTCTCAGATGCCATCCCTGAAAACACCATCTCTTGGGAGATCAGGTTTTTAACATATTAACATGGAGGCAGGGGGGACACAAGCAGTCTATCACATTTTTATTTTATTTTACTTTATTGTATTTTATTTATTTTTGAAGATTTTATTTATTTATTTGACAGAGAGAGAGAGATCGGGAGAGCAGGAACACAAGCAGGGGGAGTGGGAGAGGGAGAAGCAGGCTTCCTGACAAGCAGGGAGCCCTATGCGGGGCTTGATCCCAGGATTCTGGGATCATGACCTGAGCTGAAGACAGACGCTTAATGACTGAGTTACCCAGACGCCCCAATCTATCACATCTTTATAAAAACAAAAAGCTTTATGAGAAGAGGAAGGTAAATAGCTCTGCTAAATTTCTTTCTGTTAACTGTTTACCTGAAGAAGTGTAATACTACTATATCTCCATGTTATATAACATGAAAATAAAACAGAAATGTAAGCTTTGCCTTCAAGAAGCTCACAATCTACTTCAAAACTCCTTGAAACCTTAGAAAATGATTATTACACACATACAGCATGAACAAATGTAAAGGCTAGGATATTTCAGGAAAAAGAATCTTAGGCAAAATTTTTATGCTTGAGATCCAATTACCAAGCTTGACCTATTGAATTTAATTATTCTTTTGGGTCAATCTCAACGAATTCCAATCTTTTCGACTAGTAAGACTACTTTCTGCAGAGAAAATAACTTTATCTTTCTTAACCACACAATTATATTCTTATGTTTTTTTAGAAATAGTTCATTAAGAAGGAGACAAAGACAAATATCATTGATTTGAAATTGTTAGTTCAGAATCACATGGTATGAAATTGAAAACATGCATCGACTGAAGATTATAAATATGCTAACTACTAAGTGGAACATATTATTTGCCCTTAAAATAGTAGTTTCTGCTCACTTAATAGGGCATTAGCAAATAAAGTCACAGCCATCCATAATGCTGTGTTATTGGTTGTGTGTTATATGTGTCTATGTGATGTGGAGACTAGCTGATGTCTTAATGAAAAATTTAAGGGTACAGAAGGGAAAGCAACATGCGCTGCAGTTTAGAGAAGAAGCAGAGGGGAGAGAGAAAAGCAAGACTCTGGGTTAGAAAACTCTGGTCAGTATTCTAGCTTCACATCTTACTGGCCGTGTAACTTCCATCAAGGTTCTCAACTATGCCAAATCTCAGATTTCTCCTCCTTCCCTTCTTTCCTTCCTCCCTTCCTTCCTTGGTTTCTTCCCCTTCCCTCCCTCCTTCTTTCCCTCTCTCTCCCTTCCTTCCTTCCTTCTTCCTTTCTTTCTTTCTTTTCTCTTTTTCTTTCTGTCAATTCCTTATCTGTAAAATGGGACAACTCTTCTGAATGACATGTGACTTTTAGTGAGAATGAAGCAACAAATAGAGCACGTGGCATAATGTCCAGAAGATGTAGGCACTTGGGTTTGGTTCCCCTTGCTGACTTAATATTGGTGACTTTTGCCTTGTGGAATTTAGCAAAGCAATATGCATATACTTGTCTATAGAGCTCAAGAATTTTCATTAATTTCTCATTGTTTCTGTATAGAATAGGATGTTTAGAATTGGACAGAAAACAAAAAGCATTTAACATTTTTTTTTCAATTAAGAGAGCACCTGTCTAAGAGCACCTGTCTAAATAAAAACCCAGATCCAGTTAAGGATTATATATCATTATACACAAAGATTTATTCCGATCATTCACTCTTCCATATTCATCTCAATGCAAATACATTATTTTCTAACACATGTACTTTGTTTCTACAAACAGTGACCTCTTTATCCATTTTTGGATTGTTTTGAGTTTATTAAACTATGAATCTTGACAAAAATCCCAAATGTATTTATTCTTAATAGTTATAGCAACAGTTAACATATTAAAGTTTTTACGATATATCAGGATCCCCATGTCCTAATCCTTGGCATCGGTAAATATGTGACGTGCACAGCAAGTGGGAATTAAAGTTGCAGACGGCATTAAAGTTGCTAATCAGCTGACCTTAAAATGAGGAAATTATTCTGGACTCCACTGTGGGCCCAATGTAATGACAGGGTCCTTTAAATGTGACAGAAGAGTGGGCATTGCAGTAATTTGATGTGAGAGAGATAAGACCAGCCACTGGGGCTTTGAAGTTGGAAAGGGCCGGGAGCTGAGGAAGCCAGCAGCCTCTAGAAGCTAGAGTGAGGCAAGGAAACAATCTTCAGAAGGCCTCCAGCAAGGTGCACAGCCCTGCTGTCATCTTGATGTTAGCCTAATGAGACACATTTTTGACTTCTGAACTATAGAACTGCAGAATAATAAATTGGTGTTGTCTAAAGCCACTAAGTTTGTGGTAATTTGTTATAGTAGCAATGCGATTATAATATGCAAACACTCTTCTAAAATATTTTATATGTATTAAGTCATCTTATTTTGAAAATAATCTTATAAACCAGGTGCCTGGGTGGCTCAGTCAATTAGTGTCCGACTCTTTTTTTTTTTTTTTAAAGATTTTATTTATTTGACAGAGAGAAATCACAAGTAGGCAGAGAGGCAGGCAGAGAGACAGAGAGAGAGGAGGAAGCAGGCTCCCTGTTTAGCAGAGAGCCCGATGTTGGACTCGATCCCAGGACCCTGAGATCATGAGCCAAGCTGAAGGCAGAGGCTTAACCCACTGAGCAACCCAGGTGCCCCAAGTGTCCGACTCTTGATATCGGCTCAGGTCATGATCTCAGGGTCATGAGATCAAGCCCCAGGTTGAGCTCCACATTGGGCGTGGAGCCTGCTTAAGATTCTCTCTCTTCCTCTTGCTCTACCTCTCTGCTCCCCACTCTCTCTTTCTCTAAATGAGAAAAAGAAAAGAAAAAAATAACCTAGGTCTTAGTATTATTCTTTTCCTTTTATGGTTAGGATAAAAATTTAAAAAGAGCTGAATGCATAAAGAAGTCAAGTAATTTGCCAAAGTTAGAAAGTATTTTATCCTAAGGGACTGATCTTCTGGTTCCAAAACCTCCATTCTTAAAACAGTACAATACACTGCCTCTTTTGACTAAAATACATTTTTAGGTGATTCATGGGGCCCCTGATGCTTCTCCATTGATGTCAGTGGTCTAGAAAGTGTTATCTGCCTATCATTAAAAGAAATAATTTTCATTTCACCTTAAACTTTTTTTTATGGTTCAAGCACATCATTTGCATACTAAGATGGGTTAATGTAAAATTATTTGAGAATAAATGAATCTCTCAGTAAAATGGCAATATAGTATCCATAGTTGGTGAGAAGCAGGTTTATGGGGAAAGAATGGGTCTCACGCACTCTTCTCCTTTACCTTGTTTCCGTTTCTCTTTCTGGTTCTCTGTCTCTTTCTGTCTCTCTCTCTCTTTCTCTCATGCAGATAATATACATTTCCCCAAGAGTAATTAACATATAAATGCAACAAAGCACTGCCCTCACCAGGGGAAGAGGCCAAGGCATGTATGTTGTAAGAAGGCAGGGGTAAGGGTGAGTTTGGCTTGACAAGAGCCTGTGTGTCTGAGATGGTTGACCTTGAAGCTTTCCCACTGCACTTCTTACCACTCTGTCAATCCTCACCTGTCGCTTGGGTTGGGTCTGCACTTGTCATCTGACATCTGAGTGTTTCTATTTCACCACATTGTGAACAAGGTAAAACAAACAAAAAAAAATCCCAAACATTTATAAGAGTCTTTCAAACGTTTTCATGAAAGACATCGTACTAAAAAAAGTTTTAAAAGAGAGAGAAAAGGAGATACCATCTATTTTGTTCTACTCTCCCCCATTTAGTAACCTTTGACCTCTCTACTCTTGAGTTTTCAATGCCATTGCCCATCTTCGTGGAAAAATGAAACTTCTTCCTTTTTCATAACTTATCAGAATTGTTTTAAGTTAAAAAATAAAAGGTAAATAAGAATTAAAAATAAATAATATCTAAAAATATTATTTAAATTTTTAAAAATTAGTTTTCTTTATATATGTGTATTATATACTTTAGTGGAATAATGACAGAAAACATGTATTTGGCAACTGTGCTGAAATGAAATAAATAGGAAATGGTCAACTGTACCAAAAATTAGTTTTAAGTTCTATACCAGGCATTTAGATCCCCAAGTGATGGCAGAAATAGCCTGTGACTAGGGAGCACACCCACTTACTGTGACAACACTGTCCTGAATGGAAACCAGAGCACGTTGTTGACGAACTAAAATACCACTATCCCTCACTGCACAAAGACAACATGCTTTTTGTCTGTAAGAGTATTTTATTAAAATCATTTCTCTGCACTACAAGTCAGTGACAGGTGTTAACCAAGTCAGTTGGCAAACATTATTGTGTTTTTTAGATAGGATGCTTCTAAATGACAGTTTCATAATAACCTGAAAGAGCACATAATACACAGGCAAGCCCTATGCTAAATTATTAAGTAATAAAATGTTGCATGATTGTAATATTCTCTGGACTACCCATTTTTTTGCAGATTCTTCCCCAAAGTACACTTTTCCCCCATTCAGGCACACATGTGCACACCTATGTACACAAACACACTCCTGAAAGATGTCAATTTTGAATACTTTTTCAACTTCCTGCCAATGGAAAATTGCTCTCAGGGGAAAAGTAAACTCTAAATAACTAATCAGACTGTGTAAGTTATAACACTTATAATGTCATAGAGTTGTTACTTCTAGTAACTTCTTAAAAGGGGGGGAAAGTGCAAGGGGAGGTCCCAAATGAATAAACGTGTATTGGTGAGATTTCATAAAGCAAATGGCAGGTGAGATCCCTTTTTTGTGCAAGGGCTTGCTTCCCTGCGACTCTGAAATCACAAAATTTAAAGTGACCATCTGTTTTTAAAGCATTCCTACCTAAACTGCATGCATAATATGGGCTCTCTTGTTAAGCACAAGACTCCAAAATTGTAGATCCTGAGTAGGACTGAGTATCTGTAGACAGTTTAAAATACACCATGTATAACTTGATCAGCAATGCATTATAAAGACACTTCAAAGTAAACAGAAATCACCCATAAGACAGGTACGAGGGATCATTTAATTGGCAGTAAGTAAAACAAGGGTCAGTCCCAGGCAGGGAAGATCTCTTGATTGAACCACATAGCAATACATAAAAATAGATAAAAGGAACAATACAAAACACAACCATATATAGAGCACATAGTATCATTTTATGTGCATTTATATTTAAAAAAAAATTTCTGGGGCACCTAGGTGGCTCAGTGGGTTAAAGCCTCTGCCTTTGGCTCAGGTTGTAATCCCAGGGTCCTGGGATCAAGCTCTGCATTGGGTTCTCTGCTCGGCAGGGACCCTGCTTCCTTCTCTCTCTTTGTCTGCCTCTCTGCCTACTTGTGATCTCTGTCTGTCAAATAAATAAAATCTTTTTTTTTTTTAAAGATTTTATTTATTTATTTGACAGACAGATCACAGGTAGGCAGAGAGGCAGCCAGAGAGAGGAGGGGAAGCAGGCTCCCTGCTGAGCAGAGAGCCTGATGCGGGGCTCGATCCCAGGACCCTGGGACCATGACCTGGGCCGAAGGCAGAGGCTTTAACCCACTGAGCCACCCAGGTGCCCCAAATAAATAAAATCTTAAAAAAAAAAAAAGAACATAATTTCTTAACACAGAAAATACGGCCCCTCACTTATTGTAAAAGGTGGGAAGACATATCAACCTTATATACGACAGCAATGTGTGTTTTTACTTATACTTTGAGACCAGGATGAAAGGTAGCTTGCATATGTATTTCAAATTACATTTTGTTTTCATTTTAATCAGCAATTCTCGTTTTTGTGTCACAAGATGGGGGGTCTGTATTAATTGGATAGAGTATGACAGGAGAAAATACAGAAGTAGTATGTTTTTTAAACATGTTTTTAAAAGAATTAACTAAATCATTTTGCTACTATAACTTGGTTTCTTTAAGGCTTCATTTATTTCAGGCTAAGGTTTTATGAGCAACTACCAATTTATACTTATCTCCGTGAGAATAGAAATTGATTTTCTACTATAGGTGTTGCTTACTCTAGGGAATAGACACATTCTAGAAAGAGAGTTGCTGGAAATGTTTTTTTGTAATACTTGCATTTTATTTTCCCCTTGACATTCATTATAAACTTGAGGACTGTATGGCAAAATATTACCACAAAAAAAGTCAACTCAAACTTAGTCTTTAGAAAGAATATTCTTTTCCGAGAAAAAAATACTAACTTTAATGAATAATTGCACATTAGAATTTGGGGTATATTAATTTTCACCTGCTGCCTTTAAAGTGACAAGATAGGGGTCAGAATAAAGAAAAGGGACCACTAGTTGTTGAGTTCCTCTATATGCCAAGTGTCATTGTATACCTCAAAATGGATGTAAGTTTTGTGCAGATTGAGATCTTGGACTAATTGCATCATAATCAGAGGAAATGTTATGTTCAAGGCTGACTGTAAGTCTACGAAATTAGAATCAAAGTCTTTGGGGGATGAGGCTGGGAAATCCGCATTTTTAACAAGCAGATCTGGTATTTGTTAAGCAGTCTTAAGTTTGAGAAGCACTGATCTATGTTGGGGAGGTCCCTCCTTTCTAGGGAAAAATTTTCGTAAACTAAGTTATTGAAAAAAACCCTGTTTACATAATTTAAGGTCTTAATTTTTAATTTCTTGACTATTTGCATGTGAAAAATTTCGGGGGGCACCTGGGTGGCTCAGTCATTAGGTGTCTGCCTTCGGGTCCCGTCATGATCCCAGAATCTTGGAATCGAGCCCCTCATCGGGCTCCCTGCTCATCAGGAAGCCTGCTTCTCCCTCTTCCGCTGCCCCTGCTTGTGTTCCCTCTCTCGCTGTGTCTCGCTCTGTCAAATAAATAAATAAAATATTTAAAAAAAAATGAATTTCTGTTCTTGAATTGTAACCGCAGAGCTCGGATCTGGTAAGGAGGGTATATGACTACAACCGGCTGAGATGTTATCTTCTTAACTCCTAACTCAGGGGAAAGAATTGCTCTTTTTGGGGGAGGGGGCGCAGAACAAAAGCTGGAAAGCTGAGATCTGCCTAACTGGATTTCCCCATTTCTTTCAGATGAATGGATCTTCCTCGGGTGAAATCCCAAAGCAGACCACAAAAATGATTCTGAAAGGTAGCTAAATCAAAACACTTTGATAAGCCATCAAAGGCTGATACTGTGTTTTACTAACATTCAGCAGAACACATATTGCTACATACTAGAAACTGATCGTTCAAAAGCCAATTGATGTCACAGACAGTGCTAAAGTGGTTCATGAATTTGAAATGACAACAGATGCTTTGAAAAAGGCAAACTGGGTGGATTTTGATTGAACATGCTAATTTTCAAAAGAATATTTCCCAAGCTCGATTTTATACAGTACAACCTGTTAAGACTATTTGGGAATCGCAGGGGCTGGTGATAAAATAATATTGAGTTCAATTATCCATTATCAGAGGAAAAGAGAGCATCATCCCCTTTGTCCCTTTGCAGGTTGAATTGAATACACAATACCAGAGGGGGTAGTGAGACGACTCAGAGGACAAGTGGCTGCAGCTTAGGGAATGATCAGAGTGAGTAAGTGACAGAATTTGGGGATATGTCCCTGCTAATTTGGTTCAGCATTGAGATTCAGGCTTTAATTTCTACCACTTGAGAAAAGAGAGTTAAACAAACAGGCTCTGTCCTTAAGGCAAGATTAAATTGAATCCTTTATCATGGGGATCCATAGAAGATGAGAGTAAGAATTCTCATCAGTCAGTTAACTTTAGAAAATATTTAAGTGTGGGATCTCATGGTAGAGAAATATTTCCTTGTAGCCAAGTTCCCCTCAGCTGCTCAAAGTAGAAATTCAGGACTTTTTGGATTGATTTCAAATGGATGGCGCTCCTTGACCTCCCTCTGCTCAAGCATTTTAGAATTTCTTCTGATTAAATCACCAGTGAGAGGATGGCCTTGTTGTACCAACAATAGTGATATGAGTGTCGGCGCCCAAATATTTCCTCCTGTTGCCTGATATCTCCTCTGTTTGATCTAATCCTTTTGGATCTTCCTCTGGTACAAATTTTGCTTATGCTTTAACATTCTTCACAACAGGGATTGCAATGACATAAATGAGACATGCAGCTCAAAAATAGCTTTAAGGGTAGTTTTGCCAGAAAACCTAGTAATAGAGATAAATAATACTTATAATATTTTTAAAAATCAGAATAATACAAAAAAAATTCCTGAGGAATAAATTATCAAAATTTTAAAGGTAGTCTATTGTAGTCTGTTTTTCTGAGCCTAAATTACTGGGCAGTAGGAATCATCCTTTCCATTCATCTTGGCCCCAGAGCCATTGCATTTCTTTGTCTCTCCAGACCTGCCACCAGGTAGATTTGCAAGAGTTGACAATAACCTGCAAACAGAGGGAGCAAACAGAGGGTTTATATATAATATATGGTGTGTTTTTTTTCTTTCATTTTAGGGCTTTATTTTTTACCACTTGGTTGCAAACATAAGAGATTATTTGGGTAAGTGAGTGTAGGGGTGCACTTTTTTTTTGTTGTTTTTCTATTTGTCTCAGACTTGACACTGTTAGTGTCTTAAATTATTTAATACACAGCTAATGTAAGTGTCTCGCCACATCTGATGTTAGAATGAAGATACTTGAAATTTCAAAGAATTCTCCTGTTTATGTTTTTAAGAAGTCATAGTCTTGCAGTTCAATTGATTCCCCACTATTTAATTTGTATTATGTTCTTTGAAATAGGATTAAACACCCTTCTCACAAATCCAAAATGTGGATTTTGTGTTTTAAACTTAGGAATATTATATCCTGATTGACAAGCAGTCCGAAAGTTGAAAGAACTAAAGAATTTCATCCCTACTCTCGGCCAAAAGATCCAGCTTAGAAAGCTGCCTGTAGAGGAGCTTAAGAGAGATTTACTGGAAACATTTTTTTTTTTTTTTTGGCTTTTAAAGCTCTTTTTAATGGGTAACCTAAATGCCATTTTAGTATAGAGTCTGTAGACTTCTAACGGCCGTACCAGAAGTGCCCCTTCTAATTGGCTGCTTAGATGGCAAGGTCACACATATCAATCAAGACAGCAGACATTTTGGAAATGTATCAGTGGGGAAAGTTAAGACTGAAAGAATCATTAAATACTTTTCATAGTTTTCTTTCTAAAAAAATAGTAGAAATCTAATCTCAGAGTTGTCATATACCTGTTATTTTTCTGATTAATTTTAAAGATCTAACTCCTTTCCTATAAAAGTGTTCTCAATTCAAGAAAGGTAATAACAAGTGCTCCTTGCCTCCACTTTAATGTGTATTTTGTTTAATTTGAAAGGTTTTATAATAAAATATTTAAAACATCTCATCCAATGTGACTATCTGAGAATGCCTACTTCCGTTGGGGAGCAGATCGAAAGCTAATGCAACTTTAGATGGCATACATATCAAACCTTTACAGATGACCAAAATTTTGAAGATAAGAAAACTCACAGATCTAGAGAGTTCCAAGGATTTCTTCTGCCTCCTCCTCCTCCCCGCGTTCCTCTCTTCTCCCTCTTCCTTTTTCTGTTTTGATTTGTTGCCATTTGTTTTTAATTGGGATTGACCTGAAAATATATGTCTTAAGTCAACGTAACAGGAATGTAAGTACCTTAGGGTGAATGAAGAAAACCCATTGGCTGTTAGCGAACAATAGAGGAGGAGGAAGCCAAAGCCAAAGGTTGCAGAGATGTGCAGTAAAGTCCTGAGGTTTGAAAGGTGATTGTAGGCAATCCCTTCCTTGATTGAATCATGTGAATGAAGACTTCTAAATTAAACCCCAAGGTTTATTTGGATGAATGAAGGGTTAGCTTTAAAGGCATAATATGGAAATTGAGAACAAGGGAGTTTCCGACAACTTAAAGGAACACTTTCCTGATAAGGTTTTTGCATACCTCCCACTCCATTATATCATATACACAACTAACTGCCTAAATCTCTTAAAGCAGTATTCCGGTTTTTCCTCTTCAAGAAGTTGTGTAGACAATAAATAGAACAGATTGGACCAGTCTAGCAGGCATCAGGTGAAAAAAGTAAAATTATTTTTACACTTCTTTGCTGGCATTACATGTCATGCTCTGGAAGCCATTATGATTTTTTGTGAAGTTATAGGTGTTGTTTCCTGTAAAATATAAAACATATACATATTTTCAGAGAGTTTGTAGATCCATTACTTATTTTTTCTCAGCAAATAAGAAAGATAGGTAGACAAGCAAATTCCATAATGACTAGAGGCAAAAGGAGAAAAAAAGTAAGATAAAGAGAAGTAAGAGAGACTATATGAAGAAGAGAACTGATAGCTAGATCCTCTAACCTATAAATCTTTTATTTTTTTCCATATATACCTTGGTATTGAAAACGAATGGCATGAAACTATGTTAACCCAAAACAGCATGGAATGTGAAACTGGAGGGAGAATTTGCAAATATGTCTTCTTAAAGAGGATTCCTGGGGCGCCTGCGTGGCTCAGTGGGTTAAGCCTCTGATTTCAGCTCAGATCATGATCTCAGGGTCCTGGGATGGAGCACCGTATCAGGCCCTCTGCTCGGCAGGGAGCCTGCTTCCCCCTCTCTCTCTGACTGCCTCTCTGCCTATGATCTCTCTCTCTGTCAAATAAATAAATAAATAAATCTAAAAGAAAAAAAAAGAGGATTCTCTTCTTTTACTGGAAATATTATTTGAACACCTCCCTATTGCTGGCTATCAGATTCAAATGTGCTTTTTATGAACATCTTTACAACCTATCCCAACAAATATATTTAAGAATTAAAGGAAACAATGTGTCTAAGTTTCTCCCCTTTCTTTATGAAGGGGAAAGTCAGGCTTTAGTTATTCTGACAGGGAAGTGTAATTCATATGTCACTAGAGGAAACGATTCCCCTAACAGTGTGAGCATTTCATTCTTTCCCTCATTCTCTCTCTCTCTTACACACACACACACACACACACACACACACACACACACAATCTGAACAGGATAATTCTTCATTTTAATTTTCACATTCATTCATTTTTCTCCCCCTTATCAACTGTAGGTCAATGCTACTACCTAGCAAGGAATTCTGATCTAGGTACTGAGGATAGAGTACCGAATGAAACACTGCTATTACATTCCAAGAGGTCCTGATCTCTTTGTAAGCAGGGATATAGTATGTCTGGGTATATGTGTGCCTGTTATTATCATCTGCATAAAATAGTTTCTTATACACAAATGTTCTTCAATAACTACAAGTGAATTAAATTTGTTTCATTGATTTTATAAACACTTCCATGTTTATTCAGGGAGAAGATTAGTGATTATACAAAATACATTGGAGACATCCTGATTCTTAGTAAAAATTCTCAAAATTAAATTTTACACCATGCATGGTTTCTTATTAAGATAACAACTATGTATTGAGCCCCTATTATATTATAAATACTTACACTTGATAGACCGTGATACAGACACATGTGTGCCTATGCACACCACAGATACCGTCCTTGCTTCCCTGGAAAGATGATATGCTTAATGAGTCCATTTTCCTTTCTGAACGCAAACTAAGAATAACATAGTGTGAGGCAGTAAAGAATAACCCTGTCAAAGGACCAAACAACAATGATATAAGATGTTCAAGTATTTTAAGCAGTTGCCAAATAGTAGGAAATGTATCCACCAATTGACTGATCAACTTTGTGAAAACAAAAATAAAACTGAAAGTTAAACTAAAGATAAAAGGTTATTGTACCTCAATATTACCTATCCCCATCTACTCCATTATATGCTCCCTTGCTTATAATTGTAGTGTGATTATATTTAAGTTTTTAGTTATTACTTTTGGCTTATTTCCCCACTGACAAGTGAATATTGATTTAGAACATGTTAATATCAATGAATGTATTTCATTTCCTTTTTCTTTTTTATAGACAAAATTGACACCATGCAAAAAAGATATTCAAGCCTGTTATCTTTCCTTCATCAAAATCTAGAACAAAGGGAAAGAAGGGCATTATTCCCCTAAAAACCCTGCATAAATCAATGCATATCCACGTTAAGAAAACTGCATTTAACCAAGCTGCTGATGGTAAGCAGGTTTATCTCAGGGGCAATACATTTGGAAAGAGACTATATCTTGGCTTTTACCAGTGACAGAGGGAATCCTTTGAGGCTCTGAGCTCATGCAGAGTAATTTCCAATGAACCCATTTCAATAAATGAGTCTTCTTTTTTTCATTTGAAAGCTGAGGTCTTCATATCATGGTTTCTTTTCACAAGCTTCTGGTTACTTTAGTCCCTTTGTTGGTGTCTTACCTTAGATTTCAAATCTATCTGTATGTGTTAGACACATCATCAAATATATTCCAAAGTCGACTGGGAATTATTAAGAAATATTTCCAGAAATATAAAATACCATTATAAAACTGTGTCAATTAAACAAAATTAACAGAAAAGTAATCAACTTAAAAATTATTTTAACACATTACAAAGAGTAAAAATTTCTGATCTCTAATTGCTCTTACATCAACAAAATGCCCATTAGAAAAAGTAATGAGCAAAGGCTGTGAGCAGACAATTTCTGGAAGGGGAAACACAGGCTGAAAACCAATAAAAAATGCTAATTCTCAGTAATAATCAATCAATGCAATTTTAAAGCAGCAAAATATACTGCCTTTAGGTTAAAACAACCCCAAAATTCCAGAAGCAAAAAACCATGATGATTTATTTCTTGGTCTTGCTAAATGTCATTCCTGGGTTGGGCGAGGGTTCTATTAACACCTTCTGTACCTTCAGACCAGACCTGAGGTCACACAGAAACTATGTAACTTTGCTGGCCATGGCCTAAGAAAAACAGAGGTTTCTCCTGTGACTCTCCCTGACTATTACACGCTCTAGTTCAGAAATGACACAGGGCACTTTGATTCAGAACACATGCAGACAGGACTGGTTAAACCATTCCAGCCTCCAGAATTGGTTAGAAGTTTAAAAGTAACAAATATTTGATGTGTAACAAGAGTGACAAGTGTATTGCCACTCCCTTCTCCCCTTGAGTTTTCTCCACACTGAGGTATCATTTCTAAGTTATATCATTCATTTACTTTTTATTTATTGTCTGCTACGGGTCCCTCCCCCTTCCTCAGCCAAAGGTGAGGACTAGGAGCAGACCTTGTCTACCATCGTATGTCAGACACCTAGAACATGATCTGGTATATTAATAGTTGCTCATTAAATAATCATTAGAAGAATAAAAAGTGGATTTTTAAAAATCTATCAAGTTTTTTTTTAAAAGATTGTATTTATTTGTTTGTCAGAGAGAGAGCATAAGCAGGAGGAGCAGCAGGTAGAGCAGGCAGAAGGAGAAGCAAGCTCCCTGCTGAGCAAGGAGCCTGATGCAGGACTCGATCCCAGGATCTGGGATCATGACCTGGGCCAAAGACAGATGCCTAACTGACTGAGTTACCCAGGCTTCCCAAATTGATTTTTTTTTTTTTAAACATAACCTCAAATGCTAGCAAGAGCGAAATGTGATGGATATTTATATATACAGCTTGCTAATCAAAATTCAGGGTCACACGTTCTGGAAATCAATTGGGCAATGTGTAACAAGAGCCTTGAAAGATACAGATACTTTGTTAAAGTGATTTCTCTCCTAAAGTAATAATCATAAATACAAGAAATTGTTTTAGAGAGAAATAGTCAATTTAGAACCATTTAAAATCGTAAAGATTTAAAAACAATCTAAATTTCCAGTGACAACATTATGGTCAAATACATTTGGTTTGTCTATTGAAATATTTGCTATTCTATGACTCAAAATTAATGTTATGAAAAAATACTCATAATGCAATGCACATGCAGCAAAGTCAGTATATTAACATATACATTAGGAAAGAAGAAATGAGAGAGAAATTTCCTGAGCAGATGCAGACAGAGCTTTTGTTCCCACCTTACCTATCTATTGCAAATACTTAGAATGGACTGATAAATTAACAAATCCATAATGGCACTAGAAAATAAGAGAAACTCACATTATTAAACTCCAACCTTTCAAGAAACAACAACAACAACAACAACAAAAAGGAGACAAGATATGAGTGACAAAGAAAGAAGTAGACCCCAAAATGTGCACACAAGTGAGCTGTCGTCAAAAATGGAAGCCACTCCGGGTATCCTCAAAGGAATAAAGGAAGCCTGTAAAAGAGCAGTGAGCCCTGTCTGAGTGATTAGAGAAGAAAGTCACACTGTCTTCTTTTCCTCTCCCTTCTGATTATTAAGCAATTAACAACAGAATTATTTGATCCTAGACTACAGCAGTATTTGCTCAAGCAAACATGTTAATTGATACAAGGTTGGGGTCAAGACCTTTCATCTTACAGCTCTTTGACAGGGTCACTAATCTCTGCAGTTCCTCTAAGGATGTGGAGTTGGGGCACACACTGACAATACTATTTCGACTGAAGCATGAAGGGTGGGAAGTTCCAGAACCTCTTTCCCCCGCTTCCTAAAATGATAGCTCTTACCCAATAAACATGAATGTACTTAGCAACCTAGTCTCAAATTATATAATAAAAATAAAAGAATAGAATTGTAAGGATAAATTTTAAAATACACAATAATGAAAAATAGTCTCACTATAATCTATGGTCTTGGGAAACATACACAGAAGGGATCTATAATCCCTCTGGCCCCAGAAAGATTGATGTGAGCCAAGACTCCGTTTATCACCTGACTTTCATAAACCCTACATTGACTTGTGCACTGTACTGGTATTTTTGTCATTTCAGTGCTGGTATTTAAAAACTCCCCAAACTTCTGGACAATTCCATTTCCCTCATGCACAGTTACCCAGTAAATGGTTTCAAGTCCTTCTGTTAAAGTCTTGAAGGAAGATTTATTTGTGACTATGTTTCAGGAATATTTTTTGTCACTGTTCCAAAATTCATTGTTTACGCATCACACCCAGTGTTCCACGCATCGGAAATATTTTTTTAATAGGACCTGGCCTTCCTGTCCATCAAGAAGTTCTGAGCCTTGGGTAAGAGACAATAAGTCCTGTTATAGTTACTTGAATTAAATCTCTGCCTATCTGACCTAGAATTTTATAATTTAGGTAGATAAAGCCATAACTTAGTGTGTGCCTATTTTATTTTTAAGGACACCATGATCGATATGCCGCCACCAGATGGTATGGGCCAGAATACTCTGATCACCACTTCTTTCCTATGGCTTATTATGGTGAGTGCAGCCACTCTGTCTCCAATGGGTCTATGCTGCTGCTTAGACACCACCACTGTGAGTTCTACTGTTCTTGCAAACCACAGGAAACAAATTCTACTGTGGCTTTTCCCCATTCTTACTCGGTTGCTTGCTAGGGTTGCCGTAACACCATACCACAGACTGGATGGCTTAAACAGCAGACATTTATTCCTCACAGCTCTGGATCCTGGAAGTCTAAGATCAAGGCGTTGGTCGATTTCTCCCAAGACGTCTCTTTGGCTTGTAGATAGATGGCTGCTTTCTTGCTGTGTCCTAACAGGGCCTTTTCCCTGTGTGCCTGAATCTCCAGTGTCTCTTTTCATTTGTTTGTTTTTAATTTTTTATTTTTAAATACACATATAATGTATTATTAGCCCCAGGGGTACAGGTCTGTGAATCGCCAGGTTTACACACTTCACAGCACTCACCATAAACACATACCCTCCCCAATGTCCATAACCCAACCACCCTCTCCCTACCCTCCTCCCCCCAGCAACCCGCTTTTTGGTTGTTTTAATCTCTTCTTAGGAGGACACCAGTCAGAGTGAATTAGGGCCCACCCAATAGTCTCATTTTAACTTAAAGTTCTTGTCTTCAAATACAGTCATATCCTGAGATACTAGAGTCAGAGCTTCAAGTTTGGATTCTGGGGGGACATTATGTGATCCCTAAAAATTATATTGGACATCTGAAAAAAAAAAGCAACATAGGGATTTTAAAGGATGCTAGTGTTCCCTGCACCAGTGCATTTCTTATGCATTAATAGTCCTTTGGACTCTTTCTGGGGAAGGTGGTTGAGGAGTGTCTGAGAGCTTGCACATGCTAGATCCATTCCGACACTCCCACCGCTCTGTGTTTCCAAAATCTTTCCTATACAGTGTGCTACCACTGAATCCAACTATTAATGCCACTCCCAGGCACTTGAGCCAACATAATCAATCTTTATATCTGGATGAGTGAACTTAACACGAATGATCCAATCCTATTATTTCTGTCTAATAGCATTCGAATCCATTTTGCATGTTTGCCAATAAAAATTGACAAGGTCTTGCAATTCTTTTGGGCTATAATTCTCTAATTTCATGGAAGACCATACACTACTCCATGTAGGAAATTCTGTGATCCAGTTCTCTCTATGAACCTGGACATAAGAGTTTTTCCTTTTGAACAATGCCTAGGTGAGTTTAATCAAATGAGGTCTGATCCATCAGAAAGAAGGAAGAAGGATCTCTTCTCACAAGTAAGATCATTTCAGATCTTGTGGAAGCTCAAAATCTCAGACGTTATTGTTTGTTCAAATATCTTCCTTCTACATCTCAGGGTTTTCTAACTTTTCCCCTTACCTTATAGGTGAGACGTGCGGCAAGTGATATTTGGTGTCGCAACTCTACATTAACACTTTGGACTCGGGGCCGTTGTCAGTCAAGACTATAGAGGATCAGGGACTTTTTAAAAAGCAATTCCATATAATCTTTGTGTTCTCTACCAATGCATTTTGGGAGATTTAAAATTGTTGTTTTGGGGCACCTGGGTGGCTCAGTGGTTAAAGCCTCTGCCTTCAGCTCAGGTCATGATCCCAGGGTCCTGGGATCGAGCCCCACATAGAGCTCTCTGCTCAGCAGGGAGCCTGTTTCCTCCTCTCTCTCTGCCTGCTTCTCTGCCTACTTGTGATCTCTGTCTGCCAAATAAATAAATAAAATCTTTTAAAAAATAAAACAAAATTATTGGTTTGACTTTTCCTTTGGGTAAAATCTTTCAGAGAAGTCTGAAGAAGGCAGTCTAGGACACAGTGGACACCATGGTCACCCTCACAAGCAAGAGCTATAGGCATTTTCTCCCCTGGCTCTCTCCAACTTCAACACATTCAATGGTGGTGCTGTTAGGAGTAAACAAGATGTCGTCACTGCATTTTGGACATCACCTATGTCCCATTTATACCAATAAGTTAGTTATCCATGTCTCTATCAACATGTGAAAAACTTACTTCCAGAATCCAATGATGAGGGTCAGTCCATGTAGATATTATTAATTTCCTTATTTTACAGCTGTAGACACAAAGGTCCAGAGAGTTTGAGTGTTTTCCACCAAGTCTCATACCTTCTAACTGACAAAGTGGACGATGGAACCCAAAGACTCTGACACTAAGCATTATTAACAACTCACTTGGATTTGTAACCAGTTACGTCTATTATTTTTAAAACTTCACAAAATATAGCTTTATTCTCAGGTTTGTACCTATGAATCAAAAGAGTCATCTCTTTTTTATAGCAAAGTAAAGACACATTTTGTTTTCATAATTTAGAAAATACCTTTCAGATTAAAGTGTACCTTCTTTTTTTCTTACATTCCAAAATGTTGCCTTTGTGGTTTGAGAGCCTACAGAAGATATAGATTCTTCCATTTTTCCCCCCTTTACCAATATTTATAATTATAGCTGTTTACCTGTAATTGTTTTTCCTCAAATCATATTATTTTCATATTTCATTTTAAGTATAGAGTATGTCCAGACTTAAACCTATTACAATGATTTAGTTTACGTTCAAGTAGTTGAGGGAATTTAAAAATGGCTGAAAAAAAATCTGACTCAGTTTATTATTTTAAAACTTATCTCTGCATTGCTGGATTTGAAATCTCTTTTATGTAGTAACTCATCACCCTGCCGTTTGAATTTTTGTGTCAGGAGTCATCTGTTAGATCACCCAGGGAACCTTTAACGCCAGGGAAAACAGCAGCAGAAGGGCCCTGAAAGTTCTGGAGATTACAGGGCACAAACCCATAGGACTAGTTTAACAGAACTTCCCTACCCACCCCAACCCACCATCACCACCAATTTGAAAGTAAGACACATTACAAGTGACTATATGGATCAGCCACATGTTTGATGTGAGCAGCGAGAAGACATTTTGTATGAAACAAAGACTGACTGAAAAAAGAAAAAACATGCACACAGCAAAACAAACTTAAATTTCTCTATATCTCTGCCTGGCTGACAAAAGGATTTTCCTCTGTTCCTTTCCCTTTTCTGTAAAGCTATTTGAAAACTTTTAATAGATATAAAGAAAAACCATTTCCTACCTTATCTCCCTACCCCTTTTTTAAAGATACCAAGACACCAAGAGAGATAATACCTTGTTTTCATATTGAGGACACACAGAAGGATTTGGGCAGCCAAGTGTGCTGTCTTTGTTGTTCTGATCCGAATCTTCTGCACAAATATACCTTCAAACAGAAGACTAGAAGACTTTCCAAGACAAGTCCAAGACACTTGGAGACCAGGACATCCAAACGGAATAGTAGAAAAGTGGGACACTCACTCACCCTGTTCTGTAGATGCTTTTGCTGAGCTCCTCATTCCAGCTTACGCTTTCTTTATTTTGCCAATTTCTGTTTGTTGTTTTGTTCACCTGTACTCCTAGCATTTTGATTACATTACTTGAAACTCAAAACTCCTCTGAATCTTTCTCATGGTGCCTTCCAAATCTTTTGACATGCTTCATTTTAAAATTACATTCAACTTCTCATAGATGAGGCCACATCAGCATGTAGAAATGACCAATCCTTAATTTCCAGCTTACCTGTGACTCATGCTCTTACAACCTCACCAGCCTCTTAATCATTTATGCATATATATATGTTTCAAAAAAAGCTAAGGTGCTGTTGTTTTTATTATTTTAGTTAAGATTTAAGAGAAAATAACAGGGTAGCATGGTAGAGCATGGGGTCTTCCACAGTACCTTTCCCTTTCTCTAGCCTTTTCTTTCTCTGCCACTTCTCTCCTTTTTCTTCTGAGAACACCACCTCTATAGGTCCTATGCGGAACTCTCCTGTTTTGATACTAACCAACCATCTTACTCTGTGGGTCTGTCTTGTCTCATCTCTTCAACTGAGTTCATTTAGCCCCTTTCTTGATAAATTGACTCTTTCCCTAAAGAAGATTCTCATGCCAGCTGTACAAAGAATAAACTCTTTTCATCCTGTTATGGTTGGAGCTACAAAGAATAAGTAAGAAGAGGGCACTTTCAAGAAGGAAACCTGTTACAAGCAAAATAAGTGATTATTTGATTGAAAGTGGCACTTATGGATTAGACCACACATGACTATAATAATACTCATGTTTTATAGACTATCAAAAATAACAGGTCCCAAATTGAATGTGGGTTTTCATTCAAACTCTACTTCCTACTGTCCTTTTCTTCCTTGTCTTCTCCACCTCAATTAATGGTAACACTATCATGAAGTGACCCAGACAAGTAGGCATATGTATACACATGTATACACACATATCATAAACCAGCAAGTCTTATCAGCTTTACCACAGACATATATCTTTTATCTAATAATTTTTCAATGTCACCACTGGGACAAATGTATCGTGAAGCCATGTTCATTTCTCACCTAGACTGTGGCAATAGTATCCAAGGTGATAGATAGCCAGAGATATCTTCTAAATATAAGTCAGATTATACCATCTTCAGTTTAAATTCTAATTTTTTTTTCATTTTAGTTAGAAAAAGATCTAATTTTTTACCAAGGCTGATAAACTCCAACCTGCATCTTCCTAATGATCTCAATTCATGTCTCACAGAGTTTCCTCTTGTTAACAAAGCTTCAATCACTCATTAAACATGTGGGCTCAGGTTCGACCTCAGAGCCTGTACACCGATGTTCCCTCTGCATGAAATATCATTTCCCCTGATCTTCAAATGTTGGACTCAGTACTACGTCATCTCCCAGAAATTTTCAACCACTGAAATTGACATACCACTACTCTCCCCACATTATATTTTATATATAGTCAGAATTTCATTAGTCAGAATTATAATTTCCTTTGCTTATTTGTTATATACACACTTTTCCTAACTAGAATTTGAGAGAGATGAAATTAGAGACTTTTTTCTCCTATGGCATCTTAATAGTGTCTGAAACATCACAGCCACACAATAAACATTTGTGAAATAAAGAAATAAATGAATGAACAAGCAAGCATGGCAAAGGTGTACAAGATGTTAAGCATTCGAGTGGTGTAACTGGTCAACATACAGAAGAACTGGTATATTTAAAAGAAGAAAAAAAATTGAGAGAAGTCTTAAAGGACTTGACCGAAATATTACAGAAAGCAAATATCAGTCATATTGATTCAGCTTTCCAATTCTGCTTATCACTCAATCATTTCTTCTCTTCAATCTTCTTGCTATTTGTTTGTGATATATAACATTACCATATAGACTGTTTTAAGTATTTATATAAGGAAGAAGTTTCTATAATTTTGGATAAATTATACATAGTAGGTCATGGAAACTGGAGGAAATTGACTCAAGTCTATTACTGTTTCCATGCAAATAAAGCCTGAAAGGACAAGAGAAACAGCAATTTCAATAAGATATCTGGAGGCAGTCCTTTAGGGTATTTTTCTGATGAACAGCTGAGAATCATCTCCACTTAGCCTTACTTGTGCAGACACATCAAAGAATGGTTCATTTAAACCATGCTAACGCATATAGATACTTACAAAGAAGAATGTTGTACAGCTATTAATGTTCTTTGAATCAAAAAGCAGAGTATATTTTTTGTCAACTTGACCGGTTAAAATAGCTCAGTAATGAAGGATTATCAGTTAGCTAAAATAAAGTTTACTTAGGGATAATAAAATAAACTTCGATATTGATTTGTGAGGACTCTTCGAAAAAGGAAATTCTCTGCAAACATGTGTACTCAATGGACCATCAATAACTGTGGTCTTCTTGCTTCATTTATCCTGGTTTTATCCTAAGTAAAGAGGCTCAAAATAAATATCAGATTCCTAGAGAAAAGTGTAAACAATGTGTCATCCTAATAGACCCCTTTACAGATCCCATTTTAAAAACCTAAACACCTACTTGCCATTTAGTTTTTGTCTCAACTATATTTATATTTGGTATGCATCCCTAAGCAGTTTTCTCAGGAATATATTTTTAGATTGCTGACAAAAATCTCTATTTCCTATACTTAGTACAATTCAATATGGAAGTGACAAAAATAAAATTGTACCTGAACTTTGGAAACTTAAGATTTATTTTAGACTAATGTATTCAGTTTCACCCAAAACTGTGTATTGCAAATTTAAATTAATAGTGATTGGAATTATACTGTTTATTTTATGATACGGCTTCCTCAGAATGGCATAACATTGAAGTTTTATTTCATTTGAACAGAAAATATAGGAATATATAAGTATGACATTAAGTGATATTCTGCCCATAATCCCAATGAAAATTATTTTTAAGATGAGACAGTATTTATGAAAAAATATGGAAGATACAGGGAGCAATTATGTGAATGATAATGGTTACAATGTAAATTATTTCACATGTGCCTGAACGTCAGAAAAATTTAGAAGCAAAAATGTTTTTATTAGGTATTGAGGAGATTTTTAAGTTAAGAATAAGTTATATGACATAAAAATCCAATACATATGCTAATCACTA
Source organism: Meles meles (assembly GCF_922984935.1). Classification (NCBI taxonomy): domain Eukaryota; kingdom Metazoa; phylum Chordata; class Mammalia; order Carnivora; family Mustelidae; genus Meles; species Meles meles. The sequence continues at coordinate 16,347,429 of NC_060082.1, read as the reverse complement.
AAAGCATGTGGAAAAAAATTGTAAGACAGCAAGTTAAATGGGATTGTTTAAAATCTAAAAAAAATATGGTATAGAGAAACTAATAAAATATAATTAATGTAGAAGTGAAAATGTCAAGATACTTTGGATAAGAAACCTTGAAAATTAAGAAAGATCTTGAAAATACATAATTACAAATTTTAAAAATCCACAAATACAGTAACAAACTTCACAGGAAAAAGGGAAGAGCGTCTAAAGAAAACATAATCAGAAATTGGACGAGAAAGCGCCTACTATAATGCTTGCCTGAGTCAGCATATTTTATTATTCTTCCTTTCTTTTTAGAATTAAGTGATCTGACAAACAGAAGAAAAACAAAGCAAAATGTCAAAAAGAGCTTGGAAAAGCTGGTAGATGCTGTCACTATCATTCACACATACATTACAAAAAAGAGGCTTGGTTGACTGTGAGGATAGTGGCTCCCATTTTGAATTTGAGATGCTGAAAGATACCTGATTTGAAAAGTCAGGTAGGCAGGGCTATGGTACTCAGGAAGAAGACCCAGGATACAGATAGGCCTGGTAGTTTTCAGAATATATGGAGATAAGAATGAGTACAGAGGTAAAATGTCTCTTATGTTACTAATCAAAGTGTGGGTCTTCGAGCAGCAGCATTTGGTTCCTCCAGGAACTTGACAGAGAATCAGGATCTTGGACACCACTCTGACCTCCTGGGTCACAACTGCAGCTTAAGAAGATCTACCAGTGACTTGTATGCACATGAACATTTTTGAGAGTTACCAGTCTAGTTACCCGTCTTGAGAGTTACCACTCTCTACTAGTAGAGAGTTACTAGTCTACTAGTCTAACTCTACTTAGAGTTACCCGTCTCACATGAGAAATGAGGGCTCTGTCTGAGGAAAAATACATTCTAAGAAGAGAGATGAAAGAACTACAAATATCAATGTAGAATGTTAGCAGAGATTTAGGAAAACAGAGAGACTGGTTTCATGAAACAAAAGGGAGGCTAGTTTTAAGGAAGAACGAACCATGTCCAACACTTGTAAAAAAAAAAAATCATTAAGATAAACAATGATATGGGACGCCTGGGTGGCTCAGTTGGTTAAGCCACTGCCTTCGGCTCAGGTCATGATCCCAGAGCCCTGGGATCGAGTCCTGCATCTAGCTCTTTGCTCAGCAGGGAGCCTGCTTCTCTGGCTGCCTCTGCCTGACACTCTGCCTGCTTGTGTGTACTCTCTCTCTCTCTCTGACAAATAAATAAAAATCTTAAAAAAAAAAAATAAACAATGACATGCACCCCTAAAATCTGACCATCGAGCAGTCATTAGAAATGTTTCTGGAACAATTTATATTAAGCAGCATTAGAAAGAAGCAGATGTCTATGTCTTAGTAAGTGATTAGGAATTGGAGAATTTAACAAGACAACTAAAGATCACATTTGCAAAATCTTGGTAGTGAAGATAATGGACATCTCATAGTAATGGGAGAGTTGGAGCAATTTTTTTGATGCAGAAGAATTTTTTTTTTTTGAGTAGAACATTCTTTCTTTAAATTTATTCATTTTTTTCAGCGTAACAGTATTCATTGTTTTTGCACAACACCCAGTGCTCCATGCAATACGTGCCCTCCCTATTACCCACCACCTGTTCCCCCAACCTCCCACCCCTGACCCTTCAAAACCCTCAGGTTGTTTTTCAGAGTCCATAGTCTCTTATGGTTCACCTCCCCTTCCAATTTTTTTTTTTTTTATAAACTGATAATGTATTTTTATCCCCAGGGGTACAGGTCTGTGAATTGCCAGGTTTACACACTTCACAGCACTCACGATAGCACATAACCTCCTCAATGTCCATAACCCCCTCCCCCTCTCCCAACCCCACCTCCCCCCAGCAACCCCCAGTTCGTTTTGTGAGATTAAGAGTCATTTATGGTTTGTCTTCCGCCCAATCCCATCTTGTTTCATTTATTCTTCTCCTATCCCCCTAACCCCCCATGTTGCATCTCCATGTCCTCATATCAGGGAGATCAAATGATAGTTGTCTTTCTCTGATTGACTTATTTCACTAAGCATGATACCCTCTAGTTCCATCCACGTCATCGCAAATGGCAAGATTTCATTTCTTTTGATGGCTGCATAGTATTCCATTGTGTATATATACCACCTCTTCTTTATCCATTCATCTGTTGATGGACATCTAGGTTCTTTCCATAGTTTGGCTATTGTAGACATTGCTGCTATAAACATTCGGGTACACGTGCCCCTTCAGATCACTGCGTTTGTATCTTTAGGGTAAATACCCAGTAGTGCAATTGCTGGGTCATAGGGTAGTTCTATTTTCAACATTTTGAGGAACCTCCATGCTGTTTTCCAGAGTGGTTGCACCAGCTTGCATTCCCACCAACAGTGGAGGAGGGTTCCCCTTTCTCTGCATCCTCGCCAGCATCTGTCATTTCCTGACTTAATTTTAGCCATTCTGACTGGTGTGAAGTGATATCTCATTGTGGTTTTGATTTGTATTTCCCTGATGCCGAGTGACGTGGAGCACTTTTTCATGTGTCTGTTGGCCATCTGGATGTCTTCTTTGCAGAAATGTCTGTTCATGTCCTCTGCCCATTTCTTGATTGGATTATTTGTTCTTTGGGTGTTGAGTTTGCTAAGTTCCTTAAAAATTTTGGATACTAGCCCTTTATTTGATATGTTGTTGATGCAGAAGAATTTTATCTAAAGAAAAAGAAGTCAGAAGAAAAGCAGCTGGTTGCTAGACCAAAATCATTACAGCAGAAGAACAGTGTTAGAATAAGATCTCAAGGGGGTTGTTGGCTTTGGGAAGAGGAAGATGTCACTGCCTCTGAATTAGAACTGAGGGATCTAAGGACCAGTGGAAAATGTGTGTGCTTACACATAATATATTTGCATTACATGGAAAAAGAAGTTAATAGAACAAGAAAAATTAAGGAGGTTAAGAGGCTTTCCAACTATTTATATTTATGTTTCTCTGGAAAAGAGTAAGATAGGTTATGCATTTATGAGCCTGAACGCTAGAATCAAATTAGTTGAGTTGAAGCCCAGTTCCTCAACCTTTCTTACATCCAATTTTCTAACCTGCAGGATGGGAATCATAATCAAACCTTTATATCAAAAGCAAACTACAGAAAGTGTTCATATGTGAATAAAACTGAAATGAATTACTTCAAGTAAATGGAGAAGGTCACAGAAATTTCCAGTAGGCTGGACAGCTGAGATTGGAAATGGGTGAGTTCAATGGCAGATGAGGTACCAGTGTATCTCATCTCATCTCCTCACCAGCACCAGGTTCATTCCTTCCTCTACTATCCCATCTCCAACCAGGAAGGAGGTCAAAGAAGTTGAGAAAAGCTGGAGGCTGATGGCTGAAATCTTGAGACCTATAATATTTAGAAGCCTACTGATAAGAAGCAACCAGAGAAATACAGGAGGGTCAAAAGATGGCAGAATCAGGGGCACCTGGGTGGCTCAGTGGGTTAAGCCTCTGCCTTCGGCTCAGGTCATGATCTCAGGGTCCTGGGATCGAGTCCCGCGTTGGGCTCTCTGCTCAGCAGGGAGCCTGCTTCCTCCTCTCTCTCTCTCTCTCTGCCTGCTTATCTGCCTACTTGTAATCTCTGTCTGTCAAATAAATAAATAAAATCTTTAAAAAAAATGGCAGAATCAAAGACAGAAGAATTTTATGAAGAGGGAAAGTAAATGGTCAACAATGGCAAATGTTTCAGAGATCAAGTTAAATATAGAAGTATTTTGGGGGATTTAAATTGCAGCATTAGGGCTGCAATTTAGACGTGAATATTCACACTCATATGCATATGGATGTGTGTGTAAATGTGTACGTGCTGTCGTGGTTGAAGGATGTATAGTTATAAAATGTAGAAAATACTGCCCATGTAATCTCAAGACAGGCAAGTACTACCCCAGGGAGCTCTTATTCATTATGACATAAATTCTATGGAATTGGCAATCAAATCTGTAGCGGTAATCACTGAAGATGTAAGAATGGATAAACTCTCTGGATCTGAAAATGCCGAAAAAGAACATCTGAAAGGGAGATTTGTCAAGCTTTCACAACTACAGTATTATTCCAGAAATGAACAAGAGATAAATACAATGACCAAGCAATGACCCACCTGTGGAAGATGAGCTTAATAGGACAAGGTGTGCAGTGAGTTCTGTAGGATCAGCCATGGAGAGACATGAAGAGAGTGCCCAGTTGGTATGGGACATATAAGCCAACATAGCTAGAGGCAGTTTGCTGTTTAAGGAAGGCAATGGCATGGGCGTTGCTGATTACAGAGAGCAAGCTGGGTAGCAATCCTTGAGCTAACTCTTAGACAAATTGGGAGTTACTGTTAGAGCAGAGGCTGTCCTGCAGAGGGACAGTGATGGCTCAGAAGGTATGTCAGCTGGAGAAATGTCTATGAAGGAAATTTCAGAATGAAAGCATGGAATAAACCAGGATAGAATCGTTTTCAGCAAATAATGATGCTCATTTATTCTCATGTGCAGAGGAGATAGAAGTGTATAGCAAGGACTCCCTGTTTTTCAAAGGTCACATTGTTCCATTCTCTCCTCTGATGCAGTCTTCACTAATTGATAATAGTTTCTGATTATACTAAGCCCAGACACACCTCGGATTCTTTCTCCACCTAGTGAGTGAGTGGTTCAGGCAATTTGTCTGTTGAAGACAATTTGCCCACAAAATAAAACTTCACTGCCATTCACAGTTTGACTTTCAAGAAGGATAAAAGAACACATAAAAAAGAGGTCTGATCGATTGCTAATGTGGATATTTGTACTAGGAAAGTTGCAGAGGGACAGATGTGTAGAGAACCAACTTGAGATGCTGAAATAATACAGAAAGTAGGAAATAAGTAGAGGTAAGAGGAAAGCAGTATGCATAGTGATTTAAAGCGTATCTTTGCCCTCCTAGGCATTTGCTAGTATTGGCTTAAGAAACAAGAGCATTTTGTCATTGGGTTAGAAATTAAGAATTTGCTAAATTGATGTGCTTGGTTTCTTTACTGGTCTACTCCCTTGGTAGTATGAGAGATCACAGTTCACTATCTAAGTAATTATGTGCGTTTATGGTTGCTCTTTGTGCTATGCGCAAATATCAAGAATCACATTTTAAGAACACTTCAAATTTTCAAATAACTTTGAACTCAAAGGTGTTGTGGCAACATCTGCAACAAGAACCCAAACTGGCATTTGCTATGATGAAGGTGCATCTCAAGGTCGCCGTTAACATGATCTAAAGGAAAATCAAAATGAAATTCCCAAATTCCCCTTTTGAAACCAAAGAGGTTTTCTTTATATGTTTAAGTTTGTTAATTGCAAATCCAAGCCCTTTTCCCTGAAGCCCTTCATTGTAATACAGGCTTTAGCTCAATTTGATCTCATAAGGATTCTTCTGAAAACTATAGCCTGTAACAATTGGGTTTTACTATTTAAATAATTACTGCAATATATCAAATATTATCACATAACATAATAAAAATGTAAAGATTAGTTGCAAATGACTAAAAAAAAGATGGTTCCTGAAAAGAAAACATGACTATAAAGTAGCCTTCAGAAAAGAAGGGGCAATATCCCAGCCACACAGTGCCCGATAATAGCTTGACACTTACAGGTGGGACTAGAGAAAAAAGGATGAAATAATGAGTTAGGAAAACCATGCAAGTCAGGTACAAAAATCAAATGATGAAAGAAGTTTCTGTGTTCTACTCGTTGTAAGATACAAGAAGAGTAATTCTGTATGCAATTTTATTTTTGTATCACTTTAGAAGAACAAAAAGAGAAGAAAATGACTGAATTTCTTATTGTATTTAAGTTGGACCTGTGTTGCACCTAGCTAGATAAATAAGTAAGAAAGTAAGTAAGTAAGTAAGTAAATAAATAAATAAATAAGATCTAGAAAGTGGTTGGCTAGAGGGAGCAGAGAGAGGGCAGAAGCCATATTTCTCAGGTAAGTAAAGTTTTCTTAACCCCAAACACAACATTTATCACTATAGGCAACAGGGATACTGTTGGGCAACACGACACAAAAGCTGTAAGTTTCTAAAATTCCAAGGAGAATTTTCTCTAAATCATTCTGTCTGAGAAAATCTCCACTTAACATCATGTATTTACGAGAAAATCAGTTGCTAAGAAACAGAAGAGAGAGAAATTGATAGTAGAACACTGTTATCTCCTTCTCAAGATTTCTTGTGCAATTTCTGTTTTTATTTAATTTCTACATCTTTACCTTTATATGTATTTGAATCAAGATAATATTTAGTGCAAAATAGTCATGACATTTCATGATAACAATGTTATAATTAAAAATTATTCTCAATATACATGCTCTTCATCTCTTTATAATTTCTATTTGAAATTTTATCTTTTATAATGTTAATCTTTTAGCTTCTGCTTTCCTTTAGAATGCATTTCACTTTCAAATGCCCCCCCCACATTCCTTCTACATTTCTGTGTATATTTTCTGTTTATAGTTGGATTCATTATGGATCTGGTTTGCAAATTTCAACGTTCAATATTTATTCGCTCCAAAAGAATACTTTTTCTGCGTCCACTGCTGTTCTATTAAGTGGTGATACAACGTGAATAAACCAAAGTTTATGTTCTAATGGGAAGAAGCTGACCATAAAGAAACAACACATCTGTAAGATGTCAAAGCAAGGTAGAGCAAAATTGTGCATCTCAGGTAGGTGGCATTTGCACAGAGCCTCAAAGGGACCAAGATTTCTGAGTATTTGCTGAAAGAGAATCCCAAGCCAAAGTTACAAAGTGTTCGCAGGTGGCCAAAATGGGGAGAAGAGACCGAGCAAGGAGAAGCGAAGTAAGAGAGGTCAGAAAAGTCATGGAGTTTAAGACCAGGTACAACTGTTCAGTGCCTGGAGAAAGACCTTAAGAAATTCTGGATAAGACAAACACCTCAAGGCAGAGGAATGGACTACACTGACATATTAAAAGGATTATTTGGGCTGCCACATGAAGATACTTTTTTAGAAGATGTAGAGTAGTAAGATCATTTAAGAAGCTATTTACATGAATCCAGGTCAGGTGGATAGTAAGTTGAACCAAAGGGCTAGCACAGAAGACTGTGGGAAATGGTTGAAATCTGGATCTGTTTTGAAAGAAGAGCTGACAGGATTTGAGAATCAATGAGCTTTATGTGTGAAAAAGAAAGATCAAGGCCAGGCAATTGGAGCTGTGATTCTGTTGATTAAAACAAGGGCTTCTGGGAAAGAAGGGTCTAGAGACAACTAATATTTCCATGTTTCTATGAGGGCTTAAAAATGGGCAGAGAAACTGAACAGACATTTTTCCAAAGAAGACATCGAAATGGCCAACAGCTACATGAAAATATGCTTAACATCACTGGTCATCAGAGAAACACAAATCAAAATCCCAGTGAGGTATTATTATTTCACACCCATTAGAATGATTGTCATTATGAAGAGAAGAGATAACAAGTGTTGGCAAGGATTCGGAGAAAAGGGAATCTTTGAACAGTGTTGGCGGGAATGTAAATTGATTTACCCACTTTGGAAAACAGTATGGAGATTCCTCAAAAAATTAAAATAAAACTACTATGTTATCCAACTACATAGTCCCACTTCTGGGACTATATCTAAAGGAAATGGAAACAGAATATTGAAAAGATACCTGCCCTCCCCTATTAATAGCAGCATTATTGATAACAGCTAAAATTTGGAAAAAATCTACCCATCCACAGATGAATGGTAAAGAATACACATGCACACACGTACACGCAGATCTTCCTTAGCTACAATGGGGTTGTATCCCAATAAACCCATCACAAATTGAAAATATCAAAGTTGAAAATGTACTTAATACATCTAGCCTATCAAACATCACAGATTAGCCTAGTCTACCTTAAATGTTCCTGGAACACTTATACTAGCCCACAATTGGACAAAATTATCTAATACAAGCCTATTTTGTAATTATGTATTGAATACCTCATGCAATTTATTAAATACTGTACTGAAAATGAAAAACAGAATATGTGTAGGCAGGCAGAATGGTTATAAGTGTATCAGTTGTTTATAATTGTGATCACATAGCTGACTGGGAGTTGTCCAGCACAAGAGGGTATCATACAGCATACTGCTAGCCCAGGAAAAAAAATCAAAATTCAACACACAATTTCTACTGAAGATGTATCACTTTCTTACCATTGCAAAATTTAAAAATCATGAAGTCAAACCATCATAAATTAGGAACCGACTCTCTATATAATGGAGTATTACCAGGCTATGGAAAAGGAGAAATTGTCATTTGCAACAACATGAAAGAACTTTGAGGACAATATGTTTCAGAAGGTAAGCTAGAGAGGGAAAGATAAATACTGTATGATATCACTTATATGTAGAATCTAAAAATCTGAACTTGTAGAAACAGGGAGTAGAGTGGTGGTTGGTTGGGGTTAGGGGTGGGGGAATTGGGGACATGTTAAAGTATATACATTTTCAGTTACAAGATGCATAAATCCTGGAGATCTAATACACAGCAGAGTTATTATGATCAGTATTGTACATTTCAAAGTTCCTGGGAGACCAGATCTTAAATATTCTTACCGCAAAAAAAAAGAAATGATAATTATGTGACATGATAGAGATAACGTTAGCTAATGCTACCCTGGCAATCACACTGCAATATATAAATTCAATCAACACATCGTGCATCTTAAAATTATGCAACGTTATATGTCAATTATATCTCAATAAAAATACTTATGTAATACTTATGTAAATTTTTAAAACTTATGTAAATTTTAAAATAGGAACTTGTGGAGTCTCCTCTTTGGCCATATTATTCTCACAAAGACACACTTGGCAGATTCTCCTTTCATTCACCATGCCATACATTTGCCAGGTTTTTTTACCCTGGCAACTCATATCTCCGGTTCTGCTTACTATTTTATGGAATATATAAATATTTTATTGATGATTTCCTCAACTCTGTTTTCCCTTTAAAGTCACTGTAGAACTTATTATTTGGCTATTGACCCCATCAGCCAGTTTCCTAATTTTCTTTTCTATTACACTTCCCGGCATTGCTTTCCTTTACTCTCTGTGAGTTTCCCCAAATTCACCTTCAAGCATTCTGTGTTTCTCATTTTCTTCTTTCCCTGTTGCTATTTCCAAAAGTTCCATTTTGTTCTTCGAATATTTCTTTCTTATAACATTCTGTACCTGCTTAAATAATGCAATATCTTTATTTATTTACCTGAAGCTATTATGCAAATAGTTTTTCAAGTTTTCCTGTCGTATAAAACAGAGCTCTGTTTTCTCAAAATTGCTTTGACTTATTTATGCATTTATTTTGTTCTGTCTTTTCCTTATTAGAGATTTCCCTCAGATATCTGGTAATTTTCATTGTCTGCTAATGCTTAATATGAAAAAAGGTGATTAGAAGTATTGCTCATGTTGTTAGGTCATTGAAATGATGCAGTGACTCAGTGGGGCACTGTGGTAGAGAATCTCTCTAACAATAGTAGAATCAAGAATTTAACTAATCTTCAAAGAGATTTAAAGCATCCCTCCTTCCGTTATTCCATGTCTCCTTCATCTTTAAGTCCAGAGGCAACCATTAGTGTTAGTTCCTGAGCACTGTGACAATTCTGTGTTGTATATCAAGCTGGTTTTCTATTTTCCCCATTACTCTCTATGGTTCAACTTCTATTTAATCATTAAAGCTGTTACCATTTATCCACTTGCTCTTTGATAATCAACTTCCTCCACAAATGTTTGCTGTATTTTTCCATTCTCGTTTCCACATAATTATGACTTTTATGCTTTTAAAAAATTGCCTTGTCAGTAGTTTCAAACTTTAGGTCTTAGAAGTGTAGAAATGTAGTAGGTTGCCATTTTTAATGGGAACTCCTCTGCATAGCCAGCTCAGCCGTAGCAACATCTTCCTAGGAACAACGGCAAAGGCAAGGGAAGCAAGGGCAAAAATGAACTATTGGGATTTCATCAAGATCAAAAGTTTTTGCACAGCAAAGGAAACAGTTAACAAAACCAAAAGACAACTGACAGAATGGGAGAAGATATTTGCAAACGACATATCAGATAAAGGGCTAGTATCCAAAATCTATAAGGAACTTAGCAAACTCAACACCCAAAGAACAAACAATCCAATCAAGAAATGCGCAGAGGACATGAAGAGACATTTCTGCAAAGAAGACATCCAGATGGCCAACAGACACATGAAAAAGTGCTCCACGTCACTCGGCATCAGGGAAATACAAATCAAAACCACAATGAGATATCACCTCACACCAGTCAGAATGGCTAAAATGAACAAGTCAGGAAATGACAGATGCTGGCGAGGATGCGGAGAAAGGGGAACCCTCCTACACTGTTGGTGGGAATGCAAGCTGGTGCAACCACTCTGGAAAACAGCATGGAGGTTCCTCAAAATGTTGAAAATAAACTTGTGCATTTTTAAGACATTATTTAATTTGTGTTTCTTAAAATGATGAAGTCAAACATGAAATTGCAGTCTCAAGGCTCACATTTTACACTCTCCCACATTGTTCCCATCCTTTACTTGGTGAATATTGTTGGTAAGTAAAATATGAGGTTTGGTGTGAGGATTATCACATCAATATTGTTGTTTATTTTCACAAACAATCCTATGTGAAGTATTTGGATATTTGATTTTAAATTATTTTTATTTTTTATGAGTCCTTTAGTAAACACCTATTTTTTAACAGGGTTATCTTCTAATTTTTTCTAGACTTTCACTAGTAGTAGGGGCACCTAGGTGGTACAGTCATTTGAGGCTCTGACTCTGGGTTTTGTCTCAGGTCGTGACCTCAGGGTCATGAGATCGAATCCCACATTGGAAATCCCACTCTGTGAAGTCTGCTTGAGATTCTTTCTCCCTCTTTCTTTGCCCCTCCCACTCATGCTCTCTCCCTCTCTCTAAAATAAATAAATAAATCTTTAAAAGAAAGGAATTCACTAGTAGTATATTTCTTACTTTTATATTCACATATAAAAGGCAGCTTGGCTGACCTAAAATTATCAAGTCAGGATAATTTTTTGTGAATCTCATCAGACTCTTCACCACCCTCTCCCATTTGGCTATTATAGCAGAGCAATCTGAGGGGGTCCAGATTTTCTGACTCATTTTGATGTTTGTTATAGTTTTAATTATTACCAGTGATTCATTTGTTTGTTTTTGTCGTTGATAGTATTGCCCTAAGACCAGGGAAATAGAAGTTTCGGGTATTAGCCTCTTCTCCGTGTAATAAAAATAATTTTTGAAAGTTCATTAATGGATTATGATCACCGGAATTATGAAGGAGAAATTCTTGATCTAAACTGATAATTTCTGCCCTCTTCCTCCATTCCCCACCACCAGGCCACGATAGATGAGGTTAAGAGTACTTTAGTATGTGCAGAACAAAACCAGAGAGAAAAAAGTGGTTTTACCTTTTTCCCTTTTTTTACTCCTCCAAATCACCCAAAGTGGAAGTCTAGACAGACTAGGGTCGTAGGTACAGGGTTGCCTCCAGCATCTCTTCTCCCCATGTGTTTTCGGAGGTACTTGGAACTGTCCGGGCAGTTCAGTTAGAAATGTGAAATGAGGTGGGATAAGGGTAGCAGAGAAATCTATCTGATCTGGCTCCTGGAGGAACTTGACTTGTTTGCTTCTGCCTATCCCAACAGATTCCTGTCCAAATCAAGTTACTAGGGCTTACTTGGGGGCAGAGAACATTTCCTTTAGCCTCCATATAACAAAAATGTGCCCAGGGAATAAGCAACAGAGATCAAACTTTGGTCAAAGCTTAATTTATGATTTCAAACCAGTCAGAGCTATGGTCGCTGGTCCTCCTGTTCTGGTGCCACAAACGCTAAAAAGAAAGACGGTTCATAGGTATTTTCAATGAGGGCTACCAGTCAGACACTATTTTGAACCAAATATTTCTCAGAAATTTTTGATGTTTTACGGAACAGTATGCAACTGCACAAACAACAACAAACTAGAACGAGATACTCCTTCTTTAAGTGCCGTACCCACTGGATATATCACCTTTCCCCCTCATTTCTCCTACTGTATACCAACCACTTGGTGAATTCTTGCTATTCTTTATTTTTTCTTTAAGATTTTATTTATTTGACAGAGAGACAGTGAGAGACAGGAACACAAGCAGGGGGAGTGGGAGAGGGAGAAGCAGGCTTCTTGTAGAGCAGGGAGCCTGATATGGGGCTTGATCCCAGGACCCTGGGATCATGACCCAAGTCAAAGGCGGACACTTAATGACTGAACCACCCAGGCACCCCCAAATTCTTGCTATTCTTTAAAGAATTTAATATCTAGTCCCTTAACTTCTTTAAATCCAAATGCTAACTAATATTAACTGTTATACCAATGTCTATTCTTAAAATGCCATAGTGTAGCCCTTATATGATAATCCCAATTAATTTGTTGTCTCCTAAATCTGTTCTGGATTATATTATCACCCCAAACTAATCCTGATCTAGAATCATACATTTCAAGTAGAACAATTCTCCTATGCTTCCAGTTTATTCATCTCAGTGCTTTTTTATTTAACGTTACCAAGATGTGTAGTTCAAAAAGTCTTCATTCTTTTTCTTTTTCTTTTTTGGCTCATCTTCATTCTCCACCCAACCTGGGCAAGTAGGAAGCAGTTTGTGAAGCTGAGATACTAACAAAAGAAGCTTGTCAGTCGAGAGCAAAGAGCACCATGACCATCTGACAAAATCAAGCAGAAAAATGGCTGAAAGGAAGCAACCAGGTGTGAAACAGTTAGCCAGAAGACACCAGGGAAACTCGGAATGACTAGATTCCAAGCCAAGGGGGAGGGGCAGTCTAGAAGACTACTTTTTCTAAGGTATTTGCACTTATGTGTATAGGATCAGAGGAAAAATGTAGGGAGGGAATAAAATCCTAAATTCTGTGTCTGTGGGGCTCTTGTCTCCTAAACAAAAAAGATCCATATTCTTGAAGGACATATCACCCAGGTATGACTAGACAAGCAAGAAATAACTTACCTGGGACAAATTAGTCAACTACTATATGTCTCTTTACTCATCCATTAAATAAGGATATTAAGAGTATTCTCATTACAGGCTTGCTGGTAACTAATCCAACTAATATGTGTAAAGTGTTAAGAAAAGTCCTAGGCCTTGTAAGGAGTGTAAGAAATGTTAGCCATTGTAACTATAATCCAATTATAGTGAGATCTCATGAACCATCTCTGTCCCACAGTAGAGAATACCACTCGGGTTGTTAGTATTCTTCCAAATTCCATTTTATATATATGTCCCCAAAAGGGCAAATACAGGAAAATCCCCTTCTGACAAGGAAAAGAGCATTAATGTGGCTGTAGATTAATTCGTAGTCACTTAAAATGTCATACATTTTCTGTGCCCTTCCAAGCTCTCCTTCCCCTGACCTGGCAGACATTCTGACTTAGGCTGAAGGGCAAGTAGCCTATCTCATCCACTTTGTCTAGATTTCATGCACTGCTCTTTCACATAACATGGAAATAGCAAAACCGATTACAGATTCAATGATATTTCAATCCAGTCAGTGTCAATTTATTCAACATAAACATTTAATTGTATCTTGATTCTCAATTAAAGAAAACTTTTCTTCCCCCCAGGGGAAACAAAGAAAAACAAAAACAAAATAAAACAAATTCTCTACCACATGGTAGAAATGTATCAGTTATGATTAAACAAGTGTAATTAAAGTATTACATCTCATGCAAGGATTCCTACAGCCTATGTGCATACAAAAGAAATTAAGTTTGGAAAAAAAAAGGAACAAAAATCAAAATTACAATGTAAAGAAGCCAAACGCAGCTTATTGGAGAATTACACAGAATTTTGTACCATCACTCTGCCTCCCTATGTGAATTTTGAAAATGACATGTTACTAATATGAAAACATTAGATTTTCAACTAAGTTATTAAAGTCAGTTTTTCTGTGTCACAACAATCTCGATTTGTTAAAGGAAAAATACTGAAGAATTCTGTGATGCCTCGATTCAATGTGTTTTATTTCTCTTATACATGCAAATTATCTGTGAATAAATTTCTGCCCCCTCAAAGAGCATGACATTTTAAATATATATAATGTAAATATCATACAAAAACAATTTAAATAGATAAAAATCCATCTAAAAATCTAAATGCAAATTGCAAAGATCCAAATGAATTGATATACATTGAATCCCCTATGGCCTATTTCTGGTAAAGAAATGAGGAAATCCAGAGCTATGGCTTCAACAACCTGTACACAAAAAAAGTCATTATATGGCTTGAAAAACTTCACTAACCACATATCCTGTTCACAAACAAAACTATTGTTGATTATATTGAAAGAATCCTGTGTGCAAAGATTGTAAAATCAAGTCATGTTCTGTGAAAAATACTTTTAGAGCTTTTATTTAAGTCTTTGAGTCATAAAATTGCACCTGCATTGGAAATGGGTTTTACCCATCATCCCAAGTACTCAGTTAAGTCAACGTGTGCATAATTGTATCAGCAACTGCAATAGAAGCACTGGAGTGAATTTTTTAAAAATCTGTCAGAATTGTAATGGAAAAACAATTTGCAGAAATATTCTGTGTTCACTTTAAAGTACCACATCGTACTTGCTTGAATATTCCATTTTATTTTCCACTAAAAATAAACCCATTATGAAATTTAATGTCATTTTCTCATATTGAGCTTGAGCACTATAACATATATCTTCACGAAATGTTCAAGTTTTACAGTTTTTCACTTTCATTTTGAACATTACAATAGTAAAGCAGAAGTCTAATTCATGGGAAGGTATTGATATAAGCCTATGACATGACAGCAATCTCATTAAAAGTACATCTGATTAATTTAAGGACTTGAAAAGTCCACAAAATTTAAGCAAGCAAATCATCAGTTTTGTTAGGAAGTCTTACCATCTCATGCTTGTCACAGGGGTTAGTACAGTGGAAAGTAGGTCAATAAAAAATATACAAATCAGAGCACACAGAGGAAAAAAAAGGATATACAATACCAACAAAAGTCAATCGGAGAAAGACAACTATCATATGATCTCCCTGATATGAGGACATGGAGAAGCAACATGGGGGGTTAGGGGGATAGGAGAAGAATAAATGAAACAAGATGGGATTGGGAGGGAGACAAACCATAAATGACTCTTAATCTCACAAAACAAACTGGGGGTTGCTCGGGGGAGGTGGGATTGGGAGAGGGGGAGGGGGCTATGGACATTGGGGAGGGTAAGTGCTATCGTGAGTGCTGTGAAGTGTGTAAACCTGGCGATTCACAGACCTGTACCCCTGGGGATAAAAATACATTATATGTTTATTAAAAAAAAAAAATTTGGAAGGGGAGGCGAACCATAAGAGACTATGGACTCTGAAAAACAACCTGAGGGTTTTGAAGGGTCAGGGGTGGGAGGTTGGGGGAACAGGTGGTGGGTAATGGGGAGGGCACGTTTTGCATGGAGCACTGGGTGTTGTGCAAAAAGAATGAATACTGTTACGCTGCAAAAATAAATAAAATGGAAAAAAAAATGAAAAAAAAAAAGATTAACATATATAACAAATTTTGTTCAACTTAAATATGCCAAACTTAGAGGGTACTTTAAAGCATTAAAATTATATATATTTTTTAAAAGCTCAAAGTCAGAAATCTAGACATTCATTTCAAGATGCAAGATAATAATAGAAAATAGTAGAAATAAATAATAGAAAATTAAAACCAGTAAAATGGGAAAAAGAAATTCTTGAGAAAATAAGTCAAAGTAGAAAACATACAACAAAAAAAAAGAACTAAGCCAAAGACGATAGTTGGAAAAATCTAATAAGGTTGATAAATCACTGCAACTGTCTACAAAGAAATAAGAGAGAAGACAAAACTTTTCAAAATCAGGAATGAAAAAGAGGACATCTGTATAGAACAGATATAAGATTACAAAAGGATATTGTAAAATGAGTTTTATCCACAAAGTTAAAATCTTTTATGAAATGGACAAATATCTACAAAGACTCAACTTACTAAAGCTAAAACATAATGAAATAGAAAGTGTGGATAATGCCCTATAAAAGAATATCCTATACCAAAGAATAATTTTCCCATAAAAGTGAAGTCAGTATTTAAACTGCAAGGAAAGATCCAGATCTAAATGGTTTTACTGGTAAATGATTCTAGACTTTTAGGGAACAAATAACATTAACATTCCAAACATTTATTTAGAGAATGAAAAAGGACACTCACTTCATAGATCTTTTTATGAAATTGGCACAATCTTGATACCAAAACTTGGCAAGGATTTCAACAAAGGAAAATTTCAAACCAATGTTTCCCATGAACATAGCTGCTAAAATCCCAAATAAAATACTAACAAAATTAATAAAGTTGTATTCATCTTTATAAAAAAAAGTACATCAAAATCAAGTTGGATTTATTCCAGAAATTAAATCTCAGTTTTCATTCAAAAATCAAAAATTAATCATAATTCGTCATGTCAATGAGATAAAGGAAAAAATGAAACAATCATCTCAATATGTGTAAAAAGACCATTGATATAATTTAACACAAATTCCTTGAGTTAAATATTTTAAGGACAATAATAGTAGAAGTAAACTTCTGACTAAGAGTATCTATCAAACTTCATACCTGAGTATGAAATATAAAATACATTATATGTTTATAAAAAAAAAAATTGGAAGGGGAGGCAAACCATAAGAGACTATGGACTCTGAAAAACAACCTGAGGGTTTTGAAGGGGCGGGGGTGGGAGGTTGGGGGAGGGCACGTATTGCATGGAGCACTGGGTGTTGTGCAAAAACAATGAATACTGTTACGCTGAAAAAAATAAATAAATTTAAATTAAAAAAAAATATTGAAAGTTTTCCCATGAGATCAAGAGAGATCAAGATATCTATTATCATGTTTTCAATGTAATACTGTAGTACAGCTTTTAGTCAGTGTAAAAGGGCAAGGAAATTAATAAGATTCAAGGATTAGAAACAGATAAAATTGTCATTTTTTGCAGATAGCAAGACTATGTATGTAAACAAGTATAAAACTATTGGCATGAATTAAAATTAAATCATTCTCCTTATATATATATGCGCATGTGTGTGTATATTTGTATATACGTGTGTATGTGTGTACATGTATATACACATGAACACATGGAGATTTGGGGACATATACACATGGAATATACATGCATATACATATAGAGATGGAATATATAGTTGTATATGAATGTATATTTCTATGTATTATTTATATTTTAAAATATATATACAAATAATTATATAAATAATTGCATATATGAACGTAATTATAACTATTTATTATTATAGATGTTATTATAGATTATGTATTATGGAATACACATGGAATATATTCCCTATGTATATGTATATTCCATATGTATCCCGTAATACATAATATATAATAGCATCTATAATAATCTATAATAGCATCAAGAAACATCAAATATTAAAGGATAAATCAAGCTTTGCGCAGTGGCAGTATCGTAGCCAATGAGGTTTATCCGAGGCGCGATTATTGCTAATTAAAGGATAAATCATGTAAAAGTCATAAAAGGTATCTATAGTAAAAATAATAAATACTGTCAGTAGATGACCTAAACAAACAGAAGTATATATTATGTTTACAGGTTTGAAAATTCAGTTTCTAAATGGAACTTTAGATTCAATATAATCTGAACAATAATCTCAGGATAAATTTTCAGAATAGATAATTTCTAAAATGCATTTGGAAAGGTAAAGGCTGGGAAAAGTCAGGAAAATCCTGAAGAAGGAAAAACAAAAGGAAATTATTCCACTGGATGCTTGATTCCAAATATGGACACGCAGAAAAATGGAAAAAATGGAGAAGCCAGAAACAGAACTATACCTACCCTGCCAATTGATCTTAAACAAAGATGGCATGAGAGAGCTTATGAATAATACCCATTTGGCCAACAAATATATGAAAGAGTGTTCAATCACCTAAGTTATCAGGGAAAAAAGTCAAAATTTTAATAATAATGAAACAATAATCAAATACACAAAATGGCTAAAGTTAAAAGGGCTGACAGCAGTTATTGCCAAGGATATTTAGGACAAAAGTAAGATCTCTTACACATTTCTGTTGGGAAGGTTAATTTGTACAGACACTTCTGAAAACCATTTTTGTACTATCTGCCAAAGTTGAAAACATACATAGCCCATCCATTAGCCAGTAAATCCACTCCTAAATATCTACCCAAACAAGAGCATACAAAATGTACAAAAATGTACACAGCAGTTTTATAAATAATAATACTTACTTGGAAACAACCCAAATATCCACCAGCTGTATGTTGAATGAATATATTGTAACCATACAATAGAATACTAAGCAGAAGAGAAAATAAATGGACTGTTGTATCCCGTAGTACCACAAATGTATCAAATGAGCATAATACTGAGGGAAAGAAACCAGAGACAAAAGGATACATTCTGAATAATTTCATTCATATAAATTCCAAAAATTCTCAAAACTAATCCTATAAGTGGTCAGACTTACAAGGTTCAGAAGGGGTGAGGGTTGGGAGGAGTCAAGAGGGTGTCCTACAGTGTGTTCTTGCTACTGAATTCCTTGACCTGCATGCATGACCATTTTTTTGAACTCATGATTTGTACACTGTTCCGTTATTTTCAAAGATGAGAAAACTTCATGAGGGTGTTTATTTGAACTAGACAAACAAATGTGCCTCATGTCCTAAACTCTGAAAAATCTTAGAGTATATAAAGGTCTTTTCCAAGTAAAGATCAAAGAAAAATATATAATCTTTCCCTACTTTTACATAGATAAAGGAGAAAAGAGTCAATAACAATAGCATTACAAATAACACTGTTCTAGATAAAAATGTTAACTGATAATATTATATTGAATCAGTTGTAGTAAAAGCAAGATACTCATTTGGGCACTGCTGTTAAGCAATATTGTTAGAATAGAGTTTATGTTCCATAAACATGATCCAAAGCTACCATTTCCTTTTCATCATTGTCGGTTTCAAAATATCTCTTCCTGATTTTAATATTCTTATTATATTTATATTGCAAATTGCATTAAAGTTTTGAAAAAAATCAATTGGTTTTTAGATGAATTAAAAACATAGGCACTTACCTTTTGGCTGTAACTTATCATCGAATGTATCAGAGGGTGCAGAAAATTATGTATATCTCTAATAAATAAACTTTAATGTGGTATAGCAAATTACAAATAAATAATTGAAAGAAATAGTTGTTTTTAATCATATCTTAATGCCTTGGGTATGAAAAATTCTAGTGCAGGTGATTACAGTCTTTTCTGGCACATCATGTTCAGGCTAAAGCAAATACACTGCGTTCACTTACATGATCAATTTCAGTTATTCTCTCTCTATTACAAGACAGTACTCCAGAGTGCCTGGGTAGCCCAGTCAGTTCAGTGTCCATCTCTTCAAAAGAAGAGACTCGGGTCATGATCTCAGGGACCTGAGACTGAGTGCTCTGTAGGGCTCATGGCACTGGGCATGGAGCCTCCTTGGGAGTCTCTCATCCTCTCCCTCTGCCCTTCCTGCCTCTGCTTCTGCTCTTTCTTTCTCTCTTTAAAGACAAAGACAAAAACAAAAACAAAAACAGTACTCCACCTCTAGTAAGCAATTGATGCTGTATTTAATCAAAACTGAAAAAGTCTCCAGTATATCAGAAGAACTAAAATTCTACTGAAATCATACATTTTTCAGGTTCCTAGACCCAAATCCAATATATATGTGTGGAAGGGGTTTCCCCATACCAACAAGCAATTCTCAGACACCAGCAGCATACAGGAGAATTCAATTCAATTCTGACACTATCTACCTAGAGATACCATGATATCCACAGGTGAAGAGTTCCGCCCTACAAGACTGCACCTTCCCCCACTTCAGATATTAGTTGCAAGTCCATAACTCCACCCTTGGATTTGATTAATTTGCTGTAAGAGTTCACAAAACTCAGGAAACCCATTTACTCACTAGATTACTAATTTATTGTAAAAGGGTACAACTCAGAATTAACCAGATGGAAGAAATGCTTAAGGCAGTATCTGTGGGAAGGGGTGTAGAGTGTCTATGTTCTCACCAGTTACACCATTCTCCTCAAATCTCCATGTGTTCACCAACCCAGAAGCTCGCCCATCTGTTTGTTGTTTGTCTGTCTGTTTACGGAGGACTTATTACATAGACCTGGTGGATTAAATCATTGGCGTTGGTAGTTGATCCAACCTCCAGCCACTCTCCCCTTCCCGGAGCTGTTTATTTAAGTCTTCTTTGATTTCACTTGGCGTTCTATAGTTCTCAGCCAAGAAGACTTAATGTATGTGGTTATGTTTATAACTATGTTTTAGGTGTTGTTAACATTAAAGTTTTTACTTAATTTCTATGTCTAATTGTTTATTATTTTAGCATATCTGGATTGTGAACACAGAAACATTTCTTTTAAAGATGTTAAAGACAGGGAGAAAAGAGCTAAATTTTTCAGAAAGCAGTAGATAGGAGCACCCAGGTGGCTCAGTTGGTTAAGTGGCTGCCTTTGGCTTAGGTCATGATCCCAAGGTCATGGGATTGGGCTTCCTGCTCAGTGGGAGAAGGGAGGGCTGTTTTGTCCTCTCCCTCTGCCTGCTGCTCCACCTGTTTGTGCTCTCTCTGTGAAATAAATAAATAAAATCTTTTTTAAAAGGATCACATAGATATCTGATTTCTCAACAGCAACAACAAATTTTAAAAAATGCAAGTTTTTTTCCCCCAAAGGATATAAAGGTTTCCATAATTCTTCCATCTAATATAAGACAATGTGGTAGGAAAAATGACTTCTCAAGATATCTACTCCTAAATCCTTAGAATTTGTGATTATATTACCTTATGATACAAATGGGACTTTGCAGATATTTTTTAAAGTTAACAACTTTGAGGTGGGAAAACTATCATGAATTATCTAGAATGGCTCAGTCCAATCACATGCCCCCTTAAAACTGGGGGAAAACGGCAGTAGAGTGGGTAATAGAAATAAACGGGAGTAGGACCCCCTACTGCTAGCTTCGGAGATGGAGGAAAGGAGTCATGAGCCAAGGAATAGTGGACACTAGAAGCTGAAATGTTCCTTACCTTGCAGCCAGGAAGAAAACAATGACCTCAATTTTTAAAAAAAGGAATTGAATTCTGCCAGTGACCAAAATGAGTAGGAAATGGGTTCTGCTTTATTAGAAACAGGTTCTTTGGGGCGTCTGGGTGGCTCAGTGGGTTAAGCCTCTGCCTTTGGCTCGGGTCATGATCTCAGGGTCCTGGGATGGAGTCCCGCAAAATTTAAAAAAAAAAAAAAAATTTTTTTTTAATCTTTTTTTTAAAAGATTTTATTTATTTATTTGACAGCGAGAGAGAGAGAGATCACAAGTCGGCAGAGAGGCAGGCAGAGAGAGAGAGAGAGGGAAGCAGGCTCCCTGCCAAGCAGAGAGCCTGACGTGGGACTCGATCCCAGGACCCTGAGACCATGACCTGAGCCGAAGGCAGAGGCTTAACCCACTGAGCCATCCAGGTGCCCAAATAAATAAAAATCTTTAAAAAAAAAAAAAAGAGAGAGAAACAGGTTCTTTTTTTTTTCTGGAGTCTCCAAAAAAGAAGGTCGCTTAACAGCAGTTCAATTTTAGTGCAATGAAACTTGTACTGGACTTTTGACCTCAAGAAGTGTAAGATGATAAATTTGTCTTGTTTTAAGCCACTGCACTCATGGTAACTTATCATGGCAATAGGAAACTGATACAACTTGTTTTTCTTCAGTGACCACTCAATGTGTAGTTTGACATTACTTCTTACATATAAAATGTTAATCATTTCTAGGACCATTTTATTAGCTAGTGTTATTAACCTTTATCTATTATATATGCTACAAATAATGTCTCAAGTTTATTATTCCATCTATTAACTTCATAGACGATGCCTTTCCCTTATACAAGTTTTGTTTTCGTTTGAATTATGTCAACCTCTACCATCACTTTTAATGCATTCTCAATCTTGAAACTTGTCTAAGGAACAATTCAATTTTATACATGTGTATTCATATTTTCACATAATAGTTTTCAAATATTTAAAGCTTATGTTTTAATATGTCTTATGTAATATGTGAATTGTATAAAAAAGTATGATTTGCTTATATTGTCTACTTTAGGAGACAAATCTCTACTATGGTATTTGAAATCTCCTATGTATTCTTCCTTACCCGAAAATTTGAGTTTTATTGTTTTACATATGCCTTTACTATTTTATTGCGTAAGAATATTGCATAAGCAATGTTGTTTTACATGCCTTAAAAATTTATATATATGTTCATATTTTATGCATTCTTTTGAAACTTGATTTTTTTAATATTATGTAACATAATATTAAGTTCCTTCCACTTGGAAACTATGGTTAATTTTTCCATTGGATTTCTTTAAAAAAATTAGTATTAAAGTTGCCTATCTACTCTGAACACAAGATATTTTGTAGTACATAGTGTACAGTACCTTATCCCACTTTGTGGTTTTTGTTTTATACTGTCCTGTTTTTAAACAATTTTAGATTTACCTAAATGGTACAAATATTGCACAGAGAGTTCCGGTATATTCTGAACTTTGTACATATATCTGGAGCATTTGGTCCAGTGTCACAACCTAGAAACCAGCATTGTTACACTAATAGTTAAACTCTAGACTGTGTTTTTTCCCCCTAGTTTTTCACTTAATATCCTTTTTCTATTCCAAGATTCAATCCAGGATACCACATTACATTTAATATACTATCTTCTAATGAAGAAAAATGTTCTATTACATTATATAAAAGTTGGAGTTTTCCTATAGTTTTTGTTTTTTGCAATTTAAAAAATCTTTCCCATCTAAGAACATAATATATTTTGTCACATTTTTTTCTGAAAGTTTTAAAGTTTTGTTTTCCACATTTAAAATTAATCTATCTGAAATTTGGTTTTTTGTAAGATGGAAGGGGGATGAACGATTTCTTTCCATGTGCATTAAGAGTTATCCTAGGACCACTGACAGAGTAACTGTTATTTCCCCACTGATCTCTAATGTTTCCTCTGTTTAGGTATTATTGCCATCAGAGAAATATGTATATGATGATTTAAAAAAAATGAACAAATGTGCATTTTACCAATAGGCAGTAAACCGTGTGAAGGGTGTGTGAATGTGTGTATGTGTGTACGTGTATGTGTGTGTGTGTGTGTGTGTGTGTGTGTTGGAGATAGAGGCTTGATAACCAGGGTTCACAAACTTGGTAAAGGAAAAGTGAGAATGAATTAGTAGAAATGTGAAGGGTTGGAAATAAGCTAGGACAACAATAGTGATGATCCATAAACAAAGAGATAAAAGGAGCACAGCCATCTGGTAGGTACTTTCACAGCTAATTTTATTATTGTGTTTACTAATATAAAAGAACACCTTTTGCAGCATCTCTTCCTCCAAGGAAGTTATAACGTCTAAGAATTATTGCCTCATTTATGGCATAATAAATTTCTCGACCTAAGTTTCCTGTTACGTATAATTCAATTGTAACGTGAGAAACGAATTAAAATTCCAGTTTGGATTCTGTTTCATCGAACTCTGCAACTGCTTGGAAAAGTCATAATGCTGATCAGTCTCCAGTCTGATTCTTTATTAAAGTTTATGCCAAGTTGTTTTTTCTTTTTTCTCCCCCCCACCTCCATAAAATCAGGGTTCCGGCTTTGCTGAGCAAAGTAACAAATACAATGTCATGACTCTATTCTTCCATTCTGTTTCACAGTTGTGGAAACATTTTGTTATGGAATTTTGTGCAATTGACAATGCATAAAATTAATGTTTAAGGCGGGAAAGATCCCTTTCTCAAAGTCAAGATGAGAATTTTATGCAACCTCTCCTCAAATCCGTAAAAGTTGGTCCTAGTATCAGGTCACAATTAAACAGGTTATCTTTTTGGCCATGTAAACTAGTTATCAATCACACCATTTTCAAATGTGTGAAACATTCTGCAAATCCAAGGGAAAATAACATATAAACAGAACTTCTAATAAGACTTTCTGATTTCTTTTAAAAAATGAACTTATGTCATTTAACAACATTCCATTTGAATGTAAAGATAGTAAATTAAACGAATGGAAAAATTTCTAAGCCCAATGTCCCTGAAATAATAGAAAGAGAATTGTTCAAGACACTTCTAATTAGTCTGACTGTAAGACTGAATGAAATTTTGAACAACGGTATTAGGAAAAGTTAGCTTAAAATGTCATCAGCTAATAAGACACATGCCAAGGTGTTTTTTTTTTTTTTTAGGTTAAATTGTTAAAGAAATTGTTCACTGAATTTACTCAATACAGCACTTGCAGGTCATAGTCTTTTATTCGCCTCACATTCACTGAAAGTCCTTACTTTTGTCTCATACACTCTTAATTGCTAGAGATAAAGATATGAGAAAAGACAACTTTAATTACCTGTGACTCAGTGATACAATAGAAGTGTCTGCAGAGACCACAAGAAAGGTGCATGAAGGGTCCAGAGGGACATATAGGCTGCAGTCAGGAAATGGCATGTCGTGGGGATTTATTTAATGCTTAATCTATATCAGATGGGTTGATAAGGACTGAGAAAATGTGCTAGTGGCCAGAGAAACTGAAGCTAATTCAGGATTTTTATATAAGCCTCAGTAAACTATTAGTGATCTATGAATGTTCTAAACAAAATAGTTGCAATAGCAATGTGTTTTAAACTTCACATCGTAAATATAATTTTTTTAAAGATTTTATCTATTTATTGAGGAGGGGAGGAGTAGAGGGACAGAGAGAATCTCAAGCAGACTCCATGCTGAGTGCTCAGTCTGACAAGGAGCTGGATCACAACCCTGAGATAAATGACCTGAGCTGAAACTAAGAGTTGGACACTAAATTGACTAAGTGACCGGGGCACCCCTTTAAATATAATTTTAAGATAAAATTGTTTATATTTATATAGGCAGTTTATTACTTCTGATATATGACTTTTAGCTTTCCACAAACTGTTAAACTTGCAAATAATTTTTTGATATATTATTCCCCCAGGAGCACTCAGTTGTTATAATTCAGATTAGCAATATATATATATAATATATAATTTATCTAAACTACATGCATATGTATTTTATATATGTCTCTAATCTGAATTATACAGTGATTATAAATCATACAAATGAATATATGTTATAAATATATATATAAAATCTTAAAATTGGAGCTCCTGGGTGGCTTAGTTGGTTAATCTTTCCACTCTTGATTTCAGTTCAGGTCATGATCTCAGGGTCCTGAGATCCAGCCATGCATAAGGACCCACACTCAGCAGGGAGTCTGCTGGAGGGTTTTCTCCTTTTGCCCCTCCCTCCACTCATGCACACATGGGCACTCTCTCTCTTTCTCTGAAATAAATAAAGAAAATCTCAAAGTCTGCCTTATGTTATCACTGGGCGTGCTTGTCATTTAAATGTATCATCTCCTTCATCACTGTGAGTTATTATGGATAACAGAGGCAAGTATCAGTTTTCCTAGAGAAGACTACTTTTACCAAGTGTAGTTTGCGAAACTCAGTTGGAGTTGAAATATGATTGGCTGACATTCATGAGACTCAGTCTTAGTAAGGAACAGGTAAATGAATTAATAAAATAGAAAGGGTTGAAAATAAATTAGGATAAGAGTGACAACACAAAATCAGAGTTACAGGGATAATAGGAGCACATTCATCTGGCAGCTAATTTTATTGATCTGTGTACTAATATAAAGGAACACCTTTTGTAGCATTTTTTCCTCCTGGGAAGTTATAATATCTACAAAATTATTGTCTTGTCACAGCCCATCATGAGGACAGCAACCTTGTCCTCTAGAAGGCTGGACAGCAATAGCCCTGGAGACGTTGGAGACTTTGTCCCCTCCCCTGCCACACCTCACCCTTGTCCCATCCAGCCTTTGAAACATCTATCTATGCAGACTAACTGTAATTTCATCTCCCAGGACGGTCAGGACAGTCAGGACACTCGCGGTCAGAAGGGGATGAAGTACTGTCCTTAGGCATATTAGCAACACTTCAAAGGTTTCAGCCTTGTCAAAGAGTTGTACCTAGTATTCGTTTAATTTCTTTTTTATCTGTACCTATTCACATTTCATGACTAATTTTGTATATTTTGACTCTTCTTTAGTTTCAGACTAAAAATTTCCTTAACTATTTTTTTAAAAATATTTTTTAGATTTATTTAACATGGGGGGGCGGAGAGAGCATGAGCAGGGGAAAGGGCAGAGGGAAAAGCAGACTTCCTGATGAGCAGGGAGCCTGAAGCTGGACTCAAACCCAGGACTCCGGGATCCTGAGTGGAGCTGAAGGCAGATGCTTAATGGATTGAGCCACCCAGGTGCCCCAAATTTACTTAACAATAATTTGATATTTTTACAGGAACAGTTTTGGATATATGCGTTCTTCTATTTCTTAGCTTTCTTTCTTATTGATTTCAACTTGTGTACTTATTAACTTCCTTTTCCTACATGCTTTTGGACATTTTGTCATAATCCACACCAAAGTGAACATCAGATTAAATTTCTTCCAGTGGACACTAAAGAACTAACTTTCTTAATAATAAAGATATGTAGCTCTGGTGTCTCCCTATTTCTCTGTGGCTCACAGATTGTTATATGCAAGTTTTATCTAAAAATTATACAATTTGACAGATTATTTTTCCTTGATATGATATTAGCTAGGGATCATTTCTTAATTTCCAAATAGAATTTCATTTTTGGCAAAGTTTCCAATTTTATTTTTCCTAGTCTTTATTAGACTATGATCACAGGATGCAGGCTTTAATATCTCTACTTATTAAATTGGTTTAATTATCTTTGTGATCAAATAGATGATGGATTTTGATAAAACCTTTATTGTTATAAAATAATGTATGTTTCTTATTTTATCATATATCTATGTCTCTATATAGGGAATTTGCTTATCTTTTCTGCTGACTCACTTCAAATCTGAAAGACATCTAGTAACGGTTCCTTACATTTACAATTATCCCATTTTCTAGTTGCACATTTTGCTTACAAAACCAGTGGGTTGGCTAAAGACTATTGTTTTTAATTGATAATAGTGTAATGCAAACCCTGATTTTATGCAACCAAATTTTTTTGTCCCATTAATTATCATTTTTCTTAGATACACACGTATACTGTCACTCAGTCAATAGTGTTTCTTCTCAACTTCGTTTTCTCATTCTGTGGTTGTCGTTTCATTGTCGAAAACGATGTCGTTTTCTCATTTTGTGATTGGCTTATTATTTGGTTTGAGTCTTTTCTCCAATATTTTCCTCAGATAGGCTCAATGGGTAATATTTCCTCTCAATTCTGCTTTATCAATATATATTTTGCATTTATCGATACAGGTGAATGATATCTGAGGTAGATATGAAAGAGATATATTGATTTAGCCTTTGTCAGTTCAAATAAATGTTCCTCGTCCTTTGTTCTCTGGCATCTATTTCTTTTTCTGACTCTCATACCAATCACAAGAATCTAAGACTCTCGTGATCTTTACACTTTTGTATTTTTGTTCCGCGATTTGAGAAGAGTTGTCTTCTTGTTTTCCCAAATCACCAACTATATCCTGGTGATTCTATCTTTTCTTTTGTCTGATTTTAGAAATTGCTCTTATAATATCTTTACATTTAAGTTGCTCTGTTTCTTCCACTGATTCTCTTTGATTGAATTCTCTTCATATTCTGCATCTCTTCTTGTCTCCCTTCATTGATCTGTTCTGTCATTTCTTTGTGTACTGTTTGAGATTGGGGTCAAGCTGTAAATTCTAAGTTTTAGTGGATCTGTGAGTGATATTAGGAAAACTATTTTCTGTTATACTCTTCATTTGGAGAACGAAGCTGGCCAGCTTCTCCTTGGAGAAGGAGCTGGCCAGATTTCCATCCCCCATTACACCACTGGCAGAGGTAGGCTGTTTTCCTATAGTCTTGGAAAGTAGTGGAAATTGTCCAACTTAATAGCTACTCTTTGGATGCTTGGGACCAGAAGGGCCAGGTGTCCTCAATAGAGTACTCAACCTCCCTACTGAGAGGTCTACATAGAGAGAACTCTGCTAATGGAATTCTTCCCAGAGTACCCTATGTATTCTGATCTCCCACTAGAACAAGCTGACAGTGTGTGCAGCCTTTCCAGTGACTGATCCACTAAACAGGAGTCTCACACCTCTCCCTCAATCTGCGTGCACAAAATGCCCCAGGCCTGATGCACACCAGCCTACTTGCTGACTCGTATAGTACCTGGTCCAGGGAGGGAAGGTGATCGAAGTTGAGAGTGGAGAAGAAACCAAGTCATTTCTCTCCTAGGAAGTTCCACAGAACACAGCATCTATTCCTAGTTCATTAGAAATAAAAGTTTCTTACACAATCACAACTTAAATAAATTTAAAACAAGAAATGCATTAGCATCTTTATTACAAATGTAATTGGTTTTCTTTTATTTTTCTTTGTGGGGAAAGGGTCACTAGTTAAAATACACCACTGTAAAATCTGCAATTTAAATTTCATTTCATGGTGCATTGTAGAAATAGTTTACATAAATAGCATCCATTAATCATTTAAAACAAAGGTTAAATGTAAATTAGGATCCTGCTATTTATTTCTATGATTATTTGTGGTTTTCTGGTAAAGTTAGATTTTTCTGACGGTAAAAGAACTAATGCGTTTGAAAATAAAATATCTTTAAACTAAAACTGATAATGTTTAGAAATCAGTCAGCCTGGAGAGAGGGCCGTAACATCACAAACAGCATCAAGTTAAAAAACGTACTAGCTCTCAGTCCCAATTTTAACTGTCATCGTTTAATCATGAAATCTCTTTCTCCAGGAGGCCTACCTACTAATATTAAATACATACATCACACACAATTAAAAAAAATGATCTTTCTGATGGTTTTAATTTTTTGAAGTGGATTAGAGTATTGGTTTGATTAGCTTTCAATTTTTTCAACAAAAGAAGGTAGTAAAAAGAATAAACATCGGGATAAGTTAATAAAGACCATTTAATTTAAGGTACCTTGACAAAGGGACAAAATACCTGAATAAACACTTTGTTTCAGTGGTTTGTATAAATTATAATTTATCCCTGTTTTATGAAATACTTAAATAGCTGACCAACTTTTTACTCACCATTTTAAAATACTGTGCTTGGATAATTGCCCCTTCTATTCTTTAATTGCTTCTTAAGGTTTTATTCTTTTATCATGGCTTTGATATGATACTCATGTCAACAATGACAGCCTGAGCTTTAGGAAACAGGGTCAAATAAATAACTAGACATTTTATCATTTTACTAAAGTTCAAAGTGAAAGCATAAGGGGTGTTACCAAAATTAAAGTTATCTGAAAGAAATTAACATTTTGATGCATAAGAACCTAGAAATAGTAAAGATCATAGTCACAGGGGAAAAAAGCACCAATAAAATAAAACCAATTGTTTTATTTCAGAATATAGTTTATTGGATAGTTTTCTTTACGAAGGTTGTTAAAAGTATAGTCAACAGTGTAAATACAGTCAGCCTTCTTTGAATCCTAAAACAAAGGATTTGGTATTCTTTTTTTTTTAAGATTTTATTTATTTATTTGACAGAGAGACACAGTGAGAGAGGGAACACAAACAGGGGAAGCAGGAGAGAGGGAGAAGCAGCCTTCCCATGGAGCAGAGAGTCCAATGTGTGGCTCGAGCCCAAGACTCGGATCATGACCTGAGCGGAAGGCAGAAGCTTAATGACTGAGCCATCCAGGCACCCCTACAATTTGATATTCTGATGAACAATATCACTGTAGCTAGATGTCATTATACATCTTTCTTAACTCACTGGGTTTTTGAGCAACAACCCTAAGAACAAATTGAAGTTACAATCAGAAGAGTTCTATCCTTTGTAATACAATAATAGCATCTACAATGTTAAATAAAAGTTTTTCAATATATTTGCAATAATTTTAATAGACCATCATTATAATATCCATTTGGAGAGAATTTAGTTAACTAGGATGTTATTTTGAAATATCTGAAACAAAGTTCAAGTAATTGTCTCTAATAAACTGTTTTAATGGCTTTTTATTCATATTATTTCCAGATCACGTTATTGAAGGTTGATTATATGTAAATATAACAGTTTGTAGATCATTGTCTCAAACAAAAATTATACTTTAATTATGCTTTTACCATATTTTGTGTAGCTCTTTATCCATCCAAGAAAGCAATGGCACTTTAACTCTCTTTTTCTGATGAAATAATAATCAGAATGCATTAACATGTTAAAAAGGATAGATTACTACATGCAATGTCATTTAGAGAGTGAAAGTAAGTGAGTCAGGGTCAGGAAATTATTTTCAGGACTTTGAGAGTAAAGTTTCTTCCGGCGAGGCCAATCTATAGATGTTTCCATTCGAAATCTAGGTCTCCATTACTGTATCCATCTCTAAGGACGACGTGGTTTGAATTTGATCCTTTGCAATGTAACCTTTAAAATGAGCAAAATCCATATTTTAATATCCCTGTGAAGAGGAAACAATATGTGTAGCAAGTACACAAGGGGAAACTTTATAAATTAATTTACATTGATAACAAATATCATGCAAAGTGCATTTTTGATACTACCCCGAAAGGACAAACATCAGCCCTTGAACACCATATGTGGTCTGCATTATGGCTTCTTGGCACCAATCCATAATCTATTTCCAGCAGCTACCATTTCAAAAATTTATGAGGACCTGGAAAGCACAGAAGGGCTAAAGAAGCCACTTGAGTTCTGCTTATTAGCATACTCATTAAGCCTAATCAATAATTGATGAACCATTTGTGAAAAACATATGGATTAAATTACTTCTTGGCTTAGACCATTCAGGAAAGATTCAAAAGTATTTTTGCCCCATTGTTTGCTATGTAAACATGATGTCAAAACTGATTCTATAACAGAAAGCTGAAAAGGCTTACACTTTCCTTTCTCTACAGCCCCAAATTGTAATGTATTATGCCATATTTTTTAAATGGTTGAGATGGATTTAATACAGAAGCTACTGAAATGTAAAATTACGGAATATAAGAACTTTTCAAAATTTTTCAAATAGTCTGTAATATATACTTGAGAGAGAAAAAAATCAAAGACATCTATTTACTAAAGTTCACACTTTATTCTGATTTCTTTAACTTTTGTCTGAGTCCTTTTTCTTATTTCATGATCCCACCTATGATGCCATATTACATTTAGTTATCATGTGTCCTTGGACTTTTCTTGGTTGTAACAATTATCCAACTTTCCTTGTCTTCGGTGACCTTGATAGTTTAGAGGGGTATGGTATTTGGTAAAAGGTCTCTCATTTGGGATTTGTCTGATGTTTTTCTCCGGATTAGACTGGATTTTGGAGATGTAAAGTACTTTTTCATCAAACTGTATCGGGGTACATACTACTAACGTGACTTATTGCAGCTGATTTTGACTTCGGTCACCTGGCTGAAGTGGTTTGTCAGGTTTCTCTACTCCAAAATTTGTTTTCTTTCTGCCTTTACTATATGTATTCCTTGAAAGAAAGTCCGTAGGTACAGTCAGCGTTTAAGTCATGGAGAGTATGCTTCGCGAATGGAGTATTTATGTAAATTATTTGGTATTCTAACATATGAGTGATTTGTCTTTTCTCCTTATTTATTTGCAGTATTCATTTATTCAATCATTTATTTATATCAGTACAGACTCAGAGATATGCATTTCATACTTTGAGTTATAATCCAATACTACTTAATCTTTATTGCTCCTATTGTCCTGGCTTTGGCTACTGGGTGATCTTTCAATCGGCTTCTGCTTCTGCATCACTTTAAAATACCACTGTCGTGTGTGTGTGTGTGTGTGTGTGTGTGTTGGTGACCTTCCTTACTTTATGGCATTACATTATGCTCAAGGTTCAGTCATTTTGTATATTTTCATAACAATCCTACAATCATACATCTCTTTAAAGAGATTTATTTATTCGTTTTAGAAAGATTAGGAACAAAGATCTGGGTCCTAGTGTGCTTTTTGCTACTAGAGTGTCATTTCTTCCAGGGTCCTCCTCTGAGAGAGTAGGTAAAGATATGGGTGTATACTAACATGTCTGTATATATTTCTACATATAACAATCTGTGTCCAAATTAATTAAGTTAAATGTGAGTACATACTGATGTCTCCAACTCTAATTCATTAAACATGGAACATACTAACTTCCTCCCCTTGCTTATGTATAAACTCGGACTCCAACAGTAATATACCTGGCTCTGAACAGCCACCCTCTATTTGCTTAATTGTTCAATTCCAGTATGCATTCACCCACTGAAGAATATGTTGGTTGCTTCCAGTTTTTGGCAATTTTTATGAATAAAGCTGTTATAAACACTCACATGCAAGTTTTTTTTTAAGTTTTTTTTTTAAGATTTTATTTATTTATTTGACAGACAGAGATCACAAGTAGGCAGAGAGGCAGGCAGAGAGAGAGGAGGAAGCAGGCTCCCTGCCGAGCAGAGAGCCCGATGCGGGGCTCGATCCCAGGACGCTGAGATCATGACCTGAGCCGAAGGCAGAGGCTTTAACCCACTGAGCCACCCAGGCGCCCCTCACATGCAAGTTTTTGAAGGTATTTAAGTTTTCAGATCAGTTGGGTAAATAGCTAGGAATGTGTTTGCTGAATTTCATGATAAGTCTATCTTCAGCCTTGTACGAAACTGCCCAACTCTCTTCGATGGTGACTGTACCACTTTGCATTCTCACCAGCAATGGATGAGGGTTCCTGCTACTCTTCATCTTTACCATCACTTGGTATTGTCAGCTTTTTGGATTCTAATATGTGTGCAATGGTATCTTGATGTTTTAAATTGTATTGTCCTATTGACAAATGATGTTGGGCATCTCTTCATATGTTTATTTGGCATCTATATATCTTTTTGGTGAAGTATGTATTCCAATTCTCTGGCTACTTTTTAATTGCATAGTTTGTTAACTGTTGAATCTTAAGAGCTCTTTGTAGGTTTGGATACAAATGCTCTACCAGGCATGTGTTTTGCAAATATTTTGTCCCAGCCTCTGACTTGTCTTTTCTAAATTTTACTAAGTTCAACTTCTCCATTTTTTCTCTAATTGATTGAATTTTAGGTATTCCTTCTAAAAACTCATCAACAAATTCAAGATAATTTTGATCAGATATTTTCGTCTAAAAATTTTACTGTATTGCTTTCTACAATTAGGTTTTTATGATCCATTTGGAATTAAATTGTGTAAAAGGTATAAGGTCTGTATTTAATCCATTTTTAGGGGTTTGTTGTTTTGTGTGTGGACATAAAATGTTCCCGCATCATTTATTGAAAAGATCGTACTTTCCCATTGGATTGGATTGACTTTGTACCTTTGCCAAAGATGTGTTGAGTATCTCTATATGGTTCTATCTAACTGTCTGTTCTTTTCCATTGATCTGTGTGTCTATTCTTTCACTAATACAATACTGCCTGGATTATTGTAGCTTGCTGTTAACTACTGGGTAGTTGGGTAGTGTGAGTCCTCAATTTTTTTTTTCCTCTTCAATACCGGATTGACAATTCTAGGTCTTCTGGTTTTACCTATAAACTTGAGAATTTGTCGATATCTATCAAGTAACTTGTTGAAATTTTTAATGGAATTGTATTGAATCTATAGATCACACTGAATAGAATTGAAACCTTAACAGTACTGAATATTCTTAACCATGAACATGGAATATTTCTCCATTTATTTAGAACTTTGATTTGTTTCATCAGAGTTTTATAGTGCCTGGCATATAGCTCCTGTGCACATTTTGTTAATGTTATATCCAAGCGTTTCTCTTGTTTTAGCGCTATTTTTAAATGACATTATTTTAAAATTTTCAAATCTCAATTGTTATTTGCTGGTATATTAAAACAACAACAACAACAACTGACTTTTGTCCATTAATCCTGTGACCTTGCTAGATAAGTTCATGAGTTTTTTGTTAAGTCCTTGGGATATTCAACATGGATAATCATGTCATCTATGAATGAAGACAGCTTTATTGCTTCCTATTCAATCTGTGTACTTTAATTTCTTTTTCTTATCTTCTACTCTAGTTATGGGGTCCAGTACTGTGGTGTCCTGCAGTGGTGAGAGAAGATTTCTTTGCCTTGTTCCTGATCTTAGGCAGAAAGTGTCCGGTTTACCACCATTAAATATGATACTATCTATAAATTTTTATAAATATTAAATAAAATTTTAAATTATAACACTCCAAATCCCAATAATAGAAGTTTGTTCCAAGAGCCATCATAAATTTGTACTGAGTTTTCTAATTTATTATTACTTGCCCGCAGTCAATAAATATTTCTTCTAATTCTAGCATGGAGAAACATAATTTAGCTTTGGTTAGTTGGTAGGGGCACAGTTATTAAATTTAAACTCTACAGAAGTCTAAAAGCCTAGAAAATAACCATAAAAATAGACATGTCAATAGGGCATTTTGTAAATACAAAATGAATTGACATAGACATTCAAGGGAAAAAAAAATTAGAAAAGTCGTGCAAAGAATACACAAAATTATGTAATGTAGACAAAAAGGATAATCAGAAAATATTCAGTGCCTGACATCCAATGAGAGAAATTTAGAACATAGATATACTAAAAGAGCAGACGTTTATAATTTCTATTTTCTTCTCATTCTATCTGTAATATTTTTAAAATGTCAGCAGGCTTCAGATTATTTCAAACAACTGCAGTTAGAGGACAAAAAGTCAGATTTAGCTAAAATAAAAGACTCGAGGTCATTGTATAAATAAACAAAAAGCCACTTTATCATCTACCCAAAAGTAAAAAAAAAAGAGAATTCTTTACAGCATGATTTTTTTCTGTGTATTCTTAGTAGAAACCTTTTAAAAAGACTATGAAAACAGAGTTCTCTAATAAGGAATTGTGCTAAGGCTGATGCTCTTAATGTTGGATCCTACAGGACCTAAGTGTTACTTAAGGATAGTAATCACAGACTCAGTATCAGGAAATCGAACTATTCAAAAAATTCTACTATTAAAGATTAATTTTTAAAGAAAGTTAAAATCCAACTTCGAGTTTTTTGAGTTTTATTCATTCATTTAACAAATGTTCATGGACCATTACTCTAGGTGCTGAATCATTCTTATGTGATCTTTTATAGAGCTTTTGAGTACTCTAACACAAAACTCAGAGGTAGAAGGAGGCACTCTTATCCAGATGCATCCCACGTGTTGGTCTTTGCCAAGTCTCAACTTCTATGTCAAGGGAGCATCCAGACCAGGATGAGGTCTCAATCGACAGCACTCAGTTGTGGAATAACACCCATTGCAACAGCTGGGGCTGCTGATTTATCAAAAGATACTCACGTCTTTGAGGTACGTCTAACCCCAGAGTATCTAACCTCTGCTTCCACACTGGTCCTGAAAGAAACTAAAGCTATATCTACTTAAGGAATGTACTGATCCTTTATGGCCATGATTGAGGGTAATAGTCATTTGCCAATTCCTCTAGTACTATCTGCTTGATGAATATTCTCTAGTATGGCTTTACTCTTTCCCAGAGAAAAACTCCAACACACAGAATATCTTTAATTAGCTTAGCATAAAATTTCATAAATTAATCTTTTCTTATTTCTTATACACCTATTCTGCATAAAACTTCTTAATACTTCTGTTATTCTTGTGTAAGAGAATTGGTATTTTATAGTTCCCCAATATAGAACATTCTGGATTACTGAGAAGACAGTAACGGGTTAATGTGTCACTAATACTTCTCGCCAATACTAACATGTTGAAGATCATTAAAATCCCAGAAAGCATAAAGTACCATGATATGACACAGATCATATGAAGAGGAAAATATATATGAAAAATGATTATTGTATTTTATAATATGCTAGTAATAAAGGCAGAGGAGAACTGCCAAAGAGGGTAGAGTTAGGGAATCTGAGGTCCTACTTTGCAACAAGTGAAATTTTAAAGCATTAAGAATTAGTATGTTGATGTTACCTTATTTGGATTTATATGGTGGTAAGTCCAGTTGTATATAGTTAGACTTACGCACTCAAAAATGTTACCAATGACTTTTTAAAATAATAGCAACAAAACAACAAAAATCATGGTCTCTTTTAAAAATATAAAATGAGAGGCGCCTGGGTGGCTCAGTGGTTTGAAGCCTCTGCCTTCAGCTCAGGTCATGATCCCAGCATCCTGGGATTGAGGCCCGCATCGGGCTCTCTGCTCAGCGGGGAGCCTGCTTCCTCCTCTCTCTCTCTCTGCCTGCCTCTCTGCCTTGTGATCTCTGTCTGTCAAATAAATAAATAAAAAATCTTCAAAAAAACTAAAATAAAATCTTAAAAAAAAATATATATATATATATATAAAATGAGATGATGCTCCTAAATTGCTGTGGTGAAAGGTAGAATCATTAAAGTGGCCCTTTTATATTCTCCATGCCAAGGAAAAGATATAAACTGGGAGATTGTGGAGCATGGTAATGGTTGTTGGCTACTAAGGGGGATGAGAATCACAACGGGGTCGATGGGTAAGTACCTTGATGACTCAGGTTTTAGTATCACATGTATTTATAACAACTCATTCTCATCAAAAGTGAAATCATGA
Organism: Meles meles; assembly: GCF_922984935.1. Classification (NCBI taxonomy): domain Eukaryota; kingdom Metazoa; phylum Chordata; class Mammalia; order Carnivora; family Mustelidae; genus Meles; species Meles meles. The sequence goes on along the minus strand of NC_060082.1, from coordinate 16,310,629 downwards.
ATCTAAAATAATAACACATGTAATTGGGCCTTGAAGGATTTTTTTTTTTTTTTTGGTCCTTTACACTTTTCTGTTTATGTACGGTGATAAACATGTAAGGGAATTATAAATTACCCTAGCGAATTGGGCCACTGAAATGTTATCAAGTAAAACAGTGAAGAGACAAATGTTAGAATGAGATTAAATGTTACCAAAAAAATGAGAATATCCTGCATTTCCCTTCTTGTTCACAGTGACCCACTATTCAGTCTTGCTTTTACAAACAAAATAAAATGTCCTTTTTCATTTTCTAGCTTCCATTGAAGCTCATATTATACTTCGTGAATGGCCTTTTGCTACTTATCACAATACTGCCAATGACTTTAGGGAAAAAGAGCAGATTTTAAATGCAGAATGAAATTTTAATACATGAGATGAAGAATCTTAAAGAAAATTATATAATATGATCTGACTGCTATTCTGAAAATTCATTTGCACTGAATTATTAGTACCAAGGAATGAAATGTTTCTGAAAGATGATTTAATTTTCCCAAGAGTTATTGGTCCATATCTGAAAACGAATAGTTGGTTTCTTCCTTGATGATTAATTAGAATGTGATGAATAGTGTCAGATAAAGGAGTAGTCCTTGACATATATTAATGATATTGGAATTTAGGTATCTGTTCCATATTACAAAACCCAGTGGCATCTTAGCAAAAAAAAAAAAAAAGAGTATAAATGCATGTTATGAATCCTGTTTATGATACAAACACTTAAATATGATATTCTGGCTTAGGTATAGCTATTAAAATATTTTTAATTGCTAAAGTATGATTATTTGTTATTTTCTGCAATTCTTTAACTCCATTTTCCTCTGCTACAACCCATGTATTTTTCCCTTAGTGCCTTAGGTTATAAATAAAAATCCAAACACATGCACCAAAATTTTTAATATCCAAACCAAAATAACTGTCAAATATCAAATGGTGAAGAAAAGACACTTTAAAACAATATTTTAAACACCAAAACTTATAAGAGGATCAGTAAATTGTCCTTAGAGATATTTTTATATATAGAGTCATTATTTCCTAATTAAAAACAGAATATTTCACAGGGATAACTCATTTTTCCCAAAAAACAAATGGTACCTAATTAGAGTAGCTTAAATCTCTTTTAAATAGAATGTTAATTATGTTATTGTATTATTTATTCAGATTAGACATTTAATATAAAATGCAGTCAAATTTATTATAAGAATTTGTGATCAGAAATGTATGATACTTAATTTAAATCATCACCATCATAGGATGAGTAGGTTTTATATTATTTGAACCTTCCTTGATAAAAATTCCAGTGTATTCAAAAAGTTCATTTGAAATTTATCAATTCATTCATTCAACAAATACTGATTGCACAGTGAGTCCCAGACACTGTGTTGAGAGTTGAGTTAAATCATTAAACAGAACAGACATTACACATAAACTCTTGGTGCTTACCATATAGTAGGCAGGAAGTATAGATTGAAAACCTAATAATTAGAAGTAAAGGGGCACCTGTCTGCTCAGTCCAGGAACCCGAAACTCTTGATCTTGGGGTGTAGGTTCAAGCTTCATGTTGGAGGTAGAGATTACTTTAAAAAATAAAATCTTAAAAAAAGAAGAAGAAGAAGAAGTAAAGAGTGTGGCAAAGGAAAGTACATAATACTGTGGATGTGAGGATAAAAAAATTCATAAAAATAAAAATTTTTTAAAAACCTCCTCTATGAAGTAAAACAGAAATAAAAAAGAAAAAGTAGTGCAAGTACAAACAACACGTTTAAGCTGAGATCTGAAAAGTGAATAGGATTCAGCCAAAAGAGAAGTTGTGGGAGGGGCACGAGAAAAATAGGTGACGGTAAGGGGAGTGTGGGGTCCCTCCTCCCGCCCACAACTGAAACGGACACCCAATGCGGAACATCCACCATCCGTCTTTGAACCTGGAAAAAATAACCTGGCTGGAAGACAAAGACTGAAGCAGGATATGGACTGAGATGATTAAATGTGAGTCTAGATCAGGCACGACTTTATAGGCCATTATATGAAATTCTGCCTTTATCTTAAGAAAAATGGACAACCACCAAAATGATTTAAACGAGGAAGCGAGGTGTAGATCTGAATTCAGGAGTAATCTCTCAGACTGCAGAAAATAAAGATTGAGTTAGCTTGCAGCCAGGGGAGGCATTTCAAAGGCTATTTATTGCAGGCGTTTGGAAAGGAGGTGGTGATTTCGATTGTGGTGATGATAATAGAAATGCAAAAATATAAAAAGGGTTCGAAAGGTAATCAAGATGTAGAAGTTTATTCCATTCAGGGAATGGTTGCATGTAGGGAGTAAAGAAGAAGAATGAGCCAAAGACGACCTCCAAATTTCTAGCTTGAAGAATCCAAAGGTTTCTGACAAGCTCTGAAAGTGTGAGGAAAATGTGTTCAGTTATAGACATATTGCATCTAGGTAGAGAGTTCAAGGAAAGAGTTGTACATCTAGAGGATAGGAAAAAATGTCTCAAATACTGTTACGACTCTTTGCACATCATTCAAAAAAAATAACAAAACTGACAGCCTGTTAATCAGTCACTCTTGGCATTCAGGATTTAGAGTGAGTGAGGCGGTGGATACACCTGCATTTTTGGATTTTATTTGGGGATAGGAGTGATGGGCAGTAGGAAAGAAAGATACTAACCAATTAAAATATAGTCCTAAGGATTCAACCAAAATTGAATTGATGTTTTGATCTGATTAATTATTGAGATGGGATTTTCTTTAAAACAGTATCATTGAACATATGAAAATAGACTAATAAAAACCTCTGTGTAGGGGCGCCTGGGTGGCTCAGTGGGTTAGAGCCTCTGCCTTCAGCTCAGGTCATGATCCCAGAATCCTGGAATTGAGCCCCACATCAGGCTCTCTGCGCTGCAGGGAGCCTGCTTCCTCCTCTCTCTCTGCCTGCCTCTCTGCCTAGTTGTGATTTCTCTCTGTCAAATAAATAAAATATTAAAAAAACAAAAACAAAAACAAAAACCTCTGTGTAGTTTATCACTATCGTTGTTAAAATATTTGTCACTCTGACTTTTGATCTGACCCGGCAACAAGCACGATTAGAACAGTTTTTTGTTAATAATACCACCATGTGGACAAGTTAGGCAAATAAGTGCAATGGAAAGTTTGAATTAGAGTAAATCTTACACTCAATGAGTCTACTTTGAGGACTAAGGTGAGGAAATGGGTAGCAGAATGTTCAGTTGATAAAATCGTATCCGGTACTCTTTTTTCTTCAAACTGTAGAATAATAACCTTAAGTACTTAAGGTTAAAAATTGTCTGGTCGAAACCCTCTTCCACTGTTGGTGGGAATGCAAGTTAGTGCAGCCACTTTGGAGAACAGTGTGGAGATTCCTGAAGAAATTAAGAATAGAGCTTCCCTATGACCCTGCAATTGCACTGCTGGGTATTTACCCCAAAGATACAGATGTAGTGAAAAGAAGGGCCATCTGTACCCCAATGTTTATTGCAGCAATGGCTACGGTCGCTAAACTGTGGAAAGAACCAAGATGCCCTTCAAGGGATGAATGGATAAGGAAGATGTGGTCCATATACACAATGGAGTATTATGCCTCCCTCAGAAAGGATGAATACCCAACTTTTGTAGCAACATGGACGGGACTGGAAGAGATTATGCTGAGCGAAATAAGTCAAGCAGAGAGAGTCAAGTATCATATGGTCTCACTTCTTTGTGGAGCATAACAAATAACATGGAGGACATGGGGAGATGGAGAGGAGAGGGAGTTGAGGGAAACTGGAAGGGGAGATGAACCATGAGAGACTATGGACTCTGAAAAACAACCAGAGGGTTTTGAAGGGGCGGTGGGGTGGTGGGAGGTTGAGAAACCAGTTGGTGGGTAATAGGGAGGGCACGTACTGCATGGAGCACTGGGTGTGATGCCAAAACAATGAACACTGTTATGCTGTAAATAAACAAATAATAATAAAAAAGAAGTTATAATGAAAAAAAAATTGTCTGGTCGAGTAAGAAATATAGGAAATATAAACTAAAGAATATTAGGATAAAAAATATTATAAATTAAGTATATATTTCTTCCAGGACACTTCAAATGTATGTGATTAATGGCAAAGTAGGGACATCACAAAGAAGTTGATCATATGAACTATCTCAGAATATTTTTCAGATTTTTACTGGCATATAGTTTAAGCCACTGTGATTTGTAGTTTAGCATTTTAAGTCCCATTAATTGTAGAATAAAGCCATGCTTCATTTTTGACAATTAAATACAATTTTACTGGAAGGGAGAAAGAACTCTGAATTGGACTCAAAGGAGAAATCTTCTCTAAAGGTCACCCTTATTAAATGGCATGACAATTTGATTATGCCATTCATGCTCAATACTCCAGTCTATTCCCAACACAGAGGCTGGAGTAAGGCTTTTATAAAATGAAAGTCAGATCATATTACTCCTATACCCAACACCCTACCAAGACTCCACATTTCCCTCTGAGAGCCCAATTTATACCAGAAGACTCATGTCAGAAGTGTCAGAGGTGTAGAGAGGTGGGTGATGGGGAACCCACCTCTCTACACCTCCGATACCTTTCAATCCCCATTCTCTTCCCCTCACCCACTCTAAGCAGTCACACTGGCCACCGTCCTCTCTCACACATCCGGCTTAGCCCCTGCCTTGTACCTTTTATGTTGGTTATTTTCATGTCCTAGAAATACTATCTGCCCATCCCAGATTTTTATAGGGTGAAATTCTTTTTCTTCTTCAAGGTTCTGATCAAAGTATACCTTCTCGGGTGCCTGGGTGGCTCAGTGGGTTAAAGCCTCTGCCTTCAGCTTGGGTCATGATCCCAGGGTCCTGGGATCGAGCCCCATATCATGCTCTCTGCTCAAGCGGGGAGCCTGCTCCCCCCCACTCTGCCTGCCTCTCTGCCTACTTGTGATCTCTTTCCCCTCTGCCTGCTGCTCCCCCTGCTTGTGCATATCCTCTGGAAACTGCTCTGTTATCTGAGTCATAGTATAGAAGAGATTAATTATTGGAACTTGAAGGCTTCAGAGAAAGACCGTATGGGCTTATAAAGCATAAGATAAATTGACTGGATGCAACTATAGTTAAGAAACAGGCTAGAAATTTTGGTTTATGCAATCTTCATGGATGCCTAGCATTTTGAGAAATTACATCCACTCTTGGGATGGGAAAAATTCAATTGTAGATATATCTGAGCTTATTTAGGATCCTTAACTGACCTCACTTGTTGAAAAGAAGATTCCCTGAAACGAACTAATGCTGTGAGACAAGGTGACCGACAGCAATTAGATGGAGGACGATATTCCTTAGGAAGCATCAATGTTTTGTGTAGGGTTAATAGGACCAGGATGGGAGAAAGGAATTCCGATTGTATGGCCTTCACATGCTGCTTGAGTCCTTCAGGGCTGCGGGGCTTGGAGGAGAAGTGACGGCAATTCATAGAAACATCCATGAATTCCTTTCTGTCTGTGAAATATGTTTGACAGCACATGAACGGGAATTTTGTAATACGGGTAAGTTATCAGGACGTGAATGTGAGATTTTTGATCACATGCAAGCAGAAAGGATGAG